>NC_086099.1:219112091-219712091 GCF_963921235.1 Mobula hypostoma
AGACGTGTATAAAATGATAAGAGGCATTGACAGAGTGGACAAACAGAGTTAGAAATAATTTTAAGTTGATTGGAAAAAAGTATACGGGAGATGTCAGAGGTAGGTTTTTTATATACAGGGAGTGTTGGGAATGAACTGCTGGGGTGGTGGTAGAGGTAGGTACATCAGGTACATTTAAGAGACATATAGATAGGCACATGGATGAATGAAAATGGAGGGCTATGTGGGAGAAAAGAGCTTGATCTTGTAGTAGGTTAAAAGATCAACATGCCATGGGCCAAAAGGCCTGTACTGTGTTGTACTGTACTGTTCTATGAAAACACGGCCTCCACAGGTGGAGCAGTTATATTCAGGGAGCCAGGAGAGTACAGAAGTGGAGGAGTGCAGGTATCTCAGAGGTATATCAATCTATAGTTAGTCTGCACTTGGAGTATTGTGTTCAGTTTTGATCACCACACTATAGGAAGGATTTAATTGATCTGGAACATATGTATACCCTGGGTATATATGCCCGTGACAACAAATTTCAACTTAAACTTGATAAAAAAAATATAAGAGGAGTAGATAGGGCAAATAGTCAGATTCCTTTTTCAGTGGTAGGGGTATCAGAAACAAGAAGCCATAGGTTTAACATTAGAGGAAAGAGTTTTTTTAAAGGGGATTTGAGGAGAAAAGATTTTTTACACACAGAATGGTTTATCTCTGGAACACACTGTCTGAGAAAGTCAGAATCAGAATCAGAATCTGGTTTATTATCACCAGCATATGAAGTGAAATTTGTTAACTTAGCAGCAGCAGCTCAATGCAGTACATAATATAGAATAAAATAAAATAAAATAATAATAATATGAATAATAATAAATAAATCTTTTACAGTATATGTATATTGAATAGATTAAAAATTGTACAAAAAACAGAAATAATATATATTTAAAAAGTGAAGTAGTGTTCGACGGTTCAATATCCATTTAGGAATCGGATGGCGGAGGGGAAGAAGCTGTTCCTGAATCGCTGAGTGTGTGCCTTCAGGCTTCTGTATCTCCTACCTGACGGTAACAGTGAGAAAAGGGCATGCCCTGGGTGCTGGACGTCCTTAATAATGGGCGCTGCCTTTCTGAGACACCACTTCTAAAAGATGTCCTGGGTACTTTGTAGCTAGTACTCAAGATCGAGCCAAGAAAATTTACAACCCCCTGCAGCTTCTTTCAGTCCTGTGCAGTAGCTCCCTCCCCCCATACCAGACAGTGATGCAGCCTGTGAGAATGCTCTCCATGGTACATCTATAGAAATTTTTGAGTGTATTTGTTGACATACCATATCTCCTCAAACTCCTAATGAAGTATAGTTGTTGTCTTGCCTTCTTTATAACTGCATCGATATGTTGGGACCAGGTTAGGTCCTCAGAGATCTTGACAACCAGGAACTGAAAAACTGCTCACTCTCTTCACTTCTGATCCCTCTATGAGGATTGGTATGTGTTCCTTCCTCTTATCCTTCCTGAAGTCCACAATCAGCTCTTTCATCTTACTGAAGTTGAGTGCCAGGTTGTTGCTGCGACACCATTCCACTAGTTGGCATATCTCACTCCTGTACACCCTCTCATCTCCATCTGAGATTCTACCAGCAATGGTTATATCATCAGCAAATTTATAGATGATATTTGAGCTATGCCTAGCCACACAGTCATGGGAATATAGTGAGTTGAGCAGTGAGCTAAGCACACAGCCCTGAGGTGCACCAGTGTTGATCATCAGCGAGAAGGAGATATTAGCACCAATGCACACAGATTCCGGTTAGGAAGTCGAGGATCCAACTGTAGAGGGAGGTATAGAGGCCCAGGTTCTGCAACTTCTCAATCAGGATTGTGGGAATGATGGTGTTGACTGCTGAACTATAGTCGATGAACAGCATCCTGACGTAGGTGTTTGTGTTGTCCAGGTGGTCTAAGGTCATGTGTGGGTCCAGGTCCTTGCTAAGGCAGAAATTCAGTCTAGTCATGACTAACCCCTCAAAGCATTTCATCACTGTAGGTGTGAGTGCTACCAGGCGATAGTCATTAAGGCAGCTCATATTATTCTTCTTAGGCACTGGTATAATTGTTGCCTTTTTGAAGCAAGTGGAAACTTCGGCCCATAGATACAATCACTACATTTAAGAGACATTGATCAGCAGGGCACATTAACCTAGTGCAGACAAACTGAATTAGTGAAAATAAGCAAAAAGCTTGACATGGATTCGATGGGCTAAAGGGCCTGCTTTCATGCCATACAATTTCATGACTCTAAACTAGCCCCCCTCCCACCTCAGAGATTCTCTCTTCTCTCACCTTCCTTTGGGCAGAAGATACAAACACAAGGTCTCCAACCTCCTGTCACTGGCCTGGGCTCACAGACTCAACCTTTGGGTCTCCATCCAGCTTCCCTCCCACTGTTACAGGACTAGTGAATGAAACTCTCGATTCAAAGATTCAAAGTACATTTATTACCAATGCCTGTATGGAGTATACAACCCTGAGATACGTCTTCCCACAGACAGTCGCAGAACAAAGAAACTTTGAAAGAACCCATTTAAAAAAAGACTGTTAAACACCCATGTGCAGAGAGAGGAAAAAAACCAAACCGTGCAAACAATAAGAGTAAGCATTAGCATTCGGAACTGGAGCTTTACGAGAGACGCGAAGCCAGACATCACTGCATCTACACTGCACTGCAGGGCTACAGTAGGAAACTTTGCCACATGGTGTGAGCAGAATTATCTGCAGCTTAATGTGAAAAAGACTAAGGAGCTGGTGGTGGACCTGAGGAGGGCTAAGGTACCGGTGACCCCTGTTTCCATCCAGGGGGTCAGTGTGGACATGGTGGAGGATTACAAATACCTGGGGATATGAATTGACAATAAACTGGACTGGTCAAAGAACACTGAAGCTGTGTACAAGAAGGGTCAGAGCCGTCTCAGTTTTCTGAGGAGACTGAAGTCCTTTAACATCTGTTGGACGATGCTGAAGATGTTCTACGAGTCTGTGGTGGCCAGTGCTATCCTGTTTGCTGTGGTGTGCTGGGGCAGCAGGCTGAGGGTAGCAGACACCAACAGAATCAACAAACTCACTCATAAGGCCAGTGATGTTGTGGGGATGGAACTGAACTCTCTGACGGTGGTGTCTGAAAAGAGGATGCTGTCCAAGTTGCATGCCATCTTGGACAATATCTCCCATCCACTACATAATGGACTGGTTGGGCACAGGAGTACATTCAGCCAGAGACTCATTCCACCGAGATGTAACACAGAGTGTCATAGGAAGTCATTCCTGCCTGTGGCCATCAAACTTTACAACTCCTCCCCTGGAGGGTCAAACACCCTGAGCCAATAGGCTGGTCCTGGACTTATTTCCTGGCATAATTTACATATTATTATTTAATTTTTTATGCTTTTATATTGCTATATTTATACTGTATTCTTGGTTGGTGCAACTGTAATGAAACCCAATTTCCCTCGGGATCAATAAAGTATGACTATGACTATGACGATGACTATCTGGAGCAGGCAACAGCCACTGTTCATCGCAAAGCTGAGTAAACATTGTGAGACCACAGACGCGAAGCTAGGCATCACTGAAGTTCAGCATAGAACTGAGTAAATGTCACGGGACAGCAAGTAGAACTGGGCTGAACCAGCCCTCACCTTGCCTCTAGTCCCAGTACCCTGACCTTTTCAATCTGGACTGGCACTTAAGTCTTCTAAACTTCAGGTCGTTCCTCACTGTCAGACTGCTCTGGGGCCTGGACCCCTCCGCCTACTTTCGATCTGGACCCAACGTTTCCAATTCGGCCTGGCATTTAAATCAACCAGACATTGGGACTTTACTTGTTGATACACCACGACTCTACCCTGAACAAGAAAAAAATCTGCAGATGCTGTAAATCTGAGCAACACACACAAAATGCTGGAGGAATTCAGCAGGTCAGTATAGTAGAGCTACTAGGACTTGATGTTTCAATCCCTATGGTAAATTAGCACTCTCGATGTTGGCAGTGGGTTTGGAGTGGTGACAAGGAGGGAAGGTAGGTACGTCATCGGGGTCATCAGATGGGCACCCTCCTTCTTTGACGTTTCGTTGATAAGCCCACGATGTCTCCAGAGGGCTCAGCGGTGCTACCTGACGTCCCAGATACGCCCCCCTCAGTTCCATACCCTCCTGTCTTCATCTTGCAGCCCAGTTGTTGTCTTTCCTTTTAATCCAAATCCAATTGCTGCTTTCTTCTGCTGCGTTTGACAAGGACTTGATTGCTTGTTGGAGGGAGTGACCCCTCATCCCCATTTTCTTCAATAGACTGGTCGTAGATGTAGCAACAAATCCCCTGCATCCCACTTCTACAGGGAAAATCTTGGTCTTCCAGCCATTCTGGGCAGCCTCTGTTGCCAGTTCAGAGTACTTGGTCTTTTTCCTCTCATAAGCTTCTTCGACACCATCTTCCCATGGTACTGTCAATTCCACAATATATGCCAGCTTGGCTGTTGTGGACCACAGGACCATGTCTGGCTGGAGTGCTGTAGCCGCAATGTCTGGGGGCAACACAAACTTTTTTCCCAAGTCCATGTCCATTTTCCAATCCTGAGCAACCTGCAGAATGCTTACATCTTTTGATGTTGTATGGTGCTCTGGAGGTTGGCCTGCTGGTACAAATCATGTAATGTGGACATTTCCTGCCGATGTTTGTGGGAGAACATTTGTGGTGATTCGCCTCTGTTCCAAGATTGATGCCAGTTCTTTGAGAACTTGGTCATGCCGCCAAGTGTACTGCCCCTGGGTGAGGCTTGTGGTTCATTCTGTTAAAATATGCCTTAGTGACCCAGGTGCTTGACGGAGAGAGCAAGCGGGGTCTTCTCCCCATCACTGGTTCAGGTTCTGGGCTGTGGGTAGGAGGTCATAAGTGGGTCTGTTGACAAAACTTAGCTGAGATCCCTCCATCTCCCAGATGTCACGCCAGCTAAGTTTCCTCTTTTCCAGGCTCTCCCAATTAGTCCAGTGGCCCTGCTTGGCTATTGAGACGGCCCTGGCGTGTCGCTCTGCCTCCTCCTGTCTTCTCAACTCCTCCACCACGAGTCGTCTCTTCTGCACTGATGTTGCCTTGTGCCACTGAGGAGCCTTTGGGACAAGCTCGAGCCCGGCTCTCCCATGTTGGATTTCAACCACATCCCTGAAGCGAAGAGCAGACTTAGCACTCTGAACAGCTTCAGATGGGGTCTACTTCCTCCCCGTTGCCACCCGGGGGGGGGGGCCACCGTTCGAATAACAGTATTTTCAGATTCAGTGAGGGTCATGACCAACCTTGCTTTGGTGCATTTGAATTCTTCCACATATGGAAAAAGTGCAGTCGACAGTTTGGGCCAAAACCTTTCAGCAGGACTGTACCTTGACTCTACTTTGGCCCCATCTCTGCCTTCACTTGCTTCACTTCCACCTCCACCACAGCTTGTCTCCGTTTGACTCAACCACCCTTTCCTTGCCTCTCCATTGTTAGCGTTGTTAGCATTGATCATTATTAATGAAGTGTTATTCATAAGTTTCCTTTGTATTGTTCTTTGCTGCCAGTAAGTAGTCACTGGACATCACCAGCGCCATCTTAAACCATCAAACCCACAGCACACAGCAAAATGAACAAATCACGCAAACAGCAAGAAAAAAATGAGAGAAAAACACAATTTGAAACACCAGATCACAAAGTCCAGCCATATTCAGTTCATCTCAGTTCAGTTCCATCCAGCGCCACGTCTCTCACAGTCTGCAGGCAGTTGCACTGGTCCACTCTGATCAAGACTGGACAAAAAGAAACAGAGGAAAATGAAAGCAGAAACACATCATACGTGAATTCAGAGTCCAATCCACAAATCGCATTGATTAAACCTTGCCCAAGACCAATGTTCCCTCTAAGCTGTGAGCGCTTGCGTGCACGCACATATTTTGCTGATGGTGCATAAACTGCGTACTAAAGATTGTCACCCTCTACCCTGTTGGCATGTTAAATATATTTCACAATTGTACACAATCACATTGCCAGTGTTGATAACATGGAATTACTGATGATTTGTCTGCAGAATTTAGAACTGGCTTACTTATTTATACTGTTTTTATTGAAGAAATTATTCAGTGCGCATATATTGTTGTCACTGGACAAAAATTTGCAACATACAATATTTTAGTGCACAATGGTCATTACAAATTAGGGGGAAATTAGAGAGCTGGAATGTTATGATGAAGTTGTATAAGGCATTGGTGAGGCCGAATCTTGAGTATTGTGTTGTTTTGGTCACCAAATTACAGGAAGGATATTAATAAGGTTGAAAGAGTGCAGACAAGGTTTACAAGGATGTTGCCGGGACTTGAGAAACTCAGTTACAGAGAAAGGTTGAATAGGTTAGGACTTTACTCCCTGGAGCGTAGAAGAATGAGGGGAGATTTGATAGAGGTATATAAAATTATGATGGGTATAGATAGAGTGAATGCAAGCAGGCTTTTTCCATTGAGGCAAGGGGAGAAAAAAAACCAGAGGACATGGGTTAAGGGTGAAGGAGGAAAAGTTTAAAGGGAACATTGGGGGGGCTTTCTTCACACAGAGAGTGGTGGGAGTATGGAATGAGCTGCCAGATGAGGTGGTAAATGCGGGTTCTTTTTTAACATTTTTTAAGAATAAATTGGACAGATACATGGATGGGAGGTGTATGGAGGGATATGGTCCGTGTGCAGGTCAGTGGGACTAGGCAGAAAATGGTTCAGCACAGCCAAGAAGGGCCAAAAGGCCTGTAGTTTTTCTATGGTTTCTATGGAACGTTGTCCAAGACCCATGGACTCCAGCACCATCCTCCAGCAGCTTCCAGTAAGAGGGAAAGAGATTCCATTTGTATGTAGGGACCTTCCTCTGGAAATAGTGAGCAAGAGGAAGAGAGAGACTGTTAGCACGCAGGTAGATGATACTGAACACCTGCCTGCCATCCCCTCTCATCCTCATTGATTTCAGTCTTCCTCGATGCTTTAATCAGCGAGAAATGGAGTTGATCATCAGCTTGCACCCTGTTTCCAGGGTGCACGCTTTGTTCAAGACCTCACTGAATTCCCTCAGACATAGCAAAGCATCAGATCACCCAACGGTAGCAGAACCACGCTTGAAAGAAAAAGATGAAGTAAACAAAGTGAAAGAACTAGTTTTGTGAACAGTCTGAAGGATGTCATCCTTGGTTGCATTGTTTGCTGGTGCCATCTTGTATGATAAGATGGAATCTTGATCTCACAGTCCACCTTGTTATAGCCTTGCACCTCATTGCCTACCTGCTCTGCATTTTCCCTGTAAACATAACACAATATTCTGCATTGTGCTATTGCTTTTCTCAATGTACAACTTGTAAAATAATCAGCATGGATGATATACCAAACAATTTTTCACTATATCTTGGTACATTCAAAGTTCAAACTTCAAAGTTGACAATAATAAACCAATCATTCTTTTCCATTAGCTAATAAGGATAACACTGCATATACATTTTAGTGATGGGTATATAAACCCTTGATTTTCACAATTCCAAGATTTTCAGCGTCTTTTAGGACACTTGGGGTCTGTCACTTTCTGTCCAAGATTATTGACTGACACTCAGCTTTGGTGAGACTTACCTGCCACTGATTCACCAACTCAATTAATCTACCTTCTCATAATTTCATGTGTGTGTTTACAATGATTCGTGCGTTGTATCATCGACACAATTGGTTACGTAGCTGCCTATTTTATTCCTTAATCTAAACGCAGAGAGTAGATGAGGTTCTGGTAAATGTCTGTGGGACAACAAACTCACTTCTACTATTTTGAGTGCCTACTAACTATTCCCATTCCTCCTCCTTCATGATCAAGGATATAAGGCTTCCACTCTATTTCTGTGGCTTTTGAGCACATGGTGGATCAGAGAATATCACCGATGGGCTGAGAAGCAGGTGGAATAGGGTGAATGAGTGATTTAGGAGGTGGTGCACAGCTCCTTTAAGTATTCTTGGCTTCTCTATGCTCCAGGCACATGGAAATGTGTGTGGTCAGTGCACATGTTATTTTTTTTTTGCAAGCAGCCTTTAATAACCCCCTTAAATTTCTCTATTTTTCCACTGGTAATCTTTTCCCGTGACAGAGCTCAGCAATTTTGGAAGCTGATGCTGGCATGCGAGTGACAAGTTGAATTAGGGCCTCGGCGTAGGGCTGTGGTCTGGAAGAGATGCATGAAAGTCAAGTCTGCAAGTCCAGGAGATTCAGGGACTGGAGATTAGAGTCCTGATAACTCTGAGAGTCTGGGGCCAAGGACTGGCTGCCCAAAGGTTCCTGTCCTGGAGTTGGAAGCCTATTTGAGTGTGTGAGGTGGTGTGTGGCTGGGAGGGTGGAAAAGGGGCTTGTTTTCTCCTGGTGTTGTTGCTGCTTGTGTGATTCTGCTGAACATTGTGGACATGGTATGTTGGCACCGGAATGTGTGGTGACACCAGGGGCTGTCCCAGCACTCGCTTGGCTGTGTTATTATTAATGCAAGCAGTGTACATTTTGTACACTGTATATTTTGATGTTCATGTGAGAAATAAATCTAAATCTGAATCCACTTTTCCTGTGGATTTGTAAGATGTTGTAGTAACAGCATTGGTAGTGTCCTTCCACTACCTTGGGGTCGCTTTTGCAGGCGGTCCATTTCAGAAGGAAGAAGTCGGTTAAAGAAGGTGGTGGGGGCGGTGGAGAACATGTAACCAATCTGGCAGGTGTTGGGTGAGATCAGGTGAGGGGGAAGGTGGTGGGTGGGGGAGAGAGAGATGAAATAAGAAGCTGGGATAGGTGGAAGAAGTAAAGGGCTGATGACGGAGTCTGATAGGAGAGAAGAGTGGACTATGGGAGAAGGGAACCAGAGGGAGGTGATAGGCAGGTGAGGCAAATAGAAGGGGGAGGAGGGGAACCAGAATGGGGAATGGAAAAAGAGAGAAGGGGGAGGGGGAAAAATTCCCGGAAGTTAGAGAAATCGATGTTCGTGTCATCGGGTTAGAAACTACCCAGAATGTGAAGTGTTGCTCCTCCAACCTGAGTGTGGCCTCATCATGGCAGGAGAGGAGGCCATGGACCAACATCTTAGAATGGAATTAGGAAGCTGAATTGAGACGGGTGCCACTGGGAAATCCTGCCTTTTGTGGCAAGATGGAGCAAAGATGCTTCACAAAGTGGTCGCCCAATCTCCATCAAGTCTCACTGATGTAGAGGAGGTCGCACCAGGAGCCCAAAAGATGATCCTGACAGACTCGCAGCTGCTTCAGTTTTCTCCATAGTCTGAAGTTAAGGGAATTGGTAGGTTAATTGGCCACTGTAAATTGTCCCTAGTGGTAGTAATGCTATCTGGTGTGGAGCAAGAGGAGGGAAATATTGAGTGTATAAAATGGGGTTAGTGGAGGATTACTGTAGTTAATTGCTTGGTTGTTGGCAGGGACTTGATGGGCTGAAGGGTGTTTCTGTGCAGTATAATTCTGTGATTTCATAAAATATTGTTTTGGCCAGTATTCTGTGATATGATGGCTATGAGGAGGATGCAGAAGAGATTTATTGAAATTGTCCCTGGGATGAAGAACCTGTGTTCACCTTGGAAACTGGCAGAGCTATTTATAGTTACTAAGGATATAGATTCAGTTGATAGAGATATATTACTCCTATTACTTAGAACAATATAGTACAGGGACAGGCCATTCAGCCCACAGTGTTATGCTGAATCAGCTAAAAAGCAAATCAAAAGCACCCAAACACTAATCTCTCCTACTGACATCAAGTCCATATCCCTCCATTTTCCTTACATCCATGTGCCTATCCAACCGGCCCTTAAAAGACTCTCATGTACTTGACTCTACCACCATACCAGGCAGTACTATTTAGGCATTCACAACTCTCTGAGTAAAAAACTTTACCCCTTATATCTCCCTTGAACCTACCTGCTCTCACCTTCAATGCGTGCCCCTTGGTATTACATATTTCAACTCAAGGAAACAGATATTCCCTGTCTCCATTCTATGCCTCTCATAATCTTATAAACCTCTGTCTGATTTCCCTTACCCTCCAGCACTCCAGAGAAAACAACCCAAGTTTATCCATCCTCTCAGGATAGCATATGATCTCTAAACCAGGCAGCATCCTGGTAACCCTCTTCTGCACCCTCTCCAAAGCCTCAACATTCTTACAACAGTGGGACAACGAGATTTTTATGCAATATTCCAAATGTGGCCTAACCAGAGTTTTATAAAGTTGCAACATACCCTCTTGACTTTTGAATTCAATGCCTCGGTTAATAAAAGCAAGCATTCCATAACAAGCAACACACATCAAAGTTGCTGGTGAACGCAGCAGGCCAGGCAGCATCTCTAGGAACAGGTACAGTCAACGTTTCAGGCCGAGACCCTTCGTCAGGACTAACTGAAGGAAGAGCTAGTAAGAGATTTGAAAGTGGGAGGGGGAGATCCGAAATGATAGGAGAAGACAGGAGGGGGAGGGATGGAGCCAAGAGCTGGACAGGTGATTGGCAAAAGGGATATGAGAGGGTCATGGGATGGACGGGAGGCCTAGGGAGAAAGAAAAGGGGGAGGGTGGAAGCCCAGAGGATGGGCAAGGGGTATAGTGAGAGGGACAGAGGGAGAAAAAGGAGAGAGAGGAAAAGAGTGTGTGTATATAAATAAATAACGGATGGGGTACGAGGGGGAGGTGGGGCATTAGCAGAAGTTTGAGAAGTCAGTGTTCATGCCATCAGGTTGGAGGTTACCCAGACGGAATATAAGGTGTTGTTCCTCCAACCTGAGTGTGGCTTCATCTTGACAGTAGAAGAGGCCATGGATAGACATATCAGAATGGGAATGGGACATGGAATTAAAATGTGTGGCCACTGGGAGATCCTGCTTTCTCTGGCGGACAGAGCGTAGGTGTTCAGCAAAACGATCTCCCAGACTGCGTTGGATTTCGCCAATATATAGAAGGCCACATTGGGAGCACCGGACGCAGTATATCACCCCAGTCGACTCACAGGTGAAGTGTCGCCTCACCTGGAAGGACTGTCTGGGGCCCTGAATGGTGGTAAGGGAGGAAGTGTAAGGGCATGTGTAGCACTTGTTCCGCTTACAAGTACAAGTGCCAGGAGGGAGATTGGTGGGGAGGGATGGGGGGGAACGAATGGACAAGGGAGTCACGTAGGGAGCGATCCCTGCGGAAAGCAGAGGGAGGTGGGGAGGGAAAGATGTGCTTAGTGGTGGGAGCCTTGAACTTCAGGCCGGGTCTTTATGTGCTGCTATTGTGACTCCCGTCTCCCCTTCCCCCACCACCACTCTGCAACCCCGTCTCCCTCACATTCCATCAGCTACTCCTGGGCCCTCGGAGGCTCCTTCTTCCCCTCACCCCAAACCTCCCCTCTCCACTGACACCACCAGCCTCCCTCCCCCTCCCCCCGCTGACCCCAGCTCTCATCCGTGCCAGGTCCTTACCATCCCCTCTGACCTTCAACTGTCTGAGGCAGAATGATCTGTCCTCAGTAAGGACCTCACCTTTGTCCCCCTTCGCCCACACCTCAGCGAGTTCAGCATTCGCCATGACACAGAACTCTTCTTCCGCTGTCTCCGTCTCCGAGCCTACTTCTTCCCACCCCCCACCGATGACCCCGTCTCCCATCTTCAACCCGCCTCCTCTTCATGGACACCCCGCTCTGGTCTTCTGCCTGCTCGGGATCTCTTTATTGCTAACTGTCGACGGGATATCAACCGTCTCAACTTCACCGCACCTTGTTCCCATTCCAACCTCACTCCTTCCGAACGCTCTGCTCTCCACTCCCTCCGCACTAATCCTAACCTTACTATTAAACCCGCCGATAAAGGGGGTGCTGGATAAATCCTCTTATTTACCCCTCGATCATGACCCCACTAAGGAGCACCAGGCCATTGTCTTCCACACCATCACCGACTTTATCCGCTCAGGGGATCTCCCATCCACTGCTACCAACCTTATAGTTCCCATATCCCGCACTTCCCGTTTCTACCTCCTACCCAAGATCCACAAACCTGCCTGTCCTGGTAGACTCATTGTCTCAGCTTGCTCCTGCACTCATTTCTGCATACCTCGACACTGTTTTATCCCCCCTTGTTCAATCCCTTCCTACCTATGTTCGTGAAACTTCTCACGCTCTGAAACTTTTCGATGATTTTAAGTTCCCTGGCCCCCACCACTTTATTTTCACCATGGATGTCCAGTCCCTATATACTTCCATCCCCCATCAGGAAGGTCTCAAAGCTCTCTGCTTCTTTTTGGATTCCAGACCTAATCAGTTCCCCTTTACCACCACTCTGCTCCGTCTAGCGGAATTAGTCCTTACTCTTAATAATTTTTCCTTTGGCTCCTCCCACTTCCTCCAAACTAAAGGTGTAGCTACGGATTTGTGGAACAATCTATGTTCCGTACCTATTCTGGTATCTGTCTCCCACTTTTCCTTCGCTACATCGACGACTGCATTGGTGCTGCTTCCTGCACGCATGTTGAGCTCATTGACTTCATTAACTTTGCCTCCAACTTTCACCCTGCCCTCAAGTTTACTTGGTCCATTTCGGACACCTCCCTCCCCTTTCTAGACCTTTCTGTCTCTATCTCTGGAGACAGCTTATCTACTGATGTCTACTATAAGCCTACTGACTCTCACAGCTATTTGGACTATACCTCTTCTCACCCTGTCTCTTGCAAAAATGCCATCCCCTTCTCGCAATTCCTCCGTCTCCGCCGCATCTGCTCTCAGGATGAGGCTTTTCATTCCAGGACGAAGGAGATGTCCTTTTTTAAAGAAAGGAGCTTCCCTTCCTCCACCATCAACTCTGCTCTCAAATGCATCTCCCCCATTTCACGCACATCTGCTCTCACTCCATCCTCCTGCCACCCCACTAGGAATAGGGTTCCCCTTGTCCTCACCTACCACCCCACCAGCCTCCAAGTCCAACATATAATTCTCCGTAACTTCCGCCACCTCCAACAGGATCCCACCACTAAGCACAACTTTCCATCCCCCCGCCCCGCTTTCCGCAGGGATCGCTCCCTACGCGACTCCCTTGTCCATTTATCCCCCCCATCCCTCCCCACCGATCCCCCTCCTGGCACTTATCCTTGTAAGCGGAACAAGTGCTACACATGCCCTTACACTTCCTCCCTTACCACCATTCAGGGCCCCAAACAGTCCTTCCAGGTGAGGCGACACTTCACCTGTGAGTCGGCTGGGGTGATATACTGCGTCCGGTGCTCCCGATGCGGCCTTCTATATATTGGTGAGACCCGACACAGACTGGGAGATCGTTTCGCTGAACACCTACGCTCTGTCTGCCAGAGAAAGCAGGATCTCCCAGTGGCCACACATTTTAATTCCACGTCCCACTCCCATTCTGATATGTCTATCCACGGCCTCCTCTACTGTAAAGATGAAGCCACACTCAGGTTGGAGGAACAACACCTTATATTCCGTCTGGGTAACCTCCAACCTGATGGCATGAACACTGACTTCTCTAGCTTCCGCTAATGCCCCACCTCCCCCTCGTACTCCATCCATTATTTATTATTTATATACACACATTCTTTTTCTCTCTCTCCTTTTTCTCCCTCTGTCCCTCTCACTATATCCCTTGCCCATCCTCTGGGTTTCCCCCCTCCCCCTTTTCTTTCTCCCTGGGCCTCCCGTCCCATGATCCTCTCATATCCCCTTTGCCAATCACCTGTCCAGCTCTTGGCTCCATCCCTCCCCCTCCTGTCTTCTCCGATCATTTTGGATCTCCCCCTTCCCCTCCCACTTTCAAATCTCTTACTAGCTCTTCCTTCAGTTAGTCCTGACAAAGGGTCTCGGCCTGAAAAGTCGACTGTACCTCTTCCTGTAGATGCTGCCTGGCCTGCTGCATTCACCAGCAACTTTTAGGTGTGTTGCTTGTGTGACAAAAGACCAAGTTATCAGAAGATTGATGCTGATAAGGGAGACAATGGGGAAACATTCAAAATGCTAATATGAGAGACGAGAGAGATTAACGAAAAGAGACACAGTTCCGAGTATTGACAGACCGGTTGCTTTGAACCTGAACTGTTTGAAGTTTGATGGGCAGGCGATACCCCAGCAGGGGGATAAAAGGAACAGGTTTGCTAAGGCAAGCGACACACCACGACACCACGAGATAACGAGACCCTGGAAGTGCGGTGTGCCCCCCCCCACAAGTTGGTGGGAGTTTGGAGATCTGATCACAGGACCGACCATAGATGCACAGGGTGAAAGGGTACGATCGGCGGGAACCTGGCGTGTGTGTCCGCCCTTGCCTGGGTGCCGGTTCACCGCAGAAGAACGATCGTATCCGGAGCGGAGGGGTCACAGTCGGTGACCTCAGAAGACATTACAAAGGGCTCGCCCGAAATCTAATTGCGAGGAATATCAAAGGTCTGTTTGAATCCGATTTGAATATCATCATTCGCTCTCTCTCTCTCCCCAACGGCACAACAGCGATTACTGCGAACTGAACTAAACTGAACTGAACTCTGTGTCACTTGAGACTGATCATTTTACCCCTAGACTGCGATAGAGCTTGATTGATCCTATTATCCTAGTTCTGTGTACATGTGTGTTTTATCATTGCTAACCTGTTGCATTTATATCCTTACTATTAGAGTACTGTGTTACTTATTTCTTTAATAAAACTTTCTTAGTTCCAGTAATCCAGACTCCAACTAAGTGGTCTATTTCTGCTGGTTTGGCAACCCAGTTACGGGGTACGTAACACTTGAAATTCCAGCATCTGCAGATTTCCTCGTGTTTGCGTTTTTAAGCATTCCATAAGCCTCCTTAAGCACATTATCGACTTGTGCAGCCACTTTCAGAGAGCTATGAACTTGTATCCCATGATCTCTTTGCTCAGCAACACCGTCAATGGGGAAACACAGTGTACTGTCTCCTTACATTTGCCCTACCAAGGTGCAACACTTCACATCTATCTGGGTTAGACTCCATCTGCAATTTCTCTGCCCGTATCCACAACTGATCTATACTGTACTGTATTCTTTGCCGATCCTCTACATTATCCACAACCCAACTAATCCTGGTATCATCTGCAAATTTACTCACTCACCCATCTACATTTTCATCCAGGTCATTTATATACATCACAAACAGCAGAGGTCCCAGCACAGATCCCTGTTGAACACCACTAATTACAGACTTCTACCTCGAATAAGTCTCTTCAACCACTACCCTCTTTCTTCTATTCGCAAGCTAGTTCTCAATCCAAATAGTCAAGTTGCCACAGATCCCATGCATCTTAATCTTCTGGATTAGCCTCTCAAGAAGGACTTTGTCAAATGCCTTACTAAAACCCATGTAGACAATATCCTCATCAAGCTCTCTTGTCTCCTTGCCAAAAAACTCAATCAAGTTGGTAAGACACAACCTACCCCGCACAAGGCCATGCTGGCTCTCCCTAATTAGTCCTTGGGTTTTCAAATGCTCATATATCTCATCCCTAAAAATTTTCTCCAGCAATCTCCCTGCAACTTTTGTAAGACTCACCAGTCTATAGTTTCCTGGACCTTCTCTTGTTCCGTTCTTAAATAGAGGTACAACATTAGCCACTTGCCAGTTCTTTGGGACCTTGCCTGTGGCTAGAGAGGTCACCAAGATACTGGTCAAGGTCCCATCAATCTCGACTCTTGCCTCCTTCAATAACCTGGGATTAATCCCATCGGGCCCTGGGGACTTATCCACCTTAATACTCCTTAGGAGACCCAACACTTCCTCCTCCTTGACCTTTCAATGTCTAACATATTTATGCACAGCACTGATTTCCTGGTCCTCCATATCATTTTCATTGCTAAGTATTTCACTCACATTCTCTGCATCCAAGCAAATGTTCCCCCCTTTATCCTTGAATGGTCCCACCCTCTCCTTCATTATCCTCTTGCTCTTGAGGTATGTTCAAAGGTGTAAAGGTTCGAAGGTTCATTTATTATCAAAGCATGTATCCATATACATCTCTGAAAGTTGTCTTCTCCAGATAGCCACAAAACAAAGAAAGAACGTGAAAGTCATTCAGAGGAACATCAAACACAACCCCCAGCACAAAAAAGAATGGTATCCCGCTCAAGAACCAGCAAAACCCCTTTCCCCGCACAAAAACAGAACAAGAACATCAACCCCCAAAAAAACCCATCCCCCACACAAAAAAACTAACAGAAAATCAACCCCCAAACACCCTCCCCTCACATAATAAAATGGAAAAAGAACAGGCGATAAAAAAACACAGGATATAAAAACCATAATTCAGAAAAAGTCCACAGTCCATAAACGCAATAGTCCAATCCATAAATGCAGAATCACGATACCGTCCTACGATACCACCGACGTTTACCGGAAGAGAGGGCCACCACGTGAGGCAGAGGCCTACTTACCTGCCACAGCGAGCCACATAGTGATAGGCCGCTCACAGATTCTTTCTCTGGCAGCGATCAAAAGGAAGGCAGGCAGCGTGAACTCCTGCTTGCCCTCCGCATTTGTCTCGATGCCTCAACGCTTTAATCAGCGAATAATGGACACTTTAATCATCGAAATGGAGTCTATCATTGGCTCATGCCCCATCTCGAAGTTGCTTTGCCTCACGGCCATCCAAGTACACACTTGCTTTCTGGAATCTTCTCAGAGACAGCAAAGTGCTGGGTCATTCAAACGATTTCCAAACTGTAAATCGCAGGGTCCAGCAGTCCCTGAAACACATATGTATAGAATGCCTTGTGATTCTTCTTAATACTATTTACCAAGCACTTTTCATGGTCCCTCCTGGCTTTCTTTAGTTCTTTTCTGACTTCTTTATACTCTTCATGTACTTTGTTTGATCCTAACCTCCCAAGCTTTACATACTTTGCCTTTTTCTTCTTGACTAAATGCATCACCTCCCTGGACATTCAAGGTTCTCTTATCTTCCCATCTCTGTCCTTCTTTCTAGCAGGCACATACCTGTCCTATACTCCGTGCAATTGATCAATTAGTAAGAGGGTCAACAGCCAGTGGATGTAAAATGAAAGTGCTCGGCAAAAGAGCCTGGAATACAGTGCTGGGAAAATAGCTGAGGCATTTGAGAGGAAACTGGATGTTACAAAAATTATTTTAAGATGTGTCCTTTATTCTTTCCTGATTTAGCGATAGACATTTACGTATATATTCACAAACAAACAAGACTCTGTGCACGTTTTAAGCCACAAGAAATAACTTTATTAGAATTATATATAAAATATGCAATGCAAAAAGGAAAACAAATGGTTAATGAAGTAGCAGCACAGAAAACAAACTAATGTTTATCATCCACTAAACGAGATGACCTGCAGAATGCTGACAAATTTTCATGCATCTCTCTCTCTTTCCCCTCCCTTACTCTCTCTCAGTATACTCTTGCCATATCAGCATACTTTTATTCTCCCAACATGCATGTCCCTATGTTCTCCAACCTCATCACTAACACTAGTCCGAAGAGAGAATTTTCCACCTGTCTCTTTCTCTCACTCTCTTTTTCTCACTGTGGTAAACCATATGTATATATGTATGTTGTAACTGGGTTACCTGTCTGGACCCGCCCCTCTGCTGACTGCTCCTGTGGCTCCTCCCACAGTCCCCTGAATAAAGGCGATTGCGCCATTGCTCCTCCCTCAGTCCAGGGCAGATACTCAGCATGGTCGAGGTCACATTCTACTGCTAATAAAAGCCTTTCAGTATTTACTCTACTTCCAGTCTTTTGGAGTAATTGATAGTGCATCACTCACAAAGGAATTGCCCCTTTTCATAACCTTCAAAACCACTTATACTAGTACTTTCCCATGAAATTCTCATGCACTTTGTACCGGTACCTGCCCCATCATCACCTTATCCAGACAAACATGTTTCTCACCGTTATCCACTGTAATGACTGTAGACTTGTCATTGACCCCCTAACTCTCTCACAGCGTTGCTGGGGACTGGTTCTCTTGGACTTTCCAAAACAATCCATCTCCAAGCTAACCCCATTTTGTCTTACAGACTTCCATTTTATTTTAGCATATATCAAGGAGGAACTCACCCAACTATTTTCTTACACTAGATAAATTCTTGAAAGGAAAATATTTGCAGGGCTGTGGAGAGGTTGGGACAGGGAGTGGTGGGGTGAGGCGGGTGGGAACGCAGATAGATAGGGAGTGTTGTGAGACCAGCTGGATTTGCCTGGCACAAGGCCAGCACTGACGCATTGGACCTAATTGTTTCCTTCTTTGCTGTAACCTTTCTATAGTTCAGAAAATAAAGAACCATTTATGATTTTCTAATCTGGGACAATTCCTGAAATAAAAGAGCTTTAAATCCACCTTCAGTTTCCTAATGAACTTCCTATAACCCTATTTAGGAAATTGTTTCTCTTAGATGCTTTTGTGTATGTGTGTTTTTCTCTTGCCCATGTGAGTTTGTACTCGATTCATTGCCAATAGCAAATTGTGTGACCCATTATGACATGTCTTGAGCACCACTGACAAGGGTGTGAATGCTTCTCAGTTTAGTTGAAAGCTTTCTTATTGTGGTTATGCAAATAGAGTGAAGCATGTTTGGAAACTATAATTAGAGGCAATGCAACAATTTGAGTGAGTTCTTGCTCAAAAATTCAGTTTCTGCAAACAGGCAACAACTGCAAATCTATCAATCTTATTGGCACTAACTACCTTTTCTTTTTAAATCTTTTTATTAATTTTCAAAATTATAAACTCAATAACACAGTTGGTACAAAGAGATTGGAATAATCTTAATCAGCATATACAAAACAGATTTTAAGTAACGTAGATATAAAAGATTTCCAAACTCATAATGAAATTAATCATTAAAAAAAAGAAATAAAAAGAAAAAATATATATAAACAAAAAAAATCCCCAAAAGAAAAAGAGAACCCCCCCCCCAAAAAAAGAACAAAACAGGGCTAGGCCAATATCTTGTATCAGACACATTCAGTAATGTCATCAACTCCACTCCCCTGATCATATAATTTGAGTTTTAAAAAAGAGATTCAGAAAGGTCAGATTACATCGTGTGAAAATGTTGCATAAAAGGTTTCCAAGTTTCTTCAAATTTAACCGAAGGGTCAAAAATATCACTTCTAATTTTTTCTAAATTTAAACTTAATATAGTTTGAGAAAACCATTGGAATGCAGTTGGAGGATTAATTTCCTTCCAGTTCATCAAAATAGATCTTCTCGCCATTAAAGTAACAAATGCAATCATCCAACAGGTTGAAGAAGACAAAGATCTATGTTCTATCATTGGCAATCCAAAAATTGCCGTAATAGGATGGGATTTTAAATCAAAGCATAGAACTGTTGAAATAATATCAAAAATATCTTTCCAATATTTTTCCAAAAGAGGACAAGACCAAAACATATAAGTTAAAGAAGCCACTTCAGAGTGACATCTATCACAAGTAGGGTTTATATGGGAATAAAAACAAGCTAGTTTATCTTTGGACATATGGACTATGTGTACTACTTTAAATTGTATTAATGTATGTTTAGCACATATAGAAGAAGTACTAACTAATTGAAAATTTTTTCCCATTTCTCTGTAGGTAGACAAAGTTGAAGTTCCCTTTCCCATTCATTTTTAATTTTATCAGATATACCTAGTTGTAATTTCATAATTATATCACAAATAATTGCTATTAATCCTTTCTGCAAAGGATTTAAACCTAAAATTTTATCAATAATGCCAGTAGGATTTGAAGTCAGAAAGGTAGGCAACGCAGTATTTAAAAAATTTCTTATTTGTATGTATCTAAAAAAATGGGATCTAGGCAAATCAAATTTCTCAGATAACTGCTCAAAAGATTTCAGATTCTAATGGCAGATTTTTGTTGATTACTGGCTTGCTATAAGTTGCTATGCTTAATGTTTATGCCCCAAATGCTGACTGTCCTGATTTTTTTAAGAATCTCTTCACATCTCTTCCTAACTTAAATGACTATATGCTGATTATGGGTGGAGATTTCAATTGTTGTTTAAATCCTTTGATGGATAGATCCAAGTTTAATCAAGTACTTCCGAACAAATCGGCTACCCTTATTAACTCTTTTATGACCGACTCTGGAATCTCAGAAATTTGGAGATTCTTATATCCGAATGAGAAAGAGTTCTCATTTTTTTCACATGTATATCAGCACTATTCAAGAACTGACTTTTTTTTATCGACTCTCGATTAATTCCTCTTGTTACTGGTTGCGAATATGATTCTTTTGCTGTTTCTGACCATGCACCGTTGAAATTATTCATTAACTTAAGGGATACATTTACTAATTCTAGACAATGGCGATTTAATACCACTTTGCTTCAAGATTCAGATTTTGTTAGGTTTATTGAGGAACAGATTAAGTTTTTCTTTACAATGAATTCTACAGAGGATATTTCCAGTGGGACACTCTGGGATACTTTTAAAGCATATATTCGTGGACAAATTATTTCATATACTGCTGGACTAAAAAAGTGAACTAATAAGGAAATACTTAAACTGGTTGACAAGATTAAAGAAGTTGATAAGAAATATTCTATAGCTCCTAATCAGGAACTTCATAAACAGAGGGTTGAACTTCAAATGGAACATAATCTCTTATTATCATCTTCGATTGAAAGTCAATTAATCAAAACTAAGAGTCAATTTTATATACATGGTGATAAAACTGGGAAACTTTTAGCTAATCAATTGAAATCGGCCTCGGTTAAACAACAGATTCTTAAGATTCGTAAACAAGATGGCACTTTGACAATTGACCATGATGAGATTAATAAATCCTTTCACGAATTTTATACCTCCTTATATCAATCAGAATTTCCTGATGACTCTACTATAAAACATGAATTTTTTAAGAAATTGAATATTCCAAAATTATCATCTAATGAATGTTCAAAACTAGATGTACCTATTATAGTAGAGGAAATAAAGAATGCTATTTTTTCAATGAACTCAGGTAAAGCACCTGGTCCAGATGGATATACAGTAGAATTTTTTAAATTTTTCTCTACTTCACTGATTCCTTGGCTATGTAGAATTTTTAGGGATGCAGTATCTATAGGTAAATTACCACAATCACATTCTTGAAAATTCTTGAAAAAGATAAGGATCCTACTGAATGTGTATCTTATAGGCCCATATCTTTGCTGAATGTGGATTCTAAGATTTTTTCTAAAATATTGGCAATAAGATTGGAGAATGTATTACCTCAAATTATTTCTGCTGATCAGACTGGATTTATTAAAAATCGTTACTCTTCTTTTAATATTAGGAGATTAATGAATATTGTTTATACGCCTTCACCCAAAATTCCAGAATGAGTTATTTCATTGGATGCTGAGAAAGCTTTTGACAGAGTTGAATGGACATATTTATTTAATACCCTTGTGAAATTTAATTTTAGTTTGATACTTATATCTTGGATTAAACTGATCTATCTCACCCCTTTGGCTTCGGTATTTACTAACAATCAAAGATTCCCTCTTTTTCATCTATTCCGTGGTACTAGGCAGGGCTGTCCTCTTAGTCCACTACTATTTGATATTGCTTTGGAACCGCTAGCTATTGCCATTCGTTACTCCCCTAATATATTGGGCATTACTCGTGGAAATGAGACTCATAAATTATCACTATATGCAGATGATCTACTATTATATATTTCTAACCCAAGGAAATCTATTCCGGTAGTATTAACTTTGCTTGCTCAGTTTAGTAGTTTTTCTGGTTATAAATTGAACCTAGGTAAGAGTGAACTCTTTCCATAAAATATGTAGGTTCCCATTTATAGAAATTCTCCATTTAGAGTGACTACTGACTATTTTACTTATTTAGGAGTTAAAATTACTAACAGACATAAGGATCTATTCAATTTTAACTTTTTACCATTAATTAATCAGGTTAGACAACTGATTACTAAGTGGTCCCCATTGTCTCTATCATTGATTGGCCGAATCAATGCTATTAAAATGATTATTTTACCTAAATTTTTATATTTATTTCAAACGATGCTGATTTTTATTCCTAAATCTTTTTTGATACTATTGATTCTAAAATTTCCTCTTATATATGGCAAAATAAAAATCCCAGATTAAGTAAAAAATACTTACAGAAATCTAAGAAAGGGGGTGGTTTGGCATTGCCTAACCTAAGATTTTATTATTGGGCAATTAATATTCAATATTTAATATTTTGGATACAAGATTGGAATATAACTCCAAGCCCATATTGGGTAAACCTTGAAGGCCACTCTGGTTTTCTTTAGCTTCCATTTTAGAAACTTCGCTGCCTTTTGTACTACCCTATATGGGAACTTCCACCCGTTGCAGTGAGAGGTTGAAAATGTCCTTGAACACTGCCACCAATTGGTTGGCACAGGTTTTCAGAGCCTTATCAGGTACTCCATTGGGACCTTCCGCCTTGCAAGGGTTCAGTCTCTTTAAAGACAGCCTAACATCGGCCTCTGAGACAGAGATCACAGGGACATGAGGTGCAGCAGGGATCTCCACAGCTGTAGTTGTGTTCTCCCTTTCAAAGTGGGCATAGAAGACATTGAGTTCATCTGGTAGTGAAGCATCTCTCCCATTCAGGCTATAGGGTTTCGCTTGGTAGGAAGTAATGTCTTGTAGTCTCTCCCAGAGTTGTCGTGCATCTGATGTTGCCTCCAACCTCGTTCAAAATTGTCTCTTCACCCTTGAAATAGTCCTCCTCAAATCATACCTGGTTTTCTGGTACAGGCCTGGGTCACCAGACTTGAATGCCACAGATCCAGCCTTCAGCTGACGACATACCTCCTGGTTCATCCATGGCTTTTGGTTTGGGAATGTACTGTAAGTCTTTGTTGGCACACACTCATCCACACAGGTTTTAATGTTCTGAAGGCGGAGGGGAAGAAGTTGTCCTAAAATGCTGAGTGTGTGTCTTCAGGCTCTTGTTCCTCCTTGTTGGTGGTAGCAATGAGAAGAGGGCATGTCCTGGGTGATGGGGGGGGGTTCTTCAATGATGGATCTTGCCTTGTTGAGGCATTTTGATGGATAATGCTTTTGCCTATTAGCCAGTAGATTTTTTTTTGCACAATTTTTAATCCATTCAATATATGTATACTGTAATTTATTGATTTATGTTTTTAATTGAGACTTTAATTGAGGCAGACATTTTGTTTAGGCGAGTGTGTCATGGTCTGGTCTGTGAAATCCACATTCCGGTTCACGGTCCGTTCCATGGATTCAGGACTCCAGGTCTTCCAGCTGTCCCTTGTTTGACTAAATCAAAGGCACCTGATTCCCATCTTTGGGCTTGCAATATAAATAGCCTTGGGATTGAATGTGTACTGTTGGTTTGTCTTGTTAGTTCTCCTTGGAGCAACTAGTTGATGGAAGACTAGTGAAACCATTTGTAATCTCTAGGCCTGTTTGGAGGACCACTGCTTCATGGAGCCTTGTTGCCACTTGTTGGAGTAGTCTTTGTGGTATGCATTTGGCTGATTCCTGGGCCAGCTGAGTGGCAGCCAGCCACTTCAAGCTAGGTAGGGATCCAGCTGTTTCTGTAGCTAGCTGAGGTTGCTGGCTGAACTGAGACTTGGAGCTACCCTAGAGCAGAGATGGAACTGTCTGTTGTTCTTTGGTGTTTGTCTCCTCTTGTCCTTGCCTCTGTGGGGTAAGTCAGGCTGTCTTGCTGTTGCCCTGTGGGGGGGGGGGGCATGTCTTGTCTTTGCCTCTGTTGGATAAATCTGGCTGTCCTGCCATTACCCAACAGATGGACCTGTCCCACCTTGGTGTGGAGAAGTTGAGTCCTGACTTGTCTTAGGATAAGTCCCAGCTCTATGTTCTGTCCTGTCTCATGTTAGTGTTGTGTTAAGGATGAGTCCTGGCTTGTTGAAGGATAAGTCCTGGCTCTATGTTGATGTTTAGTTCCCAGTCTGTCTCTGAGCTCTCAGAACCCAAGCCTTGACAATCCTGCAGCCAGGCTCCGGGGGCCCAAGACCCCAGCCTCAAGCCATGTCATGTCCTTGCCTGGTTCTGGGGTCTGAGCCAGAGGCAAGACCCAGGTTCTGGGTCCTTGTCCAGTCTCAGGCTCGCAGACCAAGCCTTGTCTCCTAGTTCATGGTTCCTAGTCCTGGTCCTGCTTTCCCTAGCCCAAGTCTGCGTTCTTGTTCCTGCTCCTGGTCTGAATCCTGTCATGTGCCTACTCTAGTCAAGTCCTGTTCCTTGTACTGCAGTGTCTGTGTCTCGCATTTGGGTCTGTGCCCAGCACCCCATTGTGACAGTGCTTAGGAAATACTGTATTGTTGAAGGTATAGGGATAATGACTGTTAAACTGATGTCCATTAATATTGTAGTGGTATTTTTTATTTTCACGGTAGTAAAATACAGGAAAAGCTTGTCTTGTATATTACAGATCAAATCATTACACAGTGCATTGAGCTAGAACAAGGTAAAACAATAATGCTGAATAAAGTGTAAAAGCCACTGAAAAATGGGCAGTACAGTTCAATGAAGTGTAAGATCATAACAAGGTAGTGTTACATGCTCAATGAGATCTTTTTTGTGAGAATGATGTAATGGTCTTTTGGAGGTCACCTGATGTGGTTTTTCCTGCTGATGTGAGGTCACGTGATGACATGTGCACCATGGGTATATAAGGGAAGATCCCAGGTGACGCAGTTACTTTTTAGTTTGTAGATTTCCAGGTAGAACATGCTGTATCTCCGTTTCTGTTGCGTGTTTGTTTTTGTGACACTGTTTCATTTTTAAAACAGTATTGCGTTCTATTGGAAAATACAATATTATTGGACCGGAAATTTTTGCTTAGATGTGCTGATTTACTCAATTCCAACAGTAGTAGGGAGATTGAAGACTTTATTGAAGTACAGGATTGTCAGCATTGTTTGGCAGTTTAATAAAGGATCGACCTTATTGAGTCTTCGTTGGAGGAGTAGCAACCTGCATTGAGATAACTCTTGCCAAAAAGAGCAAAGGGTTCATGCAAAGGTTTGCTCTCTCTCAAAGAATTTAAGGTCAGTTGTTTTAAACTGTTTATTATAGGCATCGTGAATCCTGTGGAGAGAACCAGCAGGAAAGTCGTGTCTGAAGAAATCCTTCTCCAGAGAAGTCTCTCCCAACTGAACGTATAAATCTGTTGGACTTCTGAATTTACCATTTTAAGAATTATATCTGACTTTATTGCTTTAAGAACTGTTTTAGCATTTAATGCTTTAAGAAACCAGTGCTGAGTTGTTGAACAACTGCATATCGGTTAACTTCTGGTTAAAGTTTTCCTTTGGTTTTTTCCTTATCATTCATCCATGTTTAATAAATGTTTAATTGGTTTTTATATGGATTCGAAGAAGGAGTCTGAGAGTCTGAGTGGGAGTGCCAAGAAAGACATTTTTGAAATTTTCGTTATTTTTTTTCCCCAACGGCGTTCTGAGAGGCGGGACTGCGCAGGCGTGTGACGTCGGGCTGTGCAGCGCGGCAGATTTAAAAGGAACAAAGCTTCATAGAGCGGGCAGCGTAGTTTGCGGGTGGCGGAGTGAGCCGGGAGCAGAGTGAAGACCTAAGGGCTTCGGCTCAATGGGCTTAGGCGGAAGCAGGCGAGGAAGGTTTGACATTCATTTTCTGTTATTTGAGGAGAGGGGCATTATGAGTGTGAGGGCAGTTTGCTGTTCTCGGTGTCGGATGTGGGAGGCCCTGGAGTCTCCAAGCCTCCCGGACGTCTACATCTGCGCCAAGTGCATCAAGATGCAGCTCCTAAGGGACCGCGTTACGGAACTGGAGCTGCAGCTCGATGACCTTCGTCTGGTCAGGGAGAGCGAGGAGGTGATAGAGAGGAGTGGAAGGCAGGTGGTCACGCCGGGGCCACGGGAGGCAGACAAGTGGGTCACGGTTAGGAAGGGGAAGGGGAAAAGTCAGGTGATGGGGAGTACCCCGGTGGCTGTGCCCCTTAACAACAGGTACTCCTGTTTGAGTACTGTTGGGGGGGACAGCTCACCCGGGGGAAGCGACAGCGGCCATGCCTCCGGCACAGAGTCTGGCCCTGTAGCTCAGAAGGGTAGGGCAAGGAAGAGGAGGGCAATTGTGATAGGGGATTCGATAGTAAGGGGGTCAGATAGGCGATTCTGTGGACGCAGTCCAGAGACCCGGATGGTAGTTTGCCTCCCTGGTGCCAGGGTCCGGGATATTTCTGATCGTGTCCAAGATATCCTGAAGTGGGAGGGTGAGGAGTCAGAGGTCGTGGTACATATAGGTACCAATGACATAGGGAGGAAAAGGGATGAGGTCCTGAAAGGAGAATATAGGGAGCTAGGAAGGGAGTTGAGAAAAAGGACCTCAAAGGTAGTAATCTCGGGATTACTGCCTGTGCCACGCGACAGTGAGAGTAGAAATGCGATGAGGTGGAGGATAAATGCGTGGCTGAGGGATTGGAGCAGGGGGCAGGGATTCAAGTTTTTGGATCATTGGGACCTCTTTTGGCGCAGGCGTGACCTGTACAAAAAGGACGGGTTACACTTGAATCCTAGGGGGACCAATATCCTGGCAGAGAGATTAGCGGGGGCTACTGAGGTGACTTTAAACTAGAATGGTTGGGGGGTGGGAATCAAATTAAAGAGGCTAGGTGTGAGGAGGTTAGTTCACAACAGAGGGATAGGAACCAGTGCAGAGCGACAGAGGGGTGTAAAGTGAGGGTAGAAGCAAAAAATACAAAGGAGAAAAGTAAAAGTGGCAGGCCGACATTCCAGGGCAAGCATTAAAAAGGGCCACTTTTCAACATAATTGTATAAGGGCTAAGAGAGTTGTAAAAGAGCACCTGAAGGCTTTATGTGTCGGTGTAAAGTGAGGGTAGAAGCAAAAAATACAAAGGAGAAAAGTAAAAGTGGCAGGCCGACATTCCAGGGCAAGCATTAAAAAGGGCCACTTTTCAACATAATTGTATAAGGGCTAAGAGAGTTGTAAAAGAGCACCTGAAGGCTTTATGTGTCAATGCAAGGAGCATTCGTAATAAGGTGGATGAATTGAAAGTGCAGATTGTTATTAATGATTATGGTATAGTTGGGATCACAGAGACATGGCTCCAGGGTGACCAGGGATGGGAGCTCAATGTTCAGGGATATTCAATATTCAGGAGGGATAGACATGAAGGAAGGGGAGGTGGGGTGGCGTTGCTGGTTAAAGAAGAGATTAACGCAATAGAAAGGAAGGACATAAGCCGGGAAGATGTGGAATCGATATGGGTAGAGCTGCGTAACACTAAGGGGTAGAAGACGCTGGTGGGAGTTGTGTACAGGCCACCTAACAGTAGTAGTGAGGTCGGAGATGGTATTAAACAGGAAATTAGAAATGTGTGCAATAAAGGAACAGCAGTTATAATGGGTGACTTCAATCTACATGTAGACTGGGTGAACCAAATTGGTAAAGGTGCTGAGGAAGAGGATTTCTTGGAATGTATGCGGGATGGTTTTTTGAACCAACATGTCGAGGAACCAACTAGAGAGCAGGGTATTCTGGACTGGGTTTTGAGCAATGAGGAAGGGTTAATTAGCAATCTTGTCGTGAGAGGCCCCTTGGGTAAGAGTGACCATAATATGGTGAAATTCTTCATTAAGATGGAGAGTGACATAGTTAATTCAGAAACAAAGGTTCTGAACTTAAAGAGGGGTAACTTTGAAGGTATGAGACGTGAATTAGCTAAGATAGACTGGCAAATGACTCTTTAAAGGATTGACGGTGGATATGCAATGGCAAGCATTTAAAGGTTGCATGGATGAACTACAACAATTGTTCATCCCAGTTTGGAAAAAGAATAAATCAAGGAAGGTAGTGCACCCGTGGCTGACAAGAGAAATTAGGGATGGTATCAATTCCAAAGAAGAAGCATACAAATTAGCCAGAGAAAGTGGCTCACCTGAGGAAGGGGAGAAATTCAGAGTTCAGCAGAGGAGGACAAAGGGCTTAATTAGGAAGGGGAAAAAAGATTGAGAGAAAACTGGCAGGGAACATAAAAACGGACTGTAAAAGCTTTTATAGATATGTAAAAAGGAAAAGACTGGTAAAGACAAATGTAGGTCCCCTGCAGACAGAAATGGGTGAATTGATTATGGGGAGCAAGGACATGGCAGACCAATTGAATAATTACTTTGGTTCTGTCTTCACTAAGGAGGACATAAATTATCTTCCAGAAATAGTAGGGACAGAGGGTCCAGTGAGATGGAGGAACTGAGCGAAATACATGTTAGTAGGGAAGTGGTGTTAGGTAAATTGAAGGGATTGAAGGCAGATAAATCCCCAGGGCCAGATGGTCTGCATCCTAGAGTGCTTAAGGAAGTAGCCCAAGAAATAGTGGATGCATTCATGATAATTTTTCAAAACTTGTTAGATTCTGGGCTAGTTCCTGAGGATTGGAGGGTGGCTAATGTAACCCCACTTTTTAAAAAAGGAGGGAGAGAAACCGGGGAATTATAGACCGGTTAGCCTAACATCGGTGTTGGGGAAACTGCTGGAGTCAGTTATCAAGGATGTGATAACAGCACATTTGGAAAGCGGTGAAATGATCGGACAAAGTCAGCATGAAAGGAAAATCATGTCTGATGAATCTCATAGAATTTTTTGAGGATGTAACTAGTAGAGTGGATAGGGGAGAACCAGTGGATGTGGTATATTTGGATTTTCAAAAGGCTTTTGACAAGGTCCCACACAGGAGATTAGTGTGCAAACTTAAAGCACACGGTATTGGGGGTAGGGTATTGGTGTGGGTGGAGAATTGGTTAGCAGACAGGAAGCAAAGAGTGGGAATAAACGGGACCTTTTCAGAATGGCAGGCGGTGACGAGTGGGGTACCGCAAGGCTCAGTGCTGGGACCCCAGTTGTTTACAATATATATTAATGATTTGGATGAGGGAATTAAATGCAGCATCTCCAAGTTTGCGGATGACACGAAGCTGGGTGGCAGTGTTAGCTGTGAGGAGGATGCTAAGAGGATGCAGAGTGACTTGGATAGGTTGGGTGAGTGGGCAAATTCATGGCAGATGCAATTTAATGTGGATAAATGTGAAGTTATCCACTTTAGTGGCAAAAATAGGAAAACAGATTATTATCTGAATGATGGCCGATTAGGAAAAGGGGAGGTGCAACGAGACCTGGGTGTCATTATACACCAGTCATTGAAAGTGGGCATGCAGGTACAGCAGGCGGTGAAAAAGGCAAATGGTATGCTGGCATTTATAGCGAGAGGATTCGAGTACAGGAGCAGGGAGGTACTACAGTTGTACAAGGCCTTGGTGAGACCACACCTGGAGTATTGTGTGCAGTTTTGGTCCCCTAATCTGAGGAAAGACATCTTGCCATAGAGGGAGTACAAAGAAGGTTCACCAGATTGATTCCTGGGATGGCAGGACTTTCATATGAAGAAAGACTAGATGAACTGGGCTTGTACTCGTTGGAATTTAGAAGATTGAGGGGGGATCTGATTGAAACGTATAAGATCCTAAAGGGATTGGACAGGCTAGATGCAGGAAGATTGTTCCCGATGTTGGGGAAGTCCAGAACGAGGGGCCACCGTTTGAGGATAGAGGGGAAGCCTTTTCGGACTGAGATTAGGAAAAACTTCTTAACACAGAGTGGTGAATCTGTGGAATTCTCTGCCACAGGAAACTGTTGAGGCCAGTTCATTGGCTATATTTAAGAGGGAGTTTGATATGGCCCTTGTGGCTATGGGGGTCAGGGGGTATGGAGGGAAGGCTGGGGCGGGGTTCTGAGTTGGATGATCAGCCATGATCATAGTAAATGGCGGTGCAGGCTCGAAGGGCCGAATGGCCTACTCCTGCACCTATTTTCTATGTTTCTATATAACCTGTCTCCATTGATATTCATTGTTGCCATTTATGTAACAGTATATTGTGAGGCCAAGGGTCCATCTTTGATGACAAAAGGAGAAAACGTAAACTCCAAGCAGGCAGCTCCACTGTCAGGCTTGAAGCTGATGCTGTGTGCCGTGAGGCAGCAATTCTGCAGCTGCACCATTGTGTTACCCAACACGGGAAGATGCCCTATTGCATCTGTCAATTTAAAAAAAAATATATGACTGTAGTATTCCCTCCTTCCAGTACCAAGTCTATTGCCTTGTGGGCGAGGGCTCTTCAATTACTCGTCCAAGGGTTTCTGCCTCTGCCATCCTTTTATTCTAGAACCCTGCTGTGCTGTGCTCTGAGTGATTCTTTATCCTGCATTAATTCAGATTCATTTTATTTATCATATGTACATTGAAACATACAGTGAAGTGCATTGTTTACATTAACAAAGCATCTGTTGGTGGCAGCCACAAGTGTCACCACTCATTCCAGTGCCAACATTGCAAGCCCGCAGTACTTGGTAAAGCAAGACAGAACACAACAAAACAGAAGACGACAAGCAACAGAAGAACAATATCAAAAAAGCCCCATTCCTCCCTTCTATCTACGCACATACACTGTGCTCCAACCCCAGGATAGGCTGTGTCTGGCCTCCAGCCTCCAGTGGACTCGAGGATTCACAGGCTTTGACTTTGCTAGTGGACTCACAGACTTTGGGCCTCAACTTCCAGACTTCTGATTGAACTTTGGGCTTCAATATTCAGTTGGAAAATTGGTAAATTATTGGAGCACGTACTGAGGTATAGTGAAAAACTTTGTTTTGTGTTATGTCTACAGATCATTTCATTACATCTCTTAATTCTACTTATTGCATCCAAGTTTTAGACCATAAGATATATGAACAAATTAGGCCATTTGGCCCATCAAGTCTGTTCCACCATTTCATCATGGTTGATCCATTTTCCCACTTAGCCTTAGTCTCTTGCCTTCTCCCCATAATCCCTTCATGCCCTGACCACTCAAGAACCTATTGACCTCTGCCTTAAATATACCCAATGACTTGGCCTCCTAGGCCACAGATTCACCAATCTCTGGCTAAAGAAATTCCTCATGTCCATTCTAACAGGATGCCCCTCTATTCTGAGGCTGTGTCCCCTGGTCTTAGACTCTCCCACCATCCTCTCCACGTCCATGTTTTGACTTTTTGCTAAGGGATGTGGTGGTGGGTATGGTCATGTGAGCAGGCTGTGCAAACATAGTGTACCCCATGTTGTGGTAGTCCAGGTAGGGAAATTTTCTCTTCTGGAGTTCACAAATTGCTACCAAAAAATTTTGAGATACAGAATGAAAGTTTGCTCTTACAAAATTTATACAAGGAAAAAAAAAACAGAAAAAGCAAAAAAATTAATAAATAGTCCATTTTTTTCAAGGGGCTGCATGGTTGAAAATTGCAATACAGACATTTTTTTCTAGTAATGCAATCTGTTTCCAATGTGGGAGGGGGGGTGTACTGCACTCTGATCTCAATGAAACATTATGTAGATTTGCTAGGGTGATGAGATGTCTAAGCATCCTTTCTTGGGATCACAGTCTCAACATAAATGTCTTCACCTGGCAGATTATGAATCTTTGGAAATCTCTCCCCAAGATGGTGGTAAATGATGTTTTCATGTTCGCAAAGCCTGGCAATAGCTTAAAACTTTTCATCACCAATCGAGGTAACATCCTCAGGTCATAGTTGTTGGTGTTTCTCTCTGGGACTGCTTGTGTTTTTGCTTACCTTGGTCCTGATTGGCTATCCCTTCAGTATATCTTTGAATTCCATTGGCTCACATATCTTTGACTCTTAGGGGTTTGTTGATGGCACCTATTTTGATATATTTGTTTAGGAAGCTATCTTAAGAGAACCATGCTTCTAAAAATTCTTGTGCCTGGTTCGTGTTAGCCTGTGCCAGAACCTCCGCACTGTCCCAGTTAAAATAGTGAATGTTCAGTTGCTGAGACAGAGTTCTTGGGACAGGGAGGAATAGATTTTCAGATTTTGAAAGAATTTGAGGAAATGAAGTACTGAGGTAAAAGATCATCATTGACCTTGCTGAGCAAACCATAAGACATCAAATGATCCACACCCACTTCTATTTTTCATGCACTGATTCACCAAGAACCATATAGCAATAAAATAAAATCTCCTTATTCTATTCTAAATTTCCTACCTCACTTCAAAGGTTAATTACCATAGGCAAATTACAAAAGAATCACATGGGAGTTGACAGGAATCTAAGTGAAACCAGGAAGAGAAGCAAGCAATCTCCTGGAGGAATCGGTGTCTGCTGGGGATAGAGGAATTGTCAACGTTTTGGTACGAAACCTTGTGTCAAGACTCTTTCAGGATTTTGATCCAAAATATCAACAACTCCTTTCCCCTCCTCCCCACCCCCAGTGGATGATGCTCAGCCTGCTAAGTTCCTCCAGCAGGATGCTTCTTATTTCAGATTCCTCTCTCTTGTCTCCAGTTAAGGAGGAGGTATGGGCCTTGGGTGATTACTGTGCTAGGAATAGACATAGAAACATAGAAAATAGGTGCAGGAGTAGGCTATTCGGCCCTTCGAGCCTGCACCGCCATTCAGTATGATCACGGCTGATCATCCAACTCAGGACCCTGTACCTGCCTTCTCTCCATACCCCCGATCCCTTTAGCCACAAGAGCCATATCTAACTCCCTCTTAAATATAGCAAATGAACTGGCCTCCACCATTTCCTGTGGCAGAGAATTCCACAGATTCACCACTCCTTGTGTGAAGAAGATTTTCCTCATCTCGGTCCTAAAGGCTTCCCCTTTATCCTTAAACTGTGACCCCTCGTTCTGGACTTCCCCAACATCGGGAACAATCTTCCTGCATCTAGCCTGTCAAATCCCTTTAGAATTTTGTTTCAATAAGGTCCCCCCTCAATCTTCTAAATTCCAACGAGTATAAGCCTAGTCGATCCAGTCTTTCATCATATGAAAGTCCTGCCATCCCAGGAATCAATCTGGTGAACCTTCTTCGTACTCCCTCTATGGCAAGGATGTCTTTCCTCAGATTAGGGGACCAAAACTGCACACAATACTCCAGGTGTGGTCTCACCAAGGCCTTGTACAACTGCAGTAGTACCTCCCTGCTCCTGTACTTGAATCCTCTTGCTATGAATCCCAGCATACCATTCACCTTTTTCACTATCTGCTGTACCTGCATGCCCACTTTCAATGACTGGTGTATAATGACACCCAGGTCTCGTTGCACCTCCCCTTTTCCTAACTGGCCACCATTCAGATAATAATCTGTTTTCCTGTTCTTGCCACCAAAGTGGATAACCTCACATTTATCCACATTAATTTGCATCTGCCATGAATTTGCCCACTCACCTAACCTATCCAAGTCACCCTGCATCCTCTTAGCATCCTCCTCACAGCTAACATTGCCACCCAGCTTCGTGTCATCCGCAAACTTGGAGATGCTGCCTTTAATTCCCTTGTCTAAATCATTAATATATATTGTAAACAACTGGGGTCCCAGCACTGAGCCTTTTGGTACCCTACTAGTCACTGCCTGCCATTCTGAAAAGGTCCCGTTTATTCCCACTCTTTGCTTCCTGTCTACCAACAAATTCTCTATCTACATCAATACCTTACCCCCAATACCGTGTGCTTTAAGTTTGCACACTAATCTCCTGTGTGGGACCTTGTCAAAAGCCTTTTGAAAATCCAAATATACCACATCCACTGGTTCTCCCCTATCCACTCTACTAGTTACATCCTCAAAAAATTCTGAAATTCGTCAGATATGATTTTCCTTTCACAAATACATGCTGACTTTGTCTGATGATTTCACTGCTTTCCAAGTGTGCTGTTATCACATATTTGATAACTGACTCCAGCAGTTTCCCCACCACTGATGTTAAGCTAATCGGTCTATAATTCCCCAGTTTCTCTCTCCCTCCTTTTTTTTTTTTAAAAAGTGAGGTTACATTAGCCACCCTCCAATCCTCAGGAACTAGTCTGGAATCTAAAGAGTTTTGAGAAATTATCACTAATGCATCCACTATTTCTTGGGCTACTTCCTTAAGCACTCTGATGCACTCTGACATAGATGCATTGGACCAGATGGTCAAAGTTCAAAGTAAATTTATTGTCAAAGCACATATATGTCATCATATATGGTCTGGTGATGTGAGTCCTAAGGCTCCTGTACCTCCCCCCTGAAGGCAGCAGTGACAAGAGAGCATGTCCTGAGTGTGGGGTTCCCTGATGATAGTTGCTGCTTTCCTGCGGCATTGTTTCATGTAGATATGCTCAATGGTGGGGAGGGCTTTACCTGTGATAGACTCGACTGTATCCACTAATTTTGTAGGTTTTCTTTTCAGGAAGATACCAGGCTGTGGTGCAGGCAGTGAATATACTCTCCACTACACATAGAAGTTGGTCAAAGTTTTAGATATTGAACATAGAAATCTACAGCACATTACTGGCCCTTCGGCTCACAATGGTGTGCTGACCATGTAGCCTACTCTAGAAGCTGCCTAGAACTTCCCTACTGCACAGCCCTCTATTTTTCTAAGCTCCATGTACCTATCTAAGAGACCTTATTGTATCAGCCTCTACTACTGTCACTGGCAGTACATTCCACGCACCCACCATTCTCTGTGTGGGGAAAAACCAGCCTCTGACATCCCCCTGGTACCTGCTTCCAAGCACCTTAAAACTATGTTTCTTCACGTTAGCCATTTCAGCCCTGGGAAAAACCCTCTGACTATCCACACGATCAATGCCTCTCATCATCTTATACACCTCAATTAGGTCACCTCTCATCCTCCATCACTCCAAGGAGAAAAGGCCAAGTTCACTTTCTCATAAGACATGCTCTCTAATCCAGGCAACATCCTTGTAAATCTCCTAAGCATCCACATCCTTCCTGTAGTGAGGTGACCAGAAATGAACACAGTACTTCAAGTGGGGTCTAACTAAGATCTTGTATAGCTTTAACATTATCTCATTGAACTCAGTCCTATGGTTGATGAAGGCCAACACACCATACGCCTTCTTAATAACACTGTCAACCTGCGCAGCAGCTTTGAATGGCCTATGGACATGGACCCTAAGATCTCGCTAATCCTCTACATTGCCAAGTGTCTTACCATTAATATTGTGCTGAGTCTCTACAAACTCCTAAAGAAGTAGGGATGATGCTGTGCTATCTTTGTAATTGAACTTGCATGTTGGGCCCAGGACAGGTCATCCAAAATAACACCAAGGAATTTAAAGTGGCTGACTCTCTCCACCTCTGATCCCCTGACCAGGACTGGCTCATGGATGTCTGGTTTTCTTCTCCTGAAGTCAATAACCAACTCCTTGGCCTTGCTGACATTGAGTAAGAGATTGTTATGGCACCATTAAGTCAGATTTTCAGTCTGCCTCCTGAATCATCACGACCTTTGAATTAGCACACAACAATGGAGTTGTCAGCAAACTTGAAAATGGCGTTGGAGTGTACTTAGCCACACAGCTATCCAAAGTTCATTTATGATCACAGTTCATTGATTCGAAGGAGGAGTCTGAGTGGGAGTGCCTAGAAAGATATTTTTGAAATTTTCGTTTTTTTTTTCTCCAATGGCGTTCTGAGAGGCGGGACTGCGCAGGCGTGTGACGTCGGGCTGTGCAGCGTGGCAGATTTAAAAGGAACAGAGCCTCATAGAGTGGGCAGCGTAGTTTGCGGGCGGCGGAGTGAGCCGGGAGCAGAGTGAAGGCTTAAGGGCTTCGGCTCAACGGGCTTAGGCGGAAGCAGGCGAGGAAGGTTTGACATTCATTTTCTGTTGCTATTTGAGGAGAGGGGCATTATGACTGTGAGGGCAGTTTGCTGTTCTCGGTGTCGGATGTGGGAGGCCCTGGAGTCTCCAAGCCTCCGGGACGTCTACATCTGCGCCAAGTGCATCGAGATGCAGCTCCTAAGGGACCGCGTTACAGAACTGGAGCTGCAGCTCGATGACCTTCATCTGGTCAGGGAGAGTGAGGAGTTGATGGAGAGGAGTTGCAGGCAGGTGGTCACGCCGGGGCCACGGGAGGCAGACAAGTGGGTCACGGTTAGGAGGGGGAAGGGGAGGAGTCAGGTAATAGGGAGTACCCCGGTGGCTGTACCCCTTAACAATAGGTACTCCTGTTTGAGTACTGTTGGGGGGGACAGCTTACCCAGGGGAAGCGACAGTGGCCGTGCCTCTGGCACAGAGTCTGGCCCTGTAGCTCAGAAGGGTAGGGCAAGGAAGAGGAAGGCAGTTGTGATAGGGGACTCGATAGTAAGGGGGTCAGATAGGTGATTCTGTGGACGCAGTTCAGAGACCCGGATGGTAGTCTGCCTCCCTGGTGCCAGGGTCTGGGATATTTCTGATCGTGTCCAAGATATCCTGAAGTGGAAGGGTGAGGAGCCAGAGGTCGTGGTACATATAGGTACCAATGACATAGGGAGGAAAAGGGATGGGGTCCTGAAAGGAGAATATAGGGAGCTAGGAAGGGAGTTGAGAAAAAGGACCGCAAAGGTAGTAATCTCGGGATTACTGCCTGTGCCACGCGACAGTGAGAATAGGAATGCGATGAGGTGGAGGATAAATGCGTGGCTGAGGGATTGGGGCAGGGATTCAAGTTTTTGGATCATTGGGACCTCTTTTGACGCAGGCGTGACCTGTGCAAAAAGGACGGGTTACACTTGAATCCTAGGGGGACCAATATCCTGGCAGGGAGATTAGCGAGGGCTACTGAGGTGACTTTAAACTAGAATGGTTGGGGGGTGGGAATCAAATTAAAGAGGCTAGGCGTGAGGAGGTTAGTTCACAACAGGGGGATGGGAACCAGTGCAGAGAGACAGAGGGGTGTAAAGTGAGGGTAGAAGCAAAAAGTACTAAGGAGAAGAGTAAAAGTGGCAGGCCGACAAATCCAGGGCAAGCATTAAAAAGGGCCACTTTTCAACATAATTGTATAAGGGCTAAGAGAGTTGTAAAAGAGCGCCTGAAGGCTTTGTGTGTCAATGCAAGGAGCATTTGTAATAAGGTGGATGAATTGAAAGTGCATGATTGTTATTAATGATTATGATATAGTTGGGATCACAGAGACATGGCTCCAGGGTGACCAAGGATGGGAGCTCAACATTCAGGGATATTCAATATTCAGGAGGGATAGACATGAAGGAAGGGGAGGTGGGGTGGCGTTGCTGGTTTAAGAAGAGATTAACGCAATAGAAAGGAAGGACATAAGCCGGGAAGATGTGGAATCGATATGGGTAGAGCTGCGTAACACTGAGGGGCAGAAGATGCTGGTGGGAGTTGTGTACAGGCCACCTAACAGTAGTAGTGAGGTCGGAGATGGTATTAAACAGGAAATTAGAAATGTGTGCAATAAAGGAACAGCAGTTATAATGGGTGACTTCAATCTACATGTAGACTGGGTGAACCAAATTGGTAAAGGTGCTGAGGAAGAGGATTTCTTGGAATGTATGCGAGATGGTTTTTTGAACCAACATGTCGAGGAACCAACTGGAGAGCAGGGTATTCTGGACTGGGTTTTGAGCAATGAGGAAGGGTTAATTAGCAATCTTGTCGTGAGAGGCCCCTTGGGTAAGAGTGACCATAATATGGTGGAATTCGTCATTAAGATGGAGAGTGACATAGTTAATTCAGAAACAAAGGTTCTGAACTTAAAGAAGGGTGACTTTGAAGGTATGAGACGTGAATTAGCTAAGATAGACTGGCAAATGACACTTAAAGGATTGACGGTGGATATGCAATGGCAAGCATTTAAAGGTTGCATGGATGAACTACAACAATTGTTCATTCCAGTTTGGCAAAAGAATAAATCAAGGAAGGTAGTGCACCCGTGGCTGATAAGAGAAGTTAGGGATAGTATCAATTCCAAAGAAGAAGCATACAAATTAGCCAGAGAAAGTGGCTCACCTGAGGACAGGGAGAATTCAGAGTTCAGCAGAGGAGGACAAAGGGCTTAATTAGGAAGGGGAAAAAAGATTGAGAGAAAACTGGCAGGGAACATAAAAACGGACTGTAAAAGCTTTTATAGATATGTAAAAAGGAAAAGACTGGTAAAGACAAATGTAGGTCCCCTGCAGACAGAAACAGGCAATTGATTATGGGGAGCAAGGACATGGCAGACCAATTGAATAATTACTTTGGTTCTGTCTTCACTAAGGAGGACATAAATAATCTTCCAGAAATAGTAAGGGACAGAGGGTCCAGTGAGATGGAGGAACTGAGCGAAATACATGTTAGTAGGGAAGTGGTGTTAGGTAAATTGAAGGGATTGAAGGCAGATAAATCCCCAGGGCCAGATGGTCTGCATCCTAGAGTGCTTAAGGAAGTAGCCCAAGAAATAGTGGATGCATTAGTGATAATTTTTCAAAACTCGTTAGATTCTGGGCTAGTTCCTGAGGATTGGAGGGTGGCTAATGTAACCCCACTTTTTAAAAAAGGAGGGAGAGAGAAACCGGGGAATTATAGACCGGTTAGCCTAACGTCAGTGGTGGGGAAACTGCTGGAGTCAGTTATCAAGGATGTGATAACAGCACATTTGGAAAGCGGTGAAATGATCGGACAAAGTCAGCATGGATTTGTGAAAGGAAAATCATGTCTGACGAATCTCATTGAATTTTTTGAGGAAGTAACTAGTAGAGTGGATAGGGGAGAACCAGTGGACGTGGTATATTTGGATTTTCAAAAGGCTTTTGACAAGGTCCCACACAGAAGATTAGTGTGCAAACTTAAAGCACACGGTATTGGGGGTAAGGTATTGGTGTGGGTGGAGAATTGGTTAGCAGACAGGAAGCAAAGAGTGGGAATAAACGGGACCTTTTCAGAATGGCAGGCGGTGACGAGTGGGGTACCGCAAGGCTCAGTGCTGGGACCCCAGTTGTTTACAATATATATTAATGACTTGGATGAGGGAATTAAATGCAGCATCTCCAAGTTTGCGGATGACACGAAGCTGGGTGGCAGTGTTGGCTGTGAGGAGGATGCTAAGAGGATGCAGAGTGACTTGGATAGGTTGGGTGAGTGGGCAAATTCATGGCAGATGCAATTTAATGTGGATAAATGTGAAGTTATCCACTTTGGTGGCAAAAAGGAAAACAGATTATTATCTGAATGGTGGCCGATTAGGAAAAGGGGAGGTGCAACGAGACCTGGGTGTCATTATACACCAGTCATTGAAAGTGGGCATGCAGATACAGCAGGTGGTGAAAAAGGCGAATGGTATGCTGGCATTTATAGCGAGAGGATTCGAGTACAGGAGCAGGGAGGTACTACTGCAGTTGTACAAGGCCTTGGTGAGACCACACCTGGAGTATTGTGTGCAGTTTTGGTCCCCTAATCTGAGGAAAGACATCCTTGCCATAGAGGAAGTACAAAGAAGGTTCACCAGATTGATTCCTGGGATGGCAGGACTTTCATATGAAGAAAGACTGGATGAACTGGGCTTGTACTTGTTGGAATTTAGAAGATTGAGGGGGGATCTGATTGAAACGTATAAAATCCTAAAGGGATTGGACAGGTTAGATGCAGGAAGATTGTTCCTGATGTTGGGGAAGTCCAGAACAAGGGGTCACAGTTTGAGGATAGAGGGGAAGCCTTTTAGGACCGAGATTAGGAAAAACTTCTTCACACAGAGAGTGGTGAATCTGTGGAATTCTCTGCCACAGGAAACAGTTGAGGCCAGTTCATTGGCTATATTTAAGAGGGAGTTAGATATGGCCCTTGTGGCTACAGGGGTCAGGGGGTATGGAGGGAAGGCTGGGGCGGGGTTCTGAGTTGGATGATCAGCCATGATCATAATAAATGGCGGTGCAGGCTCGAAGGGCCGAATGGCCTACTCCTGCACCTATGTTTCTATGTTTCTATGATATAACCTTGAGATTCATCTGCCTACAGGCAGCTACAAAACAAGAAACCCGAAAGAACCCATTAAAAAAAAGACTGACAAACACCAAATGTGCAGAGAGGGAAAGAAATAAAAGCAAGCAACAGCACTGAGAATAAAAGTGACTATAGACACGAAGCCTGGAGCGGGCCCACAGCCCCAGTTCATCACGCTGTGGGGCAAATTGTCGCGGGACTCACAGCCTCAGCCTCAGGGCTGTGGTCATGCGTGTAAAGTGAGCGGAGCAGAAGGATAAGCACACAGCCTTGTGGTATACCTGTCAGACATCCTACCCTGCAAAAACTCATTTCAGGGAGGTAGTACCATCAATTTGCAGGAGACTCCCTGAACTTGCGGGAGAGGTGGGAGATCTACAATAGAGTAGCTCCTTAGCAGCTAGCCAGCTAGTTTAAATAATGTTCGCTATGGTAATGAACGAATGACATCTGTTAAACTCACCTCAACATATCTTTTACAGTCTTAACCCACAATGGGCAATCGAGAAGTCACAGTTGCAAACAGTGCAGCGAGCAACACTGTCATTATTTTTGACCCCTATTATGCAGGGGTACACTTTAGTGTCGTCTGGGGTGATGTACGTTTTATATTTTTTTTGGAACACTCTGCCATGGCACGCGTCTCTCTCTCTCGGTCGCTCTCTCACGCTCTCACTTGCTCTTGTGTGCTCTTTCATTTGCTTTCTCTCATGTGCTCTCTCTTTCGTGGTCGCTCTTGTGCTCTCTCTTGCTCTCGCTCACTCTGGGGAAAAAAATTGATTTCTGTGATATTGTATATAAATTGTGGGCATCAGGGAGCCACTATTCATATGCGGGAGACTCCCGGAACTTCCGGGAGAGGTGGGATGTCTGACCTGTGCTGATGGAGGTAGTTGAAGTGATGCTGTTGCCAGTCAAATTGACTGGGGTCTGCAAGTGAGGAAATCAAGGATCCAAGTGCACAAGGAGCTTTTGAGCCCAAGGTCTAGGAGCATAATGATTAGATCTGAGGGGATGATGGGATCTTTTGATTTAAGATAGCACTGGTGAAGCTCAGAGACTACTTGCTGGCGGCAAATTTAAAAAAAAAGCTGGTAACTACTTTATTTATCACACTCCTTATGGTAAATGATCACTGCAGTTAATAGCCTGCAACTTCCCTTTTGAAGGTGAGCCACCTGTACAATTTGGCATTATTGCGGTGTGAACTGATGTCCTGAAGGTGCCGGGCAGTCGCAGCGTGTGTGGACAGGCTGAATCGAGGCAATTTGGCCTGGGCACTGGAGGGGGGAATGAAGCAGTGTTTGGCCATTGCTGGAGCGGATGCCGGGGGGATTTGATGTGGCAGAATCGAGGGGAAGCCCGGGGGGGGGGGGTGGTCCCTGAGAGCAAGGAAGGACATGGGGTTTGATTGATTTAAGCACTGGGCCGAATTGGAAGGGTCAGGTAACGGGCCAAATCGAGGCAATGGGGGCCCAGACCAGAGAATGTATTGAAGCAGTAGGGCCAGGGTCCGAGAGCTGGGAGCGACCCGAGGTTTGGATGATTTAAGCACCAGGTCAGTTTGAAAAGGTCAGGTCCAGAGGAGGGAGACAGGCTTCACGATGGTTTACTTGTCTCTGCGATGAAGTGAGGCTGTGGCCCCTGAATCGGCTGGCTGTGGGCTCACTTCCGTTATCTTCAGTTCTGAATGCTATTTGTTGATTCTATTGTTTGCACGATCTGCTTTTATTCTCTGGGTGTTTGACAGTCTTCTATTTTTAATGGGTTCTATTGGGTTTCTGTGTTTTGTGGCTGCCTGTAATAAGATGAATCTCAAGGTTGTATATAGTATACTTTGATAAATATACTTTGAACTTTGAATGCTGAGCTGCAGTCAATAAAGAACATCCTGACGTACACATCTACGTATGACAGATTCTCCTGTCCCCTAATAAGTTAAGGCTGCATCACTTTATTTCTGATTGTCCAGACACCAGAAATAATGGAACACAGTTGAACTCTCCATGAATGTTCTGTTTTTATGCTTTATTACAGCCTTGTGATTTCATTGCCGACATTACGATTTAAACCACACACACTAAATGCTTGGACTTCGTTTGTGTAGTGGTAAGGACAACGTCACAGAACTATAGATGCACAACTGTCTTTCTCCAGTCCTGATGAAGGGTCTCGGATCGAAACTTCGACCTTTTAACTCTTTTCCATAGATGCTGCCTGGCCTGCTGAGTTCCTCCTGCATTTTCTTTGTGTTGCTGGATTTTCAGCATCTGCAGATTTTCTCTTGTTTGTGATTAGAATTTAAGTTCAGTACTGGATTGCGAGGCAAGGTGTGGCTGCCAGGAATAAGAGAGATGTGTTTAACTCATTTTCCAGGGGGAAAAACCTACAGCCATCCTATTGAGAAATAAGAGTATTTCCCCCAGAGGTTGCACAACTCGTGACTCAGTGCCCCCGCCCCCGAAGAGGGAAACGCCCCTTTTCATCATCTGTACTCAATCCACCTGTTGAATGGGTTGCTCGCACGTCAATCACACTGATTTTCCATGACGTGCGCTGCCCGTGGCCGGTACTTCGCATTCACGAAAAATTGGGCGTGATTACGTTACCATAGAAACTCACAGCCCCCCTCTCTCTGCTTCTAAAATTAACGGAGTTCCCATGGACATGAACGCATCAAATCAGTAAAGTTACTGAAAATAATTACAGACTCGATGCATATACTAGATACTATAATACTTATTACGTTTTCTGTGTAAATTCTGCAGAAGTTAACTCAAGTTGGACGTACGTGGGCGGTTCTTCGTCATTTCCGTTTATCGCCTTTTGCGTCAGTTCCTGTGTGGACCGGTTGAGAAGTAGCGGAGCGGCGGCTTCGGAGCAGAGACGTATCGGGACTTCGGACGGACGATCAGGTGAGGCGCATCACCTTCCCTCCGGTATTCGGTCGCGGGCCGCCCGCCCGCCCTTGATCAGTGAGTGGGGCCGCGGTACACAGGCGGCAGGTCGGCTCTCCCCATCGGGTTGAGCACCGGCCGGCTGCCGGCGAGTGAGAGACAGCATCGCAGCAGGAGATGTTGTCTTCGTATTCTTCACTCCACTACTGCGCAAGGAAGGGCTGCGTTGCCACGGCGTCTTTCTGGCCTTCAGCTTCAGTACCGTGTAAAAAATTCCAAAAACCTGAAAACAGGCTCCAGGGCTGTTTCTGTCCCGCCGTTATAAGACAGCGGTCCTTCAGTCGATCAGATGGACTCTTGACCGCGCAATTTATCCTGTTATTGGCCTTGCACATTATAGTTTGCCTTTATTACACTAAACTGAGGAATTCGAATGTTTTTATCACTGTTTTATAGGATGTGAAATTGTTTAGTGGCATGCGATAGAAGGGCGTGAAGTTACTGTAAATTGCAAAATAGTGGGGAAAAAATGAGGTAATGTTCATATGCAGTTCAGAAATTACATATGGAGCAAGTTGTTTCAAAGTTATTTAGACTCCATCTTCAAGCTCCTGTAGCTCCTCTCTGGTGAGTGATGAGAACAGTCCATCCTGGATGCTGAGGGTCCTTAGTGATGGGTGTGGCGCTGCCTCTGTGGGATCGGTGTATCTGCGCCCTCTGATGAGGGTAGCAATGCCTTATTCGGTATTTTCCCATGTGCTACCTCATTGAACTGATGTGATGAAGTGATCTGTGTGGACGGCATGCGGTTTCCTCTATACCTTGGTACATGTAACAGTAAACCAGTGAGATTTTCTAGGTCATGGTCCAAGGTGTGGGATGTGAGTTGGGGGAAGATGAAAAGGCCATGTTGAGTTGTTCGCAGTGTAACTTGTGTGTGGTACACTTTTTCCAGTCAGTAAAAAGACAGTCACTTTTTATTGTTGCTGTAGTGTTTTGTGATAGGTGGTTAACAAATGAGTTTTATTGAAGCCTGGGATTAATGGAATCAGAATAAAACTTTCAGTTCTGATGTAATTTTTCATTTCCTGGCACTAAAACAACAGTGGGAGTTCAGGGAGGAGAGGTGAAACTTGCTTAGAGGCACCTCATAAATTTATGGTTTCACATGTTTATTTTCCTTGAATATATGCTGGTAATCCTTAAAAACATTATGGAAATTTATTAACTTGAACATGGATTTTCCCATTTCTCTTTCATCAGTCAGGGTATTGGTTTTGAAGTTGGGTTATGTTGCAGTAGTATAAGTTATTATTGAGGCTGCACTTGGAGAACTGTGCACAGTTTTGGTCGCCCTATAGACATGGTTACATTAGGAAGAGTGTGCTGAAAAGATTTGCAAGCATGTTGCCAGGTCTAGAGGCCCTGAGTCAGAGTGAGGTTGGCCAGGTTAGGTCTTTATTTCTCAAAATGTAGGAAAATACAGGGTTGGGGGGGGGTGGCAGGAGAGACCTTTATAATTTTAAATCTTTCTGTGAGAGCTGGAGAATAAGTCCTTGTAGCCAGGGTAGTTGAGTTGAACACTAGAGGGTATAGGTTTAGGGTGAGAAGGGGAAAGATTTAAAAGTCAAGTCACTTTTTATTGTCATTTTGACCATAACTGCTGGTACAGTACACAGTAAAAATGAGACAATGTTTTTCAGGACCATGGTGCTACATGAAACAATACAAAAACTACACTGAACTACGTAAAACAACACAAAATCTACACTAGACTACAGACCCACCCAGGACTGCATAAAGTGCACAAAACAGTGCAGACATTACAATAAATAATGAACAAGACAATAGGCACAGTAGAGAGCAGTAGGTTGCTGTCAGTCCAGGCTCTGGGTATTGAGGAGTCTGATGGCTTGGGGGAAGAAACTGTTACATATTCTGGTCGTGAGAGCCCGAATACTTCGGTGCCTTTTGCCGGATGGCTGAAGGGAGAAGAGTTTGTATGAGGGGTGCATGGGGTCCTTCATAATGCTGTTTGCTTTATGGATGCAGCATGTGGTGTAAATGTCTGTAATGGCGGGAAGAGAGACCCCAGTGATTTTCTCAGCTGACCTCACTATCTGCTGCAGGGCCTTGCAATCTGAGATGGTGCAATGAGGCAGTGATGCGGCTGCTCAGGATGCTCTCAATACAACCTCTGTAGAACGTGGTGAGGATGGGGGGTGGGAGATGGATTTTTCTCAGCCTTCGCAGAAGGTAGAGATGCTGCTGGGCTTTCTTTGCTATGGAGATGGTGTTGAGGGACCAGGTGAGATTCTCCGCCAGGTGAACACCAAGAAATTTGGTGCTCTTAACGATCTCTACGGAGGAGTCGTTGCTGTTCAGTGGAGAGTGGTCGCTCCGTGTCCTCCTGAAGTCAACAACCATCTCTTTTGTTTTGTTCACATTCAGAGACAGGTTGTTGGCTCTGCACCAGTCTGTTAGCCGCTGCACCTCCTCTCTGTATGCTGACTCATCGTTCTTGCTGATGAGACCCACCACGGTTGTGTCATTGGCGAACTTGATGATGTGGTTTGTGCTGTGTGTTACAGCACAGTTGTGGGTCAGCAGAGTGAACAGCAATGGACTGAGCACACAGCCCTGGGGGGCCCCTGTGCTCATTGTGATGGTGTTGGAGATGCTGCTTCCAATCTGGACTGACTGAGGTCTCCCAGTCAGGAAGTCTAGGATCCAGTTGCAGAGGGAAGTGCTCTGACCCAATTTGCTCAGCTTTCCAGTCAGTTTCTGTGGAATGATTGTGTTGAATGCTGAACTGAAATCTATGAACAGCATTCGGACGTACGTGTCTTTTTTGTTCAGGTGGGTTAGGGCCAGGTGGAGGGTGATGGCAATGGTGTCGTCTGTTGAATGGTTGGGACGGTACGCGAACTGCAGGGAGTCCAGTGAGGGGGGCAGCAGGGTCTCAATGTACCTCATGACGAGCCTCTCGAAACACTTCATGATGATGGATGTGAGTGCAATGGGATGATAGTCGTTGAGGCAGGACACTGAAGACTTCTGCACAAGGATGATGGTTGCGGCCTTGAAGCACGTAGGAACAATGGCACTGCTCGGGGAAATGTTGAAGATGTCAGTGAGAATCTCTGCTAGCTGGTCTGCACATCCTGTAAGCACTCTGCCAGGAATATTTTCTGGTCCAGCAGCCTTCCGTGGGTTGACCCTGCACAGGGTTCTCCTCACATCGGCCTCAGTAGGACACAGCACCTGGTCATTGGAGGAGGGGTGGTGGTAAGGAACCAGAGGGGCAACTTTTTTCATGCAGGGTATGAGTAACATGGAATAAGCTGCCAGAGGAACTGGTTGAGGCTGGTAGAATCATGTCAGTTCAGAATCATTTGGATAATTACACGGAGGGTTGGGGTTTGGAGGGGTATGTATCAAATGCAGGAAATTGGGACTAGCTGGGTAGATACCATAGTTGACATGACTGGTTGGGCTAAATGGTCTGTATTGCTGTGACTCTTACACAGATGCTACAGTATATTCAAATATTTTCTTTATCTGTGAGAATAGCTTTTAAAAGATTTATTTTAACTCCCACCAGAAAACAGATGTTTGGCTGCAATTCTTAATCCATCAATTTTCTGTTCTTGCTTGCCAACTAATAAGCTAATGGTCTGGTTTCTATTTTACAATTTACTTTGTAATGAATCATCAAGCAAATCTGCAATGTCATTGTGAATAAGTAATTTGGGATTAGCTCATTGCTTTGTATAAGTGAGGCTTTCCCGTAAATCAAACCCAGCAGATTGCCTCAGCCACACAAAGAAACACAGCCAGGCATATGGTTTATGGGAAATGAGGAAGTGTGTGCAATTTTCGTAAGTTTGGATTGCCTGTCTATGCAAATCATTTTGGGTCATGAAATTAAAACTGGGTTTATTTCCTTCAGGAAGATTTGGTAAATAAAATGTATAGCAACTTACGCACATAAAATGATGGAGGAACTCAGCTGGTCAGGCAGAATCTATGGAAAAGAGCAAATGTTTCAGGCAGAGATCCTTCAAGACTGAGAAGGAAAAGGGAAGATACCAGAATAAAAAATGGGGGGAGGGGGAAGGAGGCTAGCTGGAAGGTGATGCGTAAAGCCAAGTGGGTGGGAAAGGTCAGTGCTGGTGAAGAAAGAATCTGATAGAGGAGAGTGGACAATAGGAGAAAGGGAAGTGGGGGTGGAACCCCGGGGGAAGTAATAGGCAGGTGTGAAAAAGTGAAGGGTAAGGTCGGAGTGGGGAATAGAGTGAGTGGGGAGGGGGTGGATTCATTCACCAGAAGGTGAAATAAATATTCATGCTCTCAGGTTGGAGGTTACCCAGTTAGAATATGAGGGTGGCCTCATCTTGGCATCGACATGTCAGAACAAGAATGGGGATCAGAATTAAAATGCTTGGCCACAGGGAAGTCCCACTTGTAACAGATGGTGCAGAGGTGGTTGGCCCTCTACCCTGAGGCTGGGTGCCAACCTGATGGCGTGAATATCAATATCTCCTTCCTTCTCATCTCTGTTCTAAATGGACGTCCCTTTATTTTCAGAGGCTGTGTCCTCTGGTCCTATACTCATCCCCTTTCAGAAACATCCTCTCCACATCCACTCTGTCTAGGCCTTTCAATATTCAATAGGTTTAATTGAGGTCCACCCGCCCTCATTCTTCTAAACTCCAGCATGTTCAGGCCCAGAACATCAAACACTCTCCGTATGTTAACCCTCAGAATCATTCTTGTGAACCTCCCCTGGATTCTCTCCAATGCCAGCACATCTTTTCTGAATAAGGGTCCAAAGTTGTTCAGCATACTCCAAGTGCGGTCTGATCAATGCCTTATAAAGCCTCAGCATTACATCCTTGCTTTCATTTTTTAGTCTTCTGGAAATGAATGGTAATGTTGCATTTGACTTCCTCTCCACCGACTGAAGCTGCAAATTAACCTTTAGGAAATCCTGATCAAGGTGTCCCAAGTCCCTTTGCAACTTTTGATTTTTGAATTTTCTCCTCATTTTTATTCCTTCTACTAAGTGCATCACTATCACTTCTTTGACCATTCTCCCAATCTGTCTGAGTCCTTCCACAGACCCCCTTCTTCCTCAATACCACCAACCCCTCCCCCCCCAACCTATCTTTGTATTGTCTACAAACTTGGCCACAGCCACGAATTCCATCATCCAAATTATTGACGTGTAATGTGAAAAGAAGTGGTCCCAACCGACACTGGCAGCCTACCAGATAAGGGCTCCTTTATTCCCACTCTGCCTCCTGCCAATCGACCAATCTTCTGTCCATGCTAGTATCTTTATTGTAATACCATGGGCTCTTGTGCAGCCTCAGGGTGCCACCTTGTCAAAGGTCTTTCAAAAATCCAGTTAAGCAATATCCTCTGACTTTGTCCAGCCTGTTATTTCCTCAAAGAATTCCACAGGTTTACAACTGAGATTCATCAGGACGTGGCCTGGATTGGAGAGTATTAGTACTGGACAATTTGGTGTGCATTCCCTGTGTGTTAAGAGGATAGAAGTAAATAAAACAACAGCTTAGAACTGGAGTTTTTTTCTTCCCAGGGTGAAAATATCAAACACTTAGAGGACTTGGCTTTAAGTGAGGGGTGGGGCAGTTTTTGTTTTGCAGAACCAGCGGCTGGTTTCTGGAACACTCCCCCAGGGAGATGATGGAAACATAAACAGTAGCATATTTAAACAGGCGCATGGAGGAATATAGTCAATGTGCAGACTAAATTGAAATCATGGCATGGACATGGGTCATTCCTGTGTACTCTCTATGTTATAATATTTCAATGTGAACTTATTATGCACCTTGGAGTTGATACCTAGCTTTGATCATGGAGCTGTAGTGTTTGTCAAGTTTAGGTGCGTTCGTCAGTAGTTCAAGCCCTTCCCACCCCAGTGATGGTAATTTAGATAGCAAGGAAAGGACTTTAAATCCTAAAGGATTGTTGTTGTTGGGTTTGTGTTGTAAATATGACTTGGAACTATGTAGCCCATGTCCCAATTTTGTTCAAAGTATATTTATTATCTAGTTCTCACTACATGCAGAGATAGACCTCTTCATTTGATGATCAGGAGCTGAGTGGAATTGAACACTGGAGTCATCGGCAATCATTCCCACTTCTGATTTAAATGAAAGAGAAGACATTGAAACAGCTGAAGGTGGTGGTGCTCAGGATGCTGTATGGAAGAACTCTTACCATGTACTTGGGCTGGTATGATTGAAGATGTAATAACTTCCACTTTATTCATAGAAAGATGATTCCTCTGTTAACTTAAGGACAGCTGTCACACATTCACGTTGTAACAATTCCCACTACTTAACTGGCATTACAGCTTTCATGTTTTTCTATTTTTGCAGCCATCATGTCTTCAAGTGATGCGAGTTTGTTGCCTACACTTGGCCAAGAAGATGACCACGCCTCTAAACTTATTCGAAAATCCAAGGAATCCCCTTTTGTTCCTATCGGTAAATTGGCTTCTAAATCTCCTTGTCAAGTTAACAGTATTGTTATATAATCACTTTTATCCAATTCATCAGATAAAATTCAAATTATTTATAGTTGGGGTAAGAGCCCATGTTAATTAGTTGTGTATTGAACCCATTTGACATTAGAGCTGTGGTCAGCATCGTTCTCTCTCATTCTAGGCCTGAGTTTGCAATGTGGCTCATTGACTACATTTTGCTGACTTTGTAGTTCAGTGAGTCTTTGTACTGTTTACTCAATAATTGTGAGCATAATCTATGATTCAAGTTTTAATTGTCTTTCAACTAATGAGCACAGCCAAATGAAATTCTGTTCCCTCGGGGCCATGGTACAAAACATAGTACCGACAGTCAAACATAGGAGAAGGCAAATATAGCACATATAAGATAGGAAGCACATATAAAAGAGCAGTAAAACAGAGGCACACAAAAATTATAGTCTTAAGTCCCTGAGTCCACGAACGTTGTAGTAGTCTGCAGTTGAACACAATACCGATTGAACACTGGGGGAGTGGGGCAGGTGGCAGCACTGACTCCAGCATGGAACCACACCACCTCCGGCACTCCAGTGGAGCCCGTGACTCCGGTGCCTTCCCCTGGGTGCTGCAACACCACACCTTGAGACAAATTCCTCACTGCGGAGGAGCTCCACCCCTGCCATTTGCCAGTAAACCAATGAATTGGTCCTGCAGCATTCCACGCCACCAATGTCCAACAGGGCCTTGCGATCACAAGAAAAGCGACTAAGATGATCACTCAGTGTTAGACTGCACGTCACCTTCACATACCGACGTGTCTCTGTTGCAGGCAACACTGTGGTCAGCATCAAGTCCAGATACTTCAATTTCTCTGCCAGCGAGCAACTTGCTGACAGATTAGACCTGCAGTACTTTAAGTTATTAATGTCCAGCAGGTATTGCAATCATTAAAAGTGTTTTTTAAAAAAAATACAAGAACACCTTTGGTTGACCTTGTAGAAGCCACTGCTTCTGAGCATGCTGCCATCTTGCCCATTGAAATCTCATTCACTGAAATGCTGCATTTGGAAACCCAGGAACACAATGGTTGTACATCGTATCATTTCTCCCTGGGTGTACCTTGTGTCAGCATCTCAACTTCCAGACCATTCAGTCAAAGTTGAAGCACGAGTTACGGGAATGCCTCTGTTGACTTTATCCTATATTTCAGAGTTCATTAAATATTATGAATAGAAGAAACAGTATCACAAAGGGAAATATTGTAGGGTCTGAACATGCTGGGAGTAACAAGTGAGTGAGGAAAATCTTGTGTTTGTGTAGAATGAATTTCCTTTTAAGAAGGTGGTATTTTAATACCTCATTGTGACACATAATTAACAGTAGAATTTAATTTGACTCCTTACTGCATGAACAGTATTTAGAAGTATTATAGAATTGATTTACAGAATTTCCTGTTTAAAGACAGGCTACGGACGGTATTCTGAATAATTCCCAGCCTTCAGAAAAATATTTCTCTTGTGTTTTAGGTATTGCTGGTTTTGCATCAGTGGTGGCCTATGGACTCTTCAAACTGAAGGCTCGGGGGAACAAAAAAATGTCAGTGCATCTAATCCACATGCGTGTGGCAGCCCAAGGATGTGTGGTGGGAGCAATGACTTTGGGTAATGGTCTTGATCTAAACAAAAGCTTTGGGCAGATAATGGTCAGGCATGAATCAGAAAAATCTTTGCAGGTTGCATCTGTTTGAGGCTAGTGCTAAATAAGCAGAATGTTTTAATTGCACCTCCTAAAACCATTCCACATCAAATTTGACAGTTAACAATCATGCTGGACCACTGGTTTCTGTTTTCAAGTTTGTGTTGTTCTCTAATGAAGCAGCAATTTTCCAGTGTTTTTGGCAATCTATTAGAGCAACATGTTAATAACAATTCTACAAAGCCATACTTTTAATCTTTGGATACTGATGGGATACTTTGGGGAGGTATAAATGCAACACATTTTTTCCCTACACTGCTATAAGTAGGTGCAGGTCTTTGATTGGATCTTGAGTTTTGCAGTTGATGTGGAGTTATTTGAAGTAGGAAAAGGAAAGCTTGGCTTTAAGACCTGGGATTGCATATTCTCAAGTTACGGTCAGCCGAGACCACCTTTTTTGCTTGTTTGCACAGCACCACATTCCTTCCAGTGTATTGTGTTGTCATAATTATACGGAATAGCAACAGGCCGTTCAGCCCAATACTTTCTGTACTTTCCTGTGTTATTCCCGCAAACAGCAGAAAACAAGCTGCTAGACCAGGGGTGGCCAAGCTTTTACATTCCAAGCGTCAATTTTTTCACGCACGAGTTCAGATGCGCCATACAACTCTTGTACCCCCACAATTCTTGTAAAAATGTTAATACAGAACTCGTGTGAAAAAGTCTCATCTGAACTTGTGTGTGAAAAAATTGACGCATGGAATGTAAAAGATTGGCCACTCCTGTTCTAGACTGTTTCTTATTATTCTAAATTTCAGTATCTGTAGTCTCTTATGTCTCCAGTTCATCCATATCCTGCCAAATCTTTCTTATCTGTGGACCTATGTAAATATTGTAAATTGTACTGGCCTTACTCTATTCCTCTTCCATAGACCCACTGTACTGTGTGGAAATACTTGCCTTAGGTGTCCCTTAAATCTTTCCCCTTCTCATTTGAAACTCATGCCCTCTTGTTTTAGACTCTGCTACCATGGGAAAAGAACTGTGACCATACACCTTATCGCTCTCTGTAATAATCTATGAACTTCTAATGTCACCCCTTGGCCTCTTTCACTCAAGGAAACCAGTGCCAGTCCATACTGTCTCTCCTTCTAAGTTGAGCCATGCATTCCTGGTAACCTCCTCTTGAATCTTTTCTGCTCTTTAATCATATCTGTCTTATAATATGGTGACCAGAACTGCACACAATGCACTGTCAGCAACATCTACTCAATGCACTGTCTGACAAAGGCAAGTGTGCCATTTGTTGCCTTCACCTTGTCTGCCTGCATTGCCACTTTCAGCAAGTTATGAACTTGTGCCCCTCGGCCTCTTTGTTCTACAGCACTCTTCAGGGCCCCCTCAAACACTCTGTCCTGTAATAATTTCCCAAAAGGCTTCACATCAGATTTGTCTGAGTTAAATTTGATCTGCCATTCTTTAGACAATCATCACTCTCCACCACCACACCACCAGTTTCAATGTCATCCACACGTTTGTAATGCGTGTATGCCTTGGTTGTGACTGGTTAAGGAGATCTTGCTGAGATTGAAAAGTAATATTTTCCAAAATGTTTCTCTTTTGCAGGAGTTCTTTACTCAATGTTCAAAGAACATTTTTCGAAACCCAGCGAAGAGAAGAATACTTTCCTTCACAAATGAATCAAGATTTCTACAGTACCTCTTTTAAAAAAAATAATAATGATTAAGGCTTTTAAGTATACCTCAAACTGAGGAGGTTAGAATTTTTCTTGTTTTAACTATCTGAAGAATACTTAATTTGTTCTGAAAGTATACTGATCTTACTACCTACAAATGATAGGTAATTTTCCTTGTGATTATTGCCATATGTAGTAAAAGTCATAATTTCACCAAACATTATAAAATGAGATTTACAATCAAACTAAAGCTTTTTAATGTGTCCCTTGCAACAGTTAGACTTGAGATGCTTTTGTTAATGGAACTGATTAATTTCTTGGCAGGATATGATTGGACCTTAAAGTTTAGGGCTACAGGCTGGCTTCCATCTTGGCTTGAGATTGCTATCTAGGCAACTATCCCTATCTTCAACTGATTATAATGATCTGCACTTCAGATCACGTTACTTGTTTCCTATTTGGATTCTCTTGAAGATATTTGCTTGTTGTGGAATGAGGTTGTTGAGTATTAAGGAGGTAGGAGAATATAACCAGAGCCACCTTTAAACTTAAGTATTATAATCTTAATGTTGCAAGGGAAGTAAGTGAAAATTATATGAGAATAACTTGCCGCAGAGCACTGGTATTGTGACCTGAGATTGTAACAACAGTTAGATTCGATTTTATTATAACTTGAAGATGCCCATTTCTAATTCTGGTCTTTTAACTTCAGAACATCCTGCTTATTCATGCTGCTAGTTGGGCTTCTGCTGTCCTCATACATAACCGTCATCTTGCATTGCAGTATACTAGTTAGTGGGCTGGTGATCTTGTACAGTTTAAGAACGTGCTGCCTTATCCACATATCTTACATTGAAATAACAGATTTCAAATATCTCAACATCTGCAAAATTGCTGAAAATTGTGAATACTGAAGTTTGTGTCAGTATTTATATAAGGCAAGTTGGGTTAATGATGAGGGAAATTACTTGAAAATTTTTACATTAACTTCAATGTGTCATAATCTAATCTAATGTGTTTCTGTATTTGATTGTTATGCTTAAATTCTTGTTGGTTGTTATCTCCATGCTTTGTTTTATTTACACAATTCTTTTTGGAAAATTCTAATCTCCAGGGTATTGTAAATTCTGTGGTTCTGCTGATTTTCCATGAGGGCCAATGACAGTTTGAATTGTACAAGTCTTGAATGGGAAACAGTACAAGAACTGGCCTTTCACTTCTACATTGGAAGCAGTGCTTTGATCTGATAAGCATTGTAACATTGCACCATCAACTGTGGGGTAAATCTATTGTGCCTAGATTAAACCTGTGTACTAAGTACTTGAATCATAAAGTTACAAGAGATACAACTACAGATCGGCTTTAGTGTAAAGAGTTTTAAAGCAGTGGTTACCTCAGAATTAGAAAGCTTCAGTCTAAAATGTCAGCATACAGTTGTGGTGGTACTTCATTCACATTATAAGTTTGAGTGTGACTTGGTTATCTCAATGTAAATTAAAGATTTGTAGATTTATTGCAGCAGAAATCTTGTTATTAAAATACCTCAATGCTTTCTTATTTATTCATTATAAAACCACTCTTGTGAAAATAGTTGTAACAAATACATTGGAATAAAAGTGCCTCTTACTGTCTTTGCATTATTTTTATATATTAAATAAAGAGAATATATTGAAGATGGAGCTTGTGGTTTTATGCAATCACAAGGAAAGCTGGGTTTCTGTCGTGAGATTGTGTACTTGTATAGCAAGGGTATAAATGTGGAACAGTCTGGCTTGGTGATGCAGAATCTTGAAGCCACCTGTGAAGTGAACGTCTTAACTAAAAATGATCTCAGTAGGCAGTTGGAGGATTTGTAGGTATTTCTCCAGTACTACCGCACTCCCTCCCTCATGAGACCGGATTACAGGTGGTGCTATGCTGTTATCCAGATGTTAAAGGCAGCTGGCAAAATGACTAACCAACTGGAGAAACTCAGCAGATCAGGCAGCATTTGTGGAGGCAAAGGGATAATAGGGTCCTAAACAAAAATAGCAACTATTCCTTTGCCTTCACAGATGCTACTTGACTGCTGACTTCCCACAGCAGCATTTTTTTTTGTTTGCCCCTTGGTTTTAAATTTTAACCCTGAAGTCCAATGCCTGTCTTGTATATGTCAATTGTGCCCCATCCTAAGGTTCTGGATCCATCCTCTGCCATTTGCCCAAGCACATTTTTATCTGTTATGTCATGCTGTTCCTTTACACAATAATATGTTTAGTGAATATTCTTTTGTTCTTTTATTTTCCTAACTGTCCGTAAGGAATTTGTACTTTCTCCCTGTGCCCTTGTGGGTTTCCTCTGGATGATCTGCTTTCCCCACACATTTCAAAGATGTATGGGTTAGTAGGTTTATTGGTCACATGGAGTGTAATTGGGCCAGTAGGGCCTGTTACCTTGTTAATTAAAACTAAGGTTAAACCAACTGTGAGTTTAGTATTATAGAACAGCCAGGCAAACAGGTTCAAAAGTTCAAAGTAACTATGTCATTATATACCACCTTGAGATTCATTTTCTTGCAGGCATTCACAGTAGAACAAAGAAATACAATTGAATCAATAAGAAACTGCACACAGAACCTGAAACAACCAACATGCAAAAAAAGATGATCTGTACAAATACAAAGAAAACAGAACATTAAGGCTAAAGGGGGAAAAAAAACTAAATACTAAGAAATTAGCCAGCATTCCTTGTTAAACTACTAGTAATTTCTCATCTATCCTCCTGCACTATGACTTTGGGCTGGTTAAGCAATAACTATTGTGGAAAAATATTAAAGATTAGCATTTTCTAATGGATGCTACAATGTCTTATAGCAAATTTGTCTGGGGGAGAGTAACATTTTGGAATCACTGAGGAAGGTGGTAAAATAGACCATAAGACATGGGCAGAATTAGGCCATTCAGCCCATCAAGCCTGTTCCACCATTCTATCATGGCTGATCCCAGATCCTACTCAACCCCATACACCTGCTTTCTCACCATATCCTTTGATGCCTTGACCGATCAGGAAACTGTCTGCTTCTGCCTTAAATATAGGCATGGACTTGACCTCTGCCACAGTCTATGGCAGAGCATTCCATAGATTTACTACTCTCTGGCTAAAAAAAATTACTCCTTATCTCCGTTCTAAAAGGTGGCCTCTCAATTTTGAGGCTGTGCCCTCTAGTTCTAGATACCCCCACTAGAGGAAACATCCTCTCTACATCCACCTTATCTAGTCCTTTCAGCATTCGGTTGGTTTCAATGAGATTCCAGCTCCGCATCATTCTTCTAAATTCCAGTGAGTACAGGCCTAAAGCTGCCAAATGCTCCTCGTACGTTAACCCCTTCATTTTGGGAGTCATCCTCGTGAACCTCCTCTGGACTCCGATGACAATAAAAATGGCCAGTAACAGAACATATAGCACTGGAACAGGCCCTTTGCCTTAGGATATCTAGGCCAACAGTCAGCATCAGATATATTTCCATTGACATAGACTGTACCTCTTCCTAGAGATGCTGCCTGACCTGCTGCGTTCACTAGCAACTTTGATGTGTGTTGCTTGAATTTCCAGCATCTGCGGAATTCCTGTTGTTTTAGATGTGAAATCTGTTGGTTTGTAGTAGAAGTACCTCGCAGAAGTTTTTCCCATTCAGGTTGGAAAAGTAAGTACCGCAAAAAAAAGGGAATATCAAGGTTGCATTCATAGACTGTTCAGAAATCTGATGGTGGAGGGGAAGGAAGTATTTCTAAATTGAGTGTGGATCTTCAAACTCCTGTGCCTCCTCCCCAATGGTAGTAGCAAAAAAATGAACTTTAAACTCTGCATCTGCCTGCACAAGAGCATTATCTGTCAATTCCTACCTATTCATGTGTCTGTCTAACTGCCTTGCTATAGTATCTGCTTCCACCCCTTCCCAAGGCAGCGTGTGACTGCCAGCTACCCTTCCGTGTATTTATAAGAAAAAGCTGCAAAGTAGGTTTTCCTTTAAATTTTCCCTCCTCTAGTATTTGACATTTTTACTCTTGGCTGGGGGGGGGGGGGGGATACTTTTTACTATCTACCCTGTTCATACCTCGTATAAATTTGTATGCTTCTACCGGGTCACTCTTTAGCTCAGATGCTGCGGAGTAAATGATCCGAGTTTAGAGTCACGGTGCCCTGCAGCATAGTAACAGACTCTTTGGCCTATCTAATCCATGCTAAAATGTTATTGTGCCTAGTTCCATCTAAAACATAGCCCTCCATACCCCTCCCATCTATGTATTTATCCAAATTTCTCATCAACGTTGAAATTGAACCTATATCCACTACTTCTGCTGGCATCCTATTCCACAGCCCCCTGCCCTCAGTCAAGTTCCCTTAAACATTTCACCTTCATCTTTGACCTATGATCTCCAGTTCTCATCTCACCTCACCTTAGTGGGAAAAGCTTGCTTGCATTTATCCCTCATAACTTTGTACATCATTATCAAATCTTCCTTCATTCTCCTATGCTCCAGGGACTAAAGTCCTAACCTATTTAACCTTTTCCTACAACTCTGCTGTCTAACCTATCCTTGTTGCTAATACTCTTTAACATAAGCAACATCCCCGATAACCTCTTCTAAACCTTGAAGTCATAGAGTTAATAAAGTCCAGAGACAGACCCTTGGGCCCAACTGGTCCACACCAACTACAGCGTCACCCCTGCTCGTCCCAGTTGCTCACATTTGGCCTGTAACCCTCCAGGTACCTATCAAAATGCCTCTCATGTTGCTACCTTGTCCACTTCCTCTTGCAACTCATTCCAGCTACTCACTACTTTGGAATTGCTTCCAAAGTCTTTAAAATCTCTCCCTACTTATCTTGTATCTGTGCCCTCTACTTTTACACTCCCAAACCTTTAGAAAAGACGAAGACTGTCCACATTATTCAATATTCCTCATGATCTTTTAAACTTCTACAAAGTCACCCCTCATTCTCCTACACTCCGAGGAGTAAAAATCCAATGTAGACAACTTGTTCCTTTAATTCAGGCCCCCCATTACATAAATAATGAATAATAAAGGTCCCAAACTGACTCCTAGGGTACCCCAAGCAACACCCATCAAAGTTGCTGGTGAACGCAGCAGGCCAGGCAGCATCTCTAGGAAGAGGTACAGTCGACGTTTTGGGCTGAGACCCTTCGTCAGGACTAACTGAAGGAAGAGCTAGTTAAGAGATTTGAAAGTGGGAGGGGGAGGGGGAGATCAGAAATGATAGGAGAAGATGGGGGGGGGGGGAATTGAGCCAAGAGCTGGACAGGTAATTGGCAAAAGGGATATGAGAGGATCATGGGACAGGAGGCCCAGGGAGAAGGAAAAGGGGGGGGGGAACCCAAAGGATGGGCAAGGGGTATAGTCAGAGGGACAGAGGGAGAAAAAGGAGAGAGAGGGAAAGAATGTGTGTATATAAATAAATAACGGATGGGGTATGAGGGGGAGTTGGTGCATTAGCAGAAGTTAGAAAAGTCAGTGTTCATGCCATCAGATTGGAGGCTACCCAGATGGAATATAAGGTGTTGTTCCTCCAACCTGAGTGTGGCTTCATCTTTACAGTAGAGGAGGCCGTAGATAGACATATCAGAATGGGAATGGGATGTGGAATTAAAATGTGTGGCCACTGGGAGATCCTGCTTTCTCTGGCGGACAGAGCGTAGGTGTTCAGCAAAACGATCTCCTAGTCTGCGTCGGGTCTCGCCAATATATAGGCCACATCGGGAGCACCGGACGCAGTATATCACCCCAGCCGACTCACAGGTGAAGTGTTGCCTCACCTGGAAGGACTGTCTGGGGCCCTGAATGGTGGTAAGGCCCACTAGTCACAGGCCTCCAGTCTGAGAATTGAAGTTCAACCGTTACTCTTATCATTGAATCGTTGAACCAATTCTGAATGACTCTTTGTATCATTGAACCAATTCTGAATCTATCTTGCTAACTCCCCCTGAATCCCATGTGGCCTAACCTTCCAGATCAGCCCTGCCAAGTGGGACCTTGACAATGGCCTTACTAAAGTCCATATAGACAACATGCACCACCCTACCTTCATCTATCCCTCAGTTACCTCTTCAAAAAACTCCAAAAGGCAGGATCTTCCATGACTAAAGCTATGCTGACGATTCTTGATCAAACCTTGACTATCCAAGTGATGATAGGATCTTATCCCTCAGAATTCCCTCCGTTAACTTCCCTACCGTGGAAATCAGGCCTGTCCTTGCCACTCTCAGTCTCCTTCATGTAGTGCAGTGACCAGGAATGCACACAACATCCCAAATGTGGACTAATGATAGATTTCTACAGCTGCAGCATTGCTAACTTTTAGATTCAACAGTGTATGATGATGACAAAACATGCAGTATGCCTTCTTTACTTACCATCCTTTCCACTTGTGTTGCCGCTTTCAGCGAGCAATGAACGTCCAGCCCTCTACATCAGTGAGAGAGGATTTGTACTGGAAGATAAATGGGGAAGGTGGTCTTTGATGTGACTGAGCCAGAAAGTCTGGGAGAAGCTGGTGAGGATTTATACAGAGTCTGGCAGCAGAGGAAGAAATCATCAGGCTCCTGAACCAGCCTGAATAACTTCACTGAACTGATTCCACAACCCATTGACTCATTTTGAAGGTCTCAACAACTCATATTCTCAATATAAACTATTTATTTATTTTGAATTCTTTTGCATTTCGGTTGTTTGTCAGTCTTTCTGTGTAGTTTTTCACTGATGTTTTTGTATTCCTTTGTTTTACTGTGAATGCGTGCAAAAAATGAATCTTAGGGTAGTATATGGTAACATACGTTCTTTGATAATTACTTTGAATTTTGAAGTAAAGAGGAGAATGTATAGGTATGTGTTTGCGTCTAGACGCCTAACCATGTTCGAGCAATAAGTTTGCTTGTTATATGCTTTTTCCAGTAGATGGCACTTTGCAGCTTCTGCAAATTTATACCAAGCTGAATTGCCAAAGAAATGCGCCGATAAAAAGAGTTGAAATTTCTCTGTCCGGAGCTGAAAACATTTTTTTTTTTGTTTTAATTTTCAATTTTTTGCTGCGGGCATCCCGTGTTTGTTGTGAGCGGGTATCCCGGAGAGTCGAGGAGAATGTTAAAGCAAGAGCCGGTCAGCACCCCGCCCGAGTGTCCGGCGCCGCGTCTCCCCGGCTACCGTTGCTACGAGACGGCCAGGCCCGCGGATACCGGCCTCAAACCGGGCCCGGAGGCCGAGCCGACGGGATTACCGGCCGGGGTGCCGGGGGCGGGCTGAGGATGGAGGGCGACACGGACGAGCAGGTGACCCGGGGCCTGAGGCAGCAGTTCCAGACCCTGCAGGAGCAGCAGCAGAAGAGGCTGGAGAAGATACTGCTGGCCGGCAAGAAGCAGCAGGTCGCCAGGCAGGCCGCGCCGGACCAGCAGGATGATCTGAACCTGCAACTGGTGGCTGCCCAGCCGGCTAGCACTGACATCAGCAGCGGGTAACCTTTTCCCACTTCCTGCTCCCCAGCCCCATCCTCTAGTAGACAGATTAGGGGAGTGGGCAAGCAAGTGGCAAATGAAATACAGTGCTGGATCATGCACTTTGGTGGAAGAAATAAATGTGCAATTATCTTTTAAATGGGGAGAAAATCCAAAAATTTGAGATGCAAAGGGACTTGGGAGTCCTTGTGCAGAACAACTTAAAGGTTAACTTACAGGTAGAGTCGGAGGCGAGGAAGACAAATGCAATGTTAGCATTCATTTCAAGAGGTCTTGAATACAAGATCTGAGATGTGATGCTGAGGCTTTATAAAGCTCTGGTGAGGCCTCACCTTGAGTATCGTGACAGCTTTGGGCTCCTCATCTAAGATGTGCTGACATTGGAGAGGGTTCAGAGGAGGTTCACAAGGATGATTCTGGGAATGAAAGGGTTATCCTATTAGGAGTATTTGATAGCTCTGGGTCTGTACTCGCTGTAATTTAGAAGGTTGAGGGGGGATGTCACTGAAACCTTTTGAATGTTGGAAGGCATAGATGTGGAAAGGATGTTTCCCATGCTTGGGGAGTCTAGGACAAGAGGGCACAGCCTCAGGATAGAGGGGCAACCATTTAAAACAGAGGTGCAGAGAACTTTTTTTTGCCAGAGGGTGGTGAACTTGTGGAATTTATTACCACAGGCAGCTGTGGAGACCAGGTCATTAGGTGTATTTGAGGCAGAGTTTGATAGGTTCTTGATTGGCCACAGCATCAAAGATTACGGGGAGAAGGCTGAGAAGGGGGATAAAAGGATCAGCCATGATTGATGGGCCAAATGGCCTAATTCTGCGCCTGTGTCTTATTGTCTTTATGGACTTCTGAGAAAATAGAGGCACTGTTGTGTTTTCTTCGCAATTATGTTCCTATGATGGGTCCAGGACAGATCCCCACTGAGATAGGGACACCCAGAAATTTAAAATCACAGGCCCTCTCCACCTCTGATCGTCTGATGATTACTGGCTCATGGACCTCTGGTTTCCCACTCCTGAAGTCTACTTTAATCAGTTCCTTGGTCTTACTGACAAAGGTTGTTGTTATTACACCATTCAGCCAAATTTTCAGTCTCCCTCCTGTATGCTGAGTTATCACCACCTCTGATACAACCCACAACAGTGGTGTTGTCAGCAAACCTTGTATAGTGTTGGAGCTGTGCTTAGCTACACAGTTGTCGGTGTAAAGTGAGTAGAGCAGGGGGCTAAGTACACATCCCTGCCATGCTCCTATGCCATAAGATATAGGAGCAGAATTTGGCCATTTTGTCCATCGAGTCTGCTCTGCCATTTCATCATGGCTGATCCATTTTCCCTCTCAGCCCCAATCTCCTGTGGGGGGGGGCGGGGGCTACTCTACAGGACCAAAAGAAGCTGCAGAAGGTTGTAAATCTAGTCAGCTCCATCTTGGGTACTAGCCTACAAAGTACCTAGGACATCTGCAGGGAGTGATGTCTCAGAAAGGCAGTGTCCATTATTAAAGACCTCCAGCACCCAAGGCATGCCCTTTTCTCATTGTCACCATCAGGTAGGAGATACAGAAGCCTGAAGGCACACACTCAGTGATTCAGGAAAAGCTTCTTCCCCTCTGTCATCCGATTCCTAAATGGACATCATACCCTTGAATACCACCTCACTTTTTTAAATATATTATTTCTGTCTTTTGCACAATTTTTAATCTATTCGATAGACATATACTATAATTGATTTACTTATTTATCATTATTATTTTTCTATATTATGTATTGCATTGAGCTGCTGCTGAGTTAACAAATTTCACAACACATGCTGGTAATAATAAACCTGATTCTGATTCTTGCCTTCTCCCAGTGTCCTTTCATGCCCTGACTAATCAAGAACCTGTCAACCTCTGCCTTAAATATACCCAATGACTTGGCTTCCACAGCTGCCTGTGTCAGTGAATTCCACAGATTCACACTTTCTGGCTAAAGAAATTCCTCCTCATCTCAGTTCAAAGAGGATGCCACTCTATTGAGAGGCTATGTCTTCTGGTCTTAGACTCCCCTACTGTAGGAAACATCCTCCCCACATCCACTCTATCAAGGCCTTTCAACATTTAATAAATTTCAATGCGGTCACCCCTCATTTTTCTGAATTCCAGTGAGTACAGGCCCAGAACCATCAAACACTCTTCATATACAAGCCTTTCAATCCCAGAATCATTTTCGTGAACCTCCTTTGAACTCTCTCTAATGTCAGCACATCCTTTCTTAGATAAGGGTGCAAATCTGCTCATAATACTCCCAAGTGAGGCCTCACCAGTGCTTTATAAAGTTTCAACATTATGTCCTTGTTTTTATTTTCTAGTCCTGTTGAAATAAATGCTAACATTGCATTTGCCTTCCTCACCACTGACTCAACCTGCAATAAACCTTTAGGAAATCCTGCACAAGGACTCCCAAGTCCCTTTGCACCTCAGAATTTTGAATTCCCTCTCCATTTAGAAAATAGTCTACCCTTTTATATCATCTACTAAAGTGCATGACCATACACTTCCCGACACTGTATTCCATCTGCCACTCAGAATCTGCCCATTCTCCTAATCTAAGTGCTTCTGTAGCCTCGCTACTTCCTCTTTGTCTCGTCTGTAAACTTTGCCACAAAGCCATCAATTCTGTCACCCAAGTCATTGATATATAACGTAAAAAGAAGTGACCCCTGTGGAACACAACTAATTACTGGCAGCCAACCAGAAAAGGCTCCCTTTATTCCCACTCTTTGCCTCCTGCCAATCAGCCACTGTTTTATCCATGCTAGTATACTTCCTTTAATACCATGGGCTCTTAACTTGAAAAGCAGCCTCATTTGTGACACCTTGACAAAGGCCTTCTGAAAATCCAAATACACAACATCCACCGAATCTCCTTTGTCTATCCTGCTTCTTACTGCTGCAAAGAACTTTAATAGATTTGTCAGGCTCGATTTTCCCTTGAGGAAACCATGTTGACTACGGTGTATTTTATCATTTGCCTCCAAGCACATCCTTAACAATTGACTCCAACATCTTCTCAACCACTGAGGTCAGGCTAGCTGGCTTATAATTTCCTTTCTTCTGCCTCTCTCCCTTCTTGAAGAGTGGAGTGACATTTGTAATTTTCCATTCCTCTGGAATCATACCAAATTTGATTGATTCTTGAAAGATCATTATTAATGCCACCACAATCTCTTCAGCCACCTCTTTCAAAACCTTAGGCTGTATACCATCTGGTCCAGGTGACTTACCTACTTTCAGACCTTTCAGTTTCCCAAGAACCTTCTCTCTAGTAATGGCAACTTTGCACAGTTCTGTCCCCTGATACTCTCAAACTTCTGGCATACAGCTAATGTCTTCCACAGTGAAGACTGATGCAAAATATTTATTCAATTCATCTGCCATTTCCTTGTCCCCCATTACTATCTCTCCAGCACTGTTTTCCAGCAGTCCAATATCTACTCTCGCCTCTCTTTGACACTTCATGTATCTGAAAAAACTTTTGGTATTCTCTTCAGTATCATTAGCTAGATTGCTTTTGTATTCCATCTTTTCTTTCTTAATTACTTTTTTAGTTGCCTTCTGTTAGCTTTTAAAAGCTTCCCAATCCTCTTAACTTCCCACTAATGTTTGCTCTATTATATGGCCTCTCTTTGGCTTTTATGTTTACTTTGACTTCTCTTGTTAGCCACGGATATGTCAGTTTTCCTTTGGACTACTTCTTCCCCTTAGGGGTGCGTATATCCTGTGCCTTCTGAATTGCTTGCAGAAATTCCTGCCAGTGTTCTTTCCCCATCTATTTTGGCCAACTCCTTTCTCAAGCCTCTGTAGTCCCCTTTACTCCACTGGAATGCTGATACATCTGACTTTAGCTTCTCCTCAAATTTCAGGGTGAATTTGTTCATGTTATGATCACTTTCCCCTAAGGCTTCCTTTACCTTAGCTCCTCTAATCAATTCCGGTTTGTTGCACAACACCCAATCCTGAATAGCTGATGCCCTAGTGGGCTTAACCATGAGCTGCTCTGAAAATCCATCTCATAGGCATTCTAGAAATTTTCGCTCTTGGGTCCAACACCAACTTGATTTTCCCTATCTACCTGCATATTGAAATCCCCCATAACTATTGTGACTTTGCCCTTTTGGCATGCATTTTCTATCTCCCATTGTAATTTGTAGGCCACATCCTTACCACCACTTGGGGATCTGCATATAGCTCCCATTAGGGTCTTTTTGCCCTTGCAGTTCCTTAGCTCTACCCAACACCTTCCAACCCTATGTCACTTCTTTCTAATAATTTGATTCCATTTTTTACCAATAGAGACACACCACCTCCTCTGCCTACCTGCCTGTCCTTTTGGTACAATGTGCATCCTTGGACATTAAGCTCCCAGGTAATCTTCTTTCAGCCACAATTCAGTGATGCCCACAACGTCAAATATATGCCAATCTGTAAATGTGCTGCAAGTTCGTCTCCCTTACTCCCTATACTGCACACATTCAAATATAACACCTTCAGTCCTGTATTCACCGTTTTCGATTTTGTCCACATTTTACTTTGCAACTCATCCTGTTGCCTGCAATTTTGCCCTGTCATCAGCCTCTCCTTGTTAGAAGGCTCACTACACACTGCCTCTATTTGTAACCAACTACCTTATCCTCAGCATTATCATTACAGTTACCATCCCCCTGTAAAATTAGCTTAAGCCCTCCCGAGCAGCTGTAGCAACCTGCCTGTAATGATATTGGACCCCCTCGGGTTCAGGTGTAGCCTGTCTGTTTGGTGCAGGTTGTACTTTCCCCAAACAGATTTAATGACCCTTACATCTGAAACCCCTTCCCCCTGCACCAGTTCCTCTGCCACGCATCCACCTTCCAAATCATCCTGTTCTTACCCTCACTGGCACAGGGAGCAAACCAGAGATTACTACCCAGGAGCTCTTGATTTTCAGCTTTCTACCTAGCTCCCTAAAATCTCCCGTCAGGATCTTCTCACCTTTTCCACCTATGTCGTTGGTGCCAACACGTACCAAGGCCTCTGGTTGCTCACCCTCCCCCTTTAGAATGCCGTGGACCTGATCTGAGACATCGCTGTCCCTGGCCCCTGGGAGGCAACATAGCATCGGGGTGTCTCTACTGCACCCGCAGAGTCTCACCTCTGTTCCTCTGACTATGGAATCTCCCATCACCACTGCAGTCCTCTTCAACTCTCTTTCTTTTCTGAGCCACAGCAGCAGACTCCATGCCAGAGACCCAGTCACTGCAGCTCCCCCGATAGGTCGACCCCCTCAACAGTATCTAAAGTGGTAGTACACTTATTATTGAGGGCAATAGCCACAGGTGTACACTGCACTGGCTATGCTTTCCCTTCCTTCTCCTGACAGTCACCCAGTTACCTGTGTCCAGCAACCTAAGGGTGACTACCTTCTTGTAGCTCCTACCTTTCACTTCCTCAGTCTCCCATATGCCGAAGATCATCGAGCTGCAGCTCCAGTTTCATAGTACTTTCTGTGAGGAGCTGCAGCTCGGTGCACTTGGTGCCGATGTGTTTTATCCGGGAAACTGGAGGTCTCCCAGAATTCCCACAATTCCCTCTCTTTCCTCCGATCCCCCTCCCCTTGTCTCTATCTTCTCGATATCTGCTTTCTTCACCCTTTGATCTCTGTTCTCCATTTCTTCCATTCCTTCCCTCCACCTGCAAGTTCCCTCTCTCTTTTGCCCCAGATCAAGAATACAAGGAGGCAAAGAAGGCTACCAAATCACACCATTCAACATTTTATATTCTTTTACCCACCTTCATAAAAAGTGGTCTTTTTCACAGGGTAGGGGGTATTTTGAGCCAAGACCCTTCATCAGGAATATAATGTGTTGCTCCTCCACCCTGAGGGTGGCCTCATCTTGGCGCAAGAGGAGGCCGTGGATTGACGTGTCAAAGTGGGAATGGGAATAGGAATTAACATGATTGGCCAGCAGTAAGTCCCACTTGTGGCAGATGGTGTGGAGGTGCTCGACGAAGCGGCCCCCCAGTTCACGGTTGGTCTCACCAGTGTAGAAGGAGGCCACATCGGCAGCACCGGACACAATAAGCGACACCAGCAGATCCGCAGGTGAAGTGTTACCGCACCGGAAAGGACTGTTTGGGGCCCTGATTGGAGGTGAGGGAGGAGATGTATGGACAGGTGTCACACTTAGGCCGCTTACAGGGATGTGTCTGGAGGGAGATTAGTGAGGAGGGATGAATGAACAAGGAAATCACAGAGGGAGCGATTCCTGTGGTGAGGGGGGAGGCAAAGATATGTTTACTTCTTTGCCCGTTCTCCTAATCTGTCCAAGTCCTTCTGCAGACTCTCTGCTTCCTCAACATTCCATCCCCTCCATCTATCTGTGTCATTCGCATCTGGCCACAGTGGCGTTAATTCCATCCTCCAGCTCATTAACATATAAAGTGAAAAGTAGCAGACCCAACACAGTCCCCTGTGGAACAACACCAGTCACCTGCAGTCAACCAGAAGAGACCCCCTTTATTCCTGTTCTTTGCCTTCTGCCAGTCAGCCAGTCTTCTGTCCATGAAACATAGAAACATAGAAACATAGAAAATAGGTGCAGGAGTAGGCCATTCAGCCCTTCGAGCCTGCACCGCCATTTATTATGATCATGGCTGATCATCCAACTCAGAACCCCGCCCCAGCCTTCCCTCCATACCCCCTGACCCCTGTAGCCACAAGGGCCATATCTAACTCCCTCTTAAACATAGCTAATGAACTGGCCTCAACAGTTTGCTGTGGCAGAGAATTCCACAGATTCACCACTCTCTGTGTGAAGAAGTTTTTCCTAATCTCGGTCCTAAAAGGCTTCCCCTCTATCCTCAAACTGTGACCCCTCGTTCTGGACTTCCCCAACATCGGGAACAATCTTCCTGCATCTAGCCTGTCCAATCCCTTGAGGATCTTATACGTTTCAATCAGATCCCCCCTCAATCTTCTAAATTCCAACGAGTACAAGCCCAGTTCATCCAGTCTTTCTTCATATGAAAGTCCTGCCATCCCAGGAATCAATCTGGTGAACCTTCTTTGTACTCCCTCTATGGCAAAGATGTCTTTCCTCAGATTAGGGGACCAAAACTGCACACAATACTCCAGGTGTGGTCTCACCAAGGCCTTGTACAAATGCAGTAGTACCTCCCTGCTCCTGTACTCGAATCCTCGAATGGGAGGATGTGAGAAGTTGCTGGACATGATCATTACAGATAAGGGATTTGTAAGTTAAAACTACAGTTTTCATTTTGTCCTTTTAGTAGATGTGGGGAAGAATCATGGGGTGAATTCCCAAATAAGCTAAAGCTCCACAGAGAAGTACAGACTGGGTGTTAACAATGCACAATGCTGTCAGTACCCAGTAGCTGAGTCGCCATCAACTACATAGCTCTGGACGTCTGTACAGAAAGGTGCCAGAAGAAAGCCAGCAATATAATGAAGTAATATAATTTTCTCTGTTAAGTAGAAATAATGTATGTACAGTGTAGTTTCACTGAACAGAATCGCCAAAAACGATTTGTAGAAAAAAAATTGGCACGTACACGTAGGTGCCTGCGCAAGGCTTCGTGGTCATGGTAGTCTTTCTCAAGGTAAACACAACATATTTGACTGCTACTTTTGTCCGTTGGCAACCCTACCCGCACCCCCCCCCCCGGGTCGGCCTGTCCGCGGTGCAGAAAAGGTTGGGGAGCCCTGTGTTAATGTGCCAATCTTATCGGGAAGGAGAGTAAACAACATCCACACCATGATTGCCCGTTACTTTCCTGAAAACAATTCCCCAAGCCGTAAGACTGATCAACACCTCCACCACCACTACTTTATCATTTCCTGTCAGAGTCACCTTACACACCTGTACCTAGCCCTACTTACATACAGATCAGTCTATACATATGAGCTAATCTTGTATTTATATTTCTGTGTTCTTTATGCTTCATGCGTTTTCTATGCTGCATTGGATCAGAGTAACAATAATTTGTTCTTCTTTACAGTTGTGTACTGACAAATGACAGTAAACAGTCTTGAATAATTTTGAATCCTGAATCTGTGGAAATGAACAAGGTTTTTGTTTGATTGTGGCTGTCAGTGTGGTTTTGAGTTGACAGAGGGTCGTTTCCTGTACGATTGTTGTTTCTGTGTTTTGTGATGAGCAATGGTGTGAATTGTTGAATTTTTTTTTAGCTTGTTGGAAAATGAGAATGAACAGTTGCAGGAACAGATCCTGGAACTGAGGAATGAGAACGGCCGGCTCTACAAGCTCCTCAGTGAGAGGGATCTCGAAATCAAATACCTGAAGAGAAAAAGGGAGGAAGATCGGCTTGCCCTGGCAGGTAACTAGGATGCCAGTCAAGTAGATTGTCTCATGCATAAGTACATGTACACATAGGTGCAGTGGAATTCTTATTTGCAGCTGTAGTGACAGGGGATTCATTGGTTAGGGGAACAGAAAGGTTTTGTGAACGAAAACGAGATTCCCAGATAGTTTGTATCATCTTGGGTGCCAGGGTCAGGGACATCTCAGATCATGTCTGCAGCATTCTTAAGCAGGAGGGTGATCAACTAGAGGTCGTGGTTGCTTAAGGATACACATTATATCAAAAGGATAGGAAGGATGGCCTCGCTGTGTTGGTAAAAAATGAATAGAAAGAGGTGACATAGGGTCAGGAGGTGTTGAATCATTGTGGATAGAGCTAAGGAACTGCAAAGCTAAAAAGACCTTGATGCAAGTTATATACAAACCCCAAAACAGTAGTAAGCATGTGGTCTAAGGTGAGAACAGGAGATAGAAATGCATGCCAAAAGGGCAATGTTACAATAGTCAGGGCAATTTCAATATGCGGGTGGATTGGGAAAATGAGACAGGTGCGGGATTCCAAGAGGGTGAATTTCTAGAATGCCTACAAGATGGCTTTTTCGAGCAGCTCGTGGTTGAGCCCACTAGGGGATCAGCTATTTTGGACTGGGTGTTGCACAATGAATCTGAATTGATTAGAGTGCTTAAGGTAACAGAACCCTGAGGGGAAAGTGAACCATAATATGATCAATTTCGCCCTGAAATTCGAGAGGTGAAGCTAAAATCAGATGTATCATTGTTGCAGTGGAGTAAAGGAAATTACAGAGGCATGAGAGAGGAGTTGGCCAGAATTCATTGGAAAAGAACATTGGCAGAGCAGCAATGGCTGGAATTTCTGTGAGCAATTCGGAAGGCACACGGATATATACATCCCAAATTCTGAATGCAAAATGACACAACCGTGGGTAACAAGGAAAGTCAAAGTCAACATAAAAGCCTAGGAGACAGCATATAATAGAGCAAAAATTAGTGGGAAGTTAGAGAATTTGGAAGCTTTTAAAAACCTACAGAAAACAACTAAAAAAAGTAATTAATAAGGTAAAGATGGAATATGAAAGTAAGGTAGCCAGTAATGTGAAAGAGGATAGTAAAAGTTTGAATAAGTATTTTGCATCAGACTTCACTGTGGAAGACACTAGCAGTCTGGTTGAAGTTCCAAGTGTCAAGGAGCATGAAGTGCGTGAAGTTACCATGAGGTGTTGTTGTAGTGTGGCTGAAATCACCAGAGAGACAGAGTCACTGGTAGATACAAAGCAGCTTCTTTATTCGACACAACAAGGTACAGCAGGCATCATACGGACGGAGACGCTTTCGGTAGAAAGGTCTGCTAGCCCAATGTGGGCTCGATATTTATATGCTAAACACAAAGGCAATCGCTACTTAAAATTTATAGACGATGCATAGACAATGCTTCCTTTTGAAGCTACATACAAAACATCACACCATCCTTACCTTCCGATGCCAATATGTCTGGGTTGGAATCCACAGCCTTTAGGAATGCAAGTTAAATCCACAATACATTTATTTGGCATTTTACGTGCTAACATAGAGGACAATTAATATTGTTAAGTATAGATAATCCTGTCTTCGAAACTATCTGTAAACTTCACACTTCCATCTGCAGCATCTAGCTAGTGTCCTGATATCCACAGCTTTGAGGAAATGCATTGTTGTGAACTCAATCCACAGTACTTTGTCAAACAGAAGACTGGTGGCCAGAGTCATTTAAGTGTAAATGAATCATCTACCCAAAAACTCAGTAAAAAACTCACTCTAACAGTGTTAAGTAGTTAAACCATTTTTTCCAGTATGAATAAAATTGTTCCAACTTCTGATTAACAGATGCTGTTATCTTCTCCATTTTGTAAATGTCCATTGTAATTTCCATCCACACATTTAAAGTTGGGCTCTCTTGTGATAACCATTTCCTGGTAAGGGTCTTTTTATGAGCCACCAGCAGTACATTCATTAAATATTTATCTCTTTTCAACCATTCTTGAGGTATATACCCAAAATATATGGTCTTACTCTCTAAGGGTATTTCACGTTTAAAGATATCTTGTAGGGCATTATTATCCCGCTCCAATAGTCTTTGATAATGGGGCATTCCCAGAAAATAGATAATGGTTTGCATTTTGATTTCCACAATTTCTCCAGCAAACAGGGGGGTTACTATCATAATGGGATTTCTGAGAGGGTGTAATAAAATATCTTATCAAGTTTTTCCACCCGAACTCCCTCCATTTCTGTGAACTGGTACACTTCCATTGATACCTCCTAGTTGGCTATTTGATTACTAGTTTAATCGGTTTGGCACAACATTGTGGGGCAAAGAGACCTCCTGTTGTATACTGTTCTATATCTTCCACATCAGAGCTAAAATTTTTGATTCCTTCATTCAACTTGCCACTCACCTATGTGCCCTTTTGAGATCAATGGTATTATTCTGACAATTAAAGGCACCGAGCATTGTACATGTGGACAAGTGACATGTTTGTATTTGAGAAGCATGTTTGAATATTTAGCCTAGCTAAATATTTAGGGGTGACACGGTAACATAGTGCATAGCATAACACTATTACAGCGCCAGCAACTGTGTTCAGTTTTGCCATTGTCTCCAAGGAGGTTGTGTGTCTCTTTTTGTGACTACATGGGTTTCCTCTGGGTGCTCCAGTTTCCTCCGGGTGCTCCGGTTTCCTCCCACATTCCAAAAACTTGTGGGTTATTAGGTTAATTGGTCACATGAGTGTAATTATGTGGCATGGGCAATTGGGCTGGAAGGGCCTGTTACCGTGATGTGTCATTAAATAATAAAATAAACAAACATTAAAATATTTTTATCCCATAAAGGCAGATGTGTTGAACTATAATGTCTGTGGGATAAGCTATGTATAAACTAGCTGCTGTAGTATGGTTATACTTTAAAAACTTCTTTGGCTGTAAAGCATTGTGGGACACTGTGAGGACATCAAGGCATAAGGTTTCTTTTTTTTTGCTGTGAGATTGTTTCTATATTGCATATATAAAGGAAGGTATTCTGCCAGTTGAGGCTGCCCTGCTGTATACAGAGATAATGGCTCATCTGTATTTTAACTCCATCCATTTGCACTATTGTTATAACTCTGTGTTACATTGCAGGGACTGCTGGCATGTCAAGTGACGTAGCTGCAACTAAAATTGTTGAGCTGTCAAAGAGGAATCGTGAGCTGACTGTTGAGAATGAGAGCCATAAATCAAAGATCAAGCAACTGAGCAACAAACTACAAGAGGTGGAAAAGGAGGTGCTGTCGCTGTCCAGATTTGGATATCTGGGGTATCATCTGGGAGTTTTCAAATGTTAAAATAACTGTGTTCCATCTTTCACCCTCTGTTAGCAACCTACAGGAATGTTATTTTTTCAGCAAAAGCACCTCTGAGAGTTTTGTGTTTAGTTGTTATCAATAGGTTTTATCTTTGTAACCATGATTCATAAAAAGTTGAGTTCATTGTATGCAGAAGTTCATGTCTGCAAGGTACAATGTGAAACTTACTTGCAGCAGCGTCATAGGCATATAGCACCAGAAATACACAACATTTACAAGAAAACCGTAATGTAAACATAAATTATAAAAATATTATACAAGAAACAGTGCAATTAGAACAAAAAGCAACAAAATCCATTGTAATGCAAAGTGGTTAAAGCGTTGTTCCATTGAGATAGTTATTAGGTTTGTGCAGGTTGGCTCAAGAACAAATAGTTGAAGGGAGGTAGCCATCTTGAACCTGGTGGTGTGGGACTTCAGGCTTCTGTACCTCCTTTCTAACAGTAGTTGTGAGGATATGGCATTGCCCAGATAGTGGGGTCTTTGTTGATAGATGGTGCCTTCTCATCTAGATGCTTCCAATGGTGGGGATGGATGTGGCAGCAATGTATTGGACTGAGTCCACCACTAGCTACAGCCTTTTGTGTTTCTGAGCATTTGGATTACCATACCTGATCATGATACCAACTGCCAGGATACTTCCACAGTACATCTGTAGATGTATGTTCGAGTATTCGATGACATGCTGAACCTGCTTAACCTTCTGAGAAAGAAAAGATACTAGCATGCCCTCTTTGTGGGTGCATCTATGTGCTGGACTCTGGAGAGGACATTCGTTATGCATGCCTAGGGAAGTTTTGATGTTAGGCCAAGACTGCACTACTACAGGGCAGTTTAGGTGGTTAACTTTGGCTCTAAGGGAATCCAGAAGTTAGCGGGACAGCCGTGTCCAAGTGAGGAGAAAGCCATTGTATGATCTCCAGATAATCCTAAAGGGCATAATTCCAGTTTAACAATCAGCATTAGGATGAAGTAACCACATCATCAAATTAGCAAATTGTTGGGCTTGAGCTGGTAAAGTGAACTTTACAGTGCAAGATAAGTGAATTATGTTCCTGTTGAGCAAATAAAAATTCTCCAAGTACCATGTAGATTACTAGTACCTTAAATTGGAGACTTAAACATGGTTTGATAGGTTACCCTTACTAATCAAGAACCTATCAATGTAATACACATAAAATGCTGGAGGAACTCAGAAGGGCAGGCAGCATCTGTGGAAAAGAGTAAGCAGTTGATGTTTCAGGCCGAAACCCTTCATCAGGACTGGAAAAAGAGATGAGAATTCAGGCTAAGAAGGGGGAGGGAATAAAATACAAGGTGATAGGTGAAACCGGGAGAGGGGGAGGGGTGAAGTAAAGAGCTGGGAAATCAATTGGTGAAAGAGATAAAAGGCTGTAGAAGGGGGAAGCTGATAGGAGAGGACAGAAGGCTCTGTAAAAAAGGGAAGGGGGAGCACCAGAGGGAGCTGATGGGCTGTTAAGGAGATAAGGGGAGAGAGGGAAACAGGAATGGGGGGGTGTGCAATTACCAGAAGTTCGAGAAATCGATGCTCATGCTCTCAGGTTGGAGGCTACCCAGACAAATATCAGGTGTTGCTCCTCCAACCTGAGTATGGCCTCATCGCGGCAGTAGAGGAGCCTTGGACTGACGTATCGGAATGTGAATGCAAAGTAGAATTGAAATGGGATATCTTGCTTTTTCTGACAGATGGTGCTCGGCAAAGCGGTCTCCTAATCTGCGTTCTCTTGTTTGTGAAGAACCTATCAACCTCCGCTTTAAATATACCCAATGATTTGGCCGCCATGGCCATCTATGGCAATGAATTCCACAGATTCACCACCCTCTGGCTAAAATAAATTCCTTCTCATATCTGTTCTGAAGAGACATCCTTGCATTCAGAGGCTGTGCCCTCTGGTCCTAGACTCTCACTATACTCGAGGCAAACTGCTGCTGTGGTTGCCAGCAGGTGAATGATTACATGACACGAACAAAGGACAGATCATTGTGGCCTACTGTTCACCTTAGGTTGATAACTTCATCCTTCCGATACCTTTATAATGTAACGCTTGTTTTTATAGCTTCAGGATGCTCGGAGAGGTAGCCCGATGCTCAGCAACAATGAAGGGACTGGACACAACAACAAAAAGTCATCTCCCAGGATACAGAATGAATCACTGGTCAGTGGAAAGAGACTATTTATTCCTCTTCCTTCTCTACCATTTGTAACATGGCCTGCATGCTTTCTCAAGTTCAAGTTCAGGTTATAGTTATTATAGGATACATACCTTTGCACTCACTTTCAGGGACTGTACATCTCATGTTCTCAGTATCATCTATTTATTTATTTGTTTGTTTATTATTGAATGTATTTGCAGCATTTGTCTTTACCACATTGGTTGTTGGTCAGTCTTTGTTTTTTGTTGATTCCAATGTATTTCTTTGTTCTACTATGAGTGACTGCAAGAAAATGAATCTCAAGGTACTATATTGTGATATATATGTACTTTAATAATAAATTTGCATAGAACTTTGGACATACAAAAGGTATGAAATTCATGAAAATTAGCTTATTGTAGCAGCACACAGTACGTTTCTGTTTCTTTCATATGACTATCTCTTCTTCTAGCACACTGTTTTTCTCTCTTATTATGCCTCTTTTATTTCTGGAGGGCTTTTGCTAAGTTATTTGTTAGTATCCTATTATAAAGGTGTTTCCCTCACTTTTTCCTATATGGTATCTTTTTTATTTTATTGACATACAGTGCAGAATAGTCCCTTCTGTTGTGGATAGCCTGGAGGGTTGTCAGAGGTTACAGCGGGATATCAGTAGGATGCGGAACTGGGCTGAGAAGTGGCAGATGGAGTTCAACCCCGATAAGTGTGAAGTGATTCATTTTGGTAGGTCAAATTTGAAGACAGAATATAATATCAATGGTAAGACTCTTGGCAGTGTGGAGGATCAGTAAGATCTTGAAGTCTGTGTCCATAGGACACTGAGAGCTGTTGTGCCAGTGAACAGTATTGTTAAGAAGGCGTATGGTATGATGGCCTTCATCAACCATGGGATTGAGTTCAAAAGCCTTGAGGTAATGTTAAAGCTATATAAGACCTTAGTTAGACCCCACTTGGAAAATTGTGTTCAGTTCTGGTCACTTCACTACAGGATGATGTGGTTACTATAGAGTGCAAAGGAGATTTACAAGGATGTTGCCTGGATTGGAGAGCATGTCTTATGAGAATAGGTTGAATGAGTGGACTTTTCTCCTTGGAGCAACGGAGGATGAGAGGTGATGTGATAGAGGTGTATAAAATGATGAGAGGCATTGATCGTGTGGATAGTCAGAGGCTTTTACCCAGGGCTGAAATGGCTGACATGAGGGGACATAGTTTTAATGTGCTTGGAAGTAGGTACCTCTTAATTGCTAGTTCAGAGCACCATACCTTGTTCCTCAAAAGTAAAGGTGACATAGTCTTTTAAAATAAGATATCTTATGGTCTTATTTTTAATAAAGTTTCTTAATGTTTGCATTTTGGTCATTATTATCAACAGTCCGACAGCCTTGATATGAAAACTCTTCAGGAGAAACTTTCAGCAGCCAACCTGAAACTAGTTGAACTGCGGAACCAAGTACTGAGTGTTAAACAAGAGTTAAAAGTAGCACACAAGGTACTCGCTATCTAGTCTAAAACTAGTAAAAATTTAATTTAAATCTATTACAATGACATCTGGATGCACTTTTCTACCCTCTTCCCACAAGTGGACCAACAAAACTGAATTTAAAGGGGTTTGGTGGGAAGGAAAGTTTAATCTAATGTTCTGCCTCATGGTAGACTTGGACTATTGCATTCACACCTAATTCACTGTCCACAGGTAAGAGTAAAATTGGGTGGAGTGTAACACATACCCCTTCATCTGCCTGTCTGGTTGTTGGGGATGGAATTGTTGTTTAAGCTTAAGTTATCTCTATTATCTTGGAATACGTCAATACAGTGCTTTGCCACAGTTGAAAGCCTTGCAAAGTTGCTTTCAAGAATGCAACTATCATAAAGTTTTCAGAAAACGTGGCAACGTAAGGAAATATGTTGCTGTTTTGTATTCCATTAAATTTCTTTGATGTAAGACATTTAAAGTAATTTGATGATCACTTTAAGAACTGGTGATATTTTGACATTTATTCCAGGTTTTGGCTAACGAAGTGGGGGATGAAGTGAACATACAACACTTGCTGAATAACAAGGGCTCTTGGCGTGGCCGAGCCCAGCAGATCCTCACCTTGCAGAGAAAGGTAGGGAGTCCAGGATTCAGTGCAGATTATTCTCTTGCTAATGTCATTCTGTTTTGCATTTAATGGCTTATTTTATGACTCATTACATAGAACATGGAACAGCACAGCACATGAACTGGACCTTTGACCCACGGTGTTTGTGCCAATCCAGACTAATCCTGACTGTCTTCACATGGTCTGGACCACTCTATTCCCTGTCTTTACATGTGTCTGTCTAAATGCTTTTTAAATGTTGCTATTGTGTCTGCTTCCACCACTTCCCTAGGCAGTGCATTCCAGCCTCCTACTACTCTGTGTACAAAACAAAAGCATGCCTTCTAGACCTTTAAACCTTACTCTCACTCTTTAAAGTTGTGCCCTGTAATAGATGACATTTGCACCCATTTTATGTACCTGTTTCAGGTTGCTCCTGAGCTTCTGAGGCTCCAGAATTTTATCAGCCCTTCCTTAAAGTAATGCTGTTAATTCCTGGTACCATCCTGAGAAATCTCTATCACACCCTTTCCAAAGTTTCCACATCCTTCCTGTAATGTAGCAACCAGAACTGCAAACAATACTCCAATCAAAGTTTTGTACTACTATAAGATATCGCCTCCATCAATGAAGGTAAGTATACCGTACTAATTCTTTAGTTTTAATTTCCAAATTAGAGGCAATTATAGCAAGCTGAGATATTGCAACACTCTACTTTTTGGATGAGGTCCCATCAGTGTCTCACTGACAGCCAGAAGAATGAGCAATAAATATCATCCTTTGCCAGATTATACTAATTTGCTGATTGAAAGAAAGACCTAATTTTTCATATTATTCAACCCTATAGACTTTTCTGGTTTTGTCCATTTTAAGTTTATCATCTTACAGTGCTCATGTCCTTCACTTGTTTCTCTGTGCTAATGCATTTAATCTTTATTGCCTCCACATTCCCAATGTTCTGTGCTTAATGTGTTGTGTTAGAATGACTTTGGAGGAGCTGTATAGAAAGCTTGTATTTATCAGGTGTTCATGGAGTTTCTTTATATCTCTGTCCAGTCTTGTTAACCATACCATGAATGCTGAATTTACGTTGTTCCATCCTTAGTTGCCATTTGTCTCTCACCACATTTGCATTTTGTTGGGCTGGGCTGTTAGGTTGATTGTTACAGCTTCCCTAGTTGCTGGGACTAGAATTTATTTCTTTTGATCTTTAGTCCAAACTTCTTAATTGCTAGTTCAGTAATGTGAGCACCATACTTTGTTCCTTAAAAGTAAAGGTGACATAGACTTTTAAAATAAGATTAGCTTTATTTTTGACCTGTACATCGAAACATGCAGTGAGATGCATCGTTTATATAAATCAAATCAGTAAAGATTATGATGGGCAGCCCACGATTATCGTCATGATTCTGGGGCCAACGTAGCATACCCACAACTCACTAGCCCTAACCCTTCCACCTTTGGAATGCAGAAGGACTTACAAGCTCCTTACAGGCTACAGTGGAAATTGAACCCCAACCCTACAGCAATGTTCCCTCTGAGGTGTGAGCGTGTGTGTACACACACATCTTTTGCTGCTGGTGCACAAAGGAATTTAAACTGCGCACTAAAGGTTGTCACCCTCTACCCCATTGGTATGTTAAGTATATTTTACAATTGTACACGATCGCGTTTCCTTTTCTGGTTTCGGATGCGGACGGTGTTGACAATGTGGAGTTTGCGATGATTTGTCTGCAGATTTTAGAACTGGCTTATTTATACTGTTTTTATTGAAGAAATTATTCAGTGCGCACATGTTGTCACCAGGCAAAAAATTGCACAGCACAAGATTTTTGCGCACACTGGTCATTACAAATTAGAAGGAATATTGCCTTACACCCAGTGGTATAAAGCGTTGCACTACTATGCCACCTTAAACTCATCATAGCTGTTTAATAGTTACTCTTTTTAAATAGATCAGAGATTTGGAGAGTCAAATAGGGTCAAATACCCATAAGGAGCAATTGGCTGAACACAGTGTTGAAGAAGAAATGCTTGGTGTTTCGGGGTTCCGGCGTCCTTCAAACCAGGAAAAAAACGTTGCGTACATTCGAGCTTTGGAGAAAGAAAGAAAAAAGGCTTCAGAAGTAAGTACTTCTCAATATCAACATCATTAACAGGAAATTTCTCACATGGCTAAGTCATTAGTATCAGAGAAAGACTGAAGAGAACATAGAATAAAGAACAGTTTAACACTTCTGTGTTGAATATCTCTGCCAACCATGATGCCAAATTAAACTAAACCCATCTTCCTGTACATAATCCATATGCCACCATTCCCTTCATGTACAGTACTGGGAAAAAGCCTTAGACACACACATGTACAGACATACTCAGCCCCGAGACACCAGGTGAGGTCATTTGATTCCAAACAATTGGTTTATTGATCATTACAGAATGTCTCTTTGGTGCTTCTCATACCCTCCCCTCTCCCTTCCCCTTTTCTCAACCACAATTCCCCTCTGCGTGCCTCCTTCTCACTCTCAGTCCACAGTAAAAACCCATATCAGAATCAGGTTTATGAAAGGTTCTGAGGAACATCTGGCAGATCTTGGGCTGTATTCCCTGGAGGTCAGGAGAATGAGGGGGGATCTCATAGAAACATTCTGAATGTTAAAAGACCTGAACAGATTAGATGTGGCAAAGTTATTTCCCATGATAGGGGAGTCTAGGACAAGTGGGCACAACTTCAAGATTAAAGGACATCCATTTAGAACAGAGATGTGGAGAAATTACTTTTGTCAGAGGGTAGTAAATCTGTGGAATTTGTTGCCACGAACGGCTGTGGAGGCCAAGTCATTGGGTGCATTTAGGGCAGAGATAGATAGGTTCTTGATTAGCCAGGGCATCAAAAGGTATGGGGAGAAGGCAGGGGTGTTGGGATGACTGGAAGAATTGGATCAGCCCATGATTAAATGGCGGAGCAGACTCGATGGGCTGAATGGCTTCTGCTTCTATATCTTCTGGTCTTTATGGTATTGTTATCATCACACATATGCCATAAAATTTGTTTTCTTTTTGATGACAGCAGTAAAGTGCAAAATTCCTATGGTATTGTGCATGTGCTTGTCTAAATGCCTCTATTGTATCTGCTTCCACCCCTTCGCCTGGCAGCACATTCCAGGCAACTGCCATGCCTAGTAATTGTATAAACTTCTGTTAGGTCTCTCCTCAGCCTCCAACGCTTCAGAGAAAACAACCTCACCTTATAGCTAATAACTTCCACTCCAGGCAGCATCCTAATGAACTTCTTTCCTTTGCCCTCTCCAAAGCCTCCACATTCTTCCTACAAAGGGGTGAGCTGAATGGCATACAATACTCCAAATGCAGCTTAGTATGGCTGCAACATGACTTCCTGACTAATATAGGTAAATATGCCATTAAGCCTTCTTTACCATCCATTCTGTTCGTTCTGCCTCTTCCATGGAGCATTGGATTTGGACCCCACCATCCTATTGTATGTCAATGCTTCTAATATTCCTGCCGTTTACTATTTTCTTTCCCCTTGCATTTGACTTCCCAAACTCTTAACACCTCACGTTCATGCAGTTTAAATTCCATCTGTCATTTCTCCCCCCCTCCTCCATATCTGCAACTGATCTATATCCTTGGACAACCTCCTTAGAGTCATAAAACACTACAGCCCAGAAACAGGCCTCTTGGCCTATCTAGTCCATGCTGAACTATTAATCTCAGTCCCATCGACCTGCATGCACATTGTAGACCTCCATACCCCTCCCATCCATGTACTTACCCAAATTTCTCTTAAATGTTGAAATTGAACCTGCATCTACCACTTGTGCCGGCAGCTCATTCAGCACTGGGTCACTGCCCTTTGAGTGCAAAGTCCCCCCTCACATTCCCCTTAAACGTTTTACCTTTCACTGTCAACCACAAGTCCAGAAATTTTTGTGTCATCTGCAAACTTACATATCAACCCATCTACATTTTCATCCAAGTCACTTGCTTTCCCACTTAATAACATTTGTTAGCTTTGTCAGTTATCCAAACTGAAGAAACTGCCTCTCTGATAAAGTAGTAAGCAAACTAAAGATAAGTGGTGAACTTACAAAGATTTTTTTTGAATTAGAGAGTGAAAACATGAGATCAGCGTTATCAACAGTAACACAGAACATATAGAACATAGAATAGTACAGCACAGTACAGGCCCTTCGGCCCACAACATTGTGCCGACAAACCCCGCCTCCCATATAAGCCCCCACCTTAAATTCCTCCATATACCTATCTAGTAGTCTCTTAAACTTCACTAGTGTATCTGCCTCCACCACTGACTCAGGCAGTGCATTCCACGCACCAACCACTCTCTGAGTAAAAAAAACCTTCCTCTAATATCCCCCTTGAACTTCCCACCCCTTACCTTAAAGCCATGTCCTCTTGTATTGAGCAGTGTTGCCCTGGGGAAGAGGCGCTGGCTATTCTCTCTATCTATTCCTCTTATTATCTTGTACACCTCTATCATGTCTCCTCTCATCCTCCTTTCTAAAGAGTAAAGCCCTAGCTCCCTTAATCTCTGATCATAATGCATACTCTCTAAACCAGGCAGCATTCTGGTAAATCTCCTCTGTACCCTTTCCAATGCTTCCACATCCTTCTTATAGTAAGCACAAGAATAAAGGGGAGAAATTAGATAGAGAGACAAAGAATAAAAGCGGTTCAAGAAAAGGGAAGATAAAGCTTCTTCATGGCTGTTAGTGAACATTGAAAATAGTTCTTTAAATCATGCATAATTGTGACTGTGTATTGCTATCATGAGGTGTAAATTCTGGAACTCCTGATCCATTAACACCCCATCAGATTTTCTTCACTTTCAAGGACAGGGATGGGAATTGAAAGCTGGCCTTGCTTTTGACATCCACGGTAAATGAACAAAACAAAGGGGGGGAGGTGTCATGAAAGAGAGAGTAAGTAGCATATCAAGACACTGACACAACCTTGTAGGAAAACCATAATTTCTGAAAGGTAGCATCAAACCCATGTCAAACAGCACTAACAGAGCTACTATTAGTTGTGAGCCTCCCATGATTCAGGACATTTACAAAGACAGGTGTGAAAAAAGGGCCCGAAGTATCATTGGGGACCCTAGTCACCCCAAACACAATCTATTCCAACTGCTACCATCCAGAAAACAGTATTGCAGTAAAAAACCTGTCCATAAGTCAGGTTTGTTATCTCAGGAGAACCTGTACATGAATTTATATTATTTTATAAATTATTTTATATATGTGCTTGCTTGTGTATTTGCTCAGAAAATGACTAGTGACTATGAGAAGCTGAAGAAAGATCATGAGGACCTCAAGAGTAAATTTGATGGATCGAAAGCAAGAAACAAGGTTCTATCCACTGAGCTGAAAACTTTAAAGAGTCAAGTGGTAACACTTCTCAAAAAGGGGAAGCACGATGATGAATTTGTTGACATATTGCTGGTGAGAAATCATATGGACTTAAAATGAAAACGAAGATGGGGGAAATGTGTTTCAAGAAGGTTTCATGTACGCTGGTCTGGTTTGGTGCAAAATAAAAATAATTAAGATACTCAGACAAACAACATCTGTGGCAAGAGAGAAACTGATGGATGTTTGACTAGACTGAATGAAATTGGTATTTGTTTATTGTCACAGGCACCGAGCTACTGTTTAAAACATTCGATTTGTGTGCCATCCGGACAGATCATGCCTTACACAATTGCACTGAGATAGTAAAAAGAAAACAGAATAGAGTGCAACACACACAAAATGCTGGAGGAACTCAGCAGATCAGGCAGCATCTATGGAAATGAATAAACAGTCAATGTTTTTGGCAGAGACCCTTCTTCAGGACTAGAAAAGAAGGGGGGAAAATGCCAGAATAAAAAGGTGGGGGAAAGTTGCAGTTACAGAGAAAGTGCAGTGCAGGCAGATAAATAGAGTGTGAGGGCCAAGGTAAGGTTGATTGGAGATCAAGGGTTCACTCTTAATGTATGAGAGGTGCATTCAGGAGTCTTCTAACAGTGGGATAGACTGCACATAAATGGCTCTTCCATGGAGAAAGTTAGGAGCACTAAGTTCCTGGGAGTGTACATAACCTGGTGCCTGAACACCAACTCCTTAGTCAAAAAAGCACAAGAATGTCTTCACTTCCTGAATAGAATGAGGCAAGCGAGGCGCTCGCCACCCCCCCCCACCCATTCTAACCATTTTTTACAGGACCACCATTGAGAGTGTCCAGACCAGTTGCATCTCATCTGGTACAGGAATTGCAAGGCATCTGACCACAAGACCCTAGAAAGAATTGCACGGGCTGCTGAGAGGATTATTGGTGTGTCTCTTCCACTCATCCAAGATATTTATCAGGAGCGCTGCATATGTAGAGCCGATAGCAATGATCCCTCCCATAATATCTTTAACCCCCTTCCATCAGACAGGAGGTATTGTAGCATTAAGACAAGGGATGTTAGGATGGGAAACAGCTTCTTCTCCCAAGCTGTGGGACCTTTGAACTCCCTGCTACCATCCAGGTCTCATCATATATGAAGTGCCAATAGCAATATACTGTTTACTTTTTAATTTGTGTTATAAATACAGCTTATTCTAAATATCAGTCTTTTGGAATATGTTTTATTATTTGTTAATTTACTTGTGGTAATGTTACTTTGTATGATGCGTGTGAGTTATATGTACTATGTTGTGCACCTTGGTACAGGGGAACATCGTCCTAATGTAATGCTCTGGTACCTCCTGCCTGATGGAAGGGGTTCAAAGAGATTGTGGGATGGATCATTGCTAATGGCTCTACAAACTTGAACTTGAAGCTGTCCTTGAGTCAGGTGTTTAATGCTGTCAAGCTTTTGTATCTTCTGCCTGATGGGACAGTGCAGAAAGGAGAATGTCCGGAGTGAGAGGGATGCATGGTTATGTTGGCTACTTTGTCGAAGGAGTGGAAAGTGTCTTGTTATCCTATGCGCCCCGGTTACCATCACATCAAGTGAGCAGCTGGCCATTCAGTTCAGTTTATTCTCCATACAAAACAAAGCTATGCATTATTGAGGAATGAATCTAAGCCAGGCCCATGGCTTGTGAAAATTCTACCACACAACTACTGCTGTTCATCTGCAGCTTAACCTAGCCCATCAAAACAGATGAACATAATTCATTTCTTTGTTATACTGGGACATACAATAGGTGTGCAGATTGCCTACTATATAAATTAAACAATGGTGGCCTTTGCAATGATGTTGAAGTTATGAGGATGAAAGTCAAGTCTGCAGTAAATTTCTGTTAATTTCCCAACCCTATCACCATTATACACTTCTTTTTAGGTTGGAACTCTGCTACTTTAGAGCAGGTGACAATCTCTCACCCACAGACGTAGATCTAAATGGTGGGTACTAGGATAAGGTTTGATATTCTCTCCTCCATGTGTATTGTACTCAATGGCAAGAGTGGGGTTAAAACTAGCTCCTCAGTCATCCAATGCGAAGAATTACGTTTTTACTAGTAGGCATTCAGACTTGCTCTTATATCACATCTCTTACAGAAACAGCAGAAGCAAATGCAGGAAATTCTTGCTCATGTGAGTGAACAACAGTCAAACAGCAAGCATAACGTGAGCCAGCCACTGAACAGTGAAGTCCAGAAGCAAGACTCGCTGATTAGAGAGCTAAAACAGGTGGTTAGTGAGAGGGAAGCCAAGGTGAAGGAACTTGAGGAAGAGATCAGACAGCTAATCCTAAAGGTATCCAAAATATTCTTGCTCATCCCAGGACTTGATATATCTCTATGCTTCAAAATCTTGTATGCAACCCTTCAGTGATCTGAAATAAGACTGTTGTCTTCCAGCATAGTAGAATATAATCTTCCATTATAGTCTTCCATAGATTATGTTTAATGTCTGATTAGAACAGGTAGTCATGAGTATGTGAAGAGATTTTGGTAAAAGTAACATTTAACGTCCAGATTCCTAAAGATGAAGATTTAAAAGATTAGCACATGTACATCGAAACATACAGTGAAATGCATCATTTGTGTCAAATCCAGTCAGTGAGGATCGTGCTGGCAGCCCACGAGTGTTGCCACGCTTCCGGTGCCAACATAGCATGCCCAAAACTCAATAACCCTAACCCTAATCATATGTCTTCGGAATATGGGAGGAAAGCAGAACTCACGAAAGAAGTCCACACAGTCATGGGGAGAACATACAAGCCCCTTACAGGCATCGGAAGGAATTGAACCTCAGTCGTTGATCACTGGTGCTCTAGAGTGATTGTACTAACTGCTACACTGCCACTTGATAATAGAACATGTATTATGTTCCATTATCAAACCTACATTAACTCTTTACTGGGTTGCTTCAAGCAAGTAGCAAAGGCAAGGGTTAGATGATGACCAATGGAGGGCAGGGAGCAAGAAAAAGTCTTGGTGAACTTCAGGTTCTATGCAACTTCTCCAACTTCTCATTCCTCCCAGTTTATGGAACAAGCCTTGCAGCAGCCCAGTGAGCTGTAGGGAGCTGAGACCATTTTATCACTTCAGTTCGGTTGGGACATCTCATTCTGAAAATGGTTCCCTATTTATGACCTGAGGCTTGTCAAAGCCCAGCATGCATATCAAATGAGCCTCCATCCCATAAAAATATGTTGGGTTAGGTTGAGCTCCAGAAAAAAAATCCATAGCAGAAACACACCCAAGTTATCTGTGTCAGAAGTGTCGCTCCATACAAGTCTCTCCCTACCTTTTCTCATTTAAACCTATCACCATATCTTTGTAGTTGTGCTTTCCACTATGTATATCTTACCTGTGAGACCTACTCTCGATCAGAGAAATATTGTGTGAGGAAACCATGGACAGAGACAAATATTGGTGGATGGGATTCCAAAGATATATAGAAACATAGAAAATAGGTGCAGGAGTAGGCCATTCGGCCCTTCGAGCCTGCACCGCCATTTATTATGATCATGGCTGATCATCCAACTCAGAACCCAGCCTTCCCTCCATACCCCCTGACCCCTGTAGCCACAAGGGCCATATCTAACTTCCTTTTAAACATAGCTAATGAACTGGCCTCAACAGTTTGCTGTGGCAGAGAATTCCACAGATTCACCACTCTCTGTGTGAAGAAGTTTTCGCTAACCTCGGTCCTAAAAGGCTTCCCCTCTATCCTCAAACTGTGACCCCTCGTTCTAGACCTCCCCAACATCGGGAACAATCTTCCCGCATCTAGCCTGTCCAATCCCTTTAGGATCTTATACGTTTCAATCAGATCCCCCCTCAATCTTCTAAATTCCAACGAGTACAAGCCCAGTTCATCCAGTCTTTCTTCATATGAAAGACCTGCCATCCCAGGAATCAATCTGGTGAACCTTCTTTGTACTCCCTCTATGGCAAAGATGTCTTTCCTCAGATTAGGGGACCAAAACTGCACACAATACTCCAGGTGTGGTCTCACCAAGGCCTTGTACAACTGCAGTAGTACCTCCCTGCTCCTGTACTCGAATCCTCTCGCTATAAATGCCAGCATACCGTTCGCCTTTTTCACCGCCTGCTGTACCTGCATGCCCACTTTCAATGACTGGTGTATAATGACACCCAGGTCTCGTTGCACCTCCCCTTTTCCTAATCGGCCACCATTCAGATAATAATCTGTTTTCCTATTTTTGCCACCAAAGTGGATAACTTCACATTTATCCACATTAAATTGCATCTGCCATGAGTTTGCCCACTCACCCAACCTATCCAAGTCACCCTGCATCCTCTTAGCATCCTCCTCACTGCTAACACTGCCACCCAGCTTCGTGTCATCCGCAAACTTGGAGATGCTGCATTTAATTCCCTCATCCAAGTCATTAATATATATTGTAAACAACTGGGGTCCCAGCACTGAGCCTTGCGGTACCCCACTAGTCACCGCCTGCCATTCTGAAAAGGTCCCGTTTATTCCCACTCTTTGCTTCCTGTCTGCTAACCAATTCTCCACCCACACCAATACCTTACCCCCAATACCGTGTGCTTTAAGTTTGCACACTAATCTCCTGTGTGGGACCTTGTCAAAAGCCTTTTGAAAATCCAAATATACCACATCCACTGGTTCTCCCCTATCCACTCTACTAGTTACATCCTCAAAAAATTCTATGAGATTCGTCAGACATGATTTTCCTTTCACAAATCCATGCTGACTTTGTCCGATCATTTCACCGCTTTCCAAATGTGCTGTTATCACATCCTTGATAACTGACTCCAGCAGTTTCCCCACCACCGACGTTAGGCTAACCGGCCTATAATTCCCCGGTTTCTCTCTCCCTCCTTTTTTAAAAAATGGGGTTACATTAGCCACCCTCCAATCCTCAGGAACTAGTCCAGAATCTAACGAGTTTTGAAAAATTATCACTAATGCATCCACTATTTCTTGGGCCACTTCCTTAAGCACTCTGGGATGCAGACCATCTGGCCCTGGGGATTTATCTGCCTTCAATCCCTTCAATTTACCTAACACCACTTCCCTACTAACATGTATTTCGCTCAGTTCCTCCATCTCACTGGACCCTCTGTCCCTTACTATTTCTGGAAGATTATTTATGTCCTCCTTAGTGAAGACAGAACCAAAGTAATTATTCAATTGGTCTGCCATGTCCTTGCTCCCCATAATCAATTCACCTGTTTCTGTTTGCAGGGGACCTACATTTGTCTTTATCAGTCTTTTCCTTTTTACATATCTATAAAAGCTTTTACAGTCCGTTTTTATGTTCTCTGCCAGTTTTCTCTCATAATCTTTTTTCCCCTTCCTAATTAAGCCCTTTGTCCTCCTCTGCTGAACTCTGAATTTCTCCCAGTCCTCAGGTGAGCCACTTTCTCTGGCTAATTTGTATGCTACTTCTTTGGAATTGATACTATCCCTAATTTCTCTTGTCAGCCACGGGTGCACTACCTTCCTTGATTTATTCTTTTGCCAAACTGGGATGAACAATTGTTGTAGTTCATCCATGCAACCTTTAAATGCCTGCCATTGCATATCCACCATCAATCCTTGAAGTGTCATTTGCCAGTCTATCTTAGCTAATTCACGTCTCATACCTTCAAAGTTACCCCTCTTTAAGTTCACTCTTATTGTTGGTTACAGGTTGAATAGGATGTGCCTGTTGTTTGCATGTCAAAAAGTGGAGCAGGAATAGGCTAACTGGCTTTTGAAGACTACTCCAATCATTCTATAAGATCACGGCTGGTCCAATCTTGGCTTTAGCACCACTTTCCTGCTCTCTTCCCATACTTGACATTCCCTTCTGGTTCAGATATCTCTCAGTTTGCCTTGAGCATATTCCTCTTCCACAGCTGTGAGTCAATTCCAAAGCAACACAACCCTTTCAGGGAAAAAAAAATTCTCATCATCTCCATCTTAAATGGATAAAGTTATATTTTGATACTGTGCAATCTAGTTCTGGATACCCCATTCGGGAAAATATCCACCTCAGCATCTTCTCTGTCGGAAGCGTTATGTGTTTCATAAGATCGCCTTTTATTCTTCTAAGCTCCAATGACTAATGGCCCAGCCTACTCAACTTCCTCTTCAATGTTTACCCCTTCATTCCTGAATTCAGCCTAGTGTATTTTCTCCAACACAAGTGTATCCTTTCAGGTAGGGGTATTGTGGTGCTGCAGCCTCACAGCTCCTGACCCTGTGGAGTTTGCACAAGCTCTCCATGACCGAATGAGTATCCCTTGGATGTCCTGCTTTCCTCCCACATCCCAAAGTCATGTTGATTAGTTACTGTAGGTCAGTGACAAGAGAATCAGAGTGGGGGGATGTGGGGGTTTGGTGTGCATGGGCAAGGAGAAGAGAATGATTTGCGAGGATACAGGGAAATAGGAGGAGAGACAGGATGGGATTGCTCTGTTTGGAGCCAGTGGACCCAGTGGGCCAAATCAAACTGTAGGTTCAGTAAAGATGCTGGACTTCCCTACTTGTATAATTCATATCCCAAACAGTCAAAGTCATCTTTCCAATTGTTTATTGAATGCTTTCTGGAAATCTAGATACACTACACCTTTACATGCGCTTTATTCACCTTGTTTTGCACATTCCCAATCAACTCCAGTGAGTTTGTCAAACACAACTTCACTTTCATACAAAATACTTGATATTCGAAATATGTTGGTATTAACTCCTCAGTACTAGATTCCATCATTTTCCCTATGAAAATTATTAAGATAACTATTTTATAATTTGGTGCTTCCTCTCTCCTTCCATTTTTGAATTGTGTTATTACATTTGTGATTTTCCAGTTCTCTATGCCCTCTTCAGAATCTAAGTGATTTTAAAGCCATGGGATGCAGTCCATCAACTCCAAGGCACTTGTTAGCTTTTCACCAGCATAGAGTTATAGAGTCAGATAAACAAACCATTTGGCCCATGCCCTTGTCTCCTATCTACATTAACCATATTTACCTGTCTTAGGTTCATAGCCTCTTTGCCCTGGTGATGTCTCATACATTATCTCTAATAATAGTCTCTTCTGGTTATCAATTACACAACTACATTTTCTCAAATATTTAAGCAATCGAGTATGGCTCACTATCCAGTCAAGAGTAGCTCAAAAGGTTTGACCATTCTGGTAGTTTCAACCTGGTCTGGACTGGTAGATGAACTAATCAGTTTGATTAATTCATCTACCAGTCCATAGCATGTTCATCACAGGCAAATAGCTTGTTCAGAGTGAGAGGTGACGATAGCGGTGTACAAGATGATAAGAGGCATGGATCGAGTGGACAGACAGAGACTTTTTTCCCAGGGCAGAAATTGCTAACGTAAGGGGGCATTATTTTAAGGTGATTGGAGGAAAGTATAGGGGAGATGTCAGAGATGAGTTCTTTACACAGAGAAAGATGGATGTGTGGAATGGTGTGGCAGGAGTGGTGGTAGGGGTATTCAAGAAACTCTTAGGTGTGTGGATGAAAGAAAAATGGAGGGTTATGTAGTTAGATTAATCTTGGAGGAGGTTGAAAAGTCAGCCCAACTTTGTGGGCTGAAGGGCCTGTACTCTGATATAATTCTCTATGTTCTATGTTCAAGCTGACCCACATTTTGAGACAATGGTTTATGTGTCTTGTTTGATGTCACATGGTGCTCATAATCAGATTAGATTAATTTATTACACAGCAACAGCCAGAGACGGAAGTGTCAGCTGATCAGACAGCAGTAACTCCCACACAGTGCCGTCCTTCCTCAGCACCGCTGGACCCGAACAGTGCACACGCAATTCAGGATCCTCTGACGGCCAATGCTGAACTCACAGGAAGGCCATTTTCTGCTTGGTAAGACAAGAAATTTGCATTGAGGAAACAGCCCCCTCCCCACCGAGTTCAGACTGTACAAAATTTAGTACATTACGCAAAATATAGGAACCTCCGCCTCTTTCCATATTGTGAACTTTTAGAATGTTTTGACCCAGGTTAGATCCTCCAAAATAATGACCCAATGAACCTGAAGCTGCTCACAATTTCCACCGCTGACCCCTCAATGAGGACTGGTGTGTGTTGTCCTGCTTTTCCCTTCCTGAAGCCCATAATCAATTCCTTGGTCTGCAGATGTTGAGTTCTTCTTGCAGCCCCACCATATAATATGCCAGTGATTGCTTTTCAAGAGAGTGCTGACTGCTCATGCCTCCCCACTAAATACATGGAGCAGTGGTCATTTAGAACATTTACCACCTTGTACTTGTTCTTGGATTTGCACATATTTTGTATCTTTTAAGCTTTTTATTTTTTTCTCTGATTCACTTCTTGCTGCTGTGTTGGTAACACTTTTTTTACTCTTGTAACTTTCGATCTGATCACTTTTTTGAATGATGTTTCTACAATTGTTTTTGTAGGCACTCTGTGAGCCCCATTTTTTCCTTCCTCCTTGTGAGATTTGTAAATTTATCCTCCACCGATTGAAATTTAGGTTCTGTATTGGTGTAGGAGTAAAGCAGGGGTTTATAATAAAGTGAGGCAATTTCTTTGAAAAATAAAGATATAGACTGTTTTCTAAATAGAGCCACAGAACAGAAGTAAGCCCTTCAGCCGTTCTAGTCTGTGCTAAACTATCAATCTTCCTAGTCCCTTCCACCTGCACACAGACCACCCTACATATTCCTCCCATCCATGTACCTATCCAAATTTCTCTTAAATGTTGAAATCAAAATTATATCCAGCACTTGCACTGACAGCTCGTTCCACACTCCCACCACCCTCTAAGTGAAGAAGTTTCCCTTCATATTCCCCTTAAACATTTCACCTTTCATCCTTAACCCATGACCTCTAGTTCTAGTCTCACCCAACCTAAATGGAAAAAGCCTGCTTGCATTTGCCCTATCTACACCTCTCAATTTTGTTTACCTCTACCAAATCTCTTCTCAGTCTTCTACGTTCTAGGGAATAAAGTCGGAATCTATTTAACTTTTCCCTAAACTCAGGTTCTCAAGACCCGGCAACATCCTTATCGATTTTTCAATCTTATTTACATCTTTCCTGTAAGTAGGTGATCAAAGCTGAACACAATACTCCAAATTAGGCCTCACTAACGTCTTGTACAATTTCAACATAACATCCTGTAATCAATACATTGATTTATGAAGACCAATGTGCCAAAAGCTTTCATAACAACCTTATCTACCTGTGACACCACTTTCAAGGAATTATGGACCTGTATTCCCAGATCTCTCTGTTCTGCTACACTTCTCAGTGCCCTATCACTCACCATGTAAGACCTACCCTGAGTGGTTTTACCAAAGTGCAGCACCACATACTTGTCTGCATTAAATTCCACTTGCCATTTTTCTGCTCGTTTTTCCAGCTAGTTCAGATCCCACTGCAAGCTCTAACTGTCTTCTTTGCTATCCACTACACCCCCAATTCTGGTGTCATCTGCAAATTTACTAATTCAATTTACCACATTATCATCCAGATCGTTGATATCGATGACAAACAACCACGGACCCAGCACTAATCCCTGCAGCACACCACTGATCACAGTGCTCCAGTCAGAGAGGCAACCACCTACAACCACTCTCTGGCTTTTTCTGCGAAGCCAATGACTAATCCAGTCTACTTCCTCATCTTGAATGCCAAGCGACAGAACCTTTTCGACCAACCCCCCCCCCCCGCCGCCCCCCCATGCAGGACCTTGTCAAATGCCTTGCTAAAGTCCATGCAGGCAACATTCACTGACTTTCCTTTATCAGTTTTCCTGGTAACTTCCATAAAAAACTCTATAAGATTGGTTAGACACTACTTACCATATACAAAGCCATGATGTCTATCCCTAATCAGTCCCTGTCTATACAAATACTTACATATCTGGTCCCTTAGAATACCTTCCAATAACGTTCTCACTACTAATGTCAAGCTCACTGGTGTATAATTTCCTGGTGAATAAATTATTATTAGAGCTTTTCTTAAAGAATGGAACATCAGTTATCCTCCAATCCTCTCCCATCACTAAGGATGTTTTAGATATCTCTACTAGAGCCCCTGTAATTTCCACACTTGCTTCCTACAGGATACAAATGGACACATTGTCAGCCCTGGGGACTTACGCACCCTTATTTGCATCAAGACAGCAAACACATCCTCCTCTGTAATCTGTATGGGGTCCATGACCTTGCTGCTGCATTTCCTCACATCTATAGACTCTGTGTCCATCTGCCGAGTAAATACAGATGCAAAAAATCCATTTAAGATCTCCCCCATCTCTTTCGACTCCATGGATAGATTACCACTGTGATCTACCAGAGGACCAATTTTGTCCTTTGATCTTAATATATCTGTAGAAGCGTTTACGATTCTCTGTCACCCTGTCTGCTAGAGCAACCTCATGTCTTCTTTTAGCTCTCTTGATTTCTTTCTTAAGTATTCTTTTGCATTTCTTATACCCATCAAGTACCTCATTTGTTCCTACCTGCCTAAGCCTGCCTTGCACCTTCTTCTTTTTCTTAACCAGGGCCTCAATATCTCTCAAAAAGCAAGGTTCGGCAAGTCTGTTATCCTTATCTTTTATTCAGACAGGAACATACAAACTCTGTACTCTCAAAATTTCACTTTTGAAGGCCTCCTACTTACCAAGTACACCTTTGCCAGAGAACAACCCATCCCAGTCTCACTTGCCATATCCTTTCTGATACCGTCAAAATTGGCCTTCCTCCAATTTAAAATCTTAACTCAAGGACCAGATTTATCATTTTCCATAATTACCTTGAAACTAATGTCATTATGATCTCTAGATGCAAAGTGTTCCCCTACACAAACTTCAGACACCTGTCGTTTCTCATTCCTTAATAGGAGATGCAGTATCACACTCTCTTTAGCTGGGACTTCTACATACTGATTAAGGAAACTTTCCTGAACACATTTGACAAACTCTTTCACATCCAGCCCTTTTACAGAATGGGAGTCGCAGTCAATATGTGGAAAATTGAAATCACCTACTATCACAACCTTATGTTTCTTGCAACGGTCTGTGATGTCCGCACAAATTTGCTCCTCTAAGTCCCACAGACCACTGGGTGGTCTGCAATATACTCCCATTCACGTGGTCTTACCTTTTTCATCATATAATGGCAGTATGCATGGACGTAGCAGCAACTCCAGCTCCAACCAGTGGTGAAATTTCTTGTCCTGTTCATCTTTTTGATGACCAAAAAGACACTGATGAATTTTTTTTTTGCTACTGTATACCCTGCTACCACCAAGGTCTCATCATGAGGTCAGCATACTGTTTATTGTATTCTGTACTGTTTGCTGTTTGCATGCATTTTGAGTTAAGTTTTGTTAACCAATTTATGGTAATATTTGGGTTTATGTGTCTTATGCGTTGTATGTTGTGTGGGTGCACCGCGGTCCAGAGGAATGTTATTTCATTGGGTCGGATGACAATAAACTTGAACTAACTTTGTTTAAATGAGAGGTAATTCAGATGCCAGAGGTGCAAAGGGATTTGGGAGTCTTAGATTAGGATTAAGTTAAAGGTTAACAGCAGGTTGAGTTGGTAGTAAGGGCGGCAAATGTAATGTTAGCATTCATTTCAAGAGGTTTAGAATATAAAAGCATGGATGTTTTGCTGAGGCATACATTGGACAGAAAATATTCAGAATATTACAATTAATTTTGGGGCCCATATCTGAGGATGAGTCTGCTGGCCCAGGAGATGATCACAAGGATGATCCCCAGTACTGAAAGGTTTAACATATGAGGAGCATTTTTAGTATCTCTGGGCTTGTACTCAACGGAGTTCAGAAGATCTCATTGAAACCTGTGGGATACTGAAAGGCCTGGATAAAGAGGATGTGGAGAGGATGATCCCATCGGTAGGAGCGTCTAGGATACAAAGATACAGCCTCAGAATAAAAGAAAATGAAGCTGAGATGGGGAGGAAGTTCTTCAGCCAGGGAAAGTGAATTTAGAATTCATTGCCTCTTAGGACTGGGGAGGCCAAATCATTGGTGTATTTAAAGTAGAAAGTGATAGCTTAAAGATAAAGATTTATTTGTCACCTACAGTACTGTGCGAAAGTCTTAGGCACATACTTAAATATAGCTAGGGTACCTAAGACATTTTTTACAGTACGGTATTTGTCAACGTGAAGCAGAAAGGATGTTCGTAAATCCGACAGGACCAAAGGATGCTGGGAATGGCAAGGGTGGAGTGGCACAGGAGGGGTCTGAGACAGATGGCAGAGGAGTGCCAGGGGCGTGGGGGGTGCACGGGTACAGACACACCCAACCCTGAGACACCGGCCAAGGCCATTTGATTCCAAACAATTGGTTTATGGATCATTACAAAATGTCTCTCTGGTGCTTCCCACTTCCTCCCCTCTCCCTTCCCCAATCATGATTTCCCCTCTTCCTGCCCCTTTCCCACTCCCAGTCCATATCAGAATCAGGTTTATCACCACTCACATACTGTATGTCGTGAAATTTGTACTTTTCTGCAGCGGCAGTACAGTGCAGTATATATAATTACTGCAGTACAGTGCAGTATATATAATTACTACAGTACTGTGCAAAAGTCTTAAGTAGCCTAGCTGTATATGTGCCTAAGACTTTTGCACAGTCTGTAGGTTCTTAATCAGTAAGATTGGTTATGGTGAGAGGGCAAGACAATGGGGAGGATTTAAAATTTCAGTTAATAAGGAGAGGACTTGGTGGGTTGAATGGCTTCACTCCACTCCTATATCTTGTGGTCTAACAGTAAATCAGTGTGACTGTTTCTGTCACTTTCCTTTCCGTTCCTATGTTACATTGCCTGACTGATGCTGGGAGCTTGGTGTAGTCTACAATTGAATGCAACCCAATACACCAGATTCCTGGTACACCCCAGTTTTAAACATACACTGTTACGTACCCCGTAACTGGGTTGCCAAACCAGCAGAAATGGATCACTCAGTTGGAGTCTGGAGTACTAGAACTAAGAAAGTTTTATTAAAGAAACAAGCAACACAGTAATCGAAAGGATAATAAATGCAACAGTTCAGCGATGATAAACACACATGTGCACAGAATTAAGATAACAGCATCAATCAAGCTCTATCGTTGTCTAGGGGTAAATGACCAAATTTCAAAGTGACTCAAAGTTCAGTCCAGTTCAGTTCGCAGTAATCGTTGCCATGGCGATGGACAACGTGGGGGAAGAGAGAGATAGAACAGGAACAACTGATCATTCAGAACGGCTTCACTCACTGTCCGGCGAGATGGCTCACAAGCAGCTCTTGGGCGGGTCCTTGGTGATGTCACCTGAGGTCACCGACTGTGACCCCTCCTCCAGATGCGGTCGATCCTCTGCAGTGAACCCGGCACCCAGGCAAGGGCGGACACACACCGGGTTCCCGCTGATCGTACCTTTCCACCCTGGTCGTTGTCTGATACTTCTCACCCACTCGTGAGAGGCGCACCGCTTCCAGGGTCTCGTTACCTCGGGTGGCGTGTCCTCCTTAGCGAACCTGTCCCTTTTTATCCCCCTGCTGGGGCATCGCCTGTCCACCACTTCAAACAGTTCAGGGTCAAAGGGGGAGCCGCTCCAGACAGCTCTCTCTCCCACGTCCCTTCATTACACATCTCCAGACGCTGCTCCATTGTTCCTTATCTCTCCTTCCCCTGAGGGCAGGTGGCAGACCACTTGCTGATGTCACTGATGCTAACCCAGGCCAGCAAACATCTTAATTTTATGTGTATTCTCGTCACAACACTCAGTGGCCTTTTTATTAGGTAAATCTGTACACCTGCTCGTTAATGCAAATATCTAGTCAGCCAATCATGAAGCAGTAATCAGTGTATAAAGATGGTGCGACATGGTGTGAAAACAAAAATAAAATCCAGTGAGTGGCAGTTCTGTGGGTGAAAATGCCTGGTTAATGAGAGAGGTCAGAGGAGAATGGCCAAACTGGTTCAAGCTGACAGGAAGGCGACGGTAACTCAAATAAACATGCATTACAACAGCGGTGTGCAGGAGAGCATCTCTGAACACACAACACGTCGAACCTTGAAGTTGATGGGCTACAACAGCAGAAGACCATGAACGTACACTCAGTGTCCACGTTATTAGGTTCAGGAGGTACATAATAAAGTGGCCATTGAGTGTATGCTCAAGGAGTTGACCTGTGTTTACTTTGTGGGTAACATCATCACTGTCATCAAATGGTAGAGAATAACTAGAGTGCTTCCAGGTGAGATCCTAGGTCAATCAACTTAAATAACAGACCGCTATCATCTGTCTGCAGTATTGTGTGCAGTTTTGGTCCCCTAATCTGAGGAAAGACATCCTTGCCATAGAGGGAGTACAAAGAAGGTTCACCAGATTGATTCCTGGGATGGCAGGACTTTCATATGAAGAAAGACTGGATGAACTAGGCTTGTACTCGTTGGAATTTAGAAGATTGAGGGGAGATCTGATTGAAACGTATAAAATCCTAAAGGGATTGGACAGGCTAGATGCAGGAAGATTGTTCCTGATGTTGGGGAAGTCCAGAACGAGGGGTCACAGTTTGAGGATAAGGGGGAAGCCTTTTAGGACTGAGATTAGGAAAAACTTCTTCACACAGAGAATGGTGAATCTGTGGAATTCTCTGCCACAGGAAACAGTTGAGGCCAGTTCATTGGCTATATTTAAGAGGGAGTTAGATATGGCCCTTGTGGCTACGGGGATCAGGGGGTATGGAGGGAAGGCTGGTGCAGGGTTCTGAGTTGGATGATCAGCCATGATCATAATAAATGGCGGTGCAGGCTCGAAGGGCCGAATGGCCTACTCCTGCACCTATTTTCTATGTTTCTATGTCTGAGTGGCTTCCAGCTGAGTCTGTGCTGAAGAGCTTGTCAGTCAAAATGTGGTGGCATTTGCACTCTGATTCAGAAGCTGAGGCTGAAATAGTAGCCCTGGCTGATTTTCAAATTCAACAACCACTCTTTTCTAGGTGGCCAGCTCATATGTCTCACAGCAGAAAAGAACATTAGTTGAAGAGGAGGAAGAACGCTGTTGTTATTACCATCAGGGAGGAGGTACAGGAGCCTGAAGACCCACACTCAATAATTCAGAAGCAACTTCTTCCTCTCATCATTTATAATATTCTTATGTATTTGCGATGTACTGAAAAACATTTTTCATACCATGTATTCATAATAAATGCGAAAAAAAAGAGTAAAGAGGCCAGTCCTAACCTACTAAGGGCACACGTTGGCTATTATAGAAGCAGTATAATTGACACCTATAGTGAAATTTGTGTTCCCACTTCTTTTATCTGCATTAAGTGAGGCATTGTGGCAAAATTAACACATCTGAATCAGAGTAAAGTTGAACGGAAGGCTAAATATTAATAAAACTGAAAACACAGTAATTAACGAAACTTTCTTGTAGAACCATATAGTGGCCACCTTATTAGGTATCCCCTGTATGTTCCTGGTCTCCTGCTGCTGAAGCCCATCTACTTCAAGTTCGAGGTGCTCATCTGTTGTAACACATGGTTATTTGAGTTACTGTCATTTTTGTGCAGGCTTGAACCAGTCTGGCCATTCTCCTCTGGCCTCTCTCATTAAGACCATAAGACATAGGAGCAGAAGTAGGTCATTCTGCCCGTCGAGTCTGCTTCACCATTCAATCATGGGCTGATCCAATTCTCCCAGTCATCCTCATACCTCTGGCTTCTCCCCATACCCTTTGATGCCCTGGCTAATCAAGAACCTGTCTATCTCTGCCTTTAATGCACCCAATGACTTGGCCTCCACAGTCACTCGTGGCAACAAATTCCACAGTTTTACCACCCTCTGACTAAAGTAATTTCTCTGCATCTCTGGTCTAAATGGATGTCCTTCAATCCTTAAGTCATGCCCTCTTGTCCTAGGCTCCCCTATCATGGGAAATAACTTTGTCATATCTAATTTGTTCAGGCCTTTTAATATTCAGAATGTTTCTATGAGATCCCCCCCTCATTCTCCTGAACTCCAGGGAATACAGTCCAAGAGCTGCCAGATGTTCCTCATATGGTAACCCTTTCATTGCTGGAATCATTCCCGTGGATCTACTCTGAACCCTCTCCAATGTCAGTATAACTGCACACAATATTCCAAGTGTGGTCTCGAGTGCCTTATAGAGCCTCAACACTAACAAGGTGTTTATGGCCACAGAAGTACCGTTCACTGGATTCTTTTTTGTTTGTTTATCGCACCATTCTCTGTAAACTCCGGACTGTTGTGCATGAAAATCCCAGGAGATAAGCTTTTTCTGAGATACTCAAACCACCCCATCTGGCACCGACAAACATCCACAGTCAAAGTCACTCAAATCACATTTCTTCTCCATTCTGATGTTTGAACAACAACTGAACCTCTTGACCATGTCTGTGTGCTTTTATGCTTTAAGTTCCTATAACATAATTGGCTGATTAGATATTTGAACTAACGAGCAGATGTACTTGTGTACCAAATAAAGTGGCCCCTGAGTGTTTATGGCCATGATGTCTCTACTTCCTTTTAGTTCCTTTCAGCTTACCTCACTGAAATCTATCAGTATACTCCTCTATCCTAGTCTTTCTCATGTTCTTGTTCAACCTCCGCTTAAGTGCATCTAAACGCTTTGCTGTAACTATTCCCTACAGCAGTGAGTTCCAGTTTCTCCACTCTTTGATCAGGATCACTACTGCATGTTACTAAGCCTCTGAGCTACTCTTGTAACCACAGAATTTATGTGGCAGGTTATCTGAATTTCTAATCAATGGTTATCCTCTGAAATATTGATGGTGGGGAAACTCAGAAATGGTAATGCAAATGAATATCAAAGACAAGTTGTTATATTCTGCCTTGTGGAAGATCTCACATCCAGGAACTTTTGTGCTCTTGATTTATCTCTTCCACAGAATAATAACTAGCTTTTTTTCCAGAATCAGAATCAGGTTTATTATCACCGGCGTGTGTCGTGAAATTTGTTAACTTAGCAGCAGCAGTTCAATGCAATACATAATATAGAAGAAAGATTAAAAATAAGAGAGAATAGAGCAGTGGGCTAAGCACACACCCCCAAGGTACACCAGTGTTGATGGTCAGCGAGGAGGAGATGCTATCACCAATCTGCACAGATTGTGGTCTTCCAGTTAGGAAGTCAAGGATCCAATTGCAGAGGGAGGTACAGAGGGCCAGGTTCTGTAACTTCTCAATCAGGATTGTGTGAATGATGGTATTAAATGCTGAGCTATAGTCCTGACATAGGTGTTTGATTTTCTATGCTTCATCAGATCTCCCAAGTGAATTTCCTGGTGATTCTCTCATACTGATGGCATGGAGATTCTTCTTCACCTCAGTATTTTCAAGACCTCTTTTATTTAGCTTAAACCTTCCCAATAGCAAGGAGTCCAGTTGGCCATTCACTTTTCTATTATCATCCTTGTAAACTTCCCCATGCTTCCACATCCTTCTGACAAACATCATATTTTTGGACTTACTGTTTACCCGGAACTTAACTTATTATTTTCCTGATCTGAAACAGCTCGGTATCCAAAATGGGTCATACCTTGATTGAATCAGCTGGCACACAGCTTTGCTCCGGAAGTGCTACAGGATGGACAGCCAGGTTTGTTCACGTTTGTTTAAAACTGTTGTTTTTTGAATATATAGGTCTGAAATTTCAAGCTTGTTACTGTACAAGTGTTAGCTCCAGCAAAAAGTGAAATGGCAGAATACTTAGATTTTTTTTAGATCAGCAGTCACTTCAATATAAAAAAAAAGAGCATAAGCAGGAAGGGTATTGAAGACAACGCTGCGCAGAGACGCAGCAACTTCTCCAGCTCTCAATAATGGTGCTGGTTTTAAATTCCTAGTGTTTCAAAGTTTCTACAATCATTTGCAAGTTGGATTGTGTTCATCTGCAATCTACAAGCCATGACACTCAGGGACATGGGCTATCAAGGCATGCTACATATGCCTTGTGCTGTGTGACTGTTGATACTGTGTATTGCACCTTGGTCCCGAAGGAACAGTTTGGTTTGTATTCATGTGTATTGTTGAATAACAATTATACTTGGACTTGTTCTGCTTTACACTTGTGTACAGATGAATGACAATAAACAAGCTTGAATCTTGATACAGTGGATTCCAGTTAATTGGACACATTGGGACCAGTACATTTTGACCAATTAACTGGCTGTCCCAATTAGCCGAAGTTTCATGGAAATAGTTAAAAAGGTATAAAATTATGCATTTAAATGAAATACAGAACAAATTAGAACACTACTAATATTACTAGTGGTTGACCATCATTATCGACGATAACAGGAAATCTGTGCGGGACAAGACATTGCACTGGGGGCTGTTCCACTCTTGACTGCGGAAGACCGGGTCTAGTGGTACGAATAGATGTCACAGCTGGGGTCTTCCTTGGTTCCTTTATTGAAGTGGATGACCCATGACTACTTTGGTGCCTCGTCATGCCCTTCGCTCTCCACGGAGCATTGCAGAACTGCCTTCCTTGCCTTTGGATCTCATTGTAAATCTCAAATACCCAGTCTGCCGAAACAGACTTTGCATGCTAGAACAGGCATGTCCCTATCTCTCCAGGGTATGAGACCCGCTGGTTACCCTCACCTGATTTAGCCCGCCTGTCGAACCGGTGTACTGGGGTGTGGCCACTGTTGCATGCAAACAGCTACTTGGAGCCAAAGGTGAGGGCTGAGTGTCTGTTGGGGACCAGAGGTAACATTGAAGATGATCATTGATACCTTCAAATTCTTTGTAGTTCCTAACTTGTTGGGAGTAGTGAAAGACCCACAGGAAAATGAATCTCAGGGCAGTATATGGTGACATGTATGTACCTTGATAATAAATTTAATTTGCACTTTGAACTTTGGTGTGAGTCCAGGGACTCCTGTACCTCCGTCGTGATGGCAGCAGTGAGAAGAGAGTGTGGCTTGAATGGTGGGGGTCCCTGATGATGGATGTTCGTTTTCTGCGACAACGCTCTGTGCAGATGTGCTCAGTGATGGGGAGGAAAAGGAATTACCCATGACGTAGTTACTTCAGAAACAAAGGTTCTGAACTTAAAGAGGGGTAACTTTGAAGGTATGAGACGTGAATTAGCTAAGATAGACTGGCAAATGACACTTCAAGGATTGATGGTGGATATGCAATGGCAGGCATTTAAAGGTTGCATGGATGAACTACAACAATTGTTCATCCCAGTTTGGCAAAAGAATAAATCAAGGAAGGTAGTGCACCCGTGGCTGACAAGAGAAATTAGGGATAGTATCAATTCCAAAGAAGTAGCATACAAATTAGCCAGAGAAAGTGGCTCACCTGAGGACTGGGAGAAATTCAGAGTTCAGCAGAGGAGGACAAAGGGCTTAATTAGGAAGGGGAAAAAAGATTATGAGAGAAAACTGGCAGAGAACATAAAAACGGACTGTAAAAGCTTTTATAGATATGTAAAAAGGAAAAGACTGATAAAGACAAATGTAGGTCCCCTGCAAACAGAAACAGGTGAATTGATTATGGGGAGCAAGGACATGGCAGACCAATTGAATAATTACTTTGGTTCTGTCTTCACTAAGGAGGACATAAATAATCTTCCAGAAATAGTAAGGGACAGAGGGTCCAGTGAGATGGAGGAACTGAGTGAAATACATGTTAGTAGGGAAGTGGTGTTAGGTAAATTGAAGGGATTGAAGGCAGATAAATCCCCAGGGCCAGATGGTCTGCATCCCAGAGTGCTTAAGGAAGTGGCCCAAGAAATAGTGGATGCATTAGCGATAATTTTTCAAAACTCGCTAGATTCTGGACTAGTTCCTGAGGATTGGAGGGTGGCTAATGTAACCCCACTTTTTAAAAAAGGAGGGAGAGAGAAACCGGGGAATTATAGGCCGGTTAGCCTAACGTCGGTGGTGGGGAAACTGCTGGAGTCAGTTATCAAGGATGTGATAACAGCACATTTGGAAAGCGGTGAAATGATCGGACAAAGTCAGCATGGATTTGTGAAAGGAAAATCATGTCTGACGAATCTCATAGAATTTTTTGAGGATGTAACTAGTAGAGTGGATAGGGGAGAACCAGTGGATGTGGTATATTTGGATTTTCAAAAGGCTTTTGACAAGGTCCCACACAGGAGATTAGTGTGCAAACTTAAAGCACACGGTATTGGGGGTAAGGTATTGGTGTGGGTGGAGAATTGGTTAGCAGACAGGAAGCAAAGAGTGGGAATAAACGGGACCTTTTCAGAATGGCAGGCGGTGACTAGTGGGGTACCGCAAGGCTCAGTGCTGGGACCCCAGTTGTTTACAATATATATTAATGACTTGGATGAGGGAATTAAATGCAGCATCTCCAAGTTTGCGGATGACACGAAGCTGGGTGGCAGTGTTAGCAGTGAGGAGGATGCTAAGAGGATGCAGGGTGACTTGGATAGGTTGGGTGAGTGGGCAAACTCATGGCAGATGCAATTTAATGTGGATAAATGTGAAGTTATCCACTTTGGTGGCAAAAATAGGAAAACAGATTATTATCTGAATGGTGGCCAATTAGGAAAAGGGGAGGTGCAACGAGACCTGGGTGTCATTATACACCAGTCATTGAAAGTGGGCATGCAGGTACAGCAGGCGGTGAAAAAGGCGAACGGTATGCTGGCATTTATAGCGAGAGGATTCGAGTACAGGAGCAGGGAGGTACTACTGCAGTTGTACAAGGCCTTGGTGAGACCACACCTGGAGTATTGTGTGCAGTTTTGGTCCCCTAATCTGAGGAAAGACATCTTTGCCATAGAGGGAGTACAAAGAAGGTTCACCAGATTGATTCCTGGGATGGCAGGTCTTTCATATGAAGAAAGACTGGATGAACTGGGCTTGTACTCGTTGGAATTTAGAAGATTGAGGGGGGATCTGATTGAAACGTATAAGATCCTAAAGGGATTGGACAGGCTAGATGCGGGAAGATTGTTCCCGATGTTGGGGAGGTCTAGAACGAGGGGTCACAGTTTGAGAATAGAGGGGAAGCCTTTTAGGACCGAGGTTAGGAAAAACTTCTTCACACAGAGAGTGGTGAATCTGTGGAATTCTCTGCCACAGCAAACTGTTGAGGCCAGTTCATTAGCTATGTTTAAAAGGAAGTTAGATATGGCCCTTGTGGCTACAGGGGTCAGGGGGTATGGAGGGAAGGCTGGGTTCTGAGTTGGATGATCAGCCATGATCATAATAAATGGCGGTGCAGGCTCGAAGGGCCGAATGGCCTACTCCTGCACCTATTTTCTATGTTTCTATGTTTCTATCTGTGGGGAAAAAAGGAATTGTCAACATTTTCAGTCTGAAACCCGGCATGAATTTCTTCTGCCACATAAAATCTTGACCTGCTGAGTTCCTCCAGCACTTGCTTTGGATTTCTAGCATCTGCAGAATTTTTTGTGCTTGTGAGTTTCTACTGTTCTTTGACCACATTCTTACCAAGACTATATCACAACCACATAGTCCTCCTCAGGACTTCTCTTCACTGTTTTTGTGTCCCATGAAAACCAAAACATCGACAATTCTTTTCCCACCACAGCTGCTGCTTGCCCGGCTGCGTTCCTCCAGCAGATTGTTTGTTGCTATATACTGTCCTCACAGTGACTTCTGTACTGTATTAATAACAGAATTAAATTGCAGATATAGAAGACTGGAGATTCCAATAAGTCTTCTATGTTCCCAGTTTAATTCTGTTATTAGGTCAGTTCAATTCTCCAGTTTGTTTTACTGTACTATTAGGTGGAAAGGAACAAAAAGAAGATGTATAAATTTAAATAACAATTTAAGAGGAATGAAATGCTAGATTTTTAATATCTTACTTTTCTTCCACAGTGTGAATGGGATCGATGTGAAAGCTCTACAGTTACAGTGCACAGAGTTCAAGGCTCTTTACCAAGCTGCAGAGGTAGAAAGGGACAAACTAGCAGAACTAGTTACCATCCTGCAGAAGAGGTAAGAATAAGACCATGAAAGTGCCAAGCAATGACCATCTCCTTGACATTCAATAGTTTTACCAGTCCCTCATATCAACATCCTGGAGATGGAGATCACCATTGACCAGAAGGTTATAAGATCATATAACCATATAACAATTACAGCACGGAAACAGGCCATCTCGGCCTTTTTACTCCGTGCCGAACGCTTACTCCCACCTAGTCCCACCGACCTGCACTCAGCCCATAACCCTCCATTCCTTTTCTGTCTATATACCTATCCAATTTTACTTTAAATGGCGATATTGAACCAGCCTCCACCACTTCTACTGGAAGCTCGTTCCACACAGCCACCACTCTCTGAGTAAAGAAGTTCCCCCTTGTGCTACCTCTAAACTTTTGCCCCCTAACTCTCAGCGCATGTCCTCTTGTGTGAATATCCCCTACTCTCAATGGAAAAAGCCTATCCACGTCAACTCTATCTATCCCCCTCATAATTTTAAATACCTCTATCAAAGTCCCCCCTCAACCTTCTACGCTCCAAATAATAAAGACCTAACTTGTTCAACCTTTCTCTGTAACTTAGGTGCTGAAATAAGAGCAAATTAGGCCATTCAGCCCATCGAGTCTTAGAAACATAGAAACATAGAAAATAGGTGCAGGAGTAGGCCATTCGGCCCTTCGAGCCTGCACCGCCATTTATTATGATCATGGCTGATCATCCAACTCAGAACCCAGCCTTCCCTCCATACCCCCTGACCCCTGTAGCCACAAGGGCCATATCTAACTTCCTTTTAAACATAGCTAATGAACTGGCCTCAACAGTTTGCTGTGGCAGAGAATTCCACAGATTCACCACTCTCTGTGTGAAGAAGTTTTTCCTAACCTCGGTCCTAAAAGGCTTCCCCTCTATCCTCAAACTGTGACCCCTCGTTCTAGACCTCCCCAACATCGGGAACAATCTTCCTGCATCTAGCCTGTCCAATCCCTTTAGGATCTTATACGTTTCAATCAGATCCCCCCTCAATCTTCTAAATTCCAACGAGTACAAGCCCAGTTCATCCAGTCTTTCTTCATATGAAAGACCTGCCATCCCAGGAATCAATCTGGTGAACCTTCTTTGTACTCCCTCTATGGCAAAGATGTCTTTCCTCAGATTAGGGGACCAAAACTGCACACAATACTCCAGGTGTGGTCTCACCAAGGCCTTGTACAACTGCAGTAGTACCTCCCTGCTCCTGTACTCGAATCCTCTCGCTATAAATGCCAGCATACCGTTCGCCTTTTTCACCGCCTGCTGTACCTGCATGCCCACTTTCAATGACTGGTGTATAATGACACCCAGGTCTCGTTGCACCTCCCCTTTTCCTAATCGGCCACCATTCAGATAATAATCTGTTTTCCTATTTTTGCCACCAAAGTGGATAACTTCACATTTATCCACATTAAATTGCATCTGCCATGAGTTTGCCCACTCACCCAACCTATCCAAGTCACCCTGCATCCTCTTAGCATCCTCCTCACTGCTAACACTGCCACCCAGTCTTCTCCACCAATCCAGCATGTCTGATTTATTATCCCTCTCAACCCCACTCTCTTACTGTAATCTTTGATGTCCTTACTAATCAAGAATCTATCATCCTTTGCTTTAAATATACCCTATTACTCGTACTCCACAGCCATCTGTGGTAGTGAATTCCACAGATTCACCACCCTCTGGCTAAAGAAATTCCTCTTCATCTTTGTTCTAAAGGAACACCCTTGTATTCTTAGGCTGGACCCCCTGGTCCTGGACTCCACCACGAGAGGAATAATGAAACAACAATCGTACTCGCCAGTCCTCTGGGACTTCGCCCTTGACTAGAGAGGACACAATAATATTGGTCAAGGCCCCAGCAATCTCTTGCCTCTCTCAATAACCTGGGCATATCCCATCAGGCCCTGGGGACTTATCCACCTTAATGGTCTTTACCTTGAAATGCCCTAGCATATTAGTTAACAGAAAATTAACTGAATCAGTACATTAGTACTGCAGGTGCAAGAGCAGGTCAGAGGTTGGTTAACCTGTGCTATTGACTTACCTCCTGGCTCTCCTAAGACTTTCTATCATCTACAAGTCAGAACTGCAGTGAAATATTCCAGAAAAGAACTCAGGAAGTGAATTAGGAAAGCCAGGAGAGACCATGAAAAGTCCTCGGCAAGTAGGATTAAAGAGAACCCCAAGGCATCAAGAGCAAGAGGATAACCAGGGAGAGGATAGAACAACTCAAGGATAAAAGGGGGAACATTTGCTTGGATGTGGACGATGTGGGTGAGATCATTAATGAGTACTTTACATCAGTATTTACCAAGGAGAGGATGTGGAGGATACAGAGATCAGTGTCGAGTGTATTGATATACAGGTTTCCCCCGCTATCCTAAGGTAGAGCATTCCTACGAAACGGTTCGTAAGCTGGAATGTCGTAAAGTGAATAAGCAATTACCAGTTATTAATATGGGAAAAATTTTTGAGCGTTCCGGGACCCAAAAAATAATCTACAAAATCATGCCAAATAACACATAAAACCTAAAATAACAGTAACATATAGTAAAAGCAGGAATGATATGATAAATACACAGCCTATATAAAGTCGAAATACTTTTCTACAGCACTGTCTAGCGCAGCGAAAATCTCACGGCAGAAATATGGTGTAAGCGCTCTCGGCAGAAACACTCTCTCCAGTAACCTTTAAGCTATGAAGCTGCCAAATCATACCAAATAACACATAAAAATACACAGCCTATATAAAGTAGAAATAGTGTATGTACAGTGTAGTTTCACTTATCGGAATCTTCAGTTCTGCTGGGAATTTTTCGGCAGCTTCAGTATCAGCCGAAGCACTCTCTCCGGTAAACATTAAACTATGAAGCTGCCCTCGCCTCAGAAACTGATCAAACCACCCATGACTACCTTTAAATTCCACTTTCGCAACACTTTTATCACCATCGTCCAGTGCTTTCCGTTTCAGCTTATTAAAAAGACTGACTGATTTCTCCTTAAGTATAAGAAAAATTAACGGAACACCATGCTTTGTACACCCATCAATCCACTCAAGCAATAGACTTTCCATTTTATCCATTATTGGATGCCGACTAAGAGAGACCACTTTGCTACGAGCAGAACCAACAGTAACATCGGCAACTTTCAAAATTCTTTCTCTCTGCATACAAATAGTGCGAATGGTGGACGCAGGCAAGTTCAATGCGTGGACAATGTCCTTACTTCGTTCACCACGATCGAAACTCTTAATTATGTCTACTTTTACGCGAAGTGTAACACCCTTACGAGCACTTTTAGGCTTTTCCGATACCTTACAACTCATCTTGCTAACAGATGCACAAAATAAATCGGGATAAAGCACGGGCTAAAGCAACACACATCAAAGTTGCTGGTGAACGCAGCAGGCCAGGCAGCATCTCTAGGAAGAGGTACAGTCGACGTTTCAGGCCGAGACCCTTCGTCAGGACTAACTGAAGAAAGAGGATGCTGCCTGGCCTGCTGCATTCACCAGCAACTTTAATGTGTGTTGCTTGAATTTCCAGCATCTGCAGAATTCCTGTTGTTTGCGGGATAAAGCACGTATTTAAGCAATGGCGGCTAGAATGCAGTTCCGGGGGAGCAGTTTGGCTGTTCGGGCGCTCGCTGTCTTTTTTTTGTAACAGTGAAAACACCTTCTGTTAGCGAAAACAGGTAACTAACGTAGGTCTTTCATAACAGCGAGGTGTCGTAAAGCAGGGGCCACCTGTACTAGGGCATTTCAAGGTAAAAGAGGAGATAGTGTTGGGTCTGTTAAAGAGCATTAAGGTGGATAAGTCTCCGGGGCCTGATGGGATATGCCCAGGTTATTGAGAAAGGCAAGAGAAGAGATTGCTGGGGCCTTGGCCAATATTTTTGTGTCACCTCTAGCCAAGGGTGAAGTCCTTTTGAACTGACGAGTTGCTATTAAAACACAGAAACATAGAAAACCTACAGCACAATACAGGCCCTTCGGCCCACAAAGTTGTGCCGAACATGTCCCTACCTTAGAAATTACTAGGCTTACCCATAGCCCTCTATTTTTCTAAGCTCCGTGTACCTATCCAAAAGTCTCTTAAAAGACCCTATCGTATCCGCCTCCACCACCGTTGCACGGCAGCCCATTCCACGCACTCACCACTCCCTGCGTAAAAAAAACTTGCCCCTGACATCTCCTCTGTACCTACTCCCCAGCACCTTAAACCTGTGTCCTCTTGTGGCAGCCATTTCAGCCCTGGGAAACTCTCCACTGAGAGAGCTAAATGCACAAAGTTCCTGTCAGTTCACATCATGGATTACCTCACCTAGTCCCTTAATATCACCTCCCTGAATAAGAAGGCACAGCAACACCTCCATTTCCTAAGGAAATTGAGGCAAGCAAGCCCCCACACCCCATCTTTACTGAATTTTATAAGAGCACCATTGAGACTGTCTGATAAGCGGCATCTCCATCTGGTATGGGAGCAGCCGAGCATCAGACTGGAAGACCCCACAAATAACTGTGAAACCACCTGAGAGGATCATAGGGTCTCCCTACCATCCACCGGGAACACTTATCAGGAGCGCTGTGTACATAGGGCATTCAGTATTATCAAGGATCTCACCCATCCATACAGCATTCCGGAGACCCTGATGCATAAAAATACTTAATGAATACTTTGCTTCAGTATTCACTATGGAAAAGGATCTTGGCGGTTGTAGGGATATCTTACAGCACCCTGAAAAGCTTGAGCTTAAGGAAGAGGATGTGCTGGAGCTTTTGGAAAGCAGCAAGTTGGATAAGTCACCGGGACCGTACGAGATGTACCCCAGGCTACTGTGGGAGGCGAGGGAGGGGATTGCTGAGCTCCTGTGATGATCTTTGAATCATCAATGGGAACGGGAGAGGTTCTGGAGGATTGGTGGGTTGCGGATGCTGTTCCCTTATTCAAGAATGGGAGTAGAGATAGCCCAGGAAATTATAGACCAGTGAGTCTTACTTCAGGGGTTGGTAAGTTGATGGAGAAGATCCTGAGAGGCAGGATTTATGAACATTTGCAAATATAATTAGGAATAGTCAGCATGGCTTTGTCAAAGGCAGGTCGTGCCTTACGAGCCTGATTGAATTTTTTAAGGATGTGACTAAACACATTGATGGAGGTAGAGTAGTAGATGTAGTGTATATGGATTTCAGCAAGACATTTGACAAGGCACCCCATGCAAGGCTTATTGAGAAAGTAAGGAGGCATAGGATCCAGAACTGACTTGCCCACAGAAGGCAAAGAGTGGTTGTAGACGGGTCATATTCTGCATGGAGGTCGGTGACCAGTGATATGCCTCAGGGATCTGTTCTGGGACTGCTATTTTTTGTGATTTTTATAAAGACCAGGATGAATAAGTGGAGGGATGGGTTAGTAAATTTGCTGATGACTCAAGGGTTGGAGGTGTTGTGGATAGTGTGGAGGGCTGTCAGAGGTTACAGCGGGACATTGATAGGATGCAAAACTGGGCTGAGAAGTGGCAGATGGAGTTCAACCCAGATAAGTGTGAGGTGGTTCATTTTGGTAGGTCAAATATGATGGCTGAATATAGTATTAGTATATTCAGTGTGGAGGATCAGAGGGATCTTGGGGTCCAAGTCTATAGGACACTCAAAGTTGCTGCGCAGGTTGACTCTGTGGTTAAGAAGGCATATGGTGCATTGGCCTTTATCAAACGTGCGACTGAGTTTATGAGCCAAGAGGTAATGTTGCAGCTATATAGGACCCTGGTCAGACCTCACTTGGAGAACTGTCCACTACAGGAAGGATGTGGAAACTATAGAAAGGGTGCAGAGGAAATTTACAGGGATGTTGCATGGATTGGGGAGCATGCCTTATGAGAATAGGTTGAGTGAACTCAGCCTTCTCTTCTTGAAGCGACAGAGGATGAGAGGTGACCTGATAGAGGTGTACAGGATAATGAGAGGCATTGATCATGTGGATAATCATTGTCTTTTCCCAGGGCTGAAATGGCTAGCATGAGAGGGCACAGTTTTAAGGTGCTTGGAAGTAGGTACAGAGGAGATGTCAGGGGTAAGTTTTTTTTACGCAGAGAGTGGTGAGTGTATGGAATGGGCTGCTGGCGGCGGTGGTAGAGGTAGAAACAATAGGGTCTTTTAAGAGACTCCTGGATAGGTTAATGGAGCTTAGAAGAATAGAGGGTATGGGTAACCCTAGGTAATTTCTAAAGTAAGGACATGTTCAGCACAGCTTTGTGGGCTGAAGCGACTGTATTGTGCTGTAGGTTTTCTATGTTTCTAAAACAAGAATAGTCAGGGTGGGAGACAGTTTCTTCCCTCAGGCCTGAGGCTTCTGAACTCCCTGGGGGCGCATTTGCAGTGTCAGTGTAATTCAAGCACTGTACTCTGTTTACTTGAGGGTTGTGCTTTATGTTTTATGAGGATAGGTTGAGCGAGCTAGTGCTTTTCTGTTTGGAGTGGAGGAGAATAAGCAGTGACTTGATAGAGGTGTCCAAGGACATAGATACAGTGGACAGTCAGGGACACTTGCTCACGACAGGATGGCTAATACCAGTGGGGATAATTTTAAGATGTTTGGAGAGAAGTAGAGGGGGGGATGTCAGGGGTAAGTTTTTTTACACTGGGAGTGGTGGGTGCATGGAGCATGCTGCCAGAGTTGGTGGTAAAGGCATATACACTAGAGTTAGTTAAGAGACTCTTAGAAAGGCATACGGATGAAGGAAAAATGGAGGGTTATGTAGGAGCAAAGGGCTCGATTGATGTTAGGGTCGGTTAAAGGGTCAGGCCAACATCATGGGCCAAAAGGCCTGTATTGTGCTGTACTGTTCTGTGATATATGGTAGCATTGCATTCACCCATGAAAATGGAAAATGGAGAACATAGATCAATACAGTACAAGAACAGGCCCTTCAGCCCACAATGTTGTCCCAAACCAATTAATAATTAAATGGCCAACTAAGCTGATTACTCTGCCTACACAGTATCCATATCCTTCCATTTTTTTCACATTCACATGCCTATCTAAACATCTCTTAAAAGTTCCTAGTGTATCTACCTCTACCCTAAGCAGTGCATTCCAGGCATTCACCACTCTGTGTAAAAATACTTGCCCCTTACATCTCCTTTAAAATTACCTCCATCACCTTAAATGCATGCCCTCTGGTTTTAGACATTTCAACCCTGGGAAAAGATACTGTCTGTCTACTCTATCTATGCCTCTCATTATCTTATAAACCTCCATCAGGTTCACCCTCAGCCTCCACCTATCCAAAGAACATAACCCAAGTTTGTCCAGCCTCTTGTTGTAGCACATGACCTCATGACCTCTAATCCAGGTAGCATCATGGGAAACCTCTTCTGCACCCTCTTCAAAGTCTTGACATCCTTCCTATAATGAGGCGACCAGAACTGTATTCTGTACGCCAGAGGCAGCCTAATTAGAGTTTATAAATCTGCAACATAACTTCCTGACTTTTGACTAATAAAGGCAAGCATGGCATATGCCTTCTTAACCACCCTATCAAACTGTGTAGCTATGTTCAGGGAGCTAAGAACTTGGACTCCAAGATCCCTCTACTTATCAACACTGTTAAGGGTCTTTCCCTTAACAGTGTACTGTCAATTTATGTTTGACGTACCACAGTGCAACACTTCACATTTATCCAGGTTAAACTCAGTTTGTCATTTCTCCGCCCATATCTGCGACTGATCTAAACCATACTGTGTTCTTTGCCAGTCTTCTATTCTATCCACAACACCACTAATCTTTGTACCATTTGTATATTTACCAACCCACACATCTACATTTTCATCCAGGTCATTTATATACATCACTAACAGCAGTGGTCCCAGTACAGATCCCTGCAGAACACTACAAATCAAAGACCTCCAGATAAGTCCCTTCAAATCACTACCCTGTCTTCTATGGGCCAGCCAGTTCTGAATCCAAACAGTCAATTTACCATGGAATTAATTTTCTGGATGAGCCTCCCATATAGTAAGGCATCTTGTCAAATGCCTTCCTAAAAATCCCTGTGGACAATATCCACAGCTCTATTTTCATCAATCACCCTTGTCACCTCGTCCAGAAGCTCAGTCAAGTTAGTAAGACAGATCTTGCCCTGTACAAAGCCATGCTGGCTGTCCTCCCTAATTAGGCTATGGTTTTCCAAATGCTGATAAATCTTATCCCTGTGAATTCTCTCCAGTAACTTACCTACCACTGATGCGAGACTCACCCCACTACAGTTTCCTGGATTATCCCTTGTTCCCTGCTTGATAGTTACATGGAGCTTAGAAAAATAGAGGGCTAGGGGTAACCATAGCTAATTTCTAAGGTAAGGATATGTTCAACACAGCTTTGTGGGCTGAAGGGCCTGCATTGTGCTGTAGATTTTCTATGTTTCTATGTCTATGTTCTAATAGAACAACATTAGTTAACAATACAGGTCCACAATCCCTTATCCGAAATCCTTGGGGCCAGTTGCATTTCGGAATTCAGAATTTTTCGGATTTCAGACCCCACCCACCCCCCCCCCACCACCGATACCAAAAAATACAAGTGCTCAAGTCCCTTATTTAACCTGTCTCAGTGCAGTGGACTTTAGGACCCGGCGGTGCACCAAATCTACGCACATCCTCCCGTATACTTTAAATCATCTCTAGATTACTTATAATACCAAATACAATGTAAATGCTATGTAAATAGTTGTTAAACTGTATTGTTTAGGGAATAATGACAAGAAAAAAAATTTACTTCCAACAAAAACATTCAATAAAACATAAAAATATACAGCTTCAAATGTACCGAAGCAAACACATGGTAAATGACTTATTGGAATGATTGTAGAATGTCACTGTCACTATAAAACTTCAGTAACTTGTCTTTCTGTTTATTTAAATCATATACAGTGGTAGTTCCGACACTATTTTCTTCAGTCAGACGCTGCACAGACACACCACGATCAAGCTTCTGCAGTAACTCCACTTTCTGTGTTATTGATAATGACAGATGCTTCCTTCTCTTTTTCTCATTGTTACCCAAAGGGGTATCTGCAGCTCTTATTGACATTTTCACAGTGAAATTAAACACAAAGTCAACAGTGAACACCGAATATCAGCGAACAGCAAATGCACGTGTAACCAGTACGAGCGCTGAGCCACAACTGATGTCTGGCAGCCTCTGCTAGTGCTGCCACGTCACACCTGAGTGACGTCAGCTGTTGGCAAAAAAAAACTTCGGTTTTCAGAGCTTTTTGGATTTCAGAATTTCGGATAAAGGAATGTGCACCTGTATTGGCTCAGGGACAGGAATGGTTACTTCCAAGTGCCAGGTTTTAGATGTTTCAGAAAGGACAGGGACGGAGGCAAAAGAGGTGGGGGTGTGGCACTGTTGATCAGAGATAGTGTCACGGCTGCAGAAAAGGAGGAAGTCATGGAGGGATTGTCTATGGAGTCTCTGTGGGTGGAGGTTAGGAACAGGAAGGGGTCAATAACTACTGGGTGTTTTTTATAGGCCGCCCAATAGTAACAGGGATGTCGAGGAGAAGATAGGGAAACAGATCCTGGAAAGGTGTAATAATAACAGAGTTGTCATGATGGGAGATTTTAATTTCCCAAATATCAATTGGCATCTCCCTAGAGCAAGGGGTTTAAATGGGGTGGAGTTTATTCGGTGTGTTCAGGAAGGTTTCTTGACACAATATGTAGATGAGCCTACAAGAGGAGAGACTATACTTGATTTGGTATTGGGAAATGAACCTGGTCAGGTCTCTCAGTGGGAGAGCATTTTGGAGATAGTGATCATAATTATATCTCCTTTACAAACAGCATTGGAGAGAGATAGGAACAGACAAGTTACAAAAGCATTTAATTGGAGTAAGGGGAATTTTGAGGCTATCAGGCAGAAAATTGGAAGCTTAAATTGGGAACAGACGTTCTCAGGGAAAAGTACAGAAGAAATGTGGCAAATGTTAAGGGGATATTTGTATGGAGTTCTGCATAGGTATGTTACAATGAGACAGGGAAGTTATGGTAGGGTACAGGAACCATGGTGTACAAAGGCTGTAATAAACCTAGTCAAGAAGAAAAGCTTACGAAAGGTTCAGAGAGCTAGGTAATGTTAGAGATCCAGAAGATTATAAGGCTAATAGGAAGGAGTTTAAAAAGGAAATTAGGAGAGCCAGAAGGGGCCATGAGAAGGCTTAGGCGGGCAGGATTAAGGAAAACCCCAAGGCATTCTACAAGTATGTGAAGAACAGAGGATAAGACGTGAAAGAATAGGACCTATCAAATGTGACAGTGGGAATGTGTGTATGGAACCAGAGGAAATAGCAGGGGTACTTAATGAATACTTTACTTCAGTATTCTCTATGGAAAAGGATCTTGGTGACTGTAGTGCTGATTTGCAGCAGACTGAAAAGCTTGAGCATGTAGATATTAAGAAAGAGGATGTGCTGGAGCTTTTGGAAAGCATCAGGTTGGATAAGTCACTGGGACCGGATGAGATGTACCCCAGGCTACTGTAGGAGGTGAGGGAGGAGATTGCTGAGCCTCTGGTGATGATCTTTGAATCATCAATGGGGACGGGAGAGGTTCTGGAGGATTGGTGGGTTGCAGATGTTGTTCCTTTATTCAAGAAAGGGAGTAGAGATAATAGACAATAAGTGCAGGAGTGGGCCATTCGGCCCTTCGAGCCAGCACGGCCATTCACTGTGATCATGGCTGATCATCCACAATCAGTATCCAGTTCCTGCCTTATCCCCATAACCTTTGATTCCGCTATCTTTAAGAGCTCTATCCATCTCTTTCTTGAAAGCATCCAGAGACTTGGCCTCCACAGCCTTCTGGGGCACAGCATTCCATATATCCACCACTCTCTGGGTGAAAAAGTTTTTCCTCAACTCCGTTCTAAGTTGCCTACCCCTTATTCTTAAACTGTGGCCTCTGGTTCTGCACTCACCCATTAGCGGGAACATGCTTCCTGCCTCCAGCGTGTCCAATCCCTTAATAACCTTATATGTTTCAATAAGATCCCCTCTCAGCCTTCTAAATTCCAGAGTATACAAGCCCAGTCATTCCAATCTTTCGACATATGACAGTCCCACCATCCCAGGAATTAACCTTGTGAACCGACGCTGCACTCCCTCAATAGCAAGAATGTCCTTCCTCAAATTTGGAGATCAAAACTGCACACAGTACTCCAGGTGTGGTCTCACCAGGGCCCTGTACAGCTGCAGAAGGACCTCTTTGCTCTTATACTCAACTCCCCTTGTTATGAAGGCCAGCATGCCATTAGCTTTCTTCACTGCCTGCTGTACCTCCATGCTTGCTTTTAGTGACTGATGTACAAGAACACCTAGATCTCATTGTACTTCCCTTTTTCCTAATTTGACTCCATTTAGATAATAATCTGCCTTCCTGTTCAGGCCAGGAAATTATAGACCAGTGAGTCTTTCTTCAGTGGTTGGTAAGTTGATGGAGAAGATCCTGAGAGGCAGGATTTATGAACATTTGGAGAGGTATAATATGATTAGGAATAGTCAGCATGACTTTGTCAAAGGCAGGTTGTGCCTTACAAGCCCAAATGAATTTTTTGAGGATGTGACTAAACACATTGATGAAGGAAGAGCAGTAGATGTAGATTATATGGATTTCAGCAAGGCATTTGATAAGGTACCCCATGCAGGGCTTATTGAGAAAGTAAGGAGGCATGGGATCCACGGGGACATTGCTTTGTGGATCCAGAAGGGGGATAGTTCATCTACACCTTCCTGAAGTCCACAATGATTTCCTTGCCCTTCTCCATGTTCAGACTTGGGTTGCTCTTCTCACAGTAGTCCACTTCCTCGCTGTACTCAGTCTCATCATTGTTGTTGATTAGGCCAACGTCTGGTGTATCATCCACAAACTTGATAGCACAGTTGAAGCCGAAACCTACGACACAGTCATGTGAACAGCAGTAGCCGGAGCACGCGGCCATGAGGAGCGCCATTGCTCAGTGTAATGGGACTGAAGGCATTGCTGCCCACACAGACTGACAGTGGCCTTTCCATTAAGTGCAGGGTCCAGTTGCAGAGGGAGGGTTGAGTCCCAGCAAGGACAGTTTCCCCACCTTTTTCTGGGCTATGGTGCTAAATGCCGAACTAAAGTCTATAACTGCAGCCTGGCATATGAAACCCCATTTTCCAGGTGGGACAAGAACCCAGAAACCCTTCACGTGATTAAAAACAGAAACTGCTGAAAATACTCTGCAGGTCAGGCAGGATCTATAGAGGATGAAACTTTGTGCAAACTTTCTCTTTCCCTTTCACTTAAGTTGAATTTGTTAATATATTACTATAAATAGTAAGGCATTGACTACTGACCCCAGGGAATTGAAGAAAGGTCATCAACATAATCATTATCCCTCTCCACAGTGATATGACCTACTAAGTTTTCTCAGCATTTTCATTTTTTATTATAATTCCTTGGTTTATCCCATTTTTTTTTTTAAATAGGTGCATTAAGGGTCCTCTGATCTCCTAGTACAACATAAAACACAGAACAGTATAGCATAGGAACAGGTCCTTTGCTCCTTGATGCCAGAGCCAAACACAATGCTGAGTTAAACTAAATCTATTTTTGTCTCCACGTAATCTAAATCACTCCATTCCCTGCATGTTCATGTGTCTATATCTAACAGCCTCTGAAATGTCATTTCTGCTTTGATCAATACCCCTGGCAGCCTGTTCCAGGCACCCACCACTCATTGTGTGGAGAAAACAAAGACTGTCCCACACATTCCTTTAAACTTTCTCCCTTGATATCTCTATCCTAGGAAATAGATTCTGTCTACACTAGCTATGTCAGATTCTCACTGTCTACCCTATCTGTGCTGTAATCACAACAGCTTAAAAACTTGCTCCCTCACTTCCTTTAAATATCAGGCATTTATTTCGACTGGAGCTGGCAGTTTACCTAATTTCAAACATGCTAAACAGATAATACTTCCTCTGTTACAGTCATTTTCTCATCCAACATCTCACACTCCAGACCTCTTTCTACTAATAAGGTCCCTCATGGTAGGTTGACTCACAAGATGAAGATCCATGGAATTCAGGCTAAAGTGCAAGTTTGGATTTGGAACGGGCTTGCTCATAGAAGACGGAGAGAAGGGGTGGAAGGCTGTTATTGTGGCTGGAGGTCCGTGACCAATGCTGTTCCCCAGGGATCAGTCCTAGGACTTCTGCTGTTCGTGATATATATCAATGATTTGGATGAAAATGTAGGTAGGTGCAATGTAATACAACAAAATGCTGGAGGAACTCAGCAGGTCAGGCGGCATCTATAGGAAGGAATAAAGAGGCAATGTTTCAGGTTGGGACCCTTCATCAGGACTGGAAAGGAAGTGGGAAGAAGCCAGAATAAGAAGGTGGGGAAGGGGAAGGAGTACACGCTGACAGGTGATAGGTGAAGCCAGGTAAGTGGGTGGGGAAGGGAGAATGAAATGAGAATCTGGGAGGTGAGAGGTGGAAAGGGTAAAGGGCTGAAGAAGAAGGAAGCTGAGAGTGGACCATGGGAGAAAGAGGAGGAGGAGAGGCACCAGTAGCAGATGTTAGTTACACAGATGATGAGAAGAGGTATGAGGGGACCCAGAATAGGGAGCGGAAAAAGAGAGGAGGAAGAGAAACATAGAAACATAGAAAATAGGTGCAGGAGTAGGCCATTCGGCCCTTCGAGCCTGCACCGCCATTTATTATGATCATGGCTGATCATCCAACTCAGAACCCAGCCTTCCCTCCATACCCCCTGACCCCTGTAGCCACAAGGGCCATATCTAACTTCCTTTTAAACATAGCTAATGAACTGGCCTCAACAGTTTGCTGTGGCAGAGAATTCCACAGATTCACCACTCTCTGTGTGAAGAAGTTTTTCCTAATCTCGGTCCTAAAAGGCTTCCCCTCTATCCTCAAACTGTGACCCCTCGTTCTGGACCTCCCCAACATCGGGAACAATCTTCCCGCATCTAGCCTGTCCAATCCCTTTAGGATCTTATACGTTTCAATCAGATCCCCCCTCAATCTTCTAAATTCCAACGAGTACAAGCCCAGTTCATCCAGTCTTTCTTCATATGAAAGACCTGCCATCCCAGGAATCAATCTGGGGGTAGAAATTAACGGAAGTTGGAGAAATTGATGTTCATACCATCAGATTGGATCTACCCAAACAGAATGTGAGATATTGCTCCTCCAACCTAAGAGCGACTTCACCGTTGCAGTAGAGGAGGCCATTGACCAACATGTCGGAATGGGAATGGTGAGTGGAATTAAAATGATTGGCCACAGGGAAAACCCTCCCTTTTGCAGATGGAGCGATGGTGTACCAGCTAGTTTGTGGATGACATCAAGATTGGTGGAGTTGTGGACTGTGTAAAGGAATGTCAAAGGATAGAGTGGAATGTAGATCAGTTACAGACATGGTTGGAGAAGTAGCAGATGGTGTTTAATCCAAGCAAGTCTGAAGTGTTGCAATTTGGGAGGACAAACAAAAGGAGAAAGTACACAGTTAATGGTAGGCCCTAAAAAAGCAGGTCATAAGTCTATAGTTCACCAAAAGCGGCTATTTAAGTGGATGAGGTGGTAAGGAAGGTGCATGGAAATACTTCCCTTCATTGGCAGGAGTGTTGAGTGTAAGTAAGGAAGCCATGTTGCAGCTTCAGTAAATAAAAGTTCAGTCGGACACCATTTGGAATACTGTTGCAGTTCAAGTTACCACGTTATAGGAATGATGTACAGACTGCGGAGAGGGTGCAGAAGAGGTTCACCATGATGCTACTTGGATTAGAGCGCATGCACCATGAGGGGAGGTTGAACAAACTTGGATTGTTTTCTCTGGAACATGAGAGGCTGAAAAAGAGTTAATAAGATTGTGAGAGACATGGATAGTAGGCAGCCAGTATCTTTTGACTAGTATAGAAATATCAAAACACAAGACATGCTTTTAAGTTTAGAGGGTAGGGGTATGTTTAAGGCAGTGTAAGGGGAAAGTAATTTTTTTAACCGCAGAGAGTGGTAGTAGAAGAGTGGATAATCAGGGTAAAAGTAGAAGCAAACAGTTTGATGGTGTTTAGGAGGCTTTTAAACAGACAAATGAATATAAAGAGAATGGAGGGATATGGATGATACACAGGAGGAGGACATTTAGTGTAAATTGGCATCAACACTGGCACAGCACAGTGGGCTGAATATACTGTTCTATGTAATGGTGCTCTCCCATAACCAAGATTTTGGCCAAATTTGGTTAACTGCTATAATAGAATTGGGTTTGGTTTATGTTGGATAACAATGTTGTGAAGTGTCTTGTGTGGTTTTTCCACATTACAGGTATTGTGTTCATTTTGTAGTTTAATGTTTAATTAGACAATCCCGTCTGGCTTTAAAGAGATTATGCCAACATCACTCCACTTGGCCTTAGACCACCTAGACAACAGCAATGCCCACCTATGTCTGTTTATTGATTATGGCTTACTGTTCAACACTATCATCCCCTCATTACTAATCAACAAGCTTCAAAACCTGGGCCTCTGTGCTTCCCTCTGCAACTGGATCCTGGACTTTGTGAAAAGGGTGAGCAGTTTCAAGTTTCTAGTTGTCAACAGCTTAGAAGATCCATCCTGGGCCCAACATATTGATGCAATTACGAAGAAGGCATGCCAGCAGTAATATTCATTAGGAGTTTGAGCAGACTTAGCATGTCACCAAAGACTCTAGCAAATTTCCAGACTGGTTGCATCAACATCTGGTATGAAGACTCCAACACACAGGATCAGAAAAAAATGCAGAGGGTTGTAGAATTAGCCAGCTCCATCATGGGCACATGCCTTCCTACCACTGAGGACATCTTCAAAATGCAGTACCTCAGAAAGGTGGGATCCATCATGAAGGATCCTCACCCTATCCAGGACATGCCCTCATCTCATTACTACCATCAGGGAGGATCCTGAAGATGCACACTTAACATTTTAGGAACAACTTCTTTCTCTCTCTCTCTCTATATCTACATCTATATATCTATATATAGTCATTCTTATTGTAACTTACTGTATTTTTAACATATTGCACTGTACTGACCATAAGACATAGGAGCAGTGTCAGGAAATTCAGCCCATAGAGTCTGAGCTGCCATTTCATCGTGGCTGATCCATTTCCCTCTCAACCCCATTCTCCTGCCATTCTCTGTAACCTTTCACACCCTGACTAATCAAGACCCTATCAACCTCTGCCTTAAATACATCCAATGACCTGGTCTCCACAGCCATCTGTGGCAATGTAGTCCAGAGATTCACCATGCTCTGGCTAAAGAAATTCCTTTTCATCTCCATTCTAAATGGATATCCTGTATTCTAAGGCTGTGCCCTCGGGTCCTAGACTCCTCCACCATCAGAAACATCCTCTCCACTTCCACTCTATGTAGGCTTTTCAATATTCAATAAGTTTCAATGAGATCACCCCTCATTCTTCTAAATTCCAGTGAGTACAAGCCCAGAGCCATCAATCGCTGCTCGTATGATAACCCTTTCATTCCCGGAATCATTCTCGTGAGCCTCTTCTGAACCCCCTCCAACGTCTGCACATCCTTTCATAAATAAGCTCAAAACTGCTCACAATACTCCAAGTGAGGCCTCACCCGTGCTTTATAAAGCCCTAGCCTTACATCCTTGCTTTTATATTTTCGTTCTCTCGAAATGAATGCAAACATTGCATTTGCCTTCCCCACCATGGACTCAACCTGCAAATTAATCTTCAGGGATCCCTGCACGCGAACACCCAAGTCCCTTTGAACCTCAGATTTTTTTTGAACTTTCTTCCTGTTTAGGAAAAAGTCTACACTTTTATTTCTTCTATCAAAGTGCACGACCATACACTTCCTGACACTGTATTCCATCTGCCACTTCTTTGCCCATTCTCCCAATCTGTCTAAGTCCTACTGCATCCTCTCTGCTTCCTCAACACTACCTGCCCTTCCACCCATCTTTGTATTGTCTGCAAACTTGGCCATTAAGCAATCAATTCCATCATTCAAATCCATGACATAAAACGTAAAAAGAAACAGTCCCAACACCAACCCCTGTGGAACACCACTAGTCACCGGCAGCCAATCAGAAAAGGCTCCCTTTATTCTCACTCTTTGCCCCCTGCCAATCATCTAATGCTCTATCCATGCCAGTATCTTTCCTGTGATACCATGGGCTCTTATCTTGTTAAGCAACTGTATGTGTGACACCTTGTCAAAGGCCGTCTGAAAATCCAAATACACAACACCCACTGATTCTCCTTTGTCTATCCTGTTCGTTATTTTTTAAATAATTCCAACAGATTTGCCAGGCAAGATTTTCCCTTAAGGCAACCATGCTGACTTTGGCCTATTTTATCAGGTGCCTCCAAGTATCCTGAGATCACATCCTTAACAATCGACTCCAGTGTCTTCCCAACCACTGAAGTCAGGCTAACTAGCCTATAATTTCCTTTCTTCTGCCTCTCTCCCTTCTTGAAGAGTGGAGTGATTTTTGCAATTTTCCAGTCTTCTGGACCCATTCCAGAATCTAGTGATTCCTGAAAGATCAGTACTAATGCCTCCACAATCTCTCTTCAGCTACCTCTTTCAGAACCCTGGGATGTGGTCCATCTGGTCCAGGTGACTTATCTACATTCAGACCTTCCAGTTTACCAAGCACCTTCTCCCTAGTAGTAGCAACTGCATTCATTTTTGCCCCCTGACAGTCTCAAACTGCCAGTGTCTTTTACGGTAAACACTAAATGCACATCACTTAATCAGTTTCTCTGCCGTTTCCTTGTCTCCTGTCTCTTCCTCTCCAGCATTATTTTCCAGTGCTCCAAAATCTACTCTCACCTCTCTTTTACTCTTGCATATAAAACATAACTCTTTTACTCTTTACATATAGAACACAAGAAATAGGAGCAGGAGTAGGCCATCTGGCCCATCGAGCCTGCACCGCCATTCAATAAGATCATGGCTGATCTGTCTGTAAACTGAGCTCCATCTACCTGCCTTTTCCCCATAACCCTTAATTCCCCTACAATGTAAAAACCTATCTAACTGTATCTTAAATATATTTAATGAAGAGACCTCAATTACTTGCCTGGGCAGAGAATTCCACAGATTCACCACTCTCTGGGAAAAACAGTTTCTCCTCATCTCCATCCTAAATCTTCTCCCCTGAATCTTGAGGCAATGTCCCCTAGTTCTAGTCTCACCTACCAATGGAAACAACTTTCTTACTTCTATCTTATCTATCCCTTTCAAAATTTTGTATGTTTCTATAAGATCCCCTCTCATTCTTCTGAATTCCAGAGAGTATAGTCTTGACTAGATTTATTACTGCCTTTGTACACCATGGTTCCTGTACCCTACCATAACTTCCCTGTCTCATTGGAACGTACCTATGCAGAACTCCACACAAATATCCCCAGAACGTTTGCCACATTTCTTCTGTACTTTTCCCTGGAACATCTGTTCCCAATTTAAGCTTCCAGTTACCTGCCTGATAGCCTCATAATTCCCCTTACTCCAATTAAACGCTCTTCTAACTTGTCTGTTCCTATCTCTCTCCAATGCTATTGTAAAGGAGATAGAATTATGATCACTCTCTCCAAAATGCTCTCCCACTAAGAGATCTGACACCTGACCAAGTTCATTTCCCAATACTAAATCAAGTACAGTTTCTCCTCTTGTAGGCTTATCTACATATTGTGTCAAGAAACCTTCCTGAACACACCTAACAAACTCCACCCCATCTAAACCCCTTGCTCTCGGGAGATGCCAATCGATATTTGGGAAATTAAAATCTCCCATCACGACAACTCTGTTATTATTACACCTTTCCAGGATCTGTTTCCCTATCTGCTTTTTGATATCCCTGTTACTATTGGGCAGCCTATGAAAAACACCCAGTAAAGTTATTGACCCCTTCCTGTTCCTAATCTCCACCCACAGAGACTCCGTAGACATTCCCTCCATGACGTCCACCTTTTCTGCAGCCGTAACACTATTTCTGATCAACAGTGCCACACCCCCACCTCTTTTGCCTCCCTCCCTGTCCTTTCTGAAACATCTAAAACCCAGCACTTGAAGTAAACATTCCTGTCCCTGAGCCATTCAAGTCTCTGTAATGGCCACCACATCATAGCTCCAAGTACTGATCCACGCTCTAAGCTCATCCACTTTGATCACAATACTCCTTGCGTTAAAATAGACACATCTCAAACCGTCCGTCTGAGCGCATCTCTTCTCTGTCACCTGCCTATCCTCCCTCACACACTGTCTCCAAGCTTTCTCTATTTGTGAGCCAACCGCCTCTTCCCCAGTCTCTTCAGTTCGGTTCCCACCCCCCCCAACAGTTCTAGTTTAAACTCTCCCCAATAGCCTTAGCAAACCTCCCCGCCAGGATATTGGTCCCCCTGGGATTCAAGTGCAACCCATCCTTTTTGTACATCCTTTTTGCCCCAAACGAGGTCCCAATGATCCAGAAATCTGAACCCTTGCCCCCTGCTCCAAACCCTCAGCCACACATTTATCCTCCACCTCATTTTATTCCTATATTATCCTCCTCCTCATTCTATTCCTTCATTACACAAGATCCAATCCAGAATATTTGATCTCTTAGTGGGCTCAACCACAAGCTGCTCTAAAAACCATCTAGTAGGTATTTTACAAATTCTCTCTTGGGATCCAGCACCAACTTGGTTTTCCCAATCGGCCTGCATATTAAAATCCCCTTATCATAACATTGCCCTTTTGACATGCCTTTTTTTTTTAAATCTCCAGTTGTAATTTGTGGCCCACATCCTGGCTACTGTTTGGAGGCCTGTATATAACTCACATCAAAGTCTTTTTACTCTTGCAATTTCTTAACTTTACCCACAAGGATTCTACATCTTCCAATCCCATGTCACCTCTTTTTAAGGATTTGATTTCATTTTTACCAACAGAGCCACCCCACCCCTCTTTCCACCTTCCTGTCCTTTCAAAACAATGTGTATCCTTGGATATTAAGCTCCTAACTATAATGTTCTTTCAGCCACGACTCAGTGAAGCCCACAACATCATACATCCAATCTCTTAACTGTGCTATAGGATTATCTACCTTATTCTGTATACTGCATGAATTCAGACATAACACCTTCAGTCCTGTATTCGTCACCCTTTCGATTTTATCCCCCTTTTATACTGCATCTCATCCCACTGACTGCCCTCCTCACTTTTCATTGCTGCCAAGACCTCTGGCTGCTCACCATTTCTCCTTAGAATGCATCCCCTGCTGCTGTCACAAAACAATGGATTTCATGATATATGTCAGTGATAGTGAACCTGATGCTGCTTGTGATTCTGACTGTGTGTCAGGTTAAAAGAGAGCAACGACAAGGTACTGGAGACTGAGCAGAAGCTTCAAGAACAGCGACGGTGGTCTGTAACCTTAGAGCAACAACTTGGAAAAGCCAAACTGGATGTGGGAAGGAAGCATGATGTCAACAAGTTTGCTAATAAGAACAAGACAAGTTAAGTGCATTGGTTGATATTAAGTAGCTTGGGAAGGGGCATAAGTTTGTCAATCACAGCCTTCCATTCCACTTGTAATAGGAACCATTGTTTCCTTTTGTGTTGCGCTTGAGTTTCCTACTGATGGTGAAATTTGCATACCATGAAGTTAAACAGAAAAGCTGAGTGACATACACGAAATGCTGGAGGAACAGGCAGGGGCTATAGAGGGAAATAAACAGTCAACACTTTGGGCTGAGACCCTTCTCAAGACTGGAAAGGAAGGGAAAGAAGCTAGAATAAGAAGATGAGGGGGGATAGGCTGATGAAGGAATCTGCTAGGAGAGGACAGTGAACGATGGGAGAAAGGGTAGGAGGAGGGGAAACAGAGGGAGGTGATGGGCAGATGAGAAGAGAAGAAGTGAGAGAGGAATTAGTATGCTGTGGTAGGAATTCTGGGTGAGCACATGGTTAAGGGTTGGAGAGCAGCAGAGATCACAGAGAGGGTCTCACTGAGCTCCTGTCGAAGAATTCGAATCATTTGTACTGATACTTAAAAATTTTATTTAGAAATACAGCACAGTGTCAAACCCTTCTTGCCCAGTGAGCCCATGCTGCACAATTACACTCCATGAGAGCAATTAACATACTAACCAGTATACCTTTGGAATGTGGGAGGAACCCAGAGCACCTGGAGGAAACCCACATGGTCATGGGGAGAAGGTACAAACTCCTTACAGACAGTGACGGGAATTGAGCCGGTGTCGCTGGCACTGTAATAGTGGTACTCTAACTGCTACGGGTACCTTGCTGATGAAGGTTCCAAGTCCAAAACATTGACTGTTTATTCCTCTCCATAGATGCTGCCTGACCTGCTGAGTTCTTCCAGCATTTTGTGTGTGTGTGTTGCTTGATTTCCAGCATCTACAAAGTCTCTCATATCTGTCCAATAAAATCATTCAAATATCTTAGAAAGTATTTCTCTAAATGATGGACATAGCTCCAAAACTGGAGCTTAGACCATTCTGTTGTGATATCAGGCAGGAGCTCTTCACACCTAGAGGCATGAGTTTTGAAAACTCTGCCTCCAAAAAGTTGCTATCTAGAGTTAATTTTAAAATGTCAGAAATAAAATTGTTTTTCTGTTAGATAGGAAACTTAGGGGACTGGAAACAAGACAAGGAATTTATATTGATAAAATCAATCACAATCTAATTAAATGACCAGTCAAGCTGGACTAAAATCTGATGTTAAGAATCTCTGGAAATGCATCAAAAATGATCTTAAAACAAGTTCATGCCTTTAAACACATTGGGTTGGACATGGAGTGCAAAGCAACTTAACTGCTTGTTGCAGTAATGCCCTTTGTGTGCATGTTATATCTGACCTTTGCAGAGATATTAGAACAGGGGTTCCCAACCTCCCTTATCGCTAGAAGCCCTACCATTAACAGAGAGATCTGCGGACCCCAGATTAGGAACACCTATGTTAGATATTGGAAAGACGTAGTATTGACATCACTAGTTTTAAAAAAAATCTTGTAATCAAGGTCTATGACGGCAAGATCCTCCTACTCTATCTTGGCTGACTTCTGTGTCAATTAGAGACCGACTCTACCTAGCTGGTTGTTGTGGAGCCTGTATAGTGAGCACCTTGCATTAAGTATTTTGCTTAAATGCTTACTCTGCTGTCCCTTGCTGCCACTATCTTTGGTGCTGGCAGCTGCATCCTTCTTTCCACAGGTCCAAGCTTCTATTTAATAGTAATCTTTGAATGGTTTCCCTTCCTATTACTTTTTGCCAGTAGAGGGCTTGGAGAGTTCAGTGCATTCAACATGATAACACAGCTGCAGCTCAGCACCACTTTCTTAAAGAGCAACTGGAGATGGACCGCTAATGCTGGTCTTTCCAGCAAATCCTACAGTCTGAAAAAGAAAATGTGGGCCTTAAAGTAATAGTTGATAATGATATGGCATGCAGAACATTGAAAGAGTGCAGAGAAAATTTACAAGGATGTTGCCAGGGATAGGATGAACAGGTTAGGACTAAAGCTTAGAAGAATGGGAGAGATTTGACAGTGGTATACAAAACAATGAGTGGTATAAATAGGGTAAATGCAAGCAGACTTTTTCCACTGAGGTTGGGTGAGACCAGAATGAAAGGTCATGGGTTTAAGGGTGAAAGGTGAACCTAAGGGGGAACGTCTTTATTCAGTGGAGAATATGGAACAAGCTGCCAGCGGAAGTGGTGGATGCAGGTTCGATTTCAACATTTAAGAGAAATTTGAAATTTGAATAGATACGTGGATGGCAGGGTTATGGAGGGCTATGGTCTGGGTGCAGGTTGATGGGACTAGGCAGATTAATAGTTCAGCATGGACTAGATGGGCCGAAGGGCCTGTTTCTGTGCTATAGTCTATAACTATATCATAAAGGTTAAGTGAAATTCCAGCTGTGAGTGTGTAATTGCAATCTTGCCTTTACCGTACATGTAGATTTTAATTTAAAACTGAAAATGTTAAATCTAAATGTAAGATGTTGAATTTGCTGGCGGACAGGTAGCACCCGTGGAAAGAGAAACAGTTAACACTTCAGGTGAAAGACCTTTCATCACAGAGTTAATGTCTAGCTTTGAACATTGAAAAGAAATGTAATAATTGTACTGATTTTGTTTTAAATATGAACAGCGCTAACAGGCGATCAGTGAACTGCTGGCTGTTTTGCATTCACACTTACATCCAGTTTCATTTCTAATGTTTCTACAACTCTAAGATAAAACTCATATAGCTTTCTTTCACTGAAAGGTTTGTCCAACACTGCCAGCCGTCTGTGTGGCAGTGGTGACCTGTCTCCAGGGAAACCTTCAGCCTTAAGTTTGGAGGCACAACTTGAAGAACTGAATACACGGTAAGAAGTTGTCTAAGTTCTTCCCGAGTCAAAATGCATTAATGATGACAGTTACCAGCACGTCAAGCTTCTTGCTCTCTGTAATGTGTTAGTAATGTTGTGGTTAGTGTGGAGGTCTGTCAGAGGTTACAGCGGGACATTGATAGGATGCAAAACTGGGCTGAGAAGTGGCAGATGGAGTTCAACCCAGATAAGTGTGAGGTGATTCATCCTGGTAGGTCAAATATGATGGCAGAATATAGCATTAATTGCAAGACTCTTGGCAGTGTGGAGGATCAGAGGGATCTTGGAGTCTGAGTCCATAAGACACTCAAAGCTGCTGCGCAGGTTGATTCTGTGGTTAAAAAGGCATACGGTGCATTGGCCTTCATCAACCATGGGACTGAGTTTAAGAGCCGAGAGGTAATGTTGCAGCTATACAGGACCCTGGTCAGACCCCACTTGGAGTACTGTGCTCAATTCTGGTCGCCTCACTATAGGAAGGATGTGGAAACCATAGAAAAGGTGTAGAGGAGATTTACAAGGTTGTTGCCTGGAATGGGGAGCATGCCTTATGAGAATAGGTTGAGTGAACTGAGGCTTTTCTCCTTGGAGCAACGGAGTTTGAGAGGCGACCTGATAGAGGTATACAAGATAATGAGAGGCATTGATCGTGTGGCTAGTCAGAGGCTCTTTCCCTGGGCTGAAATGGCTAGCACGAGAGGGCATAGTTTCAAGGTGCTTGGAAGTACGTACAGAGGAGATGTCAGGGGTAAGTTTTTTTACACAGAGAGTGGTGAGTGTGTGGAATGGGCTGCCGGCGGCAGTGGTGGAGGCGGAAATGATAGGGTCTTTGAAGAGATTCCTCGATGGCTACATGGAGCTTAGAAATATAGAGGGCTATGGGTAACCCTAGTAATTTCTAAGGTAGGGACATGTTCGGCACAGCTTTGTGGGCTGATAGGCCTGTATTGTGCTGCTGGTTTTCTATGTTTCTATGTAGTGGATAGGTCCTATCTGATGGACTGGAAGTGTTGGATAAGGAAAACTGAGCCAACACGATATAAAAATTAGAAAATAGAAAGTGCTGGAAAAAAAATAAACATAGAACATAGAATAGTACAGCACAGTACAGGCTCTTTGGCCCACAATGTTGTGCCGACCCTCGAACCCTGCCTCCCATATAAGCCCCCACCTTAGATTCCTCCATATACCTGTCTAGTAGTCTCTTAAACTTCACTAGTGTATCTGCCTCCACCACTGACTCAGGCAGTGCATTCCATGCACCAACCACTCTCTGAGTAAAAAACCTTCCTCTAATATCCCTCTTGAACTTCCCACCCCTTACCTTAAAGCCATGTCCTCTTGTATTGAGCAGTGGTGTCCTGGGGAAGAGGCGCTGGCTATTCTCTCTATCTATTCCTCTTATTATCTTGTACACCTCTATCATGTCTCCTCTCATCCTCCTTCTCTCCAAAGAGTAAAGCCCTAGCTCCCTTAATCTCTGATCATAATGCATAAGTAGAAATATTTATGTATTATCCCATAAAACAACCAACAAATAGCTTCAGGGCCTCTTCATTTGTTTTTCTACAGTATGGCACTTGGCACTCAGGAAGCTGAATAGTCTAAAGGTAGATAAATCTCCTGGACCAGATGGAATGCACCCTTGTATTCTGAAGGAAGTGGCTGTGGAGATTGTGGAGGCATTAGCGATGATCTTTCAAAAGTCGATAGATTCTGGCATCGTTGCGGAGGACTGGAAGATTGCAAATGTCACTCCGCTATTTAAGAAGGGGGCAAGGAAGCAAAAAGGAAATTATAGACCTGTTAGCTTGACGTCGGTGGTTGGGAAGTTGTTGGAGTCGATTGTCAAGGATGAGGTTACAGAGTACGTGGAGGCATATGACAAGATAGGCAGAACTCAGCATGGATTCCTTAAAGGAAAATCCTGCCTGACAAACCTATTACAATTTTTTGAGGAAATTGCCAGTAGGCTAGACAAGGGAGATGCAGTGGATGTTGTATATTTGGATTTTCAGAAGGCCTTTGACAAGGTGCAACACATGAGGCTACTTAACAAGATAAGAGCCCATGGAATTACAGGAAAGTTACATACGTAGATAGGGCGCTGGCTGATTGGCAGGAAACAGAGTGGGAATAAAGGGATCCTATTCTGGTTGGCTGCCGGTTACCAGTGGTGTTCCACAGGGGTCCGTGTTGGGGCCGCTTCTTTTTACATTGTACATCAACGATTTGGATTATGGAATAGATGGCTTTGTGGCTAAGTTTGCTGACAATAGAAAGATAGGTGGAGGGGCCGGCAGTGCTGAGGAAACGGAGAGTCTGCAGAGAGACTTGGATAGGTTGGAAGAATGGGCAAAGAAGTGGCAAATGAAATACAATGTTGGAAAGTGTATGGTTATGCACTTTGGCAGAAGAAATAAACGGGCAGACTATTATTTAAATGGGGAAAGAATTCAAAGTTCTGAGATGTAACGGGACTTGGGAGTCCTCGTACAGGATACCCTTAAAGTTAACCTCCAGGTTGAGTCGGTAGTGAAGAAGGCGAATGCAATGTTGGCATTCATTTCTAGAGGAATAGAGTATAGGAGCAGGGATGTGATGTTGAGGCTCTATAAGGCGCTGGTGAGACCTCACTTGAAGTACTGTGTGCAGTTTTGGTCTCCTTATTTAAGAAAGGATGTGCTGACGTTGGAGAGGGTACAGAGAAGATTCACTAGAATGATTCTGAGAATGAGAGGGTTAACATATGGGGAACGTCTGTCCGCTCTTGGACTGTATTCCTTGGAGTTTAGAAGAATGAGAGGAGACCTCATAGAAACATTTTGAATGTTGAAAGGCATGGATAGAGTGGATGTGGCAAAGTTGTTTCCCATGATGGGGGAGTCTAGTATGAGAGGGCATGACTTAAGGATTGAAGGGCTCCCATTCAGAACAGAAATGTGAAGAAATTTTTTTTAGTCAGAGAGTGGTGAATCTATGGAATTTGTTGCCACGGGCAGCAGTGGAGGCCAAGTCATTGGGTGTATTTAAGGCAGAGATTGATAGGTATCTGAGTAGCCAGGGCATCAAAGATTATGGTGAGAAGGCAGGGGAGTGGGACTAAATGGGAGAATGGATCAGCTCATGATAAAATGGCGGAGCAGACTCGATGGGCCGAATGGCTGACTTCTGCTCCTTTGTCTTATGGTCTTCTGGTAAAGGGCAAGTGTTCAGTAAAAACAATGTAGGTGTCATTTGAAGATTGGGATTGAAGTTTTCAATCACAATTCTTGATAGATTGACTGACCCATTCATTACTTGATTTGTTTGTTTGTTGGTGATGGTACTTTGTTTTGGGTTGAACATTTTATCCATTCAAATGTTTGCTCCATTTGAACTGATGTGACTCAAGTCAGAGTGGTGGTTTGTCTACCTGTTATCTTAATGTAACCAAGTGGTAATCACAGTGGGATCCAGGTTGCTTCAGAGCCATAGGTAATACCAATGGAATTATGATTTGTAGCCACTAGTGAGATTTGGTTGCATGAGGGGCAGGACTGGCAGCTCAGCATTCTGGGGTTCTGTTGTTTTAGACATGATAGAGCAGAGGGATCAAAGAGGGAGGAGTGGCATAACCAGTCAGGACAGACTGGAGAACTTGATTTGTAGGGCTTTAAAGGTGGAAATAAGGAATAAGAAATGTATGACCTTGTTAAAGGGCTATATTATAGACCACCCTGCAGTCCGTGGGATTTTATCATCATCACCCTGCATCCCAGAGTGCTTAAGGAAGTGGCCCAAGAAATAGTGGATGCATTAGTGATAATTTTTCAAAACTCGTTAGATTCTGGACTAGTTCCTGAGGATTGGAGGGTGGCTAATGTAACCCCACTTTTTAAAAAAGGAGGGAGAGAGAAACCGGGGAATTATAGGCCGGTTAGCCTAACGTCGGTGGTGGGGAAACTGCTGGAGTCAGTTATCAAGGATGTGATAACAGCACATTTGGAAAGCGGTGAAATGATCGGACAAAGTCAGCATGGATTTGTGAAAGGAAAATCATGTCTGACGAATCTCATAGAATTTTTTGAGGATGTAACTAGTAGAGTGGATAGGGGAGAACCAGTGGATGTGGTATATTTGGATTTTCAAAAGGCTTTTGACAAGGTCCCACACAGGAGATTAGTGTGCAAACTTAAAGCACACGGTATTGGGGGTAAGGTATTGGTGTGGGTGGAGAATTGGTTAGCAGACAGGAAGCAAAGAGTGGGAATAAACGGGACCTTTTCAGAATGGCAGGCGGTGACTAGTGGGGTACCGCAAGGCTCAGTGCTGGGACCCCAGTTGTTTACAATATATATTAATGACTTGGATGAGGGAATTAAATGCAGCATCTCCAAGTTTGCGGATGACACGAAGCTGGGTGGCAGTGTTAGCAGTGAGGAGGATGCTAAGAGGATGCAGGGTGACTTGGATAGGTTGGGTGAGTGGGCAAACTCATGGCAGATGCAATTTAATGTGGATAAATGTGAAGTTATCCACTTTGGTGGCAAAAATAGGAAAACAGATTATTATCTGAATGGTGGCCGATTAGGAAAAGGGGAGGTGCAACGAGACCTGGGAGTCATTATACACCAGTCATTGAAAGTGGGCATGCAGGTACAGCAGGCGGTGAAAAAGGCGAACGGTATGCTGGCATTTATAGCGAGAGGATTCGAGTACAGGAGCAGGGAGGTACTACTGCAGTTGTACAAGGCCTTGGTGAGACCACACCTGGAGTATTGTGTGCAGTTTTGGTCCCCTAATCTGAGGAAAGACATCCTTGCCATAGAGGGAGTACAAAGAAGGTTCACCAGATTGATTCCTGGGATGGCAGGTCTTTCATATGAAGAAAGACTGGATGAACTGGGCTTGTACTCGTTGGAATTTAGAAGATTGAGGGGGGATCTGATTGAAACGTATAAGATCCTAAAGGGATTGGACAGGCTAGATGCGGGAAGATTGTTCCCGATGTTGGGGAGGTCTAGAACGAGGGGTCACAGTTTGAGGATAGAGGGGAAGCCTTTTAGGACCGAGGTTAGGAAAAACTTCTTCACACAGAGAGTGGTGAATCTGTGGAATTCTCTGCCACAGCAAACTGTTGAGGCCAGTTCATTAGCTATGTTTAAAAGGAAGTTAGATATGGCCCTTGTGGCTACAGGGGTCAGGGGGTATGGAGGGAAGGCTGGGTTCTGAGTTGGATGATCAGCCATGATCATAATAAATGGCGGTGCAGGCTCGAAGGGCCGAATGGCCTACTCCTGCACCTATTTTCTATGTTTCTATGTTTCTATAATCAGGTGCTATGCCCAGATTGAGCTTTGTCTGCCATGACCCCCACACTCCTGTTTCGGGGTCAAGTGAATTAATTCATTGGTATTCATTTCTAGTTCTCCAGCTGCTGTCTCCATCATTTCTCTTTGTCTTCCCCTTGCTTTCTCCCTTCAATCTTTCCCATAATTACCGTGCATTCTAACTCTTCTTTCCTAATCACATGTCCAATGAAGTTACATTGCCTTTTCATGATCTCACACATTTTTTTCTCTTTTAGTGTTTGCTCTGTTCGTGACATGCTCATTAGATACGTTTCGTCCATGATATTCTTTGCATCCTCCTCGAAAACCACATCTCTGCTACTTTAATTCATTTCCTCATGTTACTAGATATTGTCCAATATTCTGATCCATATAACATAACCGGATAAATGTAACATTTCACTACTCTGAGGCAGGTTGTCATGCCTAGTTTAGTGTTGGTCAGTATACTCTTCATTCTCGTAAAGGTGTCTTTTGCCATCCCTGTTCTTCTTTTGATGTCCATGTCGCACCTGCCATCTGATGTCACCCAGCTTCCTAAGTAGCAAAAGTTCTGTAGTTGTTTTATGTCTTCCCCATTTATTCTCAGCCTGCAGATAGGATTCTCCTTCTTTTTGGATATCACCGTACATTCTATCTTTTTGCAATTGATAGGTAGACTCATTTTTGCACTTTCTTCAACAACTATATCAATTAAGTTTTGTAGTTTTTCCTCCGTACTTGCAATTAACAGTGTCATCCGCATATCTGAAACTATTGATGTTTTCACCACTAACTTTGATTCCCAAGATGTCTCTTATTTTTTTGTAATATTGTTTCACTGTACACATTAAACAAAATCAGGGCAGAAATCACACCCTTGTCTAACGCCTCTCTTGATTTTCATAAACTGACTCACTTCTCCATCTATTGTTACAGCCGCAGTTTGTTCCCAGTACAGATTTCTGATTAGGCGGAGATCTTTTGAGTCTAGATCTAGAGTTTCCTGTAATTCAAATAACTTGTGTTTCACTTTATCAAATGCTTTTGTGTAGTCGATAAAACAAACAAACAAATCTTTTTGCACTTGAATAGCTTGTTCTGATAGTATCCTTAACATCAATATCGTGGGATTTAGAGAAACAAATGTGTAGATTTATCACAGACTGTTACAAGGAATCAGAATCAGGTTTATTATCACTGGCATATGTCATGAAATTTATAGGAGTAAAGGAAATTACAGTGGCATGAGAGAGGAACTGGCCAAAGTTGACTGGAAAGGGACTCTAGCAGGAAGAATGGCAGAGCGGCAGTGGCTGGAGTTTATGCGAGAAGTGAGGAAGGTGCAAGACAGATATATTCCAAAAAAGAAGAAATTTTCGAATGGAAAAAGGACGCAGCCATGGCTGACAAGAGAAGTCAAAGCCAAAGTTAAAGCAAAAGAGAAGGATACAAGGAAGCAAACATTAGTGGGAAGACAGAGGACTGGGAAGTTTTTAAAAAGCTTACAAAAGGAAACTAAGAAGGTCATTAAGAGGGAAGAGATGAACTATGAAAGGAAGCTAGCAAATAATATCAAAGAGGATACTAAAAGCTTTTTCAAGTATATAAAGAGTAAAAGACAGGTGAGAGTAGATATAGGACCGAGAGAAAATGTTGCTGGAGAAATTGTAATGGGAGATAAGGAGATGGTGGAGGAACTGAACGAGTATTTTGCATCAGTCTTCACTGAGGAAGGCATCAGCAGTATACCGGACAATCAAGAGTGGCAGGGAAGAGAAGTGTGCGCAGTCACAATTACGAAAGAGAAAGTACTCAGGAAGCTGAAAAGTCTAAGGGTAGATAAATCTCCTGGACCAGATGGAATGCACCCTCGTGTTCTGAAGGAAGTAGCTGTGGAGATTGTGGAGGCATTAGCAATGATCTTTCAAAAGTCAATAGATTCTGGCATGGTTCCGGAGGACTGGAAGATTGCAAATGTCACTCCGCTATTTAAAAAGAGGGCAAGGAAGCAAAAAGGAAATTATAGACCTGTTAGCTTGACATCGGTGGTTGGGAAGTTGTTGGAGTCGATTGTCAAGGGTGAGGTTACGGAGTACCCGGAGGCATATGACAAGATAGGCAGAACTCAGCATGGAAAATCCTGCCTGACAAAACTATTGCAATTTTTTGAGGAAATTACAAGCAGGCTAGACAAGGGAGATGCAGTGGATGTTGTGTATTTGGATTTTCAGAAGGCCTTTGACAAGGTGCCACACATGAGGCTGCTAAACAAGATAAGAGCCCATGGAATTACGGGCAAGTTACATGTGTGGATAGAGTATTAGCTGATTGGCAGGAAACAGAGAGTGGGAATAAAGGGATCCCACTCTAGTTGGCTGCCGGTTACCAGTGGTGTTCCATAGGGGTCCGTGTTGGGGCCGCTTCTTACGTTGTACATCAACAATTTGGATTATGGAATAGATGGCTTTGTGGCTAAGTTTGCTGATGATACAAAGATAGGTGGAGGGGCCGATAGTACTGAGGAAACAGAGAGTCTGCAGAGAGACTTGGATAGATTGGGAGAATGGGCAAAGAAGTGGCAAATGCAATACAATGTTGGAAAGTGTATGGTTATGCACTTCGGTAGAAGAAATAAACTATTATTTAATTGGGGAGAAAATTAAAAGCTTTGAGATGCAATGGGACTTGGGAGTCCTCGTACAGGATACCCTTAAGGTTAACCTCCAGGTTGAGTCGGTGGTGAAGAAGGCGAATGCAATGTTGGCATTCCTTTCTCGAGGAATAGAGTATAGGAGCAGGGATGTGATGTTGAGGCTCTATAAAGCACTGGTAAGACCTCACTTGGAGTACTGTCTGCAGTTTTGGGCTCCTTATTTAAGAAAGGATGTGCTGACGTTGAAGAGGGTTCAGAGAAGATTCACTAGAATGATTCCGGGAATGAGAGGGTTAACATATGAGGAATGTTTGACCACTCTTGGACTGTACTCCTTGAAGTTTAGAAGAATGGGAGGGACCTCATAGAAACATTTCGAATGTTGAAAGGTATGGACAGAGTGGATGTGGCAAAGTTGTTTCTCATGTTGGGAGAGTCTAGTACGGGAGGGCATGACTTAAGGATTGAAGGGTGCCCATTCAGAACAGAGATGCAAAGAAATTTTTTTAGCCAGAGGGTGGTGAATCTGTGGAATTTGTTGCCACGGGTGGCAGTGGAAGTCAAGTCATTGGGTGTATTTAAGGCAGAGATTGATAGGTATCTGAGCAGCCAAGGCATCAAAGGTTACAGTGAGAAGGTGGGGGAGTGGGACTAAATGGGAGAATGGATCAGCTCATGATAAAATGGTGGAGCAGACTCAATGGGCCAAATAGCCAACTTCTGCTCCTTTGCCTTATGGTCTTCTGGAAATTCGTTAACTTAGCAGCAGCAGTTTAATGTAATACATATAGAAGAAAAAATAAAGTAACTCAATTACAGTATACATATTTTGAATAGATTAAAAATCGTGCAAAAAACAGAAATAATATATATTAAAAAAGTGAGGTAGTGCCCAAGGGTTTAATGTCCATTTAGGAATCGGATGGCAGAGGGGAAGAAGCTGTTCCTGAATCGCTGAGTGTGTGCCTTCAGGCTTCTGTACCTCCTACCTGATGGTAACAGTGAGAAAAGGGCATGTCCTGGGTGCTGGAGGTCTTTAATAATGGACACTGTCTTTCTGAGACACCGCTCCTTGAAGACATCCTGGGTACTTTGTAGGCTAGTACCCAAGATGGGGCCGACTAAATTTACAACCCTCTGCAGCTTCTTTCAGTCCTGTGCAGTACCCCCCCCCCCCATACCAGACAGTGATGCAGCCTGTCAGAATGCTCTCCACGGTACAACTATAGAAGTTTTTGAGTGTTTTTGTTGACATACCAAATCTCTTCAAACTCCTAATGAAGTATAGCCACTGTCTTGCCTTCTTTATGACTGCACCAATATGTTGGGACTTTGTTAGGTCCTCAGAGATCTTGACACCCGTGAACTTGAAGCTGCTCACTCTCTCCCCTTCTGATCCCTCTATGAGGATTGGTATGTGTTCCTCCTACTTACCCTTCCTGAAGTCCACAATTAGCTCTTTTGTCTTACTGACGTTGAGTGCCAGGTTGTTGCTGTGACACCACTCCACTAGTTGGCATATCTCACTCCTGTACGCCCTGTCATCACCACCTGTGATTCTACCAACAATGGTTGTATCATCAGCAAACTTACAGATAGTATTTGAGCTATGCCTAGCCACGCAGTCATGGGTATAGAGAGAGTAGAGCAGTGGGCTAAGCACACACCCCTGAGGTGCACCATTGTTGATTGTCAACGAGGAAGAGATGCTATCACCAATCCGTACAGATTGTAGTCTTCCGGTTAGGAAATCGAGGATCTAATTGCAGAGGGAGGTACAGGTGTATAGATGAGGCGTATAGATATGATAAATGCAAGCAGGCTTTCTCCTCGGAGGTTGGGTGAGACCACAACTGGAGGTCATGGGTGAAGGGTAAAAGGTGAAATGTTTAAGGCTGGGGTTCCCAACCTGGGGCCCACGGACCCCTTGCTTAATGGTATTGGTTAATGGCCTAAAGAAGTTTGGGAACTCCCAGTTTGAGGGGAAACGTCACTCGGAGGGTGATGAGATTGTGAAACAAGCTGCCAGCGTAAGTGGCAGATGCAACTTTGATTTCAACGTTTAAGACCATAAGACACAGGAGCAGAATTAGTTCCATTCAGCCCAACGAGTCTGCTCCACCATTCCATCATGGCTGATCCCAGATCCCGCTCAACCCCATACACCTGCCTTCTTGCCATATCCTCTGATGCCAGAAGTTTGGATTAGTACATGGATGGGAGAGGTATGGAGGGCTATGATCCAGATGCAGGTCAATGGTCTGGATGCAGGTCGATAGGACTAGGCAGTTTAAATGGTTTGTCGTAGACTAGATGGGTGAAGGGGCCTGTTTCTGTGCTGTACTTTTCTATGGCTCTATGACTAATAAATGGAATATCAGAATGACACAGGGTGATGGATTTGTGAATTGTACCTTTGCCAGCTCTTTGATAAAGTCATCCAATTAGTTACACTTTCAGCTTTCCCTCGAGGTGTCACAATCAAAGACACAGTAGTACAGCTGGTAGAGCTGCCCCCAGACAGTTCCATTGACCTGGGTTTGATCCTGCTGTCTGTACAGACTGTGCACATTCTCCCTCTGGCTCTGTGGCTTTCTCCTGGGTGCTCTGCTTCCCTCCCATTAGGTCATTAGGTTAACTAGATAAATCACCCCCAGTGTGCAGTTGAATAGTAGAATCTTGGGCGAGGGTTGATCAGGACATAGTGACTGGAGGGGGTCCGGAGGAAGTTCTCAAGAATGATCCTGAGAGTGAAAAGGTTAACATATGAAGAGTGTCTAATGGCTCTGGGCCTGTACTTAACTTACTAGAGATTAGAAGAATGAAGGGAGTATCTCACTGAAACCTAGCAATTATTGAAAGGCCCAGATAGAGTAGATGTGGAAAGGATATTTTCCACAGTGGGGGAATCCAGGATGAGAGAGCACAGATCAGATTAAACATAGAAACATAAAAAACATAGAAAACCTATAGGATAATACAGACCCTTCAGCTCACAATGCTGTGCCGAACACGTCCTTACTTTAGAAATTACCTAGGGTTACCCATAGCCCTCTATTTTTCTAAGCTCCGTATACCTATCCAGGAGTCTCTTAAAAGATCCTATTGTATCTCCCTCCACCAACGTCGCTGGCAGCCCATTCCACCCACTCACTACACGGAGTAAAAAAAAAACTTACCCCTGACAGCTCTGTACCTACTTCCAAGCACCTTAAAACTGCGCTCTCTCGTGTTAGCCATTTCAGTCCTGGGAAAAAGCCTCCGACTATCCACAGGATCAATGCCTCTCATCATCTTATATACCTCTATCAGGTCACCTCTCATCCTCTGTCACTCCAAGGAAAAAAAGCGGAGTTCACTTAACCGATTCTCATAAGGCATGTTCCCCAATCCAGGCAACATCCTTGTAAATCTCCTCTGCACCCTTTCTATGGTTTCCACATCCTTCCTATAGTGAGGCGACCAGAACTGAGCACAGTCCTCCAAGTGGGGTCTGACCAGGGTCCGATATAGCTGCAACATTACCTCTCAGCTCTTAAACTCAATCCCATGATTGATGAAGACCAGTGCACCGTATGCCTTCTTAACCACAGAGTCAACCTGCGCAGCAGCTTTGAGTGTCCTATGGACTCGGACCCCAAGGTCCCTCTGATCCTCCACACTGCCAAGGGTCTTACCATTAATACTATTTTCTGCCATCATATTAGAAGGAGATTCTTTTAGAACAGAGATAGGAGGAATTTTGTTGGCTAGAGAGTAGTGAATCTGTGGAATTCATTGCCTCAGATAGCTGTGGAGGCCAAGTCATTGAGTATATTTAAAGCAGCGGTTGATAGGTTCTTGATTAGTAAGGGCATCTAAGGTTATGGTGAGAAGGCAGGAAAATGAGTTGAGAGAGATAATAAATCAACCATAATGAAATAGCGGAGCAGACTCGATGGGCCGAATGGCCTAATTATGCTCCTATGTTTTATGGTGAGATTTAAATGGGTGTATGGTGGTGGGTGCAGAATTTGTGGGTTGATGGGCCTGTTTCTGTGATTCATGAGAGACCTCTGTTATACTGTAATACCCCCCTCGAGCTTTGAAACTAAATGTTAAGCTGTGGCACCTTCTTGATTTCAGACTCGCCATACAGATAGACGAGAATGAGGCCTTAAAGACAGGCTTGCACAGCACTTTAAAGGCCAAAGAAGAGGATCTGAAATTGTATCATGACATGTTGAGCCAAGTGAAGCAAGTCTTCCTACAAGCTCTTCGACAGCATAAAGAAAAGAATTAACTCCACTACTTCAAATGAACCATGATGTTGGTTTGGAGGTGACTAAAACATCTTGCATCTAAGAACTAGCAGTGAAAAGAGGAAAGACCAAAGCCAATTCAGTAACATGTCACTGAAAAGCAACGAGTACAGATGCTGGAAATCTGATATCAACCTGACTACTGAGTATCTCTGACATTTTCTTTTTTTTACTTTTGTAGCAGATTAGTTTGGACTGTTGCTGACTAGACTGGGCTAATTGGGTATTATATACAGATATTTAGCTTGCTTTTTTCTTTTATATTTCAAATTAATTAGCAGTTGAAATCATGCAAAAGAGGTCTGCCATTAAAAACGTCTGTGCATTTCTCCTGTTACAGTATCTGACTCTCTCCAGGATGCCTTATAACGTTTTTGTTTTGTTACATAGGCAAAAAGCATTTTTTCCCCAAACGTTAACTGATCAAACCAGTGGCACGGAGAATGCAGCAAAAAGAAACCACACACCTGCATGAGGAAAGGCTGATACAACAGATTCTAAGAACAACATACATCAAAGTTGCTGGTGAACGCAGCAGGCCAAGCAGCATCTATAGGAAGAGGTGCAGTCGATGTTTCAGGCCGAGACCCTTCCTATAGATGCTGCTTGGCCTGCTGCGTTCACCAGCAACTTTGATGTATGTTGCTTGAATTTCCAGCATCTGCAGAATTCCTGTTGTTTGCGTTTAGATTCTAAGAACTGTAGCTTTTGAATTGATGCCACAATTATTGTCAAAATGAACTCAATATCCCATTTATCATTGTGTGCAACCATGTGTCAATGTTACACTACTGGTCTACTTTGAAGAAAGTAGACAAATACAGAAGTTAGAGATTTTCTCATATTTCTTTAAGGAGGTGAGTATGCTGGCTCTCAGACTAAAAGTCCAAAGCATGATAGAGTTCTTCGCAACAGTTCACACTGAAAGCTTGTCAAACAGCTTCAGATGAGCATTGATAACAGTCTCTGTGTATAGTTCCTATCAGCTCAAAGGGGGAAAAACTAGTCTGAGAAGACATGGACACTTGTCCTTGCACCTGGACTGAGATATCTCGACCAGCAAACTCTGATTGGTATACAGTGCACTTTGTGTTGCTCCAAAGACGTACGTATACACGGCAAGAGAGTCATGCTCCCAGCATTCGCCTCCCTCCATCTCAGTGAAGACTCATACACTCAGAAGGAATGCAGGTAACTTCTTGCAAAGCAGGTTTGCTAAGCATCATTTAGATATAAATATACCTTCATACCATGAAACAGGAAGTTATCATACAACTTTTTTGAGATATAAAATGCTATTTGATGAATAATAAATTAAGGGGGAGATGTTACAAGACTTGAGTATCTTAAGGTGAAGAAAATTGAGATGTTTTAGTTATTAAAGCAAACACACAAAATCCTGGTGGAATGCAGCAGGCCAGGCAGCATCTATAGGAAGAAGTACAGTCGACATTTCGGGCCGAGACCCTTCGTCAGGACTAACTGAAAGAAGAGATAGTAAGACATTTGAGAGGGGGAGGGAGAGATCCGAAATGATAGAAGAAGACAGGAGGGGGAGGGATGGAGCCAAGAGCTAGAATGTTGATTGGCAAGAGGGACACCAGACTGGAGAAGGGAGAGGATCATGGGACGGGAGGCCTAGGGGGAAAGAAAGAGGGAAGGAAGCACCAGAGGAAGATGGAGAGCAGGCAAGGAGTTATTGTGAGAGGGACAGAGAGAAGAAAAAAAGGGAATAAATAAATAAAGGGATGGGGTAAGAAGGGGAGGAGGGGCATTAATGGAAGTTAGAAAAATCAATGTTCATGCCATCAGGTTGGAGGCTACCCAGACGGAATGTAAGGTGGTGTTCCTCCAACCTGAGTGTGGCTTCATCTTTACAGTAGAGGAGGCCGTGGATAGACATATCAGAATGTGAATGGGACATGGAATTAAAATGTGTGGCCACTGGGAGATCCTGCTTTCTCTGGCGGACAGAGCGCAGGTGTCCAGCGAAACGGTCTCCCAGTCTGCATCGGGTATCGCCAATATATAGAAGGCCGCACCGGGAGCACCGAACACAGTATTAGTTTCTTTCGTTTCAGAAGTTCAGTAATTTACAATGTCATTACATTATTTAAAAATGACAAAGAAATAGGAGATTATTACTGATCCATGACAATCAGAATCAGGTTTATTATCACCGGCACGTGACGTAAAATTTGTTAACTTAGCAGCAGCAGCTCAATGCAATACATAATCTAGCAGAGAGAGAAAAAAAATTAAAACGTAATAAACAAATTAATTATGTATATTGAATAGATTTTTTAAAATGTGCAAAAACAAAAATACTGTATATTTAAAAGTGAGGTAGGGTCCAAAGCTTCAATGTCCATTTAGGAATCGGATGGCAGAGGGGGAAGAAGCTGTTCCTGAATCGCTGAGTGTATGCCTTCAGGCTTCTGTACCTCCTACCTGATGGTAACAGTGAGAAAAGGGCATGCCCTGGGTGCTGGAGGTCCTTAATAATGAACGCTGCCTTACTGAGACACTGCTCCCTGAAGATGTCCTGGGTACTTCGTAGGCTAGTACCCAAGATGGAGCCGACTAGATTTACAACTCTCGGTCTCTACATACACATGGTTTTACCTCATTTCTTAATACTTTTGGTAATCAAAAATCTTTTCACTATCAGATTTGAGATTGATAATTACATCTAATATTCGTTATGGGAGTTTGTTAAAAATATCTATCTTTGTTTTTGTAAAAATGTTTCTTGTCTTCTTCTCTTAAAGTCCTGGCTTTTATTTTTAGGCAATGCCTCCTAGACCTAGATTCACCAATATTCTCTAACTACTCATGTAAACTTCTATCAAATCACTCCCTAAGCCATGAAATGCAATGCTATATTTTGGACACAAAATCTGCAGGTGCTGGAAATTTTGAGCAATGCACACAAATTGCTGGAGGAACTCAGCAGGTCGGGCAGCATCGCTGGAGGGGATCAAAGACCTCAGCCCGAAATGTCGACTGTTTATTCCTCTCCATGGATGCTGCCCGACCTTTTGCGTTCTCCAGCATTTTTTGTGTATTGTGCAATGCTGTATCTGTAATCTCACTTCCAAATTTAACCCTTGGAGTGCAAGGTATCATGCTGGTAAATGCCCACCTCAGCCCTTAGAAGCTAGTATGTCCTTTGTAGTGGTCAGAATTTCTCACAGTCTGTCAAGGTCTGTCACAGCTCTAGGTTATATGTACATAATAGACAAGAAATAAAAATGAAAGAACACAAGAAGTAGGAGCAGGAGTCGACCATCTGGCCCATCCAGCCTGCCCCGCCATTCAATAAGATCATGGCTGATCTGGCCATGGACTCATCTCCACCTATCTGACTTTTCCCTACATCTCTTAATTCCCTTACTGTGCAAAAATCTATCCAAACTTAAGTATATTTATTGAGGTAACTTCCAGTGCTTCATTGGGCAGAGAATTCCACAGATTCACCACTCTCTGGGAAAAGCAGTTCCTCTTCATCTCCATCTGAGGCTAGGACCCCTAGTTCTAGCCTCACCTACCAGTGGAAATAACTTTCCTGCCTCTATCTTATCTAGCCCCTTCATAATTTTATATGTTTCTATAAGATCCCCTCTCATTCTTCTAAATTCCAGAGAGTATAGTTCCAGGTGACTCAATCTCGTCTCATAGGTTAACCCCTTCATCCCTGGAATCAACAATTTGCTTATCTACTCAATTTAGTATCATCAGTAAACTTAGATACTGTACACTACACTCAGTCCCCTCTTCTGGATCGTTAATGTATACCGTGAACAGTTGCAGGCCCAGCACCGACCCCTACGGCGCACAGTTTCAAGCACTCTACAACTCATGTTCTCAATATTAATGAATTAATTAACTTTTCTATGTATTTATTGTTTTTTTTCTTCTTGTATTTGCAGAATTTGTTGCCTTTTGCAAATTGGTTGTTTGACTTTGTGTGTAGTTTTTATTCTACTGTTTCTTTGTATCTACTGTGAATGCCCGAAAGATGAATTTCAAGGTAATATCTGGTGATGTACACATACTTTAATAATAAATTTGCTTTGAACTTTGAAACCCACCTGGTCATGGGAGAATGTACAAACAGCGGCAAGAATTGAACCTTGATTCCTGTTTGCTAATGCTATCGCTAAGAGCTACGCTATCGTACTACCCTGCCTGAGGGGAATTAAACAACAGAGTCAAGAGTGATCCCCTTTCATAGAATCACTAAGAGATATACACAGAATCATGCTCTTTGGCCAAACCAATCAGTGCTGACCGTTAATTCTAAATCAAACTCAAAATTATTTTTAAACTTTCCTAAGATTCTACTGCTCACCTGTACACTGCGGGTAGTTCACAGCAGCCAGTTAATCTACTAATCTTCACATTTTGGGAGGGAACTGGGACTCGTAGTGGAAACGGTAGTGTAGTATTACAGTGCCAGCAACCTAGGCTCCATTCCCACCACTGTCTAAAGCAGTTTGTACATTCTCCTTGTGACTACGAGTTTCCTCCCCGTGCTCCAGATTCCTCTCATATTCCAAAGACAGGTGCGTCAGTGGGTACGATCGGTCTGCACAGGCTTGTTGGGCCACAAGGGCCTGTCATTGTACCGTATCTCTTCAGTAAATAAATAACCCCTGGTCCAATGGTTGCAGGGAGAGCAGGCAGATGCCACACAGACAGCAACAGAGGTCGGGATCAAACTTGGGTCTCTTGAACCGTGAGGCAGCAGCCCTACCATCTGCGACACTCTGCCACCCTGTCATAGTACTGAACTGGCACATCATTCAGGGACGATGTGGGTGTCTGAGAGTTTACCCCTCACACCTTAGCAAGATACTCACTCCTGATGGCAACTGAATGTCCTGGTTTGTGGTTATTGTAAAGAAGATTGGCAGGACTAACAACCCTTGCAATGTTGTTCTGCTATTGACCGTCCAGGAGTGAGAAAAAGTCAATGAGGGGTCCTGTCTGTGTATCGTATGCCCAACTCCTTAATTGGCAAGGAGTTTAGTAACTTCTTGCAAGTTTAATTATGACATCGAGTTCTTTGATTCAAATTAACAAGCATTCACACTCCTGAAGCCATGCTTAAAAAAAGCAGCTGCAAATTCCTGTATGCTGAATATGGAGCTACGCGAGGAGTCAAGTTTCTCCTCGTCATCACCTCTAAGAAGTTTGAGACAGATGTCCGACTCTGCCTTAAGAATGTAACAGCCTCATTTATAGAAACAGAGCAGCTGAGAGGGGTTAGAGCCAGAGTATAGCGCACAGAAAAAGGCGACTTTGGCTCTTGCCTGGCTGCTCAGTGCGGAACCTGATGTCGACTTGACCAGGATCTGGTAAAGGCAGGAAAAAAAGATCATTTTTCTAGACTGACTTCCATTTCCAATTCCAGTCCTCTGGTCAATAAGCAGGGAGATCTGGATCACACCACTTCACTATTGAAACCGCATAGCATGGGAACTGTCCCTTTGGCCGAACTGGTCCATGCTGACCAAGATATTCTGTCTAAGCTAGTCCAGCTTTCTGAACCTTTCCAATCCATAAACCCGCCCCCCAACTGACATTCAGAAGTTATTATTGTACTTGCCTCAGCCACTTCCTCTGACAGCTGATTGAAACACAGATGTAAAGAGCCTCAAGTTCCTCTTGTGTTTTCCTTCCCTCCCTCTCACCTTAAACCTGGTTAGATTGCACTTGGAACATTGTGCTCATTTCTGATTATTATAGGACAGATATGGAAGCTTCGGAGATTGTCCAGAGGAAATTTGGCAGGATTCTGCTCGTTTAGAGAGTATGTTTTATGAGAATAGGTTGAGCAACCTAGAGCTTTTCTCTTTGGCGTGAAGGAGGTGTTTTGATAGAGGTGTATAGGATGATAGAGTGGATAGCCAGAGAGACTTTTCCCCAGGATAGAAATGGCTAATACCAGGCGGTTTAATTTTAAAATGATTGGTGCAGAGTATAGGGGTGATGTCAGTAGTAAGTTCTTTAAACAGAGTGTGGTGGGTGCATAGAACATCCTATCGGGGTGGTGGTAGAGGAAGATACATCAAAGGTTTGTAAGAAGCTCTTAGATAGGCACGTAGATGATAGATAAATGGACAGCTATGTAGATAGGAAGAGTTAGATTGTTCTTAGAAAGACTTCTTAAAAAGTCAGCACAACATCATGGGCCAGAGGATCTGTACCGTACTGTTCTATGTCTTCTGGTTCTTGGTACTCAGTCTGGTAAAAAGACTGAGTGGTTTCACCCCATCTATGATTTTATACACCTCTATAAGATCACCTCTCTGGGTCCTACACTCAAAGCAATAAAGTCCTAGCCTATCCAACCTCTCCCTATACTCAGTTCTTCAAGTCTTGGCTGCAGCTTTGTAAATGTTTTCTGCACTTTTTCCAGTTTAATAAAGTTTCCTATCGCAGGGCAACCAAAACTGAACACAATACTCCAAGTGTGGAGTCACCAGCGTCCTGTACAACCTCACCATGACCTTCCAATTGTTATACTCAAAGCCATGACTTATGAAGGCCAACATGCTAAAATCCTTCTTCACCACCCTGTCTATTTGGACTCCACTTTCAGTGAGCCAATGTCCCTCTGTTCTACAACATACCCCAGGGTGAAAATTATGTGTATATTTCTAAAAAATCCCAATTTCTCTCTAATTATGGTCCCAATTATTCTGGCGTTATTTGGTTACTGACCCAACTATAGCTTTAATATCTGAAGTAAAAATTAGAATATTCCAAACTGCCACCACTCCCTGTGTAAATATTTTCTAATTTGTCTCCAATTTTTTGACCCTGGAAATAAGTTCTAGGTCCTTCCTATTTACTCCATCTAGGCCCCTCATAATTTTATACCCTTCAATTAGTTCTCCCCTCAGCTTTTATTTTGAGAAAAACAACCCACCTATCCAATTTTTCCTGGAGGCTATAATTTAAGTACTGTAAATTTCTTCTGTTTGAAGTTCAAAGTGAATTTATTATCAACGTACATATATGTTACCTGAAATTCATTTTCTGCAGGGATACACAGTAAATATAAAGAAACAATACAATAAACAGAAAACTGTACATAAAAACAAAAACACTAATGTGCACAAGCAAAAGTGTGCAAATACTAAAGGAAAAAACAAAATTATGATAATAAATAAATGTGAACATGAGTTGGAAAGTATACATCCTTCCTGTAAGGTAAACTTCATACAGTACTTGAGTTATGGTTAACTTATTGCATGTACAGTCACAGGATAATCTCATTGCTTTTGCATTTTACTGGCATAATTTACATACTACTATTTAACTATTTATGGTTCTATAACTATTTATTATTTATGGTGCAACTGTAACGAAAACCAATTTCCCCCGGGATCAATAAAGTATGGCTATGACTATCCTATGCCTCTGCTAATAAAGGAGAACGTCTTCTGGGCACTTCAGCTTCCCCATTTACCTTCACGGATTTGTGGACGAATAACCAGGGTCCTTCCCTTCCTCTACACTTCCTTATTTCTTTCATTTGTTATATTCCCTTGCTTTGTTACACTTCCCCAAAGGTATTATTATTTCTACTTCCCCGGATTAAATGTTTACCACCCTATTCCAAAGGAAGTTGAATAAATCTCTGATAGGAAAAAAACTCGCAAGACTATTGAAAGGAGCGGAGTTAATTAGATAACAGGCCTCTATAAATATGTTGGCCGCCTTTGTCGTCATGATTTTACATTAAGGATTCTAATAGGGAGGCAGAGAAAGTAGGTGCAGTGGGATGGACGAGTTCAAATTTATCATCATCTGACTTTACATATGTACAACCAAACGAAACAATGTTCCTCCAGACCATGATACACCCACAGAACATATGACACACGGCACATAACCAAACCATTACCATAAACAAGTTCATAAAATATAATTCAAAATGTATGTAGCGCACAGCATAGGTAAACAGTAAACAAACTAGTATGTTTTTTGGGCAAAACAATTACTATGTGCTGATTTAATCGGCAACATCTGAAACAAAGAAGAATGTCAGAAATAGCCAGTAAGTCAGGCAGCATCTGAGGAGAAAGGAAAAAGAGGAAAACTGAGTCAATGCCACAGGAGGCTGACCCTACATCAGAAGTGGCTAGTTTTGACGTAACTGGGAGAAGTTGGTTACCTGAAATAAATGGCACTTCTTGTAGATATCATCACTTGTCTTTAATATTGGGCAGGGTAAAGAATCTGGTTCAGTTATCTACAGTACGATAATCTCTTCGAATTTTCCTCCTGTCCCCCCCAACACAACCTTTTCTCCAAACCTCACCCATTGATCCTCCCTACCCCCACCCCCACTAACTCACTATCTCCTTAATCTCCACAATGGTGAAATTGCACAGGAAGGGCCAATTCTATCGGTCCTGATGAGAAAGGTGGGAGACAAAGGGGAGGGACTTAGAATAGACAACAGGCCAAACTAAATGTTAGCACAATGGAGCAACACACACACAAAATGCTGGAGGAACTCAGCAGGACAGGCAGCATCTATGGAGGGAAATGAACAATCAATATCCCAGCTCTTTACACCCGAAACGTTGACTGATTATTCCCATCTATGGATGCTGTGACTTGCTGAGTTCCTCCAGCATTTTGTGTGTGTTGCTCCAGATTTCCAATGAATGCAGAATCTTTTGCATTTCCCATTGGAATGATGGTCTTGGCATCCCCGATTTAGATGTAAATGAGAAGTATTCTCCTGAGCACGTGACTAGCATCTCAAAGCATTTTATTTGGGAAGTTTTGTTTCAACATTTTAGCTTTTTACAAAGATACAAAGCTTACTCTCACCTCAGAAGTTTAAAAGCTTAGAAAGAACTTAACACTCATTCACCATGACACTCAGTAAACCTACTGATATTCAAATATTGCCATGACAGAATCTGATTATCATTACCACAAGAGACTCCACAGATGCCGAAAATCCAGAGCAATGCAAATAAGATGCCAGAGGACGTCTAAATTCCGGTAATTTCTCCTCCTCCCCATGTCTCTTTTTCTATTCCCCATTCTGGCTCCTCTTTCTCAATTTCTCATCTACCCATCACCTCCCTCTGGTGCCCCTCCTCCTTCCCTTTCTTGCATGGTCCACTCTCCTCTCCAATCAGATTCAGCAGTATTCAGCTCTTTACCTCTTCCACCCATCAGCTCTCAGCCTCTTACTTTGTTCCTCCTTCCCCACCTACCCACCCACCTTGCTCTTCACCCAGTCTCACTATCACTTCTACTCTTTCCCCTCCCCCCACCTTCTTACTCTGGCTTCTTCCCCCTTCCTCTCCAGACCTGATAGTGGGTCTCAGTTTTGACTGTTTATTCCCCTCCATAGATGCTGCCTGATCTGTTGAGTTCCTCCACCATTTTGTGTGTTTTTCTCTGATATATGATCACTGACTTACATGACATGAAATATGTTGTTTTATGGCAGAGGGCTTATTGGAACTTTATATGAACTTGCACTGCAGTCTAAGTAATGCCCTGTGAGGGGAAAAGAAGGTATGAAGTAAGAGGCAGGGAGGTGATAGGTGGAAGAGGCAACCATCTACAACTGCTCTCTGGTTTCTCCCATGAAGCCAATGTCTAATCTAGTTTACTACCTCATCTTGAAAGCCAAGCAGCAGAACCTCCTTGACCAACCTCACATGCAGGACTTTGTCAAAGGCCTTGCTAAAGTCCATGTAGACAACATCCACTGCATTTCCTTCATCAACTTCCCTGTTAACTTCCTCGAAAAGCTCTAAAGTTAGTTAGACATGATCTACCACACACAAAGCCATGATGACTATCCCTAATCAGTCCCTGTCTATCCAAATACTATATATCCAGTCCCTTAGAATACCTTCCAATACACAGCTCAGTACAAACTAGACGGACTTAATGTCCTTCTGCTGTGCTATAGTGCTCAGTGACATAAAGAGTCTCTTTCCTCAGGGTGAAAATGTCAAACGTTAGAGGTAAATACAGGTACTGAGATACAGTGGAAAAACTTGTTTTGCATCCCATCCATACAGATCAGTTCATTACACAGGGCATTGAAGCGGTACAAGGTAAAACAATAACAGGGTGTAGAATAAAGTGTTACAGTTACAGAGAAAATGTAGATCATGCAGACAGTGCAATGTAAGGCCCTAATGAGAACTTGTGAGGTCAAGAGCCCACTTTGTGCTAGGGGATCGTTCAATAGTCCTATAAAAGCAGAGTAGAAGCTGTCCATGAGCCTGTTGGTATGTGCTTCCAGGCTTTTGCATCTTCTGCAGGATGGGAGGAGGGAAAGAGAGAACGTTCAGGCTGGGTAGGTCTGATTATGCTGGCTGCTTTACCGAAGTAGCAAGAAGCATAGTTAGAGTCCATGGAGGGGAGACTGGTTTTCATGATGAGCTCAGCCATGTTTCTCATGGCAATTATGCATCCAAATGGAATGTTTCTATGGTGTAGTGATAAAAATTGGTCAGGATCAGCAGGGACATGTCAAATTTATTTAGTCTCCTGAGGAACAGAGGCGCTTGTGAGCTTTCTTGACCATGGCATCTTATGGTTGGACGAGGACAGATGATGGTCACTCCTAGGAACTTGCCCAAGTTCTCAACTCTCTCAACCTTGACACTATTGATGTAGATAGAAGCATGTCTACCACCCCCTCTTATTAAAGTCAATGATTATTGCTTTGTGACATTGAGAGAAAGATTGTTGTCATGACACCATGTTACTAGGCTCTCTATCTACTTGCTGTTCTGCACCTCATCATTATTTTTGTACGGCCCACTGTGGTGGTACCCTTTGAAAACTTGTAGATGGAGTGAGAGCAGAATCTAGCCACAGAATCAAGAGTGTACAGGGAGTAGAGTAGGGTGCTGAGAACACTGCCTTGGTGGTGAGGACGGGGGAGGCGGCACAGTGTTGAGAGAAATTATGACAAAGGTGTGGCTGCCTATCCCTACGACTGCAGTCTGTTGGCCAAGTCAAGGACCTGATTGCAGAAGTAAGTGTTGAGCCCAGGTTTAGGAATTTAGAGATGAGTTTGATTGAATTATAGTACGGATAGCAATCAATAAACAACAGTCTACATTGGTCATAAACAAGCGAAAATCTGCAGATGCTGGAAATCCGAGCAACACACAAAATGCTGGAGGAACTCAGCAGGCCAGGCAGCATCAATGTAAAAGAGTACAGTCAATGATTCAGGCCAAAACCCTTCAGCGGGACTGTTGTTTGAGTCTAACATTGCTGTCTAGATGCTCCACACATACACGTAGGGCCATGGAGATGGCGTCCGCAGCCGACCTGTTGCAGTTTTAAGCTAATTGCAGTGGGTTGAGGTTGTCTGGAAGTCTAGAGTTAATGTGTGCCATGACCAGACTCGTAGCACTTCACAATGGTGGATATTACAGACAAGGGGCAGTATGTTACCTTGATTCTTATAGGTACTGAGATAAGAGTGTTCTTCTTAAAGTGAGGACTTCAGATTGATGCAGGGAGAGGTTAACAACATCTGCGAATACCCCCACTAGATGATCTGTGCCCAGAGACACCACCTGGGCCAGGTGCTTTGCATGATTCATTCTCAAGACGACTGATCTTACACCTGTAGTGGTGACTGTGGGTTCGGGTGCACTAGAGATGGTCAGGACGTGGTTTACATTCTGTTCAAAATTCCCTTCTATGCAAAATGCACAGAACGCATTCAGCTCAGCAGGAAGGGATGTTCTATTGTGGTCAATGCTGCCTGAAGTCTGTTATAGCACAACTGGCTGCTGGCCTGAGTCTCTATTTTGGACTGGTATTATCTTTTGGCATCCTTGATAGCTTTACTTAGGTCATGTCTCGATTAGGTTTAAGTCAGAAAGGAGAAAAGCTTAAAGGAGATGTGTGAGGGAAGTTTTACACACAGGAGTGTGTAACACACAACCAGGGAAGTGTTGGTATTAGATACAATAGTAAAGTTTAAAAAGGCATTTAGACAAACAAATAAGCAGGCAGGGAGTAGAGGGCTACGGATTGTGTGCTGGCAGATGAAATTTAGACTGGTGCAGACAAGGTTGGCGGCGTGGTAGCATAGCACAATCACCTTACGGCACCAGCAATCACTGTTCGGGGTTCAATTCCCTCTGATGTCTGTAAGGGGATTGCACGTTCTCTCTGTGACCATCTGGGTTTCCTCCTGGTGCTCTGGTTTCCTCCCACGTTCCAAAGATGTACGGGTTAGTGCTAGTATGTTGTAGGGATACTAATATTGGTGCTGCAAGCAATCCTCAGACTGTGTTGGTTGTTGACGCAAAATGACATTTCACTGTATGTTTTGATGTATGTGTGACAAATGAAGCTATTCTAATCAAAGGGCCTCTTCCTGTGCTATATTGTTCTGTGTTTAATGGGTGATGGGGTGGGTGACAATGGTGGCATTTAAACAGGGCTGCTTCTTTTTAAGCGCAAACACGAGGAAATCTGCAGATGCTGGAATTTCAAGCAACACACATCAAAGTTGCTGGTGAACGCAGCAGGCCAGGCAGCATCTCTAGGAAGAGGTACAGTCGAGGTTTCAGGCCAAGACCCTTCGTCAGGACTAACTGAAGGAAGAGCTAGTAAGAGATTTGAAAGTGGGAGGGGGAGGGGGAGATCCAAAATGATCGGAGAAGACAGAGGGGGGAGGGATGGAGCCAAGAGCTGGACAGGTGATTGGCAAAAGGGATATGAGAGGATCATGGGACAGGAGGCCCAGGGAGAAGGAGAAGGAGGAGGGGGGAAAACCCAGAGGATGGGCAAGGGGTATAGTCAGAGGGACAGAGGAAGAAAAAGGAGAGAGAGAGAAAGAATGTGTGTATATAAATAAATAACGGATAGGGTACGAGGGGGAGGTGGGGCATTAGCGGAAGTTAGAGAAGTCAATGTTCATGCCATCAGGTTGGAGGCTACCCAGACGGAATACAAGGTGTTGTTCCTTCAACCCGCTCAGGGGATCTCCCATCCACTGCTACCAACCTTATAGTTCCCACACCTCGCACTTCCCGTTTCTACCTCCTACCCAAGATCCACAAACCTGCCTGTCCTGGCAGATGTATTGTCTCAGTTTGCTCCTGCCCCACCGAACTCGTTTCTGCATACCTCGACACAGTTTTAATCCCCCCTTGTTCAATCCCTTCCTACCTATGTTTGTGACACTTCTCACACTGTTAAACTTTTCGATTTTAAGTTCCCTGGTCCCCACCGCTTTATTTTCACCACAGATGTCCAGTCCCTGTATTCTTCCATCCCCTATCAGGAAGGTCTCAAAGCTCTCCGCTTCTTTCTGGATTCCAGACCTAATCAGTTCCCCTCTACCACCACTCTGCTCCATCTAGCAGAATTAGTCCTTACTCTTAATAATTTCTCCTTTGGCTCCTCCCACTTCCTCCAAACTAAAGGTGTAGCTATGGGCACCCGTATGGGTCCTAGCTATGCCTGCCTTTTTGTTGGCTTTGTGGAACAATCTATGTTCCAAACCTATTCTGGTATCCGCCCCCACTTTTACTTCGCTACATCAACGACTGCATTGGTGCTGCTTCCTGCACGCATGCTGAGCTCGTTGACTTTATTAACTTTGCCTCCAACTTTCACCATGCCCTCAAGTTTACCTGGTCCATTTCTGACACCTCCCTCCCCTTTCTAGATCTTTCTGTCTCTATCTCTGGAAACAGCTTATCTACTAATGTCTACTATAAGCCTACTGACTCTCACAGCTATCTGGACTATTCTTCTTCTCACCCTGTCTCTTGCAAAAATGCCATCCCCTTCTCGCAATTCCTCCGTCTCCGCCGCATCTGCTCTCAGGATGAGGCTTTTCATTCCAGGACGAGGGAGATGTCCTCCTTTTTTTTTATTAAAAGAAAGGGGCTTCCCTTTCTCCACCATCAATCCTGCTCTCAAACGCATCTCCCCCATTTCACGCACATCTGCTCTCACTCCATCCTCCCGCCACCCCAGTAGGAATAGGGTTCCCCTGGTCCTCACCTACCACCCCACCAGCCTCCGGGTCCAACATATTATTCTCCGTAACTTCCGCCACCTCCAACGGGATCCCACCACTAAGCACGTCTTTCCGTCCCGCCCCCCCCGCCGCTTTCCGCAGGGATCGCTCCCTACGCGACTCCCTTGTCCATTCGTCCCCACCATCCCTCCCCACTGATCTCCCTCCTGGCACTTAACCGTGTAAGCGGAACAAGTGCTACACATGCCCTTACACTTCCTCCCTTACCACCATTCAGGGCCCCAGACAGTCCTTCCAGGTGAGGTGACACTTCACCTGTGAGTTGGCTGGGGTGATATGCTGCGTCCAGTGCTCCCGGTGTGGCCTTCTATATATTGGTGAGACCCGACACAGATTGGGAGATTATTTTGCTGAACACCTACACTCTGTCCGCCAGAGAAAGCAGGATCTCCCAGTGGCCACATATTTTAATTCCACATTCCATTCCCATTCTGATATGTCTATCCATGGCCTCCTCTATTGTAAAGATGAAGCCACACTCAGGTTGGAGGAACAACACCTTACATTCCGTCTGGGTAGCCTCCAACCTGATGGCATGAACATTGACGTCTCAAACTTCCGCTAATGCCCCACCTCCCCCTTGTACCCCATCCGTTATTTATTTATATACACATTCTTTCTCTCTCTCTCCTTTTTCTCCCTCTGTCCCTCTGACTATACCCCTTGCCCATCCTCTGGGTTTCCCCCCCTCCCCCTTTTCCTTCTCCCTGGGCCTCCTGTCCCATGATCCTCTCATATCCCTTTTGCCAATCACCTGTCCAGCTCTTGGCTCCATCCCTCCCCCTCCTGTCTTCTCCTATCATTTTGGATCTCCCCCTCCCCCTCCCACTTTCAAATCTCTTACTAGCTCTTCTTTCAGTTGGTCCTGATGAATTGTCTCGGCCCGAAACATCCACTGTACCTCTTCCTAGAGATGCTGCCTGGCCTGCTGTGTTCACCAGCAACTTTGATGTATGTTGCTTCTTTTTAAGATTTGGGTACCCTTACATTAGTTAGCATACAGTCAGCTTCTCATGGGAAAAATATTCATCAGATAACAAACACTTAACAGTATTAGAGATAAAGGTAGCTCATGTTTTAAACATACATACTTACACAAGGACTGTGACTGAAAATAGAACCAGGATAAGAACAGACACCAGTGACACTTCAGTGCCTAGAAAAAGCAGTTTCCAACTCTGTTCTTAAAATAAAACAACTTATTGGAATTACTCTGTTTCAATTAAAGCGCAGCGTAAGAATGAGTAACATAATTTTGTTTCACATATATTCCTGTTAACATCCTCAGGACTTAACATCAAATTCAAAGTTTCCAAGTACCAGTCTTCCTAGTTCTGAAAATCAGAAAAATGGCAGATGCTGAAATAGAACACAAAGATGCTAGAATACTCAGAAACTCACCTAGAGGAATATATTTAATGTCATCTTCAAAAGGCAGATCCTCAAGATGATATCCACCATCCAGGACATGCCCTCATCTCATTACTATCATCAGGGAGGAGGTAGAGGAGCCTGAAGATGCAACATTTTTGGGAACAGTTTCTTCCCCTCTGCCATCAGAATTCTGAACCCATGAATGAACAATGAAACCATGAACACTGTCTCTTTACTTTGCTCTTTTGCACTATACATTTGTTTTTTATATATATTTATTTTTGTATTTTACATTTCTTATTGCCTTTTTATATTTTGTTATCTTACATGTTTCTTATTGCAATTTATAGTAATTGCATTGTACTGCTGCCACAAAACAACAAATTTCATGACATGCCACTGGTAATAAACTTGATTCTAAATGTTTCAAGTCTGAGACCCTTCAGAACTGAGAAGGTTGATTTCAGTGGCAGAAAGGGGGTGGGTGGGTGTGTTGGGGGGGGGGTTGCAGTGAGCTGTTGGAGGTTGGAAAGAACATAGAGAACATCTCTGATAGAGAGAGAGACCAAAGGAGTTGGTGGGGCAAGTGAGGAAAGCAGTTACAAGCACATTATGTTTTCCTGTCTGGGTAATGTTGTTAGTGATAATGTGGTGGGACTTTCCCCACAGACCAGACTATACAAATAGAAACTAAATATTGAATCAGTATGATGATAGGTAGAGATAGCCAGGAAGATAAGACTATAAGATGTAGGAACAGAATTAGGTCATTTGACCCATTGAGTCTGCTCCGCCATTCCATCATGGCTGATTTATTATCCTCAACCCCATTCTCCTGCCTTCTCCCCATAACTTTGGATGCCCTTACTAATTAAGAACCCGTCAATGTCTGCTTTAAAAATACCCAAGAACTTGACCTCTACAGCTGCCTAGGGTAATAAATTCCATAGATTCTCCACCCTCTAGTTGATAACCAGTCCTGGAGGATACAATGTGCCCAGATGGAAGATGAGATGTTCCTTGAGCCTACATTTGGCCTCACTGCAACAGATGAAGAGTCACAGACAGAAAGGCCAGTGTAGGAGTGGAGAATTCACCCTCAATGTCAAATTTATTTCCATTTTTTAATTAATTTGCATTGGAATTACAGAATTCTCCAATTTTAACAACTTTATTCTTTTTATTGTTAAAACTGGCCATTGCTACCTTTTTATTCTGGATCAGTTTTGTATTTGTATGATTTGTATGGTCTAGTCTGCTGAACAGGTCCCACATTAACAACATATTACAAGAAAACAATGTGCTTGTAACTGTACCTGTTAACCTGCTTGTTCTCACCCTATCAGAGATATTCCCTCTGTTCTACCCATCTTCTCTCCTACTCAAATTTGCCTTGCTCGTCTCTTTTCCTAGTTTTCACAAAGGGTCTTACACATCAAACTTTAACTCTCTTTCTCTCCCCACGGGTGCTGCCTAACCTTCTGGGCACTTTAGCATTTTCTTATAGTTCAGATTTCCAGCATCTGCATTTCGTTTTCCATTTTCGACATTGTTTATTAAATATATTTTTCTCCTATTCTGTTTTAATCTCCTATAAACAGTTCACCCCAAGAACTGGACCTTCACTCTATGATGGGCCAAATTAATTAAACTAGATAAATGTTAAAATAATCCCTCCTGTCTACTCAATGTCCATACTCATACACATTCATGTGTCTATCTTTAAAGTTATATAGCATGTTCTCAGGCTCTTCAGCCCAATGGGTCCATACCAACCATGGTGCTTACTCCAGCTAGTCCCACTTCCTTTCCCTCAGCTCATACCCCTCTAAACTCTAAGCCAAGTACTTCTTAAATGACACCATTGTATCTACTTCCAACCACTTCCACTGGCAGCTTCTTCCAACTGCTTACCAGCCTCTGTGGAAAAAATTGCCCCTCAGGTCCCTGTAAAATCTTTCCCCCTCACTCTAAATCTATGCCCCCTAGTTTTTGACTCCCCTATCCTGAGGAAGAGACTGTTACCATTCATCTTATCTATGTTCCTCATCCATTCATCCCCCCCCCCCCACTGATCTCCCTCCTGCAAGCAGAACAGGTGTACACCTGCCCATTCACCAAATCCCTCATCATCATTTAGGGCCCCCAAATAGTCCTTCCAAGTGAAGTGATACTTCCCCAAATCTCTTGGGGTCATGTACTGTATCCCAGTGTGATCTCTTCCACCTTGGTGAGACCCTACATAAACTGGGGGACCTTCTCTCTACCACACAGATACTTTCCTGGTGACCAACCATTTTAATTCCAATCCCTATTCCCATTCCCATGGTCTCCTGTACCAGCATGATGAGGCCACTCTCAGGTTGGAGGACGTGACAGCATAAACATCAAATTTCTCCAACTTCTGGGATTTCCTCCCCCACTCCCCTTCCCTTCCTTTTCCACTCCCCATTCTGGCTCCATTTATCACTTCTCCACAGCTACCCATCATCTCCCTCTGGTTCCCTCCTCCTTCCCTTTCTCCCATGGTCCTCTCAGATTCCTTCTTCTCCAGCCCTTTATCTTTTTGACCCTTCACTTTGCAGCTTCTCATCTCATCCCCTTCCCCCACCTACCTTACCCCTCACCCGGCTTTATCTATCATTGTTCAGTTTGTAATCCTCCCGACCTTTTTATTCTGGCTTCTTCCCCCTTCCTTTCCAGTCCTGATGAAAGGTCTCGGCCCAGAATATTGACTGTTTATTCCTCTCCATAGATGCTGCCTGAGCTGCTGAGTTCCTTCAGCATCTTGTGTGTCACTCTGGACTTACAGCATCGCAGAATCTCCTGTGTTCATGATTTTATGAACCTCTATAAGGTCACCCCTCATTCTCCTACACTCCAAGGAATAAAGATCTAGCCTGGCCAACCTTCCCCTATAACTCGTGCCCTCTCTTAGATCCATGTAAATCTTTTCTACACTCTTCCCAATTTAGCATCTTTCCTATAACAGGGTGACCAAAGCAGTACACAGTAATGAGCCTTTTAAATGCATCCATCCTATTTGCCCCCATTACCACCCCTGGCATTCCAGGCATCCACCACTCTGTATAAAAAAAAACTTGCCTCTCACATCTCCTTTGAAATTAACCTATTTCACCTTAAATGCATGCCCAAATATTGCTCTCCAGACCAGTAATCCAACATGCAGCACCACAACTGGTGTCAGGTTATAAAAATAAAGATTAATTTTATTTGTCACATGTGCATCGAAACATGCAGTGAAATGCATCATTTACATGGAGGATGTGCTGGGTAGCCCCCAAGTGTCACCACACAACTCACTAACAATAATCTGTGCATCTTTGGAACGTGGGAGGAAATTGTAACATTCGGAGAAAACCCACCTCACCACGGGAAGAATGTACAATCTCCTTACAGACAGCAGTGGGAATCAAACCCCAATCTTTCTTCATCTACACCCTATCATAGGCCTACTTCTCTGTAAATTAATACGTGTTTGAACTCTATCTTTTCCAACTTTGAAGAGTTGTTGACTTGGAATCTGAACTTTGTTTCTCTCTCTCTACAGATACTGCCTGACCTGCTGAGTATTTCCAGCACTTAAATGTAGATCATTACAGCACAGTACAGGCCCTTCAGCCCATGATGTTTACTAGCCTTTTAACCTACTCTAAAATGAATCTAACCCTTCACTTGGCCCTTCATTTTTCTACCATCCATGTACCTAAGAGTCTCTTAAATGTCCCTGTTGCAGCTGTCTCTACCACCACCCCTGGTAGTGTATCACACCTACTCACAACTCTGTCATAAGGTGGGTGTTGATGGCGGACCCAAATGCAAGACACAGATACTGAAGTACTGGGAACTGGACTGGACTAGAGTTAGGGACGGGACTGGACCCAGACCAGGAGCTGGGACAGGAACACAGACTTGGGCTAGGAAAGCGGGACCAAGACAAGGAACTGGGAACTTGGAGACTGGGTGTGGACTCCGAGCCAGAGACTGGACAAGGACCCAGAACCTGGGTCTTAGACCCCAGAACTAGGCGAGGACATGACGTGGCTACAGGACTGGACATGGCTTGGGTTCTTCGAGGCTTGGCGACGGGACTAAGCGGGGCTTGGGTACGGACTCCGAGCCAGACACTGGACAAGGACCCAGAACCTGGGTCTCGACTCGGGCTCGGACTCCGGAACTAGGCGAAGACATGACGTGGCTACAGGACTGGACGGGGTTAGAGTTCTTCGAGGCTAGGGTTCGGGACAGGGCCGGGTCCCTTCCTTGGACGCCGGGCTGGGATGACTGCCGAGGAAAGTGTCAGGCATTTAGATGGGAAGGGGCAGAGAACAGTCCTGCCTCAGGGTAACTGCAAAGACGGCCTGACTTACCCAATGAAGGCGAGGACGGGAAGGGATAGATCCAACCGCAGGGTAACGGCAAGGACTGCTTGACTTACCCCACGGAGGCAAGGACAGGACGGGAGCCCAATCCGGGGTGGCTTCCAGTCTCGGGGCGGCCAGCAACCTTGGCTGGCTACGGGAACAGCCGAATCCATATCTAGCTCGGAGCGACAGGCGGCCACTCACCTGGCCCCAGAAACGGCCGAATCCATACCACGATGACTACTCCGACTAGAGACAACAACGCTCCGTGAAGCGGTGGTCCTGCAACCAGGCCTAGAGATCACGAATGGCTGCTCTAGCCTTCCACTGGCGAGTTGCTCCAAGGGGATACTGACGAGACAAACCAGCACCCACACTCGGCCCCAGGGCCATTTATATTCCCAGCCTCAGGTGCCTATGATTAAGCCCAACTGAAACAAGGGACAGCCGGAAGACCCGGAGTCCACGGACCGGACCATGACAATGTAAAGAATTTACCTCTGACAACCTCCAATCACCTTAATATTATGCCCCCTGGTGTTAGCCAATCCAGCCCTGGGAAAAGTTTCTGACCATCCACTGGATCTACACCTCTATCAAGTCTCCTTTCACCCTCCTTTGCTCCAAAGAGAGAAGCTCTGGCTCGCTCGACCTATCCCCATACCACATGCTCTCTAATCCAGGCAGCATCCTCGTAAATCTCCTCCGCACCCTCTCTAAGGCTTCTAGGTTCTTCCTATAATGTGACTACCAGAAATGGACCCAATATTCCACGTGTGGTCTAACCAGGGTTTCACAGAACCGGGTGACGGGGTGGAGTTGGGTCTCTACGAAAGGAGGTGTGAGACGCTCCTTCCCTCCACTAGCCTGCAGGTCACCCTTGGGCGAGGTGTGGCACCCGCTTAGTCCTCCCTCCCCCACCCCCGATCAGAGTCACGTGAAGCCATGGGAGCAGGTGGTGGATGGTCGTATGGGGCAGTCCCGGTTATGTGAGCACTGACACCAGGCAGACAATCTGTGAAGAGTATTGATAATGGCTGGGGTCACCCCTTTTGTCAAGACACTGCCCAGAAGGCGGCGGCAATGACAAACCACTTCCGTAGAAAAATTTGCCAACAATCATGGTCATGGACGGCCATGATCGCTCACGTCACACCACACGGCACTTAACGAACGAACTCAAACCAGCACACCATACGCCTTCTTAACCACTTAGAATAAAATCTTCTGGTATTATTTCAGAATCCCAGTATCTGCACTCTTTATTGTTAGGGTTCGGGTTCTTTAGTCATCCGTCTGACAATCTGAAAGCTGCCCCGATTTACATCACTGCGTTCTGCATGTGCATTGCTAACAGCGAAGAATCTTCCCCTTTCGGAGGAAGGAATTCGAACAGCAGTTCAGTCTGAGGGGAAATTACTGTGCAATCGATAACACTGCACTGACAAGCTAAATAATATCTTCTCGAGGGGTAAGCGGCGCAGGAGCGACGGGTTGTTAATTTCACGCGTGCCGGGAGGGGAGGGTGGGCAAGCCGGCCAGCACCTCTGCGGGTAGTGGACTCCGCTGTTCTGGGACTCGTTCTCTCGACCCCAACCCCCCACCTCCCAAAATTGCTGAGCACGGACGGGTTTGATCGACAGCTGTACGGGGCCGAGCCAAATGCGTCGGGCTCGGCTGAATTTAAAAATACTCCTCTGAGCTATCCCTCTGCACAAGTCGAGGCTCATCCTATAAGCAAAAAATGTATTCACTGGGACTAAGTTAGAAAGGCGTTCTTTTTTTCCCCCCCTTCGGGCTCCTTACAATCAATAAGGCTGCAAGTCCTTCCTTCGAGGTGTGTTTTGCGCGCCTGTCAAAGTCAGCTGGATTCAAGGTAACCTGATGTGTGTTGAACTATTAATTGCAGACTGCTGCCTTGTACATTTAGTCGAGAGTGACGGGATAACCAACACAGGCTGCTTTTCGATCTATGCCTCCACAGAAGAGTCCGCGTAATTTGCGCAATCTCCGCCGCAATGTTGTACCTTTTTTTAAAGGAATGGTGCGTTAATAAAACCAAAACGAAAATCGCCCGCAGTTTCTGTGGTGAGTTTCGAACCGCCCATCCCCAGGGGTAATCGAATGTCACTGCGGTGGCTGGTAAGAGCCAAGGTTGCTTGGTTTAGCAATTACCCGGTTTGCTTTCGCCGGCTCTTCCTTTTCTATCACCTAATTATGTCTCCAGTCGCCGCGGCCGTGGGAGCAAACGATTTAAAACCAAATCCCTGAGCCCCAGGGTCGTTCTCTGTATTTACAATTCGAGGCTTCATTGAGTATTCAGTGAAACCAAACTCTCATTGGTTTTGAATTTAATTCTGTATCTGACAAGTAGGAGTCATAAATAAAATCAAATCGTGGGAGTTCAGCGTCAACTTGATCCCTTAAGAATGGAGGATGAGAACAAAAATCCCATGTAACTGTAGATGCCAAGCGGTATGGTAATTGGTTTGATTTATTATTGTTTTGTACCTCGATACAGTGTCTCCATACAGAGTAACTTGCGTTTGCATGCCATCCATTCCACACATTGAGATAATACCAAAAGAAAAAAAGCAGTTAACATTACCCTTTACCGGGCCAACTATGGGATCGGGGTTCAATTGCCGCCGCTGTCAGAACGTTCTCCCTGTGTTTTCTCCCATAGCCCCAAAACGTACGGGTTAGGATTAGTGAGTGGTGGGCATGCTGTTTTGGTAGCAGAAGCGTGGCGACTCTTGCGGTCTGCCCCCCGGCACAATCTTCAGACCGTGTTGGTTGTTGATGTCAGCGGCGCATTGCACTCTGTTTCGGTGTAGATGCGGCAAACAGAGCCGATCTTTAAGCTTTAAATATTTATCTGTAAAAACCGGGTTGGACTGATAAAAGGGGGCAGACCTAAAAATGAGAACTTTCAGGAGCACTTGAAAGTAGGAGGGTATCTAAAAAGGAAATTAGAAAGGAAAAGGGGGTTATGAGATGCGATTGTCGAAGAAGGTCAAGGAAAATCCTGAAGTATTTTAAATATATTAAGGGCAAGAACATTGGAAAGAGTAGGGTTCATTAGAGACCAAAGAAGCAGTCTGTGCATGGAGCCAGAAATTAGTGGGTGTTAAATAAATAATTCCCATCTCTAATCAAAGTCAAGGTAAATTTATTATCAAACTGCATAAATGTCACCATATACAACTCTGATTCATTTTATTGCAGGCACTCACAGGAAAATAAAGTGATACGATAGAATTCATGGAAAAAACTACACATAAGTATAGTGTAACTGTTCACCACTTGCACTGGCAGCTCCGTCCACGCTCTCACCAACCTCTGAGTGAAGATGATCCCCCTCAAGGCCCTCTTAAACATTTTACCTTTCACCCTTAACCCATGACTTCTAGTTGTAGTCTCACCCAACCTCAGTGAAAAAACTGCATCCAAGGGAATAACGTGTCAAGTCCTTGGGATTTATCCGTCCTAGTTTATCTCAAGACAGCAAACACCTCCTCCTCTGTAATCTGTATAGGGTTCACGACCTCACTGCCTGCATTGGCTCATATCTATAGACTCTACAAACACATTAAGAGCCTTCTACAGATCTCTGTATCCTGAGTAAATAAAGATGCAAAAAAAATTCATTTAAGATCTTCTCCAAGTCGTTTGGCCCTATGCATAGATTATCATTCTGATCTTCCGGATGACCAGATTTGTCCCTTGCTATCCTTTTGCTCTTAATATATCTGGAGAAGGCTTTAGGATTCTCTGCATTATCTTATGTCTTCTATTAGCTCTCCTGATTTCCTTAGACTCCTCAAATACTTCATTTGTTCCTACCTGCCTATACCTATAACCATATAACAATTACAGCATGGAAACAGGCTATCTCGGCCCTTCTAGTCCATGCTGAACTCTTACTCTCACCTAGTCCCACCTACCTGCACTCAGCCCATAACCCTCCATTCCTTTCCTGTCCATATAGCTGTCCAATTTAACCTTAAACGACAACATCGAACCTGCCTCAACCACTTCTGCTGGAAGCTCGTCCCACACAGCCACCACTCTCTGAGTAAAGATGTTCCCCCTCATGTTATCCCTAAACTTTTGCCCTTTAACTCTCAACTCATGTCTTCTTGTTTGAATCTCCCCCACTCTCAATGGAAAAAGCCTATCCATGTCAACTCTATCTATTCCCCCTCATAATTTTAAATACCTCTATCAAGTTCCCCCTCAACCTTCTACGTTCCAAAGAATAAAGACCCAACTTGTTCAACCTTTCTCTGTAACTTAGGTGATGAAACCCAGGTAACATTCCAGTAAATCTTCCTTGTACCCTCTCTATTTTGTTGACATCTTTCCTATAATTTGGTAACCAAAACTGTACACAATACTCCAAATTTGGCCTCACCAATGCCTTGTACAATTTCAACATTACATCCCAACTCCTATACTCAATGCTCTGATTTATAAAGGCCAGCATACCAAAAGCTTTCTTCACCACCCTATCCACATGAGATTCCACCTTCAGGGAACTATGCACCAGTATTCCTAGATCCCTCTGTTCTACTGCATTCTTCAATGCCCTACCATTTACCATGTATGTCCTATTTTGATTAGTCCTACCAAAATGTAGCACCTCACATTTATCAGCATTAAACTCTATCTGCCATCATTCAGCCCACTCTTCTAACTGGCCTAAATCTCTCTGCAAGCTTTGAAAACCTACTTCATTATCCACAACTCCACCTATCTTAGTATCATCTGCATACTTACTCATCCAATTTACCACCCCATCATCCAGATCATTAATATATATGACAAATAACACTGGACCCAGTACAGATCCCTGAGGCACACGACTAGTCACCAGCTTCCAATCTAACAAACAGTTTTCCACCACCACTCTCTGGCGTCTCCCATCCAGCCACTGCTGAATCCATTTTACTACTTCAATATTAATACCTAACGATTGAACCTTCCTAACTAACCTTCTGTGTGGAACCTTGTCAAAGGCATTACTGAAGTCCATATAGACAACATCCACCGCTTTACCCTCGTCAACTTCCCCGGTAACCTCTTCAAAAAATTCAATAAGATTTGTCAAACATGACCTTCCACGCACAAATCCATGTTGACTGTTCCTAATCAGACCCTGTCTATCCAGATAATTATATATACCATCTCTAAGAATACTTTCCATCAATTTACCTACCACTGACGTCAAACTCACAGGCCGATAATTGCTAGGTTTACTCTTAGAACAATGGAACAACATGAGCAATACGCCAATCCTCTGGCACCATCCCCGTTTCTAATGACATTTGAAATATTTCTGTCAGAGCCCTTGCTATTTCCACACTAACTTCCCTGAAGGTCCTAGGGAATATCCTGTCAGGACCCAGAGTCTTATCCACTTTTATATTCCTTAAAAGCTCCAGTACTTCCTCTTCTTTAATCATCATAGTTTTCATAACTTCCCTACCTGTTCCCCTTATCTTACACAATTTAATATCCTTCTTCTTCATGAATACCAAAGAAAAGAAATTGTTCAGAATCTCCCCCATCTCTTTTGGCTCCACACATAGCTGTCCACTCTGGTTCTCTAAGGGACCAATTTTATCCCTCACTATCCTTTTGCTATTTATATAACTGTAGAAACCCTTGGGATTTATATTCACCTTACTTGCCAAAGCAACCTCATAACTTCTTTTAGCTTTTCTAATTTCTTTCTTAAGATTCTTTTTACATTCTTTATATTCCTTGAGCACCTCATTTACTCCATGCTGCCTAAATTTATTGAAGATATCTCTCTTTTTTCAAACCAAGTTTCCAATATCCCTTGAAAACTATGGCTCTCTCAAACTTTTAACCTTTCCTTTCAACCTAACAGAAACACGAAGATTCTGTACCCTCAAAATTTCACCTTTAAATGACCTCCATTTCTCTATTACATTCCTCCCATAAAACAAATTGTCCCAATCCACTCCTTCTAAATCCTTTCACACCTCCTTAAAGTTAGCCTTTCTCCAATCAAAAATCTCAACCCTGGGTCCAGACCTATCCTCCTCCATAATTATATTGAAATTAATAGCATTGTGATCACTGGACTCGAAGTGCTCCCCAACACAACCCTCCGTCACCTGACCTATCTCATTCCCTAACAGGAGATCCAACACTGCCCCTTCTTGGTACCTCTATGTATTGCTGCAAAAAACTTTCCTGCACAAATTTTACAAACTCCAAACCATCCAGCCCAAAACTATTCACAATACTCCAAGTGAGGCCTCACCAGTGCTTTAAGTCTCAACGTTACCTTAACCCAAGGACCAGATCAGTCCTTTTCCATAATTACCTTGAAACTAATAGCATTATGATCACTGGACAGAAAATGTTCTTCTACAAAAACTTCGTCATCCGTCCTGTGTCATATCCTAATAATTGCATACTCTCTAGTTGGGACTTCTATGTACTGATTAAGAAAACTTTCCTGAACAGAGTTGACATGTTCTTTCCCATCCAGCCCTTTTATGGTGTGAAGTCCCAGCCAAATATGGAAAGTTAAAATCACCAAATATCATAACTTTATGTTTCTTGCAACAGTCTGTGATCTCTCCACAAATTTGCTTTTCTCAAACCCACTGACTATTCGGCAGTTTATAATAAAATCCATTAATATGGTCATAATTTTCTTATTCCTCAGTTCTACCCATAACACCTCACTAGACAAGTTCTCCAGTCTGTTCTGACTGAGCACTGCCATGACATTTTCCCTAACTGGTAAGGTCACCCCTCCTCCTTTAGCCCCTCCCTCTCTGTCACGTCTAAAACAATGGAACCCTGGAATATTGAGCTGCCAGTCCTGCCCCTCCTGCAACCGAGTCTCACTGATGGCTACAATATCATAATTCCATGTGTTGATCCATGCCCTAAACTCATCCGCCTTTCCTACAATACTCCTTGCGCTGAAGTATATGCAGCTCAGAACATTAGTCTACCATGCTTGACCTTTGATTTTTGATTTTGTATGTAGGCTTCACAACATCTTTCTTCACCATCACGCCACTACTTGTTCTGGCATTCTGGTTCCCATTCCCTGCAACTCAGCTCAAGAAGTAGAATGCTTGTGGGAAGAATTAAGAAACTGCAATAGTAAAAAGACCTGATTGGAGTTATATACATGCCTCCAAACAGTAGCCAGGATGCGGGATACAAATTACAATAAGAGACAGAAAAGGCATGTAAAAAGGACAATGATATGATACTCATGGGAGATTTTAATATGCAGATGGATCAGCAAAATTAGGTTGCTGCTGGATCCCAAGAAAGGGAATTTGTAAAATGCCGATGGGATGGCTTTTAGAGCAGCTTGTGGTTGAGCCCACTAGGGAAAAGGTAATTCTGGATTCAGTGTTGTTTAATGAACCAGAATTGATTAGAGAGCTTAAGGTAAAGGAACCTTTAGGAGTCAGTGATTATAATATGATTGATGATAGATATAATACAGCAAAAATTAGCAGAAAGAGGATTGGGAAGCCTTAAAAAAAAAACAGAAAACAACTAAAAAGCGAGAGAGAAAAGATGAAATATGAAGGTAAGCTAGCCAAAAATATCAAAGAGGATACCAAAAGTTTCTTTTCAGATATATAAAGAGTAAAGAGAGGCACGTGGATATCAGACCGCTGGAAAGGTAGTAATGGGGAACAAAGAAATGTCGGAGAAACTTAAGAAGTATTCCACTTACTGTGGAAGACACTAGCAGTATGCCAGAAATTCAAGAGTGTCAGAGGGCAGAGGTAAGAAGGTGCCTGGGAATCTGAAACATCTGAAGGTAGATAAGTCACATGAATCAGATGGACTACACCCCAGTGTTCTACGAGAGGAAGCTGAAGAGATTGTGGAGGCATTGGTAATGGTCCTTCAAGAATCACTAGATTCTGGAAAGGTTCCAGTGGACTGGAAAATAACACTCCACTCCCTAAGGGAGTGAGGCAAAAGAAAGAAAATTATAGACCAGTTAGTCTGACTTCAATGCTTGGGAGGATGTTGGAGTTCATTATTAAGGATGAGATTTCAGGGTATTCAGAAGCACATGATAAAATAGGCCAAATTCAGTGTGGTTTTATAAGGGGTAATCTTGTCTGACAGATCTGTTGGAATTCTTTGAGAAAATAATTAGCAGGATAGACAAATGAGAGTCAGTGGGTGTTGAGTATTTGACTTTTCAAAGACCTTTGACAAGGTGCTGCACATGAGGCTGATTAACAAGATAGGAGCCCATGGTATTATAGGAACGATACTAGCATGGATAGAAGATTGGCTGACTGGCAGGAGGCAAAGAAGGGGAATAAAAGGGGCCTTATCCGGATGGCTGCTGGTGACTAGTGGTGTTCCGCAGGGATCAGTGTTAACTGCTTCTTGATAGCTTTGTGGCCAAGTTTGTTGTCAATACAAAGATAGGTGGAGGGGCTGGTGGGGTTGAAGAAGCAGGAAGTCTGCAGAAGGACTGAGACAGATTAGGTGAATGGGCAAAGAAGTTGCAGATAGAATACAGTATCAGGAAGTGTATGGTCATGCACTTTAATAGGAGGAATAAAGACATAGACTATTTTCTAAACAGGGAGAAAGTTCAGAAATCACAGGTGCAAAGGGATTTGGGAGTCCTCGTGCAGGGTTCCCTAAAGGTTGACTTGCTGATTGAGTCAGTGTTAAAGGAAGCAAATACAATGTTAGCCTTCATTTCAAGAGGACTAGAATATAAGAGCAAGGCTGAGGGTTTATAAGGCATTGGTCTGCCAGCACTTTGGAGTATTGTGAGCAGTTCTGCCCTCTTATCTAAGAAAGAATGTACTGGCATTGGAGAGGGTCCGGAGGAGGTTCATGAGAATGATTCTGGGAATGAAAGGGTTAATGTATGAGGAGCAGTTGATGGGTCTGAATCTGTACTCACTGGCATTTAGAATGAAGAGGGATCTCATTGAAACCTATTGAATATTGAAATGCATAAATAGAGTGGATGTGGAGAGGATCTTTCCTGTAGTGGTAGAGTCTAGGACCACAGGGCACAACCTCAATGTAGAAGGTACCCTTTCAGAACAGAGATGATGAGGAATTTCTTTAGCCAGAGGGTGGTAAATCTGTGGAATTAATTGCTACAGACAGCTGTGGAGGCCATATCATTGGGTATATTTAAAGCAAAAGCTTAGAAGGGGAGAACAGTAACAGAACGCAGAATAAAGTGTGATAGTTACAGAGAAGGTGCAGTGCAGGCAGACAATAATGTGCAAGATCATGATGAATAGATTGTGAAGTCAAGAGCCAATCTGATCATACGTCAGGACAATTCAATAGTCATATAACCGCAGGATAGAAGCTGCCCTTTAGCTAGGTTCTACCACCTCTCAGGCACGTACTTGTGTGGATCAGGCAGCACGTATGGAGGGAAATGGATAATCAATATTTCATCAGGCTAGAAAGAAAAGAGACCAGATTGCAGTTTAAAGGTAGCTTGTTGGCAGTTTTACCAAGGCAGTAAGAAGTGTAGAGTCTGTGGAGGGGAGGCTGGTTTCTATGTTGTGCTGAGCTCTGTCCACACTGACCTTCAGCCTGGGACTGCTCCCGAGTTCTAGATCAGAGAGAGTCACATACCTGCATCTACCTGTATTGTGAACCTTTCTCACAATCGGTTCACCCAGAAATTAACTGCTACTGTGGGGCATGCTGAAAAGTAGAAGCGTTTGTTTTGGTTATAAAAGACTTGCGCCGTACAGCTTTCTATATATGGTCTCTTATGTACATGTGGTCAAGATGGCTCTGAGCTACGTTCTCTGTCGAGGTTGTGGTTCACTTAATCTTTTTTTAGGTTTGCAGGGATGGTTTTGAGGACGGGGGGGGAGTGTTAGGGTTTAGAGGAAAGGATATGGGGGAATTAGAGGTCAGGCTGGAGTCCAGGTTTCCACTCTGCACCTGAGGGCCAGGGATGTGGATGTCTGCTGGGATGCCTGGAGGTGGCCTGCCCTGGGGGTGGAGACCTGTCTCTGTGTGAGAGTGAGTAGCAGGGAGGAAAAGGGCTTGACTTCTTGTGATTGCTTGCGTTGTTCTGCTGAATATTGTGGGCCCTTGGGCTGCCCCCTGAACTTCCTTAGATTGTATTGGTCATTAATGCAAATGATTCATTTCACTGTACGTTTTGGTATACAGTACATGTGATAAATGGATCTGATTCTGACGCAATTGGCCCATTTTCTGAATGGGTGAGGCATGGTTAGGACACATCGTAGGCACCACTTGTTAGCCGATCTTTAAATACCCTTGGCTTCTGGCCCACACAGCCATTTAGGAGCAGTATTGACTTCACTGCGGTAGTCTCATATTGGGTACGGACAGCAGGTTGATATCCCTACACAGTATCTTAAGAGCCAAGAGGTAATGTTACAGCTATATAGGACCCTGGTCAGACCCCACTTGGACTACTGTGCTCAAATCTGGTCGCCTCACTACAGGAAGGATGTGGAAACCGTAGAAAGGGTGCAGAGGAGACTTACAAGGATGTTGCCCGGATTGGGGAGCATAGCTTATGAGAATAGGTTGAGTGAACTTGGCCTTTTCTCCTTGGAGCAGTGGAGGATGAGAGGTGACCTGATAGAGGTGTACAAGATGATGAGAGGCATTGATTGTGTGGATAGTCAGAGGCTTTTCCCCAGGGCTGAAACGGCTAGCGTGAGGTGCTTGGAAGCAGGTACAGAGGAGATGTCAGGGGTAAGTTTTTACACAGAGAGTGGTGACTGTGTGGAATGGGCTGCCAGTGGCAGTGGTGGAGGCGGAAACGATAGGGTCTTTTAAGAGACTCCTGGATAGGTACATGGAGCTTAGAAAAATAGAGGGCTATGGGTAAAGCCCAGGTAGTTCTAAGGTAGGGACATGTTCGGCACGGCTTTGTGGGCTGAAGGGCCTGTATTGTGCTGTAGGTTTTCTATGTTTCTCTGCACTGGAATTCAGGGTCTGTTGGGAGCCTGTACAAGTGTGAGTGCTGTTGTTTGGACCAGCGTTGGGCAGTTCTCCACAGGTTTCGCTTTGAAAGCTGCAAGTCTCTTTTTCTGTGATAGCAACAAACTCCTGTAATGCTCATCCACAGATGTTATCCGACAGCCCACAGATAATACGGTTCGACAGCCCAGTGCTAATGTGGGTCTGAGTCTATTTTACTCCAACGTCACCTCTAAAATGATTCAAGATTCAAGCTTATCTATCATTTGCACATGGAAGCGACAAAGATATGTGTCGTTTGCGTCAAATCAAATCAGTGAGGACGCTGCTTTCTCGTGACAGAACTCATTGTAGACGTGCCCAATGGTGGGGAGAGCTTTTCCTGTGATGGACTGGACTGTGTCCACCACTGAAAAGCTTACTGCTTATTTATTTATTTATATTATTTCTCTTTTCCTTTGTGTTTTCACAGTTTGTTGTCTTTTACGCATTGGTCGCTTGGCTGCCCTGTTGGGTGAGTCTTTCATTAATCCTATTATGGTTCTCAGATTTACTGTGAATGCCCAGAAGAAAATGGATCACAGGGCTGTATATGGTGGCATGATAATAAATTTACTTTGAACAACCCAACACAGCCAAAGGTCTGTTGGAGGTAGCCTGCAAGAGTCGTCACAAATCCAATGCCAACAAAGCACGCCCACGATGCTTGGCAGGACACAGAACACACAAGCAACAAACTTCAGCAAAACAAGCCCCATTCCTCCCTCCCACCCATACACATACACAGTCCTCTATCTTCAAGGCAGGCTGGCTTCTACAGCCTCCAGCCTCTATTGCACTTGGGTTCTGACTTGGGACACACAGACACTGGGCCTTCAACTACCCGCAGAGATTTGCAAACCTGCGGCTCCAGCCAATGGAACTCGACTTCCAGATTTCTGATTCGACCCTTGGGCCTTAATCCTCAGCATCGACCCCCTGGAGAAAAGTCCCAAAGGAACAAGATGAGCGTTGCCGATCACAGGAGCTGTCTCTTCAGCTAACTGTCAAGCACCTGGTTACGGTCGCATGGAGGGGTGGGGGAGGGATAACTAACAGTGGCTAAATAACCTACCAACCCGTGTGTCTAAGATTAGGAGACTGTTTCGTCCAGCACCTTCGCTCTGTCTGCCACAGAAGGCAAGATTTTCCACTGGCCACCCATTTTGACATCCCATTTCTATCCCGACATGTCACTCCACAGCCTCCTCCACTGCCACAATGAGGCCACACTCAGGCCGGAGGAGCAACAACTCATATTCCATCTGGGTAGCCTCCAACTTGATGGCATGAGCATCTTTAACTTCTTTTCTCTAATCTCCATTTCTTTCATTTCCAGTAATTCCCCCCTTCCCCCTTATCTGTCCATCCCTTCCCTCTGATGCCCCACTCCTTCCTTTTCTCCCATGGTCCACTGCCCTCTCCTATCAGAGTCCTTCTTTTTCATCCCTTTATTTCTTCCACCTATCCCCTCCCAGCTCCCTACTTCATCCACCCTCCCCCACCCATATACCCCTTCACCTGGTCTCACCTATTACCTGCCAGACTGTAGTCACTTCCCCTACCCCCAATTCTACTTTTGGCTTCTGCTGTCTCCCTTTCCAGTCCTGGTGAAGCATCTCAGCCTGAAACGTGGACTGTTCATTCCTCTCTGTAGATGCTTCCTGACTGCCTGCCCTGCTGACTCCAGCACTTTGTGTGTGTGTTACTCATCTCTGAGAGACGTGGGAAGAAACTAGGAAGAGCCCACAAGGTTGTAGATAATGTGCAAACTTCAGACGGTGCCTGAGGTCAGGTGGAGTAGTTAAAACGTTTGCTTTGCATGTGAAAAGCCCTTGGTTTAGAAAACAGGCAGAAACATTTGAAAACCTGGTGACTGCATCTGCGAGGTAACAGTTCCTCCAGAGGCACCACTGAGCCCACCCCATGTTCTTGTGCCTACCATAGGTGGCATGGCAGAGCAGCAGTTACCACAAAGCTTTATAGTGCCAGTTGTTATGTCAACCTGGGTTCAATTCCTGCCGCTACGTGTAAGGAGTTTGTACGTTCTCCCTGTGACTGTGTGGGTTTTCTCTGGGTGCTCTGGTTTCCTCCCACATTCCAAAGATGTACGGGTTAATAGGCTAACTGAGTGTGACTGAGTGGTGCAGCCTCACTGGGCTGCAAGGACCTGTTACCATGCTGTATCCTTAAATAAAACGAACCACAAATGATTAACTGTTTGCAACTCTCCGGCGGGCATTATCAAAGTCAGTTCATGGCATTCCCCAGAGGGTGCAGTATGGAAGAAGAGGTTGGAGCAGGAGAGATCAGCATCCTTCCCAACACACTGGCAGGTGCGTGCACAGTTTGAGAGGCAGAACGGTGGCATAGTGGCATCGTGGTTAACGTAATGTTTTACAGCACCTGCAACCCCAGTTCAATTGCCGCCACTGTCTGCGAGGAGTGGGTACATTCCTCCTCCGTGACCACCTGGGTTTCCTCTGGTTACCAAGTTCAAAGTTAACTTACTAACAAAGTACATATTTGCCACCGCATACAATCCTGAGATTTGCTTTCTTGCGGGAATACTCAGTAAATCCAAGAACCATAGCAGAATCATTGAAGGACCTGTATAGGTAAGTGTATGGGTATGAAAAATGGATACGGCAAGGTTTACAGTTAGAGATTTGTGAGTTTGTCCTGTTTTGAAGGTCTACCTGCGTGTTGGGCAAATTGACCCTTGATACTAGATAAGGGGAGAACAATGTGATTCCTGGTCTACCTGATAACATGGCCTGAAAGTTGATTTGTGTAAAAGTAATTAATCACCTTGTCCCTAAAGTATGTTTTTTCACATTGTTTGGTTGTAAGATTAACAGGATGCATTGTCCCTGAGGAGGCAGAGGCCGATTGTTGACAGTCACCCGACCAAAAGGTTAGGGCCGTGTAAATGTCGGATTGGATGCCTTGCCCCTTCCAGCTGGACTAGGAGGCGGTGATACTGCTACGTATAAAAGGTGGGCAAGTTCTTTCTTGGGCAGACCACTCGCCTGGGTCGCACCTTCCAGCCGAGCACCAGGACCTCCACCCTCGCCAGTCCACGGTCGATCGCCCGCCTCAGGGACCACGCAGACGTTGCTAAGTATACTCAGCGGTGTCGACCACTAGGGGTTGCTTAAGTTAGCCCTACCTATTAGTGGTGTAGGTAGTGTGGAATATAAAGCATTTCTCACAACTCTCTATTTCTTCTCTGTATTAACAATAAAGTGAGTCTCGGAGGAACTACCAAGTCTGGGTCCATTTGTTCAAGCAAAACCAAACAGTTGCAGCATCCAGTTGTTATGGTTATACTCATTTGGGTATCAGTTTTTGTGGAACAGGACCGCAGCTAATTGGGCAGATAAACAACCACATTCCAAAAAAAAGGGATTACAGGTTACATAGTTAGTAAGTTGTGGGCATGCTTTGTTGGTGCCAGAAACACGGTAACACTTGCTGCATCTCAGCACACCCTCTGACTGTGTTGGTCGTTGACACAAATGAAACATTTCACGGTATAGTTCAATGTACATGTGACAAGTAAAGCTAATCACCTTCTTACCCAGCTTGCAAAATGTTCATCAGTGCTGCAGATTATTTAGTCAGGGTAACAGGTCATTGCTTCAATTTCTAACTGGTTCTAATTCACATTTTTTCTCTTATTCTTTTTCCCTTCTTCTCCTAGTTTTGGCCATCTGATCCCAACACTGGATTGAAAAGCTGAATTTTGAACATCAGTGAACTGCAGACATGGGTGTCAAGACTGCTTTACCCAAGGCCGAACTGTACCTTTACAGTTTGGTGCTGACCCTGGCAGTGCTGTGGTCGGCGAGCTGGGTCTATGAAGTATCGACAGGTAACATGCAGGATGTTTCTCAATCAACGTCCTGTTAGATTCTGATGTTTTTGATCCAAGGCTCTTTCAGAAGTCAAGTCAGAGGCATAAAACTTGTTGTTTCACAATTGTTTTATTAAGCACTAATAGAACAAAGAGAACTGGAAACAGATGGTAACGGAGGTCTAGTAAGGGAAAGAGAGAATAGTGGAGCAAAGTGTCAGCTCTTTTAATACCATAGATAAGAAAAATTCCTATCAAATTTGTAGATAAGAGTTAACCAATAAGGTAGTCCCTATTCAAATAGAATGCAACAGGCTTTCAGAATCATACAATGTAACTACTAGGGGACACATGGAACGATTGCATATACATATTGTGACCACTAGGAAACATACTAAACAGTTACGTGTATATAGGTAGTTATAAAAATACTAGCAGACAGAAACTGCTAAACCTGCAAAAGATAATGACAATACAACAGTCTGCTCTTATTCCCTCCATTCATTCCCGCTGCTGTGGAAAATTCCATATCAAGATCACTAGACTCAAAAACAGTTAAACCCAGCCACCACTACTTTATCATTTCCTGGCAGTTGTCTTATGTACAGATACTCCTGCACCTTTCCCCCTGTTACGTACACTCAATCAGACTAATCTTATGTATTTTACGCTTGTTATGTTCTTAATGCTTATTGTGTTTTTTTATGCTGCATCGGATCCGGAGGAACAATCATTTTGTCAATTGACAATAAACAATTTTGAATCTTGAATCTTGAAACGTCAATTGACTCGCTGCTGCTAGTAAGAACATTTATTTATTTATTGAAGTAGAGCACGGAATAGACCCTTCCAGCACTGTGAGCCACACCGCCCAGCAACCCCTGATTTTTAACCTTGGCCTAATCACGGGACAAATTGCAATGACCAATGGATCTACCGACCAGTACATCTTTGGATTGTGTGAGGAAACCCATGCAGTCACGGGAAGAACATACAAACTGCTTACAAATAGCGGCAGGAATTGAACCCGGATCGCTGGAACTGTCTCTCTTCATTACTGAAGTACTCATCATTGGGAACATCCGCTGTATCCTGGTGAATCTCCGCTGTACCCCTCTCCCATGCTGTTCAATGTTGAATGACTCTGTCATTCGGATGTGCAAAAGATTTAAAGATTAGCTTTATTTGTCCATGCACATTGAAACATAGAGTAAAATGTGTCGTTTTGCCATCAGATTTCTGAACGGTCCATGAGCTGCACCTCATTATTCCTCTCTTTGGAGTACTTATTTATTTTTGTAAATTACAGTAATTTTGTCTTTGCACTCTACTGAAAAAACAAGATTCATTGGTCATTGTAAATGGGCAGAACGGGCCCATTCGTCCCAACAAGCCGTAACACCCAGCAACCTGCCGATTTAACCCTAGCCTAATCACAAGACAATATACAAAGACCAATTAAACCAGATCACCCGGAGAAAACGCGTGCGCTCACAGCAACGACAGACAAACTTCTTTCAGGTGGCACTGGAACTGAACTCCGATGCCCCAAGTTGTAATAGCATCACAATAACCATTACTCTTGGCCAGTGGTGTGGTGGTATCAGCTCTGGGCTTTGAAGCAAGTGGTCCTGGGTTCAAATCCAGCCAGATGCTTATAAACTTTCCATCCACGCTGGGTTGCACATTGAGCTAACAACTTGTCCTCGTTAAAAAAAACAGACAAAATGCTAAAGAAATGGGAAGGTTGCTGTCAAAAAGTGTGGAGAGGAATAGCAAACTGCTACTTTACCATGGCGTATTTGTCACATGTACATCCTTTTGAAAAAACATTACGAAGCATCTCATTTAATGGTGTGGTGTCTTTGTATCCACAGTGACCTATTCCTATCACCATATGGTGAATGTATGCACTGTGGTTTGATATATTTTCTTGAGCTGGGCAGCAGAATTACCTGCTGGCTTAATCACATGTCCTGCTGCTAAACAAGCTTGTTCTTGTAATGATTCTCTGTGTTGTCTTCCTTGTAGCTGGCTGTTTGTGTTTGACTCATTCCACTGAGCAGCATGAGCTGAAACTGTGCAATTAGTTGGTGTGTGGACCTTGTGCTGATGCAGTGTTCTGACTCATCAATACTTCCAAGTATTACTCTAGCCACGTGACTTGTAGGGAGGGGTTGAATAGGTTGGGACTTTATTTCCTGGAGTGTAGGAGAATGAGAGGTGATTTGATAGAGGTATACAAAAGTGTGAGGGGTATAGATGGGATCAATGCAAGCAGACTTTTTCCCCAGAGGTTGAGTGAGACTAGAACCAGAGGTGTTCTTTACCAACTGCCCATTACACCGCTGATCTCTAGAGTAGCAATGAAGGCCCTCCACCTCTGTACGTCCTTGGCCACTTCTATATTGTGCCCTCGGTGTGGCTCAGAGTCCTCATTTCTGCCTCTCCGCTATGGCGCCACGTTGCCTTTGGTCTCCCATATTTCCTCCGCCCTTCAGGCATCCAATAAAGTTCTGTCTTGATGATCGGGTTGGTCTCTCTTCTCACCATGTGCCCAATCCATCTATATGGTTCGTACAGCTCAAAAACAAAGTTTGGTCTTGGTCTTGGTGGTGTCCAGGGCTCTTTCATTGTGCCACTAGCGTCCTCTTGGTATTCACTACTGTCAGCCATGCAAGTTCCGGGTGGAGACTCAGGAATGCTGTCGCACCCAGATATAGAAGGATTCTTCATTGCTGTTTCCATAACAGTTTTTCTGACCAGTCAGCGTTGTTAGCCTTGAGACGAACCCCCAAAACCTGCAGGACCGGTGGACTACTCTTAGTCTGGTCTCTAGCCTTTGTCCTGTTTGGCATTGGTGACACTACCAAGGGTACAAGGCCCTGACACCAGCCAACATAGTTCTCCGGGTCATTGAGGCAATACAAGCCTCCAAACCCTACGATAAGGTTGGGGTCCTCTTGGAGGTAGAGGTCATAGTTCAAGTTCAAGTTTAATTGATATTCCACCATACATAGATACCCATGAGTACAGCCAAATGAAACAGTATTACTCCTGGGCCAAGGTACAAAACATGGTACCAACATATACAAGGCACATACAGTACATATAACTGCAATAGCAGTAAATATACAGTCACACAAAAGAACTACTAATAGGATGTTCTACGAGTCTGTGGTGGCCAGTGCTATCATGTTTGCTGTTGTGTGCTGGGGCAGCAGGCTGAGGGTAGCAGACACCAACAGAATCAACAAACTCATTCGTAAGGCCAGTGATGTTGTGGGGATGGAACTGGACTCTCTGACGGTGTTGTCTGAAAAGAGGATGCTGTCCAAGTTGCATGCCATCTTGGACAATGTCTCCCATCCACTACATATTGTACTGGTTGGGCACAGGAGTACATTCAGCCAGAGACTCATTCCACCGAGATGCAACACAGAGCGTCATAGGAAGTCATTCCTGCCTGTGGCCATCAAACTTTACAATTCCTCCCTTGGAGGGTCAGACACCCTGAGCCAATAGGCTGGTCCTGGACTTATTTCCTGGCATAATTTACATATTACTATTTAACTATTTATGGTTTTATTACTATTTATTATTTATGGTGCAACTGTAATGAAAACCAATTTCCCCCGGGATCAATAAAGTATGACTATACAGTCACACAAAAGAACTACTAATAAAGCCCAGATCCCCGAGTGTTATGTCCTGTAGATTGATGGTGCATGGGATGTTTTCAGCAAGGACAAGCCCACAGCAGTCCAATCATCACACGCTTGTGCAGCTGCGAGCAAAGGCGATATAGCTCATCTTCCACTGAGCGAACACTGGAGAGCAGCATCAAACCCAACATGGACGCCATGACACACTGCCTCCGGCATCTCCTCCCCTGGGCGGCTGCAATAGGTGATTCCATGGCATGAGTCTGGTCCACTTACAAGCGAGGCCACGCAGCTTTCCAAGGTGAAAAGCATCCAAGGCCTTCCTAAACCCATGTATAACACACATTCCAAGACAAGCATGTAAAGAGGAAGCTTTGACAGGGTGGTGAAATATGTACAGTGGAGGTGAGATTCAATAATGATTTGATCCGATAGTTCTGGATTAGGGTCACAGAATTATACAGCACTACAGAACAGCAACAGGCCTTTTGGCCCATCTAGTCTATGCCAGTCTGGTTTTCTGCTTAGTTTCATCTACCTGCATCCAGACGATAGCCCTCTATACCCTGCTCGTCCATATACTCATCCAATCTTCTCTTATTTTGAACTCACATCCACCATTTCTGCTCATTCCACACTTGCACAACCTTCTGAGTGAAGTAGACCCCTCAGGTTCCCCTTAAATAGTTCACTTTTCACCCTTAGTGTTTGATGGCTCTGGGCCTGAACTCACTGGATCTCATTGAAACTTATTGAATACTGTAAGGCCTTGATATAGTGGATGTAGAGAGAATGTTTCCCATCGTGGGTGACTTTTGGACCAAAGGGTACAGCCTCAGATTGGAGGGACGATTATTTAAAACAGAGCAGAGGAGAGATTTATTTAGCCTGAGAAGGTGGTGAATCTGTGGAATTCATTGCCACACATGGCTCTGAAGGCCAAGTCATTGAATATATTTAAAGAGGAGATTGAAGGTTCTTGATCAGTCAGGGTGAACTGAATTGGACTTTTGGCCACAGCAAAGAATTTGTGGAACCACCTTCCCTTTAAGGAAATATCTGTTTAGCAACTTGTGTTGGTCTCCACAATGAATGTTATTTCTATTCTCCCCTCACAGAGAACATGAGCAAGCAGACCTTTAAGCAAAGCGTGAAGCGTGGCTGGTCATACATTGGTCGAAAGATGGTGAGCTCTGCCAACCAATTTCCCAGACGTTGCTCGATTCCGTCAGTTATGTCCTCGCTGATTAACCGGTCTCTGACAACTCGTGTTCGTTGGTCAATACATTTTACTTTCTTGTGCACTAGGAGAACAGCTTGGCCCCTGTCACCAAGCCGTTCCAGTGTTCGAACAAAGAAATGCCATTTTTATACGGAAATTGGTTAGCTGGATACAGATATTGATCCAGTAGAAACTCTGTACTCTTCTGAATCCCATCACTTGCATATTTAAGTACCAATCATAATAAATATTTCAAGAGTTAGTAACAAATTAAATCTACATGTTAAAGGCCAATAATACTTGAGAATGAGAAAGATAATTTCTAACAGTAAGTGTTGCTCTAGAATCTTTCACTTGCATTGTTGCCTTGGTATAGTTGGTGACTTTGGTTCCCAGGCTTCAACAGAAAGGCTGTACAAAGGAGAACTGGGCTTTCAAGGGCTGCACTATGTTTACAGTCTCTATCAGCTTCATCTCGATCCTTGCCCTACTGAACATCCACACTCAGAAAAGCTGTACAAAGGGGAGTCCAGCTCTCAAAGGCTTAGTTCAGCTTCAGACCGTACAGTGCCTTCACTTTGTTCTGTGGAATCGTCCACAGTCCATCTGCTCTTCGCTGACCTCAGCTAAAAGAGCGTTACTGATGTTCTTTAAAGCACCCCTGCTACCAAAAAACTTTAAAATTGTCCGGTACTGTCCGCTCCTATTGATAGGTTCTCAGCTATCAGTCGTTCCTGCCTGTGGCCATCAAACTTTACAACTCCTCCCTTGGAGGGTCAGACATCCTGAGCCAATATGCTGGTCCTGGACTTATTTCATAATTTACTGACATAATTTACATATTACTATTTAACTATTTATGGTTCTATTACTACTTATTATTTATGGAGCAACTGTAACGAAAACCAATTTCCCCCGGGATTAATAAAGTATGACTATGACTATGACTATTCCGTAATGGAAGGTATCACACATCTGCCTCCCTTTGTTTCAGGTGGGTTGTGACCCTTCAGTTTTTCAATCTCCAACCTGCACCTCCTCTTGCCCTTTCTCAAAGCAATTTTATTTACACTCCAAGCATTATTCCAATATCCTTTTGAAAAATTATTATCTGATTCCACTGCTCATTCAGCCAGCCAGTTTCAGATCAAGATCATCAACGTATTTAAAGAAAAATTTCTATTACATTCCTTTAATTTTTTTGATAATAATCTTAACTTGGTTCCTTGCCTGCCTTGGGAAATGCCTTAAACACACAGGCAGGTCTGTAGTAGTATATTTTATTGAGAGATACAACACAGTAACTGGCCCTACAAGACACGTGCCCATGCAGCCCAATTATACCCATGTGACCAATTAACTTATTAAGCTGTACGTCTTTGGTGTGTGGGAAGAACCAGAGCACCTAGGTGAAACACTCCTGGACACGGGGGGAATGTGCAAACACTTTACAGACAGTAGCGGAAACGGAACCCAGATTCCTGGTGCCATAGTAGCATGCGCTAACCACTACACTACCGTGCAGTCCCAAAAAGTCACTGACTTATTGAGCGTTCCTTAATGAGAGACTCTCACCAGATGCTTTTCAGCTAAAGTTTCATGCTCTCTTTTCCTGACACAGTCTGTCATTTAATTTCTTTGTTCAGCTCAGAGTATAAACATTTAACACTGTGTCTAATTTTAGCTGCATGCAATTCCCCTGCAGATTCAATCGAGAATAAAATAAAGGATTCTGGAGCTGGAGGATCTTTGATATATTTTTAGCATGCTTTATTTTAAGACCATAAGACAGCGGCAGAATTAGGCCATTTGGCACATCGAGTCTACTCTGCCATTCCATCATGGCTGATTTATTATTCCTCCCAACCCCATTCTCCTGCCTTCTCCCTGTAACCTTTGATGTCCATACTAATCAAGAACCTATCAATCTCTGCTTTAAATATACCCAACGACTTGGGCTCCAAAGCTGTCTGTGGCAATGAATTCCACAAATTCACCACTCTCTGACAAAATAAATTCCTCATCTCTGTTCTAAAGGGATGTCCTTGTATTCTGAGCCTGTGCACTCTGGTCCTTGACTCCCCCAGTTTAGAAAACATCCTCTCTAGGCCTTTCAATATTCCATTTTTTAAATGTTTTTATTGATATATAATCTTCTACAGCTAGTACAAAAGATACAAAAGTTCAACAAATTAGTATATATATAATTAATAAAGCTGAAGAAAAAAAACTTGTATATGCTAATGAAAAAAAAATTATATAAAAAAAAAGAAAAACAGAGAACCCCAACTAACTAAAAAAAAACCCACTAACTACAAAAAAAACCCATTAGGAACTGACACCCGGAGAAGTACGTCTTACAATCATCTATATATATAAAAGATAAAAAAAAAACGCCAAATCACATTTATATAACATAAAATTGGAAGGAAACCATATAATTAATTCAAATTAAATGATAATATTTGGCAAAAGAGTCCCATCTTCTCTCAAAATCGAATTGGGGATCAAAAGTTCTACTTCTAATTTTTTCCGAACTAAGACATAACACTACTTGGGAAAACCATTGAATTAGTGTAGGAGCAAAGGTATCTTTCCACTTCAATAAAATAGCTCTTCTTGCCAACAATGTAACGAATGCAATTACATGTTGGTTTGAAATTGAAATACCCTGAATATGATGCGGAACTATTCCATATAGAACAGTCACTGTATTAGGTTGTAAATTAATTTTCAAAGATTTAGAAATTGTAGAAAATAAAGATTTCCAAAAAGATTTCAATGAGGGACATGACCAGAACATATGTGACAGAGTAGCTACTTCGTCTTTACACCTATCACAATAATTGTCTATATTAGGAAATATATTGGATAGCCTCTCCTTTGTTAAATAATAACAGTGAACAATTTTAAATTGAATTAAACAATGATTGGCACGTATCGAAGCAGAATTAACTATTTTCAGAACTCGCAACCAATCTTCGTTAACAAAAGTCATATTAAGTTCTGTCTCCCAATCTTGTTTAATCTTTAGTGTATATTCCATAGATTTCAATAAGATTCCCCTTCATTCTTCTAAAGTCCAGCAAGAACGGGCCCAGAGACATCAAATGCTCCCCACACTTTAACTCTTTCATTCCAGGATCATTTTCGTGAACCTCCTCTGAACCCTCTCCAATCCCTGCACATCCTTTCTTAGAAAAGTCTGCCAAAACTGCTCACAATACTCTGACCAATGTTTTAGAAAGTCTCACTTTCAATTAGCCTGTCTGCTAGTTTTTGTTCAAACCCTTCTTCTTGTCTTCCCAATTTCTCTAACCTCATCTGTGATGCAACCCTCCATTACAAACTAAGAATTTCTCAAAATTCTGACAGGAAACAAAAAAAAAGAAGAAAATGGGTGATGAAAGAATATTCCTCCTCTTCTGGTTTTCCTGAACATTTTAATAGTCAGTTGTGTTTCAATTGCCTGAGCCCAAACTTCATAAATTTCCTCCTTGAATTTTCCCATTGTCGTTCGCCAGTTCATTTTAAAATAAACTGCCCCCGAGCTATTAGTCATCTGGCTTTGTGTCTCCAGCATTAGCTTTTTCGATGATCCTCTTGGTATATTCTAAACTCTTAAGCAAGCTTGTGAATATTTTAACAGTTAAGCATTGCTTAAGGAACAAAATACTTGTAATGATGACTGATAAAGGAAAATGACAGGATCACCGCACTCATTGTGAGCACACACTTCACGTTGCGACACTGTTTGCTGTGTGAGTCCTTCAATAGGTCTGGTGCCTTTTACATCGTGGGCACTATCCTCCCCACCATCGAGGACATCTTCAAAAAGTGGTGCCTCGAGAAGGCAGCATCCATCATTAAGAGCTTCACCATCCAGAACATGCCTTCTTCTCATTAGAACCTTCAAGGATTAGATGCAGGAGCTTGAAGACATGCATTCAATGTTCCCCTCCACCATCAAATTTCTGAATGGTCTATGAATACCACCTCATTAATTAGCTATCATTTTGCACTATTTATTTAATGTTTATATTTTCAGTGAACTCTAGCTAAAATTAGACACAATGTTAAATGTTTATACTCCTGAGCCGAACAAAAGAATGAAATGACCCAGACTGCGTTAGTTAGGGGAAGGGAGATGACTCCAGACAACAGTGTGAGCTCTCCTTAAACAAAGCCAAGATTGTTTCCCTTCCCTGGCGTCAAAAGCAGCTGCTTAATCCTGCCTGTTTAACTTTTTTTTGTCTAACGTTGGCTCCAAAGCTTATACACACAGAGTGGCCATTTTATTAGGTACCTCGTTCAGTGTATGCTCACGGCTATAGTCCATCCACTTCAAGGTTCAAAGCTTTGTGCGTTCAGTGATTCTCTTTTGCACACCACTGTTGTAATATGTGGTTATTTGAGTTACTGTCGCTTTCCTGTCAGCTTAAACCAGTTTGGTCATTCTCCTCTGACCTCTCTCATTCCACCCACACTGGATTTTTTTTGCACCATTCTCGGTAAACTCTAGAGAATGTTGTATGTGAAAATTCCAGGAGATCATTCTGACGTTTGGCCTGAACAACATGATTTTAAGCACTGAGATGCTGCTACGTGATTGCCCGATTAGATATTTGCATTAATAAGCAGGTATACTTAATAAAGTGGCCATCAAGTGTATATTTAAACAATCATATTGACAGCCATCCCTGGATCTCCCTGTCACAGTTTCCTCTGTTTCTGAAGTTGCTATTGTAAATTCTGCTCTTGGTTCGCCAGTGGGACAGCCTCTGGCCAGCTGATGGAACAGCTGAACAAGGCACAGGGGTCTGCCTTTCACCTAGAAAGAAAATATACACTTGCTTTTGGGAAAAGCATCAAACAATTATTTTTTTGAATCAGCTGGGAAGTGACAAAGGGCTAAAGATGATGGAATTTGATAGGAGAGGAAGGTGGAGCAGGGAATAAGGGGAAGGAGGTGAGGAGGGGATTTGGTGGGGCGAGTTTGTGAGTGATGGGCAGATAGAGAGGGTAAGGTTATGGAAGGGAAAAGATACAAGGTGAAGGGGGGGCAGGAGGATCAGGAGGAGAGAGAAAAAGGGAAAGGGGACAAAGGGGGAACTGTTTCTAGAAGTCTGAAAATTCAATGTACATTGGGTCAGATTGGAGACAATAGACAATAGGGGCAGGAGTAGGCCATTTGGCCCTTCGAGCCAGCACCGCCATTCACTGTGATCATGACTGATCATCCACAATCAGTATCCAATTCCTGCCTTATCCCCATAACCTTTGATTCCACTATCCTTAAGAGCTCTATCCATCTCTTTCTTGAAAGCATCCAGAGACTTGGCCTCCACTGCCTTCTGGGGCAGAGCGTTCCACACATCCGCAACTCTCTGGGTGAAAAAGGTTTTCCTCAACCCAAGTGGAATAGGAAGTGCTGTTCCTCCTATTTGTGCTTAGCCATGACTTGGCAGTGGAAGATGCTGAGAACTGCTGTGGGAATGGGAACCGGAATTAAAATGGCTGACCACCTGAAGACCCCAGTTGGCACAGTAGATGGAGTGAAGGTGTGTGCTTAGCCCCCTGCTCTGCTTGCTTTACACTTACGACTGTGTGGCTAAGCACAGCTTAAGTGCCATATTCAACCACTGTTGTACGCCAAATCAAAGGTGGTGATGAATCAGCATATAGAAGGGAGATCAAGTGGTGCCACAGCAACAAACGCTTGTTCAATGTCAGCAAGACCAAGGAGCTGCTTATTGATGTCAGCAGGAGGAAAATGAAGCTCCATGAGCCAGTTCTCATTGGGGATCAGAGGTGGAGAGGGTCAGCAACTTTAAGTTCCTGCGTTATCATTTCAGAGGACCTGTCCTGGGCCCAGCACACAAGTGCAATTACAAAGAAAGCATAACAGTGCCTCCACTTCCTCAGGTGCTTGCGAAGATTTAGCATGACATCTAAAACTTTGATAAACTTCTGTAGATGTGTAGTGGACAGTATATCAACTGGCTGCATCACAGCCTGGTGTGCAAACACCAATGCTCTTGAACAGAAAACACTACAAAAAGTAGTGAATACGGCCCAGGTAAAGACTTTCCCACCACTGAGCACATCTACATGAAGCATTGTTGGAGGAAAGCAGCATCATCCTAGATCCCCACCACCCAGGTCGTGCTCTTTTCTCACTGCTGCCATCAGGAAGAAGGTACAGGAGCCTCAGGATGCAGGTTCAGGAACAGTTATCAGCCCTCATCTATCAGCCTCTTGAACCAAAGCAGATTACTTCACTTGCCTCATCGCTGAAATGTTACCATGGACTCGCTTTCAAGGAACTCTTCATCTCATGTTGTCGGCATTTGCTTATTTATTATGGTTTTGTATTTGCAGAGTTTGTTGTTTTTAACACATTGGTTTTACGCCCGGTTGGTGTGGTCTTTCATTGATTCTGTAATGGTTATTGGATTTATCGAGTATGACTATGAGAAAACGAACCTCAGAGTTGTATATGGTAACATGTATGTATTTTGATAATTTTTACTTTGAACTTCGGTGAAGTGGTCCCCCCGATTCTAAATGATGTAGAGGAGGCAGTAAGGGGTGAGGAATCCACACGTGAACCTTTGCCTCACCTGGAGGGACTATTTAAGGCTCTGGATGGTGGTGAGGGAGGAGGTGTAGGGGCCACTGTAGCACTTCAATGTTCAAAGAAAATTTATTATCAAAGTACATGTGTCACCAAATACAACCCTGGATTTCATTTTCTTGTGGGCATACACAATAAATCCAATAGAACCATAGTAGAATCAATGAAAGACCCATGAACAGGGCAGAGAACCGGTGTGTAACTGACAATAAACTGTGCACACGGGTCCTCTGAAATGATGAAAACCAAGGAACTTAAAGTTGCTGATTCCCCTGATTGAGGACTGGCTCATGGATCTCTGATTTCCCCCTCGTTAAGTCAACAATCAGCTCTTTAGTCTTGCTGACATTGAGTAAGAGGTTGTTGTCGTGGCACCACTCAGCCAGATTTTCAATCTCCCTCCTATATGCTGATTCATCACCACCTTTGATATGGCCTACAACAGTGCTGTGGTCAGCAAACAAACACAGAACAAAGAACATAGAATATTGAACACTACAGTACAGAACTTTCAGCTCACGACGTTATGCCAACCTTTTAACCTACTATAAGATGAATCTAACACTCCCCCCCCACCTAAACTCAGCCTATCCTCATAAGTCATTCCCAATAAATCTCCTCTAAAGATTGTTGTTTGGGTGTGGGGTGAAAACAGCAGTTTAGACCTTGGGCCATCTTGCTTGCTTCTGTATTCAAGACGCCTTGACTTTAAAGTTTACAAAATGCTGAGGGAATTAGGATGATTGTCAGAAACACAAGAAATACTGAAGATCCCTTACTCACTCTTCCTTCAGTTAGTCCTGACGAAGGGTCTCGGCCTGAAACGTCGACTGCGCCTCTTCCTATAGATGCTGCTTGGCCTGCTGCGTTCACCAGCAACTTTGATGTATGTTGCTTGAATTTCCAGCATCTGCAGAATTCCTGTTGTTTACGTTTAAATACTGAAGATGCTGGAAATCCACAGTAACGCTTACAAAATGCTGGAGGAACTCAGCAGGTTAGGCAGCATCCATGGAAAGGAATAAGCAGTCAATGTTTTGGGGCAAAATCCTTCCATAGATGCTGTCTATTCTGCAGAGTTCCTCCAGCATTTGTATGATAGAGTTTTCTTAGACCAGGGATGTCTATAACTAGAGCTTGCAGCTTTAAGGATATCCGAGGTGTATGTTTTTCACACAGAGGGTGGTGAACATCTGGAACGAACTAATAGAGGAGGTGGTGGAGGTGAATATAATCATCATCATTATCATCTTCATCAGGTGCCGTGCCCAGTTTGAGCTTTGACTGCCATGGCCCACACACTCCTGTTGCAGGTCAAATGGATCAATTCATTGGTATTCATTTCCAGTTCTCTGGCTGCTGTCTCCATCATCATTTGTCTTTGCCTTCCTCTTGCTTTCTTCCTTTCAATCTTTCCCATAATTACCGTGCATTCTAACTCCTCTTTCCTAATCACATGTCCAATGAAGTCACCCTGCCTTTTCATGATCTTGTACATTATTTCTCCTGTTGTGCTTGCTCTGTTCATGACATCCTCGTTAGATATTCATTTCTTCCATGATATTCTCCTCAATCCCCTGGCATCCTCCTCAAAAACCATATCCTGCTGCTTCAATTCATTTCCTCATGTTACTAGATATTGTCCAACATTCTGAGCCATATAACTGGATAAACGAAACATTTCAGTGCTCTGAAGCAGGTTGTCATGCCTGGTTTAGTGTTGGTCAGTATACTCTTCGTTTTTGTAAAGGTGTCTTTTGCCATCCCTATTCTTCTTTTGATGTCCATGTCGCACCTGCCATCTGACGTCTCCCAGCTTCCTAAGTAGCAAAAGTTCTGTACTTGTTTTATGTCTTCCCTGTTTATTCTCAGCCTGCAGATATGATTCTCCTTCCTTTTGGATTTCACCATACATTCTGTCTTTTTGCAATTGATAGATAGACCCATTTTTGCACTTTCTTCAACAACTAAATCAATTAAGTTTTGTAGTTCTTCCTCCGTACTTGTAATTAACACAGTGTCATCCGCATATCTAAAATTATTGATGTTTTCACCACCAACTTTGATATCCAAGGTGTCTCTTATTTTTTGTAATATTGTTTCACTGTATGCATTAAACAAATCAGGGGAGAAAACACACCCTTGTCTAACGCCTCTCTTGATTTTTCGTAAATTGACTCACTTCCCCATCTATTCTCACAACAGCAGTTTGTTCCCAGTACAGATTTCTGATTAGGCGGAAGTCTTTCGAATCTAGATCTAGAGTTTCCTGTAATATTTTGAATAACTTATTGTGTTTCACTTTATCAAATGTGTTTGTGTAGTCGATTAAACAAACAAACAAATCTTTTTGCACTTGAATAGCTTGTTCTGATAGTATCCTTAACATCAATATCGCGTTTCTTAGCAAATAAGTTTTTAGATTCTAGGAAACCTAGTATCTAGCAACGGTGGTTTGCTGTTGCCTTCCGTTGGGCAAACTAAAGAAATCGCCATTTCTCTTCCCAAATGTTCATCCGACAGTACTATAGCCGTTGACATTTGAGGTCGTAGCTCATCCGCCTTCTCTGTCATAAGTTCAGTTACTGAATCTGTTGGATCTGCCGTTGGCCTTCGCTCGTATCCTGAGCAGGAACCCTTGCAGGTGCTACCGTTCCGGGTCAGAGTGGCCCTGGGAGCAATGGATGACTAACTTTCCCCAAAGCTCTGAAACCCAATCAGAGCCTCATCGCTGGTTGTAGTTTAGAGTCATACCCAGGACTCGTGAATATAATAGCAATGTTTAAAAGGGTAGTAATCGAATAGGAAAGGCATAGAGGGATATGGACCTAATTCAGGTGAATGGAATTAGTATAGATAGGTATTACGCATGGACGAGGTGGGCTGTAAAGACTGGCTTCTATGTTGTGATTTGATGAACCCTCATGATCAGATATGTGGTGAGAATGCTTCCCTGTGTACTATTGTAAATACAAAGATGACTGTACCAGGTTCTAATCATCTGCTGTTTCTCTTCCAGGATGTGGCTGACTTTGAGTGGGTTATGTGGTTCACCAAGTTCCGAAACTACATTCTTTTTGCCTTATCGGGTCACGTGCTCTTTGGGAAAGCAATTTCCATGGCCTTACCTCAGGTGGGTTCATTTCACCGTCTGTACTGGTCAGCTTATTAAGCTACTACTTGTTCCTAGAATACAGGTAGCACTGAAGAGCTCAAAAGGCAACTTAAAATCAGCCTGCCAGTGTACTTGACTTTCTACAGCATTGGACATCCTAAGTACTTTTCATGGCAATTGATCTTCAGCCTTGAGACCAACAAACCCATTCATTCCACTGGCCTATTGATCAGAGCCCAACAAACCCATTCATTTGATTGGTCTATTGAATAATGAGCCCAACAAACTTGCTTATTCCATTGAGCCAGTGAAATCCATTCATTCCATTGGTTAATTGATAAATAACTCCAACAAACCAATTCATGCAATTGGTTTATTGAATAAGCCCAGTAAACCCATTAATTTCATTGGTCCATTGAAAAATGAGCCCAAATAGAAGACATTCATTCCACTCCTAGAACCTGTTATCTACCCTACCCATGTCCCTCATAGTTGCATGAACAGCTCATCCTTCAGATTCCGATAATCCAGAGAAAACAACTAAGGTTAACCCCTGAGAGGACAGATGGGGCCTCAGTTTAATATCTCATCTGAAGGACACACCCTACCGTGCAGCTGTTCACTTGTACTAAACTGGATTCTGAACACTGCTGTTCGATTTGAACCTGCAAATTTGTGACAAGGGGCAAGGGGGCCAGATCATAAGACATAAGAGATTCCGCAAATCTTGAACAACACACATAAAATGCTGGTGGAATTTATCTATAGAGAGGAGTAAACAGTCAACATTTCGGACCCTGAGTCCCAACTGATGATCAATGCAAGAGGAATTGATTTTAAAAAATGAAACTTATTGGATTAAGTGCAACTAGAATTGACATAAGGCTGGCCTGAGAGGGATTGGCTGCTGTAATCCAAGTGGAAATGGCAATAACTGAATTATAAACACAAAATACTCTGCAGATGCTGGGCTCAAAGCAACACTCACAACACGCTGGAAGAACTCAGCAGGTCGGGCAGCATCCGTGGAAACGATCAGTGAACGTTTCGGGCCGGAACCCTTCATCAGCACTGAAGAGGGAAGGGGCAGAGGCTCCATAGAGAAGGTGGGGGAGGGTGAGAAGGAGAAAGCCTGAATTATGGAGCTTGTGGTTGGTGAGATCCTGCATATTTACTATTAACTACTTAAAAACAGCAGTAAGTTTTTGCTGTGATTTTTCATCCCACTATTGTTACAGAGTCCATTGGAATGAATGGGTTTGCTATGACCATTGATGGCTGATCTACTGGAATGAATGGGTTTGCTGGGATGATTGACGGGCGATCCATCAAAATGAATGAGTTTGCTAGGGTGATTGACAGGTGATCTATTGGAATGAAGGATTTTGCTAGGGTGATTGACAGGTGACCCATTGGAATGAAGGGTCTCAAACTGAAATGTTGACTCTTTTACTCCCCTCCATAGAAGCTGCCTAACCTGCTGAGTTCCTCCAGCATTTTATATGTAATTAGGACACTCATGTCTGAAAGGCAATGATAAGATTTCAGGTCATTTAAATATCTGTGATTTGTTTTGTGTATTATTTAGTCATAAGGTGCAATACGGTAATGTCTTTGCCTCGAGGCTTAAACCATTCCTTAGCAACTGTGAGGGAGGATAAGGTTCGCACTGTACTTGTCCATGATGGGCATAGGGGGAGCTAACGCGGTGAATCTAGCATTGGAATGAAAGGCCATGGGATATCTTGGGGCCTACGCAACATAAAAGACTGCTTGGGCCAGCATTCACGTGCTGGAAAGGGAAAAGTCAGGCTGCACACGGCAGGCATGATCGCCAGTCTAGCCCTGGAGTTGTACAGACACGTTCTGGTTAACATGACGAAACCCTTCACACCTTTTTTTTCCAGATGTATCTGTGATATATTGAGGAACGTACAATTTATTTTAATGTTTACTCTCACCATTCTTCTCTCTTTCACAGCACAGATCCGTATACTTTATGGTTTATGGGATTCTTGCAGTCCTGGCTACAATGGGCTTCTCCTATCTCATGTTAATCCTGTCCCACTGCATCCTTCTCTATGGCATTGCCCTGGCTAAACAGAAGTGGCTGTGCTTTGCTGCTGGACTCTGCAGTTTGGCAACGTTTAAAATAGAGCCCGTGGCTTCCTGGCAGGTAAGTATGAGAACTGAGTAGGAAGATTCGCATTAAACGTTTTTACTGAGCCATGGCACGCGGTACGGGACCGACTCACCGAAACGCTGTGCTGCACTGCGCTGGAAAGCCTGCGTAAATAGAGGACGTCCCCCGTGCGTAGGAGGCCCAATCGATACACCGCGCGATCGGTCGACCGCATGCGCATTTACCACATTCTCGCAATCGATTCAATGGGTGATGGACCGGCCACAGCCACACTTACTACATTTCTTCAGATATTCATTCAGTAAGAGCGCAAGTTGGCTGCAAGGTCCTTCAGCTTTCTTCGCCGAAGTCTCACTAAAACCTATAACACGTTCAACGACCAAGCATCCCATAGCTACAATTCTGGCGAGTCAATGCTTTCCCAATAAACAATACCCAAAGACAGTGAGCCTTGTTGCTTAATGACATACTCAGCAGAAACAACTTGTAAGCTCTCTTAGAATTCGAGTTGAGGTGAGTGAAGTTCAAAGTAAATTTAGTATCAAAGTACATACGTGTCGCCAAATATAACCCAGACATTCATTTTTCTTTACGGGCATTCACAGTAAATACAAAGAAACACCATAAGATCATGATGAAGGGTCTCGGCCCGAAACATTGACTCATTTCTATAGATGTTGCCTGGCCTGCTGAGGTCGTCCAGCATTTTGCGTGAAGTAAGATGCTTTGGATTTCCAGCTTCTGCAGATTTTCTAGTGTTTGCCGTAGTATCAATGAAAAACCGCACACAAGACATTAAAACAACCATTGTGCAAAAGACAACAAACTGCAAATAAAAAGATTTTAAAAATAATAGATGGATAAATAAATAAATAAGCAATAAGTATCTGGAACATGAGATGAAGAGTCCTTGAAAGTGAGTCCACAGGTTGTGGGATCAGTTCAGTGCTGGGGAGAGTGAAGCTGAGTGAAGTTATCCCCTCTGGTTCAGGAGCCTGATGATGCAGGGTTCTTGAACCTGTTGGTGTGGAAACCTAAGGCTCCTGTACCTCCTATCCAATGGTAATAGTGAGAAAAGTACATGGCCTGGATGGTGTTTGTGTTTCATAATGTGGCCATTGGCCTCATGTAAATTTTCCCCCATTTGATCAGTTCTTGCCTGTCCCACACCACCTTACGGCCCTGACTGCAATGCCAAGCAACACAGAGCCCATGTCAAGTGAAGACTTTCTGGAAAGGGGCAGAGCACTGAGCAGTAGGAGTGAGGCTAGCTGTAAGTGACTGCTGTCCACCTCATCTGTTAATGACCTGAATTCGAAGTGTGTTGTTCAGATTATGATGTATAACTCCACATGCCCAGGAGCAGAGGTCAAGTCACTTGAGTTGAAAATGGGTGATCCATTGGAATCACTGAATGATTTTTTAAAATGGGATTAATATAAGATTAGTATCTGTAATTGGGTGGTTGAAGGCAGGCACTGATGGGCCACAGGGCTGTCTACATGGTGTATGTCCCCTTTGATTTCCACTTCACCCTCTTCAAAAAAGAACCCAAGGAGAATAAGTTCATTTTAACTCTCATGATATTGTCCTATATGGATGTCAGTCTGTAAATAGCTACATGTTGCAGGGGTACTCGATCTGGTTAGCTAGACTCCTTTTGTACAAATTCAGTCCTTCAGTTGGAAGGGTAGGATAATTAGTTCCCAATTGTGCAATCATCCTTCTTAGCAGAGCCTGAACTTGCTCCATCTCATCTCTGGCCATCTGCTTCGTCTTGTCCCAGACAGGATTTGTAACGGGCACCTTCCAGCTCCAGGACGTCCTGTTCTATGGAGGAAGTGGCTTCACCATCATGCGATGCATGAGCTTTGCATTGGAGAACGTCGAGAGGAAAGCTGGGAACTACTCAATCCTGGACCTTCTCATCTACAACTTCTACCTCCCCTTCTTCTTCTTTGGGCCAGTGATGACGTTCGATCAGTTCCACGCACAGGTAAACATTGTAGCCCTGTCTGCAAGACGCAACATGTATGACATCTTTTACAACCATGGTACTCCAAAGAACTTTACACCTGTGAGGTATCTCTGGAAATTTACTGCCCTGTTTAAAATTTTACCAAGTGCAGTTGTATATACACCAGTCAAATAATTGATTCTTTTCTTTTGAATTGATGTTGGTTGAGCGATGAGGGTGGCACAATAGCTCAGCGAGCAGAGCCGCTGCCCCACACCTCCTGTGATCCAGGTTCAATCCCAACCTCGGAGGCTGTCTGTGTGGAGTTTGCACATTCACCCCGTGACCATTTGGGTCTCCTTCAAGTGCTCCAGTTTCGTCCCACATCCAAATCAGGCAACCTGGTAGAATATCAGTCCACTGTAAGTTGCCTTCAGTTAGTAGAATATAAAGAGATTGCTATTTCTGACCATGCTCCTGTGCTTTTATCCATAAATCTTTCTGGTTTTCCTCAGACAAACAGATTCTGGCATTTTAATTTAACTTTGTTATCTGACAAGGATTTCTTAAAGTTCTTGGAGAGGCAAATTACTCTTTTTTTTTAAGAGAATACGGTAGAGGAGACTTCTAGCCTTGTCATATGGGATGCCTTTAAAGCATATATTAGAGGACAAATCATTTCTTATACTGCAAGTGTTAAGAAAAAAGCAAATAGAGAGAGAATTAATTTAGCCAATCAGCTGAAACAATTAGATGAAGAATATGCTTTGACTTCAGATCCTGTTTTACATAAAAGACAGGTTGAAATTAAAACTAAATATGATTTTTTATTAATATACCCTATTGAAACTCAACTCCAAAAGGATAAAAGTCAAATTTATATTCATGGAGATAAAACAGGTAAATTATTGGCTCACCAAATTAAAACTTCTAGTGCTAAATGACAGATTAAAGAAATTTGTAAAGCTAACGGTATTAGGACAACTGATCATTTAGAAATAAGTGATACTTTTAGAGAATTTTATTCTAAACTTTATAGTTCTGCTCTTCTTAAAGATAATACTGTAATGGATAATTTTTTAGACCAAATAAATATCCCTACGCTTTCTGTTGATAACGAAAACAGTTGGATCAATGTATTTTTCACGAAGAAATAGCCGAGGCTGCACGTTCACTGCATTCAGGGAAAGCTCCAGATCCTGATGGATTTTCTGGAGAATTTTATAAAGCTTTTTCTTCTTTGCTTGTACCTCATTTGTGTTCAGTTTTTTCAGATTCTTTTAAATCAGGTAGTTTGCCGCAATCTTTTTACGAAGCTTCTATTTCGCTTATCCTTAAATAAATAAGAACCCAAATGAATGGTCTTCATATAGACCAATTTCCTTACTTAATGTTCTGACCCGTAGGATGGAAAATATCTTACCATCTATCATTTCTGACGATCAGACTGGTTTTATTAAAAATTGATATTCTCATTTTAATATTTGTCAATTATTAAATGTTACTTATTCTCCTTCTAAGGAGATATCAGAGTGTGTGATATCCTTAGATGCTGAGAAGGCTTTTGATCGGGTTGAATGGCATTATTTATTTAAAATCTTAGAAAAATTTAATTTTGGGTCCAACTTTATTCAATAGATTAAATTACCCTTTTGCTCGGGTTCTTACTAAGTTGTTGACACAAAACAATGCATTTCACTGTACGCTTCAATGTTTCAACGTACGTGAGACAAGTAAAGCTAATCAAAAAGGATCTTGGTGATTGTAGTGCTGACTTGCAGCAGACTGAAAAGCTTGAGCATGTAGATATTAAGGAAGAGGATGTGCTGGAGCTTTTGGAAAGCATCACGTTGGATATGTCACCAGGACTGGATGAGATGTACCCCAGGCTACTGTGGGAGACGAGGGAGGAGATTGCTGAGCCTCTGGTGATGATCTTTGCATCATCAAGTTCTGGAGCATTGGAGGGTTGCGAATGTTGTTCCCTTATTCAAGAAAGGGCATAGAGATAGCCCAGGAAATTCTTCATTAATTGTGGAATTAATGGTGGAATTCTTCATTAAGATGGAGAGTGACATAGTTAATTCAGAAACAAAGGTTCTGAACTTAAAGAGGGGTAACTTTGAAGGTATGAGACGTGAATTAGCTAAGATAGACTGGCAAATGACACTTAAAGGATTGACGGTGGATATGCAATGGCAAGCATTTAAAGGTTGCATGGATGAACTACAACAATTGTTCATCCCAGTTTGGCAAAAGAATAAATCAAGGAAGGTAGTGCACCCGTGGCTGACAAGGGAAATTAGGGATAGTATCAATTCCAAAGAAGAAGCATACAAATTAGCCAGAGAAAGTGGCTCACCTGAGGACTGGGAGAAATTCAGAGTTCAGCAGAGAAGGACAAAGGGCTTAATTAGGAAGGGGAAAAAAGATTATGAGAGAAAACTGGCGGGGAACATAAAAACGGACTGTAAAAGCTTTTATAGATATGTAAAAAGGAAAAGACTGGTAAAGACAAATGTAGGTCCCCTGCAGACAGAAACAGGTGAATTGATTATGGGGAGCAAGGACATGGCAGACCAATTGAATAATTACTTTGGTTCTGTCTTCACTAAGGAGGACATAAATAATCTTCCAGAAATAGTAAGGGACAGAGGGTCCAGTGAGATGGAGGAACTGAGTGAAATACATGTTAGTAGGGAAGTGGTGTTAGGTAAATTGAAGGGATTGAAGGCAGATAAATCCCCAGGGCCAGATGGTCTGCATCCTAGAGTGCTTAAGGAAGTAGCCCAAGAAATAGTGGATGCATTAATGATAATTTTTCAAAACTCGTTAGATTCTGGACTAGTTCCTGAGGATTGGAGGGTGGCTAATGTAACCCCACTTTTTAAAAAAGGAGGGAGAGAGAAACCGGGGAATTATAGACCGGTTAGCCTAACGTCGGTGGTGGGGAAACTGCTGGAGTCAGTTATCAAGGATGTGATAACAGCACATTTGGAAAGCGGTGAAATGATCGGACAAAGTCAGCATGGATTTGTGAAAGGAAAATCATGTTTGATGAATCTCATAGAATTTTTTGAGGATGTAACTAGTAGAGTGGATGGGGAGACCAGTGGATGTGGTATATTTGGATTTTCAAAAGGCTTTTGCCAAGGTCCCACGCAGGAGATTAGTGTACAAACTTAAAGCACACGGTATTGGGGGTAAGGTATTGGTGTGGGTGGAGAATTGGTTAGCAGACAGGAAGCAAAGAGTGGGAATAAACGGGACCTTTTCAGAATGGCAGGCGGTGACTAGTGGGGTACCGCAAGGCTCAGTGCTGGGACCCCAGTTGTTTACAATATATATTAATGACTTGGATGAGGGAACTAAATGCAGCATCTCCAAGTTTGCCGATGACACGAAGCTGGGTGGCAGTGTTAGCAGTGAGGAGGATGCTAAGAGGATGCAGGGTGACTTGGATAGGTTGGGTGAGTGGGCAAACTCATGGCAGATGCAATTTAATGTGGATAAATGTGAAGTTATCCACTTTGGTGGCAAAAATAGGAAAACAGATTATTATCTGAATGGTGGCCGATTAGGAAAAGGGGAGGTGCAACGAGACCTGGGTGTCATTATACACCAGTCATTGAAAGTGGGCATGCAGGTACAGCAGGCGGTGAAAAAGGCGAATGGTATGCTGGCATTTATAGCGAGAGGATTCGAGTACAGGAGCAGGGAGGTACTACTGCAGTTGTACAAGGCCTTGGTGAGACCACACCTGGAGTATTGTGTGCAGTTTTGGTCCCCTAATCTGAGGAAAGACATCCTTGCCATAGAGGGAGTACAAAGAAGGTTCACCAGATTGATTCCTGGGATGGCAGGACTTTCATATGAAGAAAGACTGGATCAACTGGGCTTGTACTCGTTGGAATTTAGAAGATTGTGGGGGGATCTGATTGAAACGTATAAGATCCTAAAGGGATTGGACAGGCTGGATGCAGGAAGATTGTTCCTGATGTTGGGGAAGTCCAGAACGAGGGGTCACAGTTTGAGGATGGAGGGGAAGCCTTTTAGGACCGAGATTAGGAAAAACTTCTTCACACAGAGAGTGGTGAATCTGTGGAATTCTCTGCCACAGGAAACTGTTGAGGCCAGTTCATTGGCTATGTTTAAGAGGGAGTTAGATATGGCCCTTGTGGCTACGGGGATCAGGGGGTATGGAGGGAAGGCTGGTGCAGGGTTCTGAGTTGGATGATCAGCCATGATCATAATAAATGGCGGTGCAGGCTCGAAGGGCCGAATGGCCTACTCCTGCACCTATTTTCTATGTTTCTATGTTTCTATGAAATTATAGACGAGTGAGTCTTACCTCAGTGGTTGGTAAGTTGATGGAGAAGATCCTGAGAGGCAGAATTTATGAACACTTGGAGAGATATAATATGATTTGGATTAGTCAGCAATGCTTTGTCAAGGGCAGATTGTGCCTTACGAGCCTGACTGAATTTTTTGAGGATGTGACTAAACACATTGATGAAGGAAGAGCAGTCGGTGTAGTGTATATGGATTTCAGCAAAGCATTTGATAAGGTGCCCCATGCAAGACTTATTGAGAAAGTAAGGAGGCATGGGATCCAAGGGGACATTGCTTTGTGGATCTAGAACTGGCTTGCCCACAGAAGGCAAAGAGTGGTTGTAGACGGGTCACATTCTGCATGGAGGTCGGTGACCAGTGGAGTGCCTCAGGGATCTGTTCTGGGACCCTTACTCTTCATGATTTTTATCATTGAGCTGGATGAGGAAGTGGAGGGATGGGTTAGTAAATTTGCTGATGACACAAAGGTTGGGGGTGTTGTGGATAGTGTGGAGGGCTGTCAGAGGTTACAGCGGGACATTGATAGGATGCAAAACTGGACTGAGAATTAGCAGATGGAGTCCAACCAGATAAATGTGAGGTGGTTCATTTTGGTAGGTCAAATATGATGGCAGAATATAGTATTAATGATAAGACTCTTGGCAGTGTGGAGGATCAGAGGGACCTTGTGGTCCAAGTCTATAGGACACTCAAAGCTGCTATGCAGGTTGACTCTGTGGTTAAGAAGGCATACCGTGCATTGGCCTTCAATCGTGGGATTGAGTTTAAGAGCCGAGAGGTAATGTTACAGCTATATAGGACCCTGGTCAGACCCCAGGTGGAGTACTGTGCTCAGTTCTGGTTACCTCATTACAGGAAGGATGTGGAGACCATAGAAAGGGTGCAGAGAAGATTTACAAGAATGTTGGCTGGTTTGGGGAGCATGCCTTATGAGAATAGGTTTGAGTGAACTTGGAGCAACGGAGGATGAGAGGTGACCTGATAGTGGTGTATAAGATGATGAGAGGCATTGATCATGTGGATAGTCAGAGGCTTTTCCCCAGGGCTGAAATGGCTAACACGAGAGGGCACAGTTTTAAGGTGCTTGTTAGTACGTACAGAGGAGATGTCAAGAATAAGTTTTTTTACGCAGAGAGTGGTGAGTGTGTGGAATGGGCTGCCGGCAGCGGTGGTGGAGGCGGAAACAATGGGGTCTTTTAAGAGACTATGGGTAAGCCTAGGTAATTTCTCAGGTAAGGACATGGTCGGCACAGCTTTGTGGGCCGAAGGGCCTGTATTGTGCTGTAGGGTTTCTATGTTTCTATGAATCTAAATGGGGGACTGATGATCCACGTGGATACAAAGGGTCAAAGTACTGCATTGAATAACGCTATGGCTCCCTCATACACATTTGCTCTTCCGAAGTGGATGCAAGTGTGTGAAAGCTGTACAACTACCTTTGGAAATAGGTCTGATTACTGCTGACTACACCTCCAGGACAACATTATTATACCTCAAAGACCTGCCTGTTAGTCCTATAACTTGCCTGTTATCTCTTCAAGATAGGACACCGTTGGGCGGAAGGGACTTCCATCATACACTACCTGGTCAGAGCAGACTGGACATTTTTAATAGACATACTGGCTACCCATCAGTGTATCAGCTTCCACGGACAATGCATCTTCAGCCAGAGTAGAGACTGTGTTTAAGTGGGACCTGGGCAGTTTAGAATAGAGTTCTGGAGTCATAAAGTGTTACAGCACAGAAACGGGTATTTTGCCCCATCTAATTCATGCCAAAGTGTTATTCTGCCCAGTTCCATCAACCTGTACTTAGACCATATCCCTCTGTACCCATCCCATCCATGTACCTATCCAAAATTCTCTTGCATGCTGCAATCGAACCACATCCACCATTTCCGCTGGCAGCTCATTCCACACTCCCATCACCCTCTGAGTGAAGAAACTCCCCACACCGCCCCCCAGAATCCCCTTGAATATTTCACCTTTTACCCGAAATCTATAACCTCCTGTTCTAGCCTCACCCAACCTCAGTGGAAAAAGCCTGCTTGCATTTATCCTGTCTATCGCCCTCATAATTCTGTATATCTCCCCTCACTCTCCTACACTCCAGGGAATAAAGTCCCAACCTTTTCAACCTTTCTCTGTAACCCTTTTCCCTAATGTGGTGGATTGTGGCAACTTATTTGCGTTCTGACCAGTTACCAATTGTGACATCAGAAGTTTGCAAGGAGAGGGTTTCACTCAGGTCCACTGCCCAAGTAGAAAAAGGCAGCAGCAGATCGCAGCAGCTTATTTGAGCTCTGACCAGCAACCAATCGGCATTTGGGATTGATTAGCAAGATCAAATTAAAGGAAGGCAGGGGCATGCGGAGTGGCCATCGTCTGAGTGGATAGAATTAGAGTGGTGAGGCTTTAGTTCTTCGAGGTGTGAGTGAAGAGGGGGTTCAGTCAGAGAAGGCAAAAAAAGAGAAGCTCCAGGTAAAGCTTTTTTCCTTCCGTCACTTACAGCTGCTCAGCTAGGACAGTGGAGAGCTCAGGCAGGATAGATGAATGCTCCTCTTGCAGGATATGGGAGGGCAGGGAGTCCTCCAGGGTCCCTGATGACTACAACTGCAAGAAGTGCATCCAGCTGCAGCTTCTAACAATCCACGTTAAGGAATTGGAGCTGGAACTGGATGAACTTTGGATCACTGGGGAGGCTGGTGGGGTGATAGATAGGACATATAGAGAGGTAGGTGTACCCAAAGTGCAGGACACGGGAAATAGGGAGACAGTCAGGACAGGAAATGAGTTAAGAAGCCCATACAGAGTACCCCTGTGGCCATCCCTCTCAACAACAGATATATCACTTTGGATGCTGTCAGGGGGATGGCCTAACCGAGGAATGTCACAGCTGTCGGGTCTCTGGCACAGGGATCAGTGCTGCGTCCTTTGTTGTGTGTCATCTGTATCAATGATCTGGATGATAATATGGTTAACTGGATCAGTGAATTTGCAGATGACACGAAGATTTGGGGGGGGGGGCGTAGTGGACGGTGAGGAAGACTATCATGGCCTGCAGAGGGGTCTGCATCAGCTGGAAAAATGGGCTGAAAGATGGCAATTGGAATTTAATGCAGACTTTATTCCTTGGAACGTAGAAGATTGAGAGGAGATTTGATAGAGGTACTCAAAGAGAAGACTATCTGTTGGATGGAAGCGACCAACAACTCTGATAGGGGCAGATGCCAAGTTTTTAAGCTCACCGGTGGGAGGTGGTGCTTTAGCACTGCTGGCCCACCACCTCGAGGGAGTCTTGATCATAACCGGGCCGAAACTCCTGAAGACAGGTGGCAGATCAACTGATGATCCCACTGGTGATAGCACAGGACAGTTAACATCTCAGTCCACGTGTATTTTCAATTCTAGGGTAAATGCAAGCAGGCTTTTTCCATTGAGGTTGAATGGGACTACAACCAGAGGTCATGAGGTAAGGGTGAAAGGTGAAAAGTTGAAGGGAGCATGAGGGGAAACTTCTATCACTCAGAGGGTAGTGAGAGTGTGGAACAAGCTGCTAGCACAAGTGGTGCGTGCAAGCTCAATTTCAACATTTAAGAAAAGTTTGTATAGGTACGTGGATATGAAGAGCCATGGTCCCAGTGCAGGTCGATGGGAGTGGGCAGCTTAAATGGTTTTGGCATGGACTAGATGGGCCAAAGGGTCTGCTTCTATGCTGTACTTCGCTTTGATTCTATAATGCTCCTCTTATAGGCATCCATTAGTCTCATGAGACCACGGATTTGTGCCTTGGAAGGTTTCCAGGGCGCAGGCCTAGGCGAGGTTGTATGGAAGACCAGCAGTTGCCCATGCTGCAAGTCTCCCCTCTCCACGACACCGATGTTGTCCAAGGGAAGGGCATTAGGACCCATACAGCTTGGCACCGGTGTCGTTGCAGAGCAATGTGTGGTTAAGTGCCTTGCTCAAGGACACACACGCTGCCTCAGCCAAGGCTCGAACTAGCGACCTTCAGATCACTAGACGAATGCCTTAACCACTTGGCCACGCACCAACACTATGCTCCTCTATGCTTTCAGAAATAACCCAGACCACTGTCCACCAGGATTCTCCCCCTGGAGCACCCCCAGCACTCTCCATTCCCCTCACCAGCTGTACCAGAGTCTGTCCTAGTCATCCACAAGAATTAGCAGGATGAGGTCATCTAAACCCTTCCACCCTCTGTCACAGTCATCTTCTACCTCAGCTCTCTTTTCTTGTCCTTCTGCACCACAAAGGGCAAGGAAACGAACCCTTCAACCATTATATTCATGCTGACCTTTTGGCCCATCTATACTATCCTATTTGCTGCACCATCTCTGTCTCCTTCTATGCCTTGCCCGTTTTAAGTGCTTGTCTGTCTCTTAAATGTAGTAATATGCACCATCACCTCTGGCAGCACTATTCAGATAGCATTTGATAGTGTGGGCCTGTACTTACTGGAATTTAGAAGAATGAGGGAGGATCTCATTGAAACTTTTTGATTATTGAAAGGCCTAGATAGCAAGGATGTGGAGAGGATATTTCCAATAGTGATGGAATCTAGGACCAGAGTGTGCAGCCTCAGAAAACAAGAATATCCATTTCAAACAGAACTGACTCCTCATCTTTTTCTCATGTCCTGCTGAAGGGTCTTGGCTGGAAACATCGACTGTACTCTTTTTCATAGATGTTGCCTGGCCTGCTGAGTTCCCCCAGCATTTTATGTGTGTTGCTTGGATTTCCAGCAACTGCACATTTTCTCTTGATTGTGATGAGGGGGAAGTTCTTTTGTTAGTGAATCTGTGGAGTTCATTGCCACAGACAGCTGTGGAGGCCACGTCATTGGGTATATTTAAAGCAGAAATTGACAGGATTCTTGATTTGTAAGGATATCAAAGGCTACAGGAAAAGGCAGGAGAATGGGGTTGAGAGGGATAATTATTCAGCCATGATCAAATGGTGGAGCAGACTTGATGGACCCAATGGCCTGATATTCCTCGTATGTCCAGTGGTCTTTTATCAGTCTAGTTCCCTGTGGGCTGAAAAGAATTTCTTGCCAACGCAAAGGCTGAGTTAATTCTGAGTCTCATGTCCCCACAGATAAATCAGTCCAGGTTCACTCGGAAGCAGAACGAGATGTGGAACATTGGGAAATATGCTCTGATGCATCTCGCTGTCATCATCCTGGTGGACATCATCTTCCATTACCTCTACATTCTAACCATACCTTCCGACCTCAAGCTGACAACAACGCTTTCTGATTGGGCATTAGGTAGGTCGTTGGTCGGGGCATCAACCAAAGCCTAGACTAAACCCCACAAGCGTCAATCTGGGTAGCGTTCAACCTCTCTTTGTTCCCTACACTCAAGGTCTTGCATGGTCCTCACAGACTCTTACTTCTCAGCCTCATTCCCCTCCCCTCCCTATGCCATGTCCAGATGGTTAGCACAGTCATCATGGGTTGAAGGGCCTGACTGACACTTGTGGGCTGCCCCCAGCACATCCTCAGACTGTGTTGGTTGTTGACGCAAACAAACCTGGTGTACAGTACATGTGACAAGGCCAATCTCTGCCACAACCTCTATCCTGTACTGCAGTTTATTTGGAATTATTCCGGAGTTATGAGATTACAGGTAGCACAAGAAAAAGTTAAGTATGTGATTATGGATATAGAAACTACAGATAATTGTATTTTGTTAAACTTTGTATTTAAAAAGATTTTATTTATTGATTGATTTGTTGATATACTTATTGATTTATTGATTGATTGGTTTGAGTTATTGGGATACAGGTCATAAGAGGCCCTTCCAGACCTGTGAGCCGCACCACCCAGCAATTTCCCAATTTAACCCTAGCCTAATCACAGGACAATCTACAATGATCAATTAACCTACCAACTGGCATGTCTTTGGACAGTGGGAGGAAACCAGAGCACCCGGAGGAAACCCACATGGTCACGGGGAGTACATACAAACTCCTTACAGACAGTGGCAGGAATTGAACCCGTGTTGCCTGGACTGTAAAGCATTACGCTAACCACTATGCTACTATGCCGTCTCTAATATAATATATTTGCACAGCAAGTTCCCGCAAAATATAAAACATTACGTCAGATTCAGATTAATTTATGTATCACATGAACACTGAAACAGTTAGTGAAATATGTTGTTTGTGTTAACAACCAACACAACATGAGGATGCGCTGGGGGCAGGCTGCAACTGTCATTCAGCAGAACAGCACAAGCAACAAAAACAACCTACAGCAAACAAGCAACACACACAAAACGCTGGAGGAACTCAGCAGGCCAGGCAGCTTCGATGGAAAAAAGTACAGTCAACATTTTGTTCCTGCCGAAGGTTTCGGCCCAAGGCGTTGACTGTACTTTTTTTCCATAGACGCTGCCTGGCCTGCTGAATTCCTCCAGCATTTTGTGTGTGTTGCTCGGATTTCCAGCATATGCGGACTTTTCCCTTGTTTACCAGCAAAGCAAGCCCCTTTTCCACCCGCTTACGCACACAGAACAGGCCTCCTACCTCTGGGCCTGCAGTTCTTGCCCTGGATTTCCATAGATCAGGCCTCTGAACCCCTGTCAGGAGAGATGAACTGTATCCTGTTTCTTGAATATCTGTGATATTGAACAGACGTTTAAATCTCACAATTATGGCTTCCATCTGGCTCTTTTAGTCAGTCACATTGTTTAGCAAATCCTCTGCCTTTCTTTGGCTTGTCCATTCACAAAACTGCAGTGTTTAATTCAAATTTCAAAGTTCAAATGTTCAAAGTAAATTTATCAACGAAGTACATATATGTTACCATATACAACAGAGATTCATTTTTTTGCGGGCATATGCAGGAAAATAAAATAGATTTTATGAAAAACGTGTATATACACAAAGACTGACAACAACCAATTTGCAAAAGACAAATTATGTAAATAAATATAGATAAATAAATAAAGGGAAAGATGAGCAGATAGACAGATAGAGAGCATGAGCTGTAAAGAGTCTGCGTTGTGTGTATGTAGGTTGCAGAATCAATTCAGTGTTGAGGTGAGTGAATTGTTCCACTTGGTTCAGGTTAAGGGGCATTTACTGTTCCTGAACCTGGCGGTGTGGGACCTAAGGCTCCTGTAGCCCCTGCCCGATAACCGTAGCGAGATGGTGGGGGTCCTTGGTGGAGATCTCTGTTGCTTGGCTTTCCGATCCCAAATCTGGACTCTGTCACCCCTCCTCCGCTGAAGTAGGCTCCCTCCCTACCAATCTCCAACCAAAGGCAGTACCTCCTTCACCACAGCTGAACACACATTCCCACCCACAAGAAACAAATTGAATATAATATTAATCTCAAGCAGTAAAGTACTTCATATGATCGATGAATGTGAAGTATGGCAGCCAATTTGTGCACAGCAGGCTCCCACAAACGGCAGTGAGATTAGAGTTGGCCATTTGCATTAATGCCGCCTTCCATACAGTCACTGACACTGGGAGTCACGGCCAGATAGAAGCATTCACCACCAGAGTCGCGGGCACTGATAAAGCATGGAGACTTTTTAACCAGCGACTCTTGTTTTCCCTGGCAGCCTGTCTGGCTTACTTCAACCTGGTGTACGACTGGATAAAAGCAGCGGTGATGTTCGGGGTGGTGGGGACCGTGGCAAGACTAGACTACCTCGACCCGCCCAAGCCACCGAAATGTATCACCATGCTCTACGTTTTCGCTGAGACGTAAGTGCTTTTTGTTATGCATGGTGCGGGGCAAGAACTACAACGGAGTAGTATAATTGGACTTTTTTTTAACTGAGTCATGTTAATTATGGTACACACTGGAAAACATGTAGTACAGGAGCAACGTATTGGGCCTGCCAAGACAAAAGATACGCACAGTCGAAAGCCCCCGCCCAGAAGAGAGTCCTCCCGCACATAGGGGGCCCAATTGATTGACCACATGCACACTTGCCACATTCTTACAACCAATCTGATACGGTACACTTTCTAAAATTTCCTCTGAAGAAAGGGTTTGGTCCGAAATATTGACCCGTTTATTCCCCCTCCATAGATGCTGCATGACCTGCGTTCCTCCAGGATTGTTTGTGTGTGTGTGTCTTACCTGCGGCATCAAGCAAATTATTACCCAGGGAGGGAAAGGAGATTAAGAAAACTCAACCAGTTGGACCAGCTCCTTCATCCCTGAGCAACACACACAAAATTCTGCAGGATCTTAGCAGGTCCGGCAGAATCTATGGACAAGAGTAAACAGCTGACATTTCAGACCGAGACCCTTCTTCAGGACTGGAAAGAAAGGGGGAGGATGCCTGAGTAAAAAGTTGGTGGGAGGGGAAGGGGCTAGCTGGAAGGTGATAGGTGGAGCCAGGTGGGTGGGAAAGGTCAAAGGCTGGAGAAGAAAGAATCTGATCAGAGAGGAGAGTGGACAATAGGAGAAGAGGAAGGAGGAGGGGACCCTGGGGGAAGTAATAGGCAGGTGAGACAAGTGCTTCAGTCCTGATGCAGGGTCCCAACAATCCCTCCACCGTGCTGGTCAAGCTGCTGAGTGAGAGGTGAATTGTATTCTCTCACGAAAGTCAGTGAGATTGAATAAAGACTTTTATATCTCCCCGTTATGGTTACTATGTGGCTTCATTTAGTCAGTCACAACACCATTTTGTATTCTACATTAGCAAATCCTCTGCCTTCCTTTTGCTCGTTAGTTTACAAAACTGTTGTCTTTAACTCACCCGCTTGTCTCTGCGGTCCCAGATCCGGACTCTGTCACCCAACTTCTGCTCCCTCACTTTCTCCCACCAAAGGCAGGACCTCCACCAAAGGCAGGACCTCCACCACTACAATCAGTCTGGATGAGCGCATGGTCGAAGGGTCAGAGAACAGCAGAGGTCATGGGAGGGGGGGAAGCAGTGAGAGAGGGTCTCACTGAACTCCCGTCGAAGGCTGATCATTCCCCACCCCCATCCCTATGCATGCCACCAGACCTGCTGAGTTCCTTCAGCATTTTGTGTGTGTTGCTCCAGATTTCCAACATCTGCAGAATCTTTCTGACTGTGTGATTTGTATTCCAGGCACTTTGACAGGGGGATAAATGACTGGCTGTGCAAGTAAGTGATCCAAGCTGCTTTGTACCCATTGATATGTTAAATGTGTTCTTTGCCTTGATATTGGTGTGTTGGAATTACCCTTTGAACACTGTTTGCAATGCTGAAGCCTATCGGGGTGGGGTGGGCCTTCGAGGACCATGGTGTTATCTGCTAGAGCTGGGGTGCTGAAGGATTTTCTGATGCATGCATTCCAGGGATCCTCCAGCAGGGCCCTGGTCGTCAAGTTCCTCTGAAAGAGAGGTACCAGCTCCCTAACCCTTTCCTGATGGTAAAACGCCTAAAGCTGGTTTAAATCATAAGGGTGTTGTGTGAACAGAAGCCAGTTTTGATACAGGGAGCAGATGTAGGGGTTAGGGTTAGTGATTGCAACAATACGTTGGGCCCGGGAAAGACCTTTAGAGATGTTGACCCCCAGGAACTTGAAGTTACTCACCCTTTCTATGCTAACCTCTCAATGAGGACTGGTCTGTGTTCTCCCAACTTCCCCTTCCTGAAGTTCACAGATCAATTTCTTGGTCTTACTAATAGAAGCATAAAAATCTACAGCACATTACAGGCCCTTCAGCCCACAACGTTGCACTGACCATGTTACCTACCCTAGAAACTGCCTAGAATTTCCCTACCGCATAGCCCTTTATTTTTCTAAGCTCCATGTGCCTCTCTAAGAGTCTTAAAAGATCCTGTTGTATCCTAATGTTCAGTGTGAGGTGGTTGTTACAACACCTGTTGATCAGCCAATCTACATTGCCCCTGTACGCCAAGCTGTACTCCCGTGCTAACACAAGCAGTGATTGACAGATATATGTGTTGGGTCATCAAAAGTTATGGACAGGTGACAGGAAAGTGGATTTCAGGCAGAGATCAGATCATCCCTGAGCAACAGTAGAACAAGCTCATTCCACTCTACCGCTTGTCTGAACATTTCCTAACATCAGGTGATTCCTTCCCACTTTCCACCCCACCCATAAGACTACAGAACGTTGGAGCAGAATTGGGCCATCGACTCTGCTCTGCCATTTTACCATGGTTGATCCATTTTCCTCAACCCCATTCTCCCCATAACCTTTCATACCCTGACATCAAAAATCTATCAACCTTGGCTTTAAGTACACTCAATGATGGCCTCCACAGCAACGAATTCCACAATTCACTATCCTCTGGCTTAAGAAATTCCTCCTCATCTCCATTCTAAATGGGCATCCCTCTATTCTGAGCCTGTGCCCTCTGGTCCTAGACTCCCCCACCATAGGAAACATCCTCTCCACAATCACTCTATATAAGCCTTTCAATATTCGATAGATTTCAGTGAGATTCCCCCCCATTCTTTTAAATGCCAGTGAGAGTTCCTCATATTTTAAGCCTTTCAATCCTAGAATCATTTTCATGAACCTTCTTTGAACCCTCTCCAATGACAGTATATTTTTCTTTGATAAGAGGCCCAAAGCTGTTCACAATACTCCCAAGTGAGGCCTCACCACTTCCTTATTAAGCCTCAGATTTATATCCTTGTTTTTATATTCTAGTTCTCTCGAAACGAATGCTAACATTGCATTGCCTTCGTCACCACTGACTCAACCTGCAAGTTAACCTTTAGGGAATCCCGCACAAGGACTCCCAAGTCCCGATGCAGCTTGGATTTTTGAATTTTCTCTCCATTTAGAAAGTAATCTATGCTTTTAACCCTGCAGGCAAGATTTTCCCTTAAGGGAACCATGTTGACTTTGGCCCATTTTATCATGTGCCTCTAAGTACCCCACCCACAGTGTGAATATGGACAGGGTAACCTTAATTGTATTTTGTCATTATATATATATATATATATATATATATAAAAGCATCCGTTAGTCTCATGAGACCATGGATTTGTGCCTTAGAAGTTTTCCAAGGCACAGGCCTGGGCAAGGTTGTATAGAAGACTGGCAGTTGCCCATGCTGCAAGTCTCCCCTCTCCACGCCACTGATGTTGTCCAAGGGAAGGGCATTAGGACCCATACAGCTTGGCACCAGTGTCGTCGCAGAGCAATGTGTGGTTAAGTGCCTCGCTCAGGAACACAACACATTGCCTCAGTTGAGGCTCGAACTAGCGACCTTCAGATCACTAGACCGACGCCTTAACCACTTGGCCACGCGCCAACACCAAAACTACTTGACCTGGCACCGTAGCATAGCCGTACCAACCTTCAACCACCCATTAGTACTAAGCATATATTAGTTCCATTTTTAAAAAAAAACCTTATAATCTTGTCAACTTCTCCCAGATTCCACCACTATCCTACACACTAGGGGCAATTTCCAGTGTCTGATTAATTTACCAATCTGGAATATGGGAGGAAACGGAAGCACACAATGGCAGCCCGCACAGTCACAAGGAGAGCGTGTAAACTCCTGCCGTTGTCTGAGTTTGTACGTTCTCCTCATGACCGCGTGGGTTTCCTCTGGGTGCTCTGGTTTCCTCCAACATTCCGAAGACTTGCGGTTACGGTCAGTGAGTTGTGGGCATGCTACGTTGGTGTCGGAAGCACGGTGAGACTTGCGGGCTGCCCCCAGCACATCCTCGGACCGTACTGGTATTTGACACAAGACAACTCATTTCACTGTATGCTTCACTGTACGATAAACCTAATCCCTTATAACGTGTGTGTTGGCATTCCACTCAGGAGTCCACCACAGCTGACCTGCAATCGTGTGATATCATTTTCCAGGTATGTCTACGATTACTTGGGGGAAGAACACAACAACATCTTTAAGGAGCTGTTGGCGACGGTCTGCACCTTCCTGGTCACTACACTGTGGCTGGGGCCAGACCCTGTGGTCTACATCTGGTCTGTCTGCAACTGCTTCGGCCTCAACTTTGAGCTCTGGGTCCAGAAATTCTTTGAGCTTGAACCTTTTGCATCGATTGAGGTAAATGCCCCATTGCCAAGGTCCCCTGTATCCTGTTCCACGGCTGTCAGAACATAGAACATAGCACTGTACATATACAGCACCACACAGGCCCTTCAGAGCACCATGAGACAGAGGTCTTGGGTCCCACACCACTGGGTTCAGGAACAGTTATTACCCCTCAGCCATCAAGCTCCTGAACCAGCGTGGATAACTTCACTCACCTCAACACTGAACTGATTCCTCCACCTACAGACTCACTTAAGAAGACCCTACAATTCATGTTCTCAGTATTATTTATTTAGTTCCTTTTGAACAATTTGTCTTTTGCACGTTGGTTGTTTGTCATTGGTTATGTGTAGTTTTCATAAAATATTTTGAAACTGTTTATTTTCCTGTAAATGTCTAGAGAAAATAACTCTTAAGGTAGTGTGCGGTGACATATAAGACCTTAAGATAATAGGAGCAGAATTAGGCCATTTGGCCCATGGAGTCTGTTCCACCATTTCCTCATGACTGATCTATTTCCCTGTCAGCTCCAATCTCCTGCCTTCTCCCAGTGTCCCTTCATGCCCTGACCAATCATGAATCTATCAACCTCTGTCTCAAATATACCCAATGACTTGGCCTCCAAAGCTGCCCATGACAATGAGTTCCACAGATACACCACTCTCTGGCTAAAGAAGTTCTTCCTCATCTCTGTTCTAAAAGGATACCCCTCTTTATGAGGCTGTGTCCTCTGGTCTTAGACTCTCCCACCATAGGAAATATCCTCTCCACATCTACTGTACTGAGGCCTTTCACCATTCCATAGGTTTCATACTAAGTATGTTTATTTATTTAGTGTTGGCACGTGGCCAAGTGGTTAAGGCGTCGGTCTAGTGATCTGAAGGTCGCTAGTTCGAGCCTCAGCTGAGGCAGCGTTTTGTGTCCTTGAGCGAGGCACTTAACCACACATTGTTCTGCGACGACACCGGTGCCAAGCTGTATCGGCCCTTGTACCCTTCCCTTGGACAACATCAGTGGCATGGAGAGGGGAGACTTGTAGCATGGGCAACTGCCGGTCTTCCATACAACCTTGCCCAGGCCTGCGCCCTGGAAACCTTCCAAGGCGCAAATCCATGGTCTCACGAGACTAACGGATGCCTAATAATATATATATTTAGATAATAAATATATTTTGACTTTGACCCTTTAACCTATACCTAGATCCATTTAACCCTTCTCTCCCACATAGTCCTCTATCTTTCTTTCATCCATGTGCCAATCTAAGAGTTTACTAAATGTCCTTAAAGTATTTGCCTCTACCACCACCCCTGTCAGGGCATTCCACACATCCAGCTCTGTCTGTTTGAAGAACGTACCTCTGACATCACCTCTATTTTCCTCCAATCATCTTAAAATTATGCCCCCTTGTATTACCTATTTCTGCCCTGGAAAACCTCTCTATAAGTGTCCACTTGAACATTGCCTCTTATCAATTTAATGTCAGAAAAATGTATACAATATACATCCTGAAATTCTTCTTCTTTGCAAACATTCACGAAAACAGGGTGCCCCAAAGAATGAATGACAGTTAAATGTCAGAACCCCAGAGCCCCCTCCCTCAGCTCCCTCCTCCCATGCAGCAGCAAAGCAACGACCCTCCCTTCCCCACCAGCAAAAATCACCTTGCCTATTCTCCCAACCAATGGCCTTGCTGACCAGATAAAGCCAGCTGCCTATTTCAGTCAGTACATGCATGGCCCTAGGTTGAGCTTTTGCCCTTGTTACTCCATTCATAAGGTCCACATTCCCACCAGATGTTTGAAGTTGACCTCAAAAATGCAGTGCAGTGCAGGACACCAAGGTATCAGAATCGGGTTTATTAATCCCTGATGTACGTCATAAGAATTTGTTGTTTTGTGCAAGACATAAAAATTACTACAAGTTACAATAAGAAATAAACTTAATAAATAATGCAAATAGGAAATATTGAAGTAGTGTTCATGAGCTTGGCTTTATTTTTTGTCACATGTACGTTGAAATACAGTGAAATGTGTCACTTTGCATCAATGGCCAACCGTCCAAGGATGTTCTGGGGGCAGCCCACAAGTGTCACCAAGCTTCCAGCACCAACGTACAGTAGCTCTGTATGTGCTGGTTTGGAAGAACCTGCCAGAGCGGGTCAAGGCTTTTTCCCTTTGGAGAATGAGGGGGTGACCCTACTGACAGGGTGAATGTGCTCAATCTTTTTACCAGGGTTGAGGAATCAAGAACTAAAGGCTTAAAATGAGGATTAATAGGAATATGAGGGACAATTCTTTCATGGAATGAGCTGCAGGACGAAGAGTTAGAGGCAGGTACACTGACAACAGGTATATGGACTGGAAACATTTAGACAGGTATGGACCAAAGGCAGGCAAGTGGGACTGCATTGGATGGGAATTTTGGTCAGCATGACAATTTGGGTTGTAGGACCTTCTGTGCTGAATGACTCAAACATGGGGCAGTTCTGGGTGAGTATTCACATGGGTTGTGTGTAGGCCAGACCCGATACTAGCAGGTTTCCTTGCTGAAAGACAATACTTGGTCACTTAAAGTTTCTCAAAAAGGCAGCGTCCATCATTAAGAAACCCCCACCACCCAGGACATGCCCTCTTCTCATTATTACCATCAAGGAGGATGTACAGGAGTCTGACAACCCACACTCAATGTTTGAGGAACAGCTTCTTCTCCTCCACCATCAGATTTCTGAATAGACAATGAACCCATGATCACCACCTCACTTTTTTTTTGCGTTCTTTTTGCATTACTTATTTAATTTTTTAATATATATTTCTCATTGTAATTTATAGTTTGTTTTCTGTGTTGCATGGTACTGCTGCCGTAAAACAAAAAGTTGCACAACAGATGTCAGTGATAATAGTCCTGATTCAGACTCTGATTACCCAGTCCTTTTCTGAATTGTGTTCATGATGGGTTGAGAGCCCATCTGTAGATTTAGTCTAATGAAACCAGCCACTTGCAGTTGTGAACCATTTCTAGCATTGTAAAGCTTACAGCAGTGTCACAGAGGATCACAGGAGGAGATATCGGTACTAGCTGGTGAGGAACCATTTTGGGAGTAGTTACCTTATAATGCTTATTTTGCCTCTAGGCAAAGCAGATGTCCAAGGCAACGTCGCGAAGGATTAGGGGTGTCTTCGGTGCTGCAAATTTCTGGGCCATTATCTTGTACAACGTCCTCTCACTGAACAGCGTTGACTTTGCAATACTGGTTGCTAGAAGGCTGTTCCTTGTTGGTAAGTTCTTTCAATCGGTGGGGAGTGGAAGGAGAGAACATTGTGATTACTTAGTTTACTGAGTCAATCCTCTGATTTCCAAGTCAATTTGCCTAATATCTCTGGGCTCTAACCTTTCAGGTTCATTTATATATCACATGTACATTGAAACAGACAGTGAAATGAGTCGTTTGTGTTAACAATGTGCTGGGGGCAGCCCACAAGTGCTGTCAGACTTTCCAGCTCCAACGTGGCACGCCACAATGCTCGGCAAAACAACACAGAACACAACAAGCAACAAAGCAACAACAGTAAAATAAACCCTGTTCTTCCCTAAATCTGAACGTATACACAATCCTCTAACCCCAGGACAGGCTGTCTTCAGCCTCCAGAGGATTCGTGAATTCACAGATTTTGGACTTCGAAGTCCCCAGTGGACTCAGAGATTGCAGACCCAGGTCTCTACAAGGCCGGGCTTCTCTCTTCGGTTTCGACCCCAGGACTCGCCGAAGATGGTGAATGAGGACCAGAGTAACTACCAGCTTCTCCTGTTGACATTGAGGTTATGGGCTGGGTATCAACCAGTCCAGAAGAGACCAGACAATGTGACTGACAATTAGAAAGTTATTTTGGAATACAGCATGGAACAGGCCCTTCCATAGGATCAAATAGCAACCTACCTATTTAATCCTAGCCTAGTCACAGGACAATTTACAATGACTAATTTACCTACTATCTGTTATGTTTTTGGACTGTGGGAGGAAACCAGAGTACCAGAGGAAGCCCACATACTCATGGGGAGAACGTTCAAACTTGTTAAGTCGGCACCAGAATTGAAGTGTGAACTCTGACTCTCCGGCTGTAAAAGTGTCGGGCTAACTGCTACGCTACAGTAACTGTGCCCTGAGACACAGTGAGATCCTGTTTCCGAGCCGTCCACTCAGATCGTGCCATATGTTAATACATCAGTGTAGTGATAAAGAGAGACCAAATGCAAAGCACAGGGTGGCAACTGCAGAGGGAGTGAAGACAAATGAATTGATGACTCCCCCGGGGTGGAGAGAAACTCGTCCTCTGTTCCGTGCACTAGGCGTAGGACGTGGAGGGGAATTCAAGTAGTCTTACAGAACAGAAGCTGCCCTTCAGCCTACTGTGCACACGTCGACTGCTTTGCTCAGGTAGCACGGTAACCGGTTAGCGCAATGCTGTTACAGCGCTAGCTGTAAGACCTAGGTTCAATTCCCACGGCTGTCTGTAAGGAGTTTGTAGATTCTCCCCACGAACGTGTCAGTTTCTTCCAGGTGCTTTGGTTTTGTCTCACATTCCAAAGATGTTCAGGTTAGGGTTAGTGAGCTGTGGGCATACTATGTTGGCACAGGAAGCTTGGCAACGCTTGTGGGCTTGCACCCAGCACAATCTTAGTTGATCTGATTTGACACAAATGATGCATTTCACTGCATGTTGCTCTGTGTATGTAACAAATAAAGCTCGTCTTTAATATCTTTTAAAAACCCAGAATTAAATGAAGGCAGCAGTCTCAGTAATAGCGAGCTTGAAACCACCAGGTCATTGCAGAAGTGGTGGTTGCCTATCTGGTGTAGCCATGTGGGACTGCAGACTCCCACCTGCCTCCTCGGTAAAGAATCTATAGAGTACCCTCATGGCCACTTTATTGGGTACACCTGTACACTTGCTCGTTAATGCGAATATCTAATTAGAAGGTCATGTGGCAGCAACTCAATGCATAAAAGCATGCAGATAGGGTCAAGAGGTTCAATTGTTGTTCAGACCAAACATCAGAATGGGGAAGAAATGTGATCTAAGTGACTTTGATCGTGGAATGATTGTTGGTGCCAGACAGGGTGGTTCGAGTATCTCAGAAACTGAGGATCTCTTGAGATTCTCACACACCACAGTCTCTAGAGTTTAAAGAGGATGGTGTGGAAAAACAAAAAATATCCAGTGAGTGGCAGCTGTGAGAGTGGGAGCACGTTGTTGATGAAGAGGTCAGTAGAAAATGGCCAGACTGGTTCAAGCTAATAGGAAGGCTGCAGTAACTCAAGTAGGTATGAGTTACAACAGTGGTGTGCAGAAGAGCATCTCTGAATGCACAACACATTGAATCTTGAAGTGGATGGGCTACAGGTGCAGAAGACCACAAATGTACACTCAGTGGCCACTTTATTAGGTAGAGGAAGTACCCAGTAAAATGGTCACTGAGTATATGTCAACGTTGCCCGTGACATCCACATCTCGTGAATGAATAAATAATAATAATTGGTTCCATTTGTTTCAATGATAAGCTATGCAAGTTGTGTTTAACTCACAGTGGTACATGTTTAGCACCTATAAACAGGAGGAAATTACCATCCCACTGGTTCGAAAATCACCACATATACCATATGCTATGCCTCCACTTGCATTATGTCTCAAGGTACCTGCCTCCTAATGGAGTCTGTCACACTATTCCCCTGTTGTCTGCAGTTAACACCGCAGCTGTTAAGTGGGATGGGTTCCAAGCTATAGTTAATTTAGATCAGAGAATTCAGAAGGGAGAATAACTCTGAACAAATCTGACTTGCAAGTTATCTCCCAGAGCCAGTGGACTCACTTGGAGGTGTGTCAAGTGAGTTTCTATGAAATGTCTTGTACATCATTTGGTTTAATCATTCTTGCTGTGTTCAAAAACAACAAGCAGAAACCATCAGACTTTCCTCTGCCAATGGGAAGGATGGAAGTGGGAGAAGGGAGTGATGAAGGCACATATGAGCTATCTTGTGTGTTTATATTTATTGTGTTTTTTTATTGTTGCTTTTACTAGATTAACAATTATTTTGTTCTCCTTTACACCAGTGTACAGTGTACATTAAACAATCCTGGATCTTGAATTCAGTCTATCATGCCTCTCTCTAACGGTCCTCGTAGATTCTCCTCCTATAGATTTCTAAGTACATTTTCCAGAGATTTAGACAGCAGATCCAACATTGGTTTGAGCATCAAGGATCAACCTTATTCATCATATACATTTATCAGGAATTTGCTGTGGTGTGTTGGTTAGGACATGATATGTAACAAAAAAAACAACTATGAAGAATACGGGATTATATAAAGTGCAAATATAGAATAAAATGTGCATAAATACATAAATGCCAACATGTATTTACAATGTAAACAACATTATAAAACGTGGTTTAAAGTGTTTACAGTGATGTGTAGTGATGGGGGTGATAGATAGAGGGGAGTGAGTGGGGCTAACTAGAGTGGTTGATCAGATTAACTCCCTGGGGGGAAGAAACTTTTAAGATGGTGTGAAGTTTTTTTTTAATAGCCCTATAGTGCTTTCCAGAAGAGAGCTTTTGGAAAAGGTAGTTTACAGGGTGGGTTGTGTCTGCAGTGATTTTTTTCCCGTCCGCTTCTTTGTCCTGGACACACACAAGCCACGCAGTGATGGTGGACTCTAGCCAATGACCTTTTCTGCCAACCTGACAGTTCACTGTAGTTCTTGTACATGGTGAGAGGGTGCTGCCCCAAACCAGACAGTAATGGCTGATGTGAGGATGCTCTCTGTGATGGCAGTGTGGAATTGTTCTGGGGAAGATGGAACTGTACCAGCTGCTGTAAGAGGCACACCCTCAGCCGAGCCTTTTTGTTAATGAAGGACATATGGCTCTCCACGTGAGGTCCTATAAAATAATGATGTCCAGGAACCTGAATGTCGCAACATGATTTTTTGTTTTTCTTAACCAGATTTTCCTCAATGCCAATCTAGTTCAGTGGATTCATGTAACATTTTGATTTCCATTGCTCCTTCCAAATGTCTCACAATATTATTGTATATTGGAAAGTAATTGGAGAACTATCTGTTACTTTGACAGGGCTTTAAGGCGAGAGGGGAAAGAGGAAAATCAGTTTATTGTTGTCACATGTATAATGAGGTACAGTGGGGAAAAAAACTTTGTTTTGCTTGCATCCATACAGATCATTTCATAACAATGGTGCATGGTGTGGGGCAAAACAATGAGAGAATACAGAGTAATATGTTATAGTTGCAGGGAAACGACAGTGCAGACAATAAGGTGCAAGACCATAATGAGGTAGACTGTGAGGTCAAGAGTCCATTCTATCTTACTGAGGGACTGTTCAAGTCGTACAACGGAGGAGTAGAAACTGTCCTCGAGCCTGTCAGTGTGTGCTTTCAGTCTTCTGCACATGATAGCTGGTCCATTTTCCTTCTCAACCCCATTCTCCTGCCTTCTCCCCATAATCGTTGATGTCCTTACTAATCAAGAACCTATCTATCTCCGCTTTAAATGTACCCATTTGAAATTCAGTTGGGCAGGGACATGAGTAGGAAATGTTTAGAGGGATTTGGGCCAAGCTCAGGTTTGAGTAGTAAAGCCTCCAACTTGATGGCATGAATATTGATTTCTCTAACTTCCAGTAATCTCTCCCATCTCCCTCTTTCTATTCCCCTTTCCAGTTACCCTCTCACCCCTTCTCTTCTCCTCACCTCCTTCTGGTTCCCATCCTCCTTCCCTTTCTTCTGTGGTCCACTGTTATAACCATATAACAATTACAGCATGGAAACAGGCCATCTCGGCCCTTCTAGTCCATGCCGAACTCTTACTCTCACCTAGTCCCACCAACCTGCACTCAGCCCATAACCCTCCATTCATTTCCTGTCCATATAGCTGTCCAGTTTAACTTTAAACGAGAACATCGAACCTGCCTCAACCACTTCTGCTGGAAGCTTGTTCCACACAGCCACCACTCTCTGAGTAAAGAAGTTCCCCCTCATGTTACCTCTAAACTTTTGTCCTTTAACCGTCAACTCATGTCCTCTTGTTTGAATCTCCCCCACTCTCAATGGAAAAAGCCTATCCATGTCAACTCTATCTAGCCCCCTCATAATTTTAAATACCTCTATCAAGTCCCCCCTCGACCTTCTACGCTCCAAAGAATAAAGACCTAACACAGGCTTTAATGGAATCTCCCGTTCCCCACAAATCATCCAGAAGACTCTTCCTGCTGGAATTAGGTGGATTGAGGGCAGAGGTTCCCAATTTGTGCAACAAAAGCTCTCTCCTATCAAATTCCTTCTTCAGCCCTTTATTTCTTCCACCTATCCCTTCCCGGCTTCTTACTTCATCACCCCTCTCCCACCCACCCACCTTCCCCCTCACCTGGTCTCGCCTATCGCCTGCCAACTTGTTGCCCTCCTTACCTTCTTATTCTGGCTTCTACCTGCTTCCATTCCAGCCCTGATGAAGGGTCTCGACACAAAATGTTGACTGTTTATTCCCTTCCATAGAAGCTGCCCGACCTGCCGAATGCTGTGTGTGTCACACAGGGAAAAGAGACTCGGATATACACCTTGATCGGCAAGGACAAGTTGAGCAAGTGGGCCTGCTTCTGTGCTGTACGGCTGTATTAAGAGAAGCACCATAAAGGGGAGGCTGGAAATGTCTTTTTCTCACAGTAAGTGTGGTGTGGGGAGATTGTTTGAACCGAGACATTAACAAATTGTGTTTTAATTATAATTCAGGGTTTCCACTGAGTCCGATAACCATCCTCTTCGTGACCTATTGTGGAGTCCAGCTGGTGAAAGAGAATGAGCGCAGGTTGGCACTGGAAGCAGAGAAAGAGAAGGCCGAATAGAGGACTGGCCAAGAGAGAGAAGGGAGCCACAGGAAGTCCTTCCCTCTCATCTGCAACCCAACTGGCTATTTTTGAGTCACACAAAGGAAGTTTTCGGTTATCCAAATGAGTTGCTGCCAAAAAAAATTGTCCCAGTGAGAGTGGATCTTTTCAGTGGGACACAGGCTTTAATGTAATCTCCCGTTCACCACAGATCATCCAGAAGACTCTTCCCGCTGGAATTAGGCGGGTTGAGGGCAGGGGTTCCCAATTTATGCAACAAAAGCTATAGCCCCCCCCCTCGTCCTGCCTGCTTCTGCACTCCCAGTTCCAGGGTTGCCTTGGGGTATCCGATCACAATCACTCAGTGGCCGAATGGCGTGAAGGGGTCTGGATTTAGCATAAAAACACTCACATGAGGGAAGGACGGGCAAGTTCTGTGCAGATCCGTATTTCAGTACTGCTAACCCTTTTTTGTGGGGATTACAGTCAACTTCAGTGTCCTGCAATATGGCTTCCAGTGCAGGGCTGAGTTCTCAAGTCAGCTGGGGGGGGGGGCGCGTCTGGGTTGTCTGAGATTCTAAGCAAAGCCTTTCTTTCCCCAGTGACAGTCTCTTCCCCCAAGGAACCACCACAGAAAGATTCTGTCCACTGCCCCTTGGCTGGTTCCCAATATGTCCCTGCCCCTACACATCCTCTGGCTATCTCCCTCCTTGCCCCCTGCTTTTCTTCAGACCCTTTCGCTCGTTCACCCTTGAAGGATCTCAGCCCAAAATGTCGATTGTTTTAACTACTTAAGACTGTAAGACATAAGAGCAGAATTGGGCTGTTCGGCCCATCGAGTCTGCTCTGCCATTCCATCATAATTCAATGTACATGGAGTCATGATGAAAACTTACATTTTTAATCCCCTGATTAGATGCTGCCTGATCTCCTGAGTTCCTCCAGTATTTTGTGTGTGTTACTCTAGATTTCCAGCATCTGCAGAATTTTCTGTCTTTCTTGAAAGTGACTGTCAAATCTTTGAGGCTTTGAGCTCACAACAACTGTCTGGGTAAGAGTAATTCAACCACTAGCCCACGTCCATGGTTGCCTGGACTAGTTGTGGGTCACCTTGCCCCCACCCCCACCACTGCATTTACCAGCCAATTTCTCCTTCTGGCAGGGGTGATGGTAAGTGGGGGAGGGGAAACCAAAGATCCACTACCACTGGGAAGGGGAAAGATTTAAAGAGATGAGCTTTACTTGCCACATATAAATCGAAGCGTACAGTAAAATGTGTCGTTTGCATCGGATCAGCGAGGTAGCACTGGAGGGGAGCCTGCGGGTGTCACCCCGATTCCAGCACCAACAAAGCTTGCCCATAACTCACTCTGCCTCTACCCATGCATCTTTGGACTGTGGGAGGAAACCAGAGCACCTGGAGGAAACCCACACGGTCGCAGGGAGAACGTACCAACTCCTACAGGCAGCGGTGGAGCTGGATCCGCTGTGCTACTGTCCCGTCCAGAACGGCACAAGTCACAGGAACGCACAGGATATTTGCAGGGACTTGCGCTACTGGTGAAATATTGATATCCCCCAACTACCTGAGGATGAAGCTTGCCAAGCAAAATTCGGCAGCAAGTTATTGCCCATCTCCACTTCGTGAAGATTACTGTATCTGCGGGTGTGGGCGTTGGCAGTGTTCAACATCTTGAGAACCTGCACCCCAGATACTCTGAACCCAATGCACTGTAAACAGTAAACCGTAAATTATAAGCACATCCATTAGTAATAAATATAATAATTTGATCTTCACATTTTTTATGCATGTCTTCATTTTCTTGTCTGATGCACCTCTTCGGGGAATATGTCTCCAGTCTCCTATTATTTTCTTTTTAAATTGCCTTATTAAGACACAAACTTAAATTGGTAAGGAAGTTTATTATTGTCAAATGCACCAAGGTACAGTGGAAATCTTTGTTTTGTATGCCATCCATATGGATTATTTTGTTACAGCAGTACACTGGGCGATTTTCAGGGTTGCCATTGGACATTGCTGGGAGAATAGGTTACTGGGAAAATAGAATTGGTGTGGTTGCCTTTAGAACTAGTATTGACTTAGAGTCATAGAGTCAAACAGTACCACAGCACAGAAACAGGCCCTTTGGCCCATCCAGTCTGTGCTGAGCTGGTTTTCTGCCTAGTCGCATTGACCTAGACCCAGACCAAAGCCCTCCAAGCCCCTCTCATTCATGTACTTATCCAAAATTCTCTTAAGTGTCATGACTGAACCCGCATCGACCCCTTCTGCTGGCAGCTCGTTCCTCATTCCCACCACCCTCTGAGTGAAAAAGATCCCCGTTCAGATTTCACTTTTTAACCTAAACCTATGACCTTTAGTTCTAGTGTCAACAATCCTGTGGGGGGAGAAAACCTACATGCATTCATCTTGTACTCCTCTATCAAGTCACCTCTCATCTTCTTTCACCTTGAGCTCACTCCAAAGAGCCCTATCAAATTGTGTGTTATAGGGAAAGGTTAAATTGGTCAGGACTTTGTTCACTGGAGTGCAGGAGAATGAGGAGAGATCTCACAAGGTATCATAGAGGAAAAGTCCCTCTGACTTCTCCTCTTTCTTTCCCGTCCTGATAAAGGGTCTTGGCCCAAAATATTGACTCTCTACTCTTTTCCATAGATGCTGCCTGTCCTGCTGAGTTCCTCCAGCATTTCGTGTGCGTTGCTTGGATTTCCAGCGTCTGCAGATTTTCTCTTGTTTCTGATGCATTCACCCTATCTGTTCCCTTCATAATCTTGTCTACCTCAATGAGCTAGGGTCTCAAGATGGAGATGGAAGAGAGGTGACTTAATAGAGGTTAGAGGTCTTTGATGATAAGAAACATAGATTGACTAGATGGCTAGAACTTCTTTCCCTGGGGCAGAAATGGTTAATACGAGGGTTTAAAGTGATTGGAGGAAAGTATGTGTGGGTGTGTGTGTGGGGGGGGGTGATGTCAGAGGGTACAAGTTCTTTACAAAGGGTAGGTGCATGGACTGCCCTGCCAGGGGTGATGCTAAAGGCAGACACATTAGGGACATTAAAGAAACTGTTAGATAGGCACATGGATGATAGAAAAATGGAGGGGTATGTAGGAGGGAAGGATTATATTGACCTTAGAGTAGGTTAAAAGATTGGCACAACATTGTGGGCTGAAAGGCCTGTACTGTGCTGTAATGTTCTATGTTGTCCCAGCAACATCCATATAAATTTTCTCCATACTCTTTCAAGCTTATTGATATTTTGCTTGCAAGTACGTGACTAGAACTGCGCACAACTGCACGCTTGATGGGCCAAATAGTCCCCTTCTGTCTAGTCAGGGGTGAGCTGCTAAATGGGACTCTCCATTGCCGTTAATGTTGTCTACCAACTCTAGGCTAAAGATTCTCCAATATTACAGGAAAACAGAAAAGCTAAGGCCTCCCTAGAGATTGGCATCCTCCCTCATTAATCTTTGACCCTTCCAGAGAGCAACGAGAGAGAAAATTCTCTCCACCTTTCAACGTGTCTCTGCTCTTTCCTCCTGAACAACATCTAATTATCTTCCTACATTTCTAATTAAAAATACCAGTCAGATTCACTGGGTTAATGAGAGAATCAAATCATTTTTGAATGATAAATTCCTATGCATATCACTATTTATGTCAATAGTGACTGGTTGATCCATGTAGCTTCATCGTGATTTCTGTTGTCGTTAGGCCTGAAGTTAATTAAAATGAAAATGAAAACAAAGTGACAATTATACAAATTTATTCTGTCCAAGTTTTCTGTCTGTGATATGGGGAAAGAAAGGTTATGAATATATTAGCATAGCTAAGCAGGCAGCGAACAGGAGTTTGGCAGCAGCAGTAGCCTGGAATTGAGTACAGAATAAAATATTCCTGATGTTTGTAAACTAATTATTCTGCAGAATTATAAATGACAGGAAGGTTCCTGAATGATTAACAGGGAACCGTGTTGTCTTGCTTCAGCAAATGACCTTTATTTCCAATCCCAGCAGGTAGTAGGATTTTGTGCACTGGCCATTGCATTATCTATTCAGACACTTACAGTAATACCCTGATAATCAAGTGCCCTTGGGGCATTAGTGGTGCTAGACTAGGATATTTTATGGACTATCAGATTTTATTCCTATTAAAATCAGAACACACATTTATTTCACTGTTCTTTTACGCATTACTAAGTACAGCAGTAAATTTTCCAGTGAAATGTGCAAGTTTAAAGGGAGTAGGATGTACACAGGAGCAGCACTAGAAGGTCTGTGTCATAGAGAGTGGCTGGGCAGGATGGGACTTCAGTCCTTGGCGCATAGGAGGCTGTGGTGTATAAAGCTTTCCAGTGGAAAGCAGCATCCATCACCAAGGGTCCCCGCCATCCCGGCCGGCTGCCACCGGGAAGCCTGAGGTCCCACACCACCAGCTTCAGGGATAGTTACTACCCAACAACCATCAGGCTCCTGAACCCCATGGATAACTTCACTCACCTCAACACTAAACACAACCTATGGACTCACTTTCAAGGGCTCCACACTCATGTTCTCGGTACTATTTATTTGTTTACTTATTATTATTATTTTTATTTGCACACAGTTTATCTTATTTTGCACACTGGCTACTTGTCAGTCTTTGTGTGTAGTTTTTTCATTTCTGCTCTCCTGGAATGTAAGAGCCCGAGGGGAGATCTGATAGAGACAAACAAAATTATGAGGGGTATAGACAGGGCAAATGTAAGCAGGCTTTTTTTCACCGAGGCTGGGTGAGACGAGAACTAGAAGTCCTGGGTTGTGGGTTCGAAAGGTGAAATGTTTAAAGGGGAACCTGAGGAGAAACTTCTTCACACAGAGAGTGGTGCAAGTGTGGAACGAGCTGCCAGAGGAAATGCTGGTTTCAACATTTAAGAGAAGTTTGGATAAGTAGATGGATGGGAGGGTATGGTGCCCATGAGCTTGTAAAGGGAACGGGGGGAGCTTCAGTAAAATGTTCCTATGTGAGATAGCATCTTCAAGAGAAGTGGCAAAAAACTTAAAATCCAAATTTATTGTCACAGGGTCTCTCATTACCAGGGTACCAATGCCAGGAAAAATTTGTGTCTTTGCAGCAGCAATGCAGGACGTTACAAACATAAATTATAAAACTTAAATTACCAGAAATTTTACATAACTTCTCACTGAAATAAGGAGAAAATTTACAAGGAAGTTGCTGGGACTTGAGTACCTGCAATACAGGGAAAAGGTGAATAGATTAATTGGTTGCAAGAAGACTTTGGTAAGGCCAAATTTGGAGAACTGTGTGCAGTTTTGGTCACCAACCTAGAGAAAAGATGTCAATATAGTTGAAAGAATATGGAGGAAATTTACAAGGATGTTGCCAGGACCTGAATTATAGGGAAGGATTGAATAGGTTAGGACTTTATTTCCTGGAGCCTAGGAGAATGAGAGGAGATTTGATAGAGGTATACAGAATTATGAAGGCTTATTCATCAGAATTATGATAGGGTAAATGCAAGCAGACTTTTTCCAGTGAGGTTGGGTGAGATTAGAACTAGAGGTCATACATTAAGATTGAAATCTGAGAAAGGGAACCAGAGGGGGGAGCTTCTTCACTCAGAGAGTGATGAGAGTGTGGAACGAGCTGTCGGCGGATGTGGTGGACGCGAGTTCAATAACAACATTTAAGAGGAGTTTGGATAATTACATAGACAGGAGGGGTATGGAGGGCTGTGTTGCAAGTATGTTGATGGGACTAGGCAGAATAACGGTTCGGCATGAACTAGTTGGGTCAAAGTGCCTGTTTCTGTGCCCTATAACTCTGAAAATAAACACAAAGACATTAGTGCAAGTTACCAGAAATGCCGTCCAAGGTAGAGTTAGAGTTTTTCAGGTCAGTTCGAGAACGTGCTGGCACGTGGTGAGAAGAAAGGCCAACTCCGCCACCAAGACAGAACTTCACTTAACCCCTGCAGGAGACCAAAGACAACTTGGCTCTGTACCACAGAGGCAGAAATGAGGACGCTGAACCACACCTTGAGAAGATATCCAAGGACAGACAGAGATGGAGGGCCTTCATTACTGCCTTAAGCACCAGTGACATAACAAGCAGTAAGCCAGGAACCTGACGGCAGTGGGGAAGAAGCTGTTGTTGAACCTTGACGGGTGGATCTTCAGGTTCCTGTACCTCCTGCCTGATGGCAGCAATGAGATATTGTGAGATTAAAGTAAAAGGTTAAAGTCTTTTGAGCCTCCTCACTGCCCAGCCACACAGAGCAAAGTCAGAATTATTCTTGGCAGCGTTGTGAATGGGTTCAGGGAAGTTCTGTTATAGATCTGTGACATGGTGCCCTGGAGACTTACATGCGCTCAAATGCTAAAAATACAGATTAATAATACACTGTCACCACAGGTTTCAAGATACCAGTCACTGGTGCTGGTTACGGAGACTTGTGAAATGTAATTGGTCAGGCAGTTAGTCAGGGGAATCTTTCCAACTGACCAGCAATCCAAATTAATAAACGACTAATTTTCTAGAACATTCCAATCAGGTTCTGGCAGAATTAACTTTGCTAGCAATATTCAATTCCAATCAGGGTACGCGCGATGGCGAGGTTTACATGGAAGTTATGTTAAAAATTCACTTAGATATGATTAAGTCAGCTGGGGCTTGGCTGTTAACACTTTCAACCTGGATCGAGGAGTCCAGATCCAGTTAGAATTATGGCTATATGTCATTTTGAAGATGGGGGAGAACAGCCAGACATAGGTACTGTTAGATCCTGAGGGCTTTGAGATCCAAAGGTTCTTTGAAAGTTAAGAATGATAACGCATTGCTTACGATTGTTAATTATTAAGTATTACAAAAGCAAAGAGAGAGGGAGGGGGGAGAAGAGACATGGCAAAGAGACAAAGCCAAGGGAAAGGCAAAGGTGGTAGGTATGGTCTTATGTCAGACAACCTGATAACAGAAACTTCCATTGATCATAGGAGGGGTGATTGATAAGTTCGTGGCCCGGGGTAGAAGGAGTCAATTTTAGAAAACCTAGCACATTTATTTTTCAACATAGTCCCCTCCTACATTTACACACTTAGTCCAGTGGTCGTGGAGTATACGGATCTTGGACCTCCAGAAAGAGCCCACAGCAGGGGTGATTGATAACTTCGTGGTCTAAGGTAGAAGGAGATGAGTTATACAGCTCTCGTTACATGCACATGCAGTTCAACTCTTTCAATGATTATTCAGAAAGTTTGAAGTTAATAACTCATCAGGGGTGATTAATAAGTTTGTGGCCTAAGGTAGAAGGAGATGAGTTATTAACTTCAAACTTTCTGCATAATCACTCAAAGAGTTGAACTGCATGTGCGTGTAACGAGAGCTGTATAACTCATCTCCTACCTTAGACCACGAACTTATCAATCAACCCTGCTGTGGGCACTTTCTGGAGGTCCAAGATCCGTCTGCTCCACGACCGCTGGACTAAGTGTGTAAATGCAAGAGGGGACTACGTTAAAAAATAAATGTGCTAGTTTTCTAAAATTGACTCCTTCTACCTTGGGCCATGAACTTATCCATCACCCCTCGTGGGTAACCATTAACTAGATTCAAATAGTGTGACATCCGCCACTGAAACCCAGAAGTTTCCTTAAAAATACAGAAGCAAGTCTAACCACTGAAAAACTCTCTGAACTGCACGTATACGGGTTCTTATATAAAAATACAAACAAGCATATAAAAGTTAAACTACAAGAAAAGCAAAAATTCTACTGCCCAATCTAACAGCACCAATGATATTGTTATTAAGAGGGATGAGGTCCTGCAGCATGAGCTTCGCGAGTTAGCAGAAGATTTGAAATGCAGGAACTTTAGGGTCATTATCTCGGGATAGAAAGAGGAGCATAGGACAACAAGTGTGCTGGAAAGAGAGATTTGGGTACTTGGATCATTGGGGTTGCTCTGTCCAATCAGGTTATATGGGTAGAATTTGGGAATGGGGGGGGTGTGATCACTATTCTGGGATTATACAATAGTCCTCCTAATACAACAGGAATTAGAACAGTTAAGTAAACAAAAGGTGCAGGAGCAAAAACACAAGAGGTTCTGCAGATGCTGGAAACCCAGAGCAACACACACAATATGCCAGAAGAACTCAACACGTCAAGCAGTATCTATGGAGAGGAATAGAGACAGTCAATGTTTCAGGCTGAGACCCTTCATCAGAACTGGAAAGGAGTGGGGACGAAGTGAGAATACGAAGGTGGGGAGAGGGGAAGCAGTACAAGCTGGCAACTGATTGATGAAAGGTAGGTGGGTGGGGGAGTGAGAAGCTGGGAACTGATAGGTGGAAGAGGTAAAGGACTGAAGAATAAGGAACCTGATAGGAGGGGACAGTGGGCATGGAGGAAAGGGAAGGACGAGGGGCACAAGAGGGAGATGATGGACAAGTGAGGAGAAGAGAGTGGGTTGGGGGGGGAGCCAGAATGGAGAATAGTAAGAGAGAGAAGGGGCTGGGGAAATTGCTGGAAGTTGGAGAAATCGGTTGACGTGGAGTGGAACTCAAAAGATGTGACACTCAAAATCCACACATGTCAGTTTGAACTCTTCCACATCCACCCACCTTCTCATTCTGGCTTCAGCCCCCTTCCTTTTCAGTCCTGAGAAGGGGTCTTGGCCTGAGACGTTGATTGTTGATTCCTCTCTGTTGATGCTGCCTGACCCGCTGTGTGTCCCTACAGCATTTGAAAGGTGTTGGTGCAATAGGGTTAGAGTGCTAAGAGCTTTTAACTTTCCCAATAGTCACCAGGATTGCTTTAGCATAATTTAGACGGGGTATAATTTGGTAACTATATCCAAGAAAGTGTTTTCAGGGTAAAATGTAAAGTGATGGCAGAAATAGTGCAGAACTTGGACTTATTGCAGGAAATAAAACTGGCAGGATGCTGGAATTGTTGGCAGGTGAACACTACTACTGCAAACTTAAGGACTGTTATGGAAAGGGGTGAGGTTGGTCCTTAAGGTATGGCCTTGAATGGGGGTGCGGGGGAAGGAATGATTTTTATGGCACGTAAGTAGACCTGGCAAAAGTAGGTTGTAGATCAAGATCAGATGCTTCTGGGGAAAGCAGCACTTAACAAGGAGTCTTCTAAAAGAGACTTAGTATGAGTGAGAGGGAAAGGTGGCAAAGGATATTGGTATTGTCATAGGAACCAAGATACAGTGAAAAGCCTGCCTTGCAGACTGTTCATACAGATCAAATAATTACAGTGCATTGAGGCAGTATAACAATGCAGAATAAAGTGTAACAGCTACAGATAAAGTGCAGTACAGACGGACAATAAGGTGCAAGGTCATAATGAGGTAGATTGTGAGGTAAAGACTCCATTTTATCAAACTAAAGAACTATTTAACAGCCTTACAAAGGGTTAGAAGCTGTTCTTGAGCCTGTTGGTATATGCTTTTAGGTTTCTGCTCAATGGGAGAGAGGAGAAGAGAGAATGCCCAGGTGGGTAGGGTCTTTGATTAGGCTGGCTGCTTTACTGAGGTAGCAAGGTATATAGACAGAGTCGATGGAGGGGAGGCTGGTTCATGTGTTGTGCTGTGTCCACAACTCTCTGAAGTTTCTTGTGGTCACATGCAGAGCAGTTGCCATACTAAACTGTTATGCATTCAGTCAAAATGTTTTCTATGGTGCATCAATGAAAGCTGATAAATTGGCAAGATTCTTCATTGTTGCTTCCCTAACAATTTTTTCGGCCAGTCAGGGTTGTTCGCCCTGAGCTGAACCCCCAAACCTGGAGGACCAGTGGACCACTCAGTCTGGCCTCTACCCTTTGACCTGTTTGGCATTGGTGACCCTACCAAGAGTCAAAGCACAAGGCCCTGACTCCAGCCAAAAAGGATAAGTCAAATTTCTTTAGTATGAGAAAATAAAGGCGTAGGTAAGCTTTCTTGGCTGTGACATCAATGCGGAATGTCTAGGACACGCGACTGATGATGCCCCCTCAACCTTCTCAATCTCAACACCACTGACGTGGACAGGAGCATCTGCACATCCTCCTTCCTGAAGACAACCACCAGCTCATTTGTATTGTTGATACTGAAGGAAAGGTTTGATATGGCACATACAAATTTTGAATTTTGGAGTTTCACAGTTTGGGCATGGGGTATACGATACAAAAAGCCTGAAAGAATTACCACTAGGCTTAAGGACAGTTTCTTCCCTGCTGTTATAAGACTACCGAATGGTTCCCTAGTATGACAAAAAGGACTCTTGACCTCGCAATCCTTTTGGTCTTGCACCTTACCGTTCGTCTGCACTGCACTTTCTCTGTGGCTGTTATACTTTATTCTGCATTGTTATTGTTTTATCTTGCTCTATCCCGATGTAAGGAATGGACCTGTAAGACGAGCTTTTCACTACATCGCGGTAAATGTTAAAATAATAAATCGATTCCAGTTCCATTTACGTTGTAGGATGACTCACGGCTGTGGGCACACTGTCCAGGTCAGGGGCTCCTGCAGTTGTTGAGGCCGGCTGATTGACGCGTCCCTCTGCTGTTGGGGACGGGGAGGTGGGGGTGGGAGCACCAGCCTTCCCCGGGCTGAGCGCCCGAGCTTTGTGCCGGCTCTTCTATATATAAACCAGGCAGGAATGTGCCCTGCAGGGCAGCTGTGGGCTGGAGGGAGGAGAACCAGTGCGGGCTCAGCCATGGCGATCCACATCGATCCGGCCGAGGAGCCTCGGATCTACCAGCAGACGCTTCTCCAGGACGGGCTTCGAGACCTACTGGACAACCACAAGTTCGTGGACTGCGTGCTGAAGGTGAAGGACCAGGAGTTCCCCTGCCACCGGCTGGTTCTGGCCGCCTGCAGCCCTTACTTCCGAGCCATGTTCCTCTCCAGTCTGGAGGAGAGCAAGATGCGGGAGATCACGCTGGAGGCGGTGGAGCCGGAGACGGTGGGGCTGCTGCTGCGCTACCTCTACACCTCGGAGGTGCAGCTGAACGAGAGCAACGTGCAGGACATCTTCGCCGCCGCCAACATGTTCCAGATCCCCTCCATCTTCACCCTCTGCATCTCCTACCTGCAGAAGCGGCTCAGCCTCAGCAACTGCCTGGCCATCTTCCGACTCGGCCTGATGCTGGACTGTCCCCGGCTGGCCGTGGCCGCCCGCGACTTCGCCTGTCAGCACTTCGGCCTGGTCAGCAAGGACGACGACTTCCTGCGCCTGAGCGCCGAGGAGCTGGCCGCCATCGTCTCCAACGACTCCGTCAACGTGGAGAAGGAGGAGGCGGTCTTCCAGGCGGTGATGAGCTGGGCCGAAAAGGAGGAGAGCCACCTCGAGGCCCTGCCCATGGTCTTCGACTGCCTCCGCCTCCCCCTCATACCCCGGGACTACCTGGAGAAGCAGGTGGAGGGGCACCGGCTGGTCAAGTCTAGGCCCGAGCTCCTGGCCAAGATCCAGCGGGTGAAGGACGCCCTGGACGACAAAAGGCCGAAGGAGGCCCCGAAGAAGAAAGGGGGCAAGGCCAAGGGCGAGAAGGAGGAGAAGGAAGAGGCGGCTCTGGGTGTCCTGAACGATAACCTGCGCTTTGGCATGTTCATGAGGGACCTGATCTTCATGATCAACGAGGAGGCCACCGTGGCCTACGACCCCGCCACCAACGAGTGCTACTTCGCCTCGGTCTCCGGCAAGGTCCCCAAGAACCACGTCAGCCTGGTCACCGCCCAGAACCAGGTCTTCGTGGTGGGCGGCCTCTATTACAGCGAGGAGAACAAGGAGAACCCGCTGCACTCCTATTTCCTGCAGGTGAGTGAGTGGGATATTCTTAACCATTATTTGCCACAAGTACATTGAGGTATGCAGTGAAATGTGTAACACAGAATGTGTGCCCAGTGTGCCTGAAAGTCGACTCTTCACTCTCTTCCTTAGATGCTGAGTTCCTCCAGCATTTCCTGGGTGTTGCTTTGGATTTCCAGCATCTGCAGATTCTCTTGTGTTAGTGAAGTGTGTTGTTCACATCAACCACCGACACAGTCTAGAGATTGTGCTTGGGGGCAGCCTGCAAATGATGCCATGGTTCCACCAATACCATACCCACAACTTACTAACCCTAACCTGTAGGGTGAAGTATACCTTTCTGATGTGTTTTGTCGTACCCAATGCTGCTGGATTCCCAGCTATTCGGAATCAGGATACAAAGGTTGCCTTGTGCTGTTGAAAGGAGCCAGTCCGTCCCATCTTGTGAACCCCTCCTTTGTACAAAACCAGAAATAGTGGGGCCTTCTGCAGGGGAATCCGTCACACTGACCACATCAAGTCCCTTTGTCAGCCGGCAGAGGTATGTTCCTTTTGTTACAATGCTCAGGAAAGAGACCTTGGAAAAGAGATGTGGGGGGCGGGGGGGGGTGAGAACTGGAGAGAGTCAAGTAAAACCATAAGACATACGAGCAGAATTTGGCCCATCGCATCTGTTCTACTGTTCCATCACAGCTGATTTATTAACCCTGTTAACTCCCTTCGCCTGCCTTCTCCCTGTAACCTTTGACACCTATCACCCTCTGCTTTAAATATACCCAATGACTTGGCCTCCACAGCCGGCTGTGAGGACAGATTCACCACCCACTGGCTGAAGAAATTCCTCCTCCTATTCACTCACTGTCTCTTCATAGCTCCACCTACACACACTCTCACACCCCCTCCTGCTCACTCCGTCCCTGCCTCTCCCTCCCCCTCATGGCAGTTGCCAAAATAGGCTGCCAGGAGAGAGAGGAAAGTCGGGAAGAGTGGGTGAGAATAGGTGAGGCTGCTGAACGTTGTGGGCGTGCTACCTTGGCACCAGAAAATTGTAGCAACGCTTGCAGACTGACCCCCAGCACGCCCTTGGGTTATGTTGGCTGTTAACGCAGACAATGCATTTCACTGTGTGCTACCTTGTACAGTATATGGGATAAATAAATTAATCTGGGAATGAGGAGGAGAGGCAGAGTGCAGGAGCGGGGTGGGAGGGAGTGAGGAGGTGGAAGGGGTCTGAGAGAAGAGGAGAGGGGGTGTGGGAGAGAGAAGATGGAACCATGAAGAGAGAGTGAGTGAGGAGGAGGGAGTGATGAGGGAGTAAAGAGGAGGGGCTGTGAGGGGAGAGGAGGGAGGGATGGAGGAAGAGGAGGAAAAGCAGAGGGAGTGAGAGAGGAGTGGTTGTGAAGGGGAGAGGAATAGGGAGAAGGGTGGTAAAGAGGGATTGAATGGGAGAGGGAAGGTGGTGGGAGGGAGAGAGACTAGGCCAATATAGCAATAGGATCATTGATAATCAAAACTAATTATTACATTTTTGAACAGAAATTGGAATGTTGGAGGGGGGGAGGTGGATGGGAGAACTGAGTAGTGATTAGATTTAGCAACCTTCACTTACAGCCTCTGAAAAAAAAACACTATTTTCTATCGTGTATTTACATCAATTCCTGTAAACACACGGCTTGTATGTAATGGAGGGATCTGATCATGTGTAGGCATACTGGAAGGACGTTAATCATGAGGAGGCAGAAGAGATACCTTATGATGGTATTATCTCAGTGCAGACATCGTGGGCCAAAAGGTCTGCTCCTGTGCTCTCCTATGTTCCTTTAGATCGCTACTCCTATGGCAACCAATGCATCAGCCCCACATAAAGAAGAAACACTGAAAGGGTCGATTTTACTCTGGAGAGAGTCCAGAGAATGATCCTGGGAATGAAAGGGTTAATGCATTTGATGGCTCTGGGCCTGTACTCACTGGGTTTAGAAAAATAAGGGGACCTCACTGAAACCCCATTGATTATTGAAAGGCCTAGACGGAGTGGAGAGGATGTTACCAACAGTGGGGGAGTCCAGGACCAGAGGACACAGCTTCGGAATACAGAGACACCCCTTTCGAACAGAGATGAGGAGGGATTTCTTTAGTCAGAGGGTAGAGAATCTGTGGAATTCATTGCCATGGACAGCTGTGGCGGCCAAGTCATTCAGTATATTTAAAGTGGAAGTTGATAGGTTCGTGATTAGTCAGGGTGTCAAAGGTTACAGGGAGAAGGCAGGGGAATGGGATTGAGGGGGAAAATAAGTCAGCCATGATGGGATGGTGGAGCAGACACGATGGGCCAAATGGCCTAATTCTTCTACTATAGCTTGTGATCTTATGGAGAAGGGGGCAAGACCAGGAGAGGAAAGGTGGTGTTGGATAGTGAGGGTGTGATTGGGGGGTGGGGTTGTGGATGAACAAACATGGGAGTGAATGGTAAAATGAGAGGGGACTGTTTAGGGTAATGGTGGAGCGGGAGGGTGGAAGAGGTTGGTTCGGGGGTTGGAGGAGATTGAGAGGATATGGTTTGTACTGGGCTACAGGAGATGTGTGAGAGGGAGGAGGGATGGAAGGATGTTCCAAAATTCAAAGTACATTTATTATCAAAGGGCATACAGTATACATCACCATTCCTACCCTGAGATGCATTTTTTGCGGGCAATCACAGTAGATACAAAGAAACAATAGAATCGGTGAAAACTGCACACAACAAAGTCGGACAAACAACCAATGTGCAAAAGGCAAACTGCAAATACAAAAAAAGAAAATAAACATATAAGCAATTATCAAGAACACGAGTTGTAGAGCTCTTAAAAGTGAATCGTGATTGTGGTAGTAATTCAGTGTTGGGGCCAAGTGAAGTTATCCCCTTTGGTTCAAAAGTCTAATGGTTGAGGGGTAATAACTGTTCCTGAACCTGGTGCTGGGGACCAAAGGCTCCTGTACCTTCTTCCTGATGGCAGCAGCGAGAAGAGAGCATGGCCTGGGTGGTGGGGGTCCTTGATAATGGATACTGTTTTCCTGTGACATCGCTCCTTGTAAATGTGCTCATTGGTCGGGGGTAGTGGGGGGGGGGGGTTTAACCTGTGATGAACTGAGCTGTATATACTACTTTTGTAGGATTTTCCATTCAAGGGCATTTGTGTTTCCATACCAGGCTGTGATGCAAACAGTCAGTATACTCTCCAGTATTCACCTATAGAAGTTTGTCAAAGTTTTAGATGACATGACGAATCTTCACAACTTTGAAGAAAGTAAAGAACCCTTGCCTTCTTTGTGATGGCAGCTACTAGCTGGACCCAGGATGAATCCTCTAAATGGTAACGTCGAGGAGTTTAAAATTGCTGACCCTCTCCACCTCTGATCCCCTGATGAGGACTGGCTCATAGACCCCCCGGTTTCCTCCTCCTGGAGTCAATAATCAGCTACTTTGACTTTGCTGACGTTGAGTAAGAGGATGTTGGTCATGGTACGGAGAGTAGTGTGAAGAAGTAACTCGTCTGGATATGGGGCGGTGTGCGGAAAGAGCGCAGCGAGGGTATAAGGGGAGAGGGTCAGAGGAAATGTATTAGGGGAAGAGGCCAAGAGGGATTCTGCTCACTGGGTTAAGGTGTAGCTCAAACCCCCATCCAGTTACTCTCAGTCTCTATCAAAGGGTCTGAAGCCACTGATTAAAATGCTGCTCCTCTCTGAAGTCAGCACTCAACAATCCCCACACTTAGGGGGAGGAAACACCCTTTCTCATTCCTCACCCTCTGTGTGGTTTGACCAGAACAGACTGGGGTCATTCCTGAATCTTGCTCGCCCAGAGGTAGGGGTGGTAAGGGAGTGTAGTGGTTAGCATAAATCTATTACAGCACCAGTGACCCGGTTTCCATTCCTGCCACTCTCTGTCAGGAGTTTGTACATTCTCCCCTCACTGTGTGAGTTTCCTCGCATGTCCCAAGGATGTGTGGCTATTAAGGCTATTTGGTTACATGGGTGTAATTGGGTGGTGTGGGCTTGTTGGGCCGGAAGGACCGATGTTATCATGCTGTAGCTCTACACAAACCAGAGAAATCTGCAGATGCTGGAAATCCAGAGCAACAGACTGAACTCAGAAGGCCAGGCAGCGTCTCCGGAGAAAAGTACAGTTGACGTTTTGGGCTGAAACCCTTCAGCAAGACTGGGGAAAACATGCTGAGGAGTAAATTTGAAAGGTTGGGGGAGAGAGAGAGAAATGCCAGGCGAAAGGTGAAACTTGGAGGGGGAGGGATGAAGCAAAGAGCCAGGAAATTGATTGGTGAAAGAGGCAGAAGGCCATGGATGAAAGAAAAAAGGGGGGGGGGTGGTGGTGGAGCACCAGAGGAAGGCGATGGGCGGTCAAAGAGCTAACGTGAGAGAGGGACAAGGGTATGGGAAATGGTGAAGGTTGGGGCGGGGGGAGGCATTACTGGAGGCTTGAGAAATCGATGTTCATGCCATCAGATTGGAGGCCACCCAAACGGAATATAAGGTGTTGATCCTCTAACCTCAGTGTGGCCTCATCCTGACAGTGGAATAGGATGGGAAGTGGAATTAAAATGGGTAGCCACTGGGAGATCCCGCTTGTTCTGGCATATTTACATATTTAAGGGCCTTGGAGTCCCAAGAGTGCATGAGTTCCCTCTAACCCTGTATTTTGCCCCCGGAGCAGTTTGATCCTCTGGACTGTGATTGGCTGGGAATGCCTCCTCTGCCTTCGCCGCGATGCCTTTTCGGCCTGGGGGAGGCAGAAAATGCCATCTACGTCATCGGAGGCAAGGAGGTAGCAGAAGGCGAGAGGTCCCTGGACACTGTGATGTGCTACGATCGACAGTAGGTTTTACAGACAACTCCGATGAAAAGCCTCAGCTGGGAGTCAAAACCTTACCAATATTTAACTCCAACTAAAAGGCATAGGTAACGCTCCCTCGCTGGCCCCATGGACAACACCCATTTGCCGGTGACTCACCAGACGGTAGTCTGGTCCTTTGCTTCAGCACCGTAATGGCGCCTCCAACAGGGCAGCACCAGACCAATAACAGGTCATGTGGCAACATTTCAGATACAAGCAGAGGACTAATCGCCCAGAGTCCTGGCCAATATCTGCCCCTTGACATAAATTTATTTGTGGACCATCCCCAGAGCATGAGCACCCAACTTATGCACAAGTCCCCATAATACTGCAGAGTTCAAATGTCTGACATATATACAGAATTTTGTCCTAATGAGGGGTAGAACTAGTTCTCTCCCTCTCCCCAACTCCTTCCCCTTCCCCATTCCCCTGTCCCTACCCCATCTCCCCCTCCCTTATTCTCCCCACCTTCTTCCTCCCGCTGCCCTCCTCCACACTCTTCCACTCTGTGCCCCCTCCCACCCTTCCAACCTCTTCCCCACTCCCCTGCCCCTCTCCCCACTTTCCCACCTTACACCTTTCCTTCTTCCCCTCACCCCCTCTCCCTGCTACTGCGCCGCCCCATTAGTTTCATATTACTCCGTACTCCGCTCAGTTATCTGACTGTCCGCTCTGTCTCTGCCCTTTTCATCTTGTACACTGCTATCAAGTTATCTTTCATCCCCCTTTGCTCCAAAGGGGAAAGCCCTCATTCACTCAACCAACCCTCATAAGACATGCTCTCTAATCCAGGTAAATCTCCTCTGCACCTTCTCTAAAACTTCCACATCCTTCCTTTAATGAGACGACCAGAACTGAACACGATACTCCAAGTGTGGTCTAAGCAAAGTTTTATGGAGCCGCATCATTACCTCACGGCTCTTGAACATAGTTCTTGAGTTCAAGGATTAGGCTCTTGAGCTATGTTCTGGATACAAAATCCATATGAACTGACATCCTCCCACACTCGCCATAAATATTGGCGGAGAATGAGACTCCGAAAATCCCCCACTCTCCCTAAACCCTGTTGTCCATGCCAGTAATGGATGAAGATTATGTAAAAGCATGTTGTTAAAAATCTCTTTCTGTTTGCAGCACATTTAAATGGGGAGAATCAGACCCACTTCCGTATGACGTGTATGGTCACTGTGTGGTTTCTCAGAACGCACTGGTGTACGTAATAGGAGGGAAGGGAAAAGACAAGTAAGTGTCTCGCTTCACCGTAATGTTGAAATATTTCTTTCAAAACCTGAAACCAACCTGGAGACGATTTCAAAGTCAAAGTGCACTGATTATTAAAGTATGTATGCAGTATACAACCGTGAGATTTGTCTTCCCACAGACAGCCACGAAACAAAGAAACACCATGGAGCCCATTCAAAGAAAACATTAAACACCCAATGTGCAAAAAAAAAAGAACAAATCACGCAAACAGCAAAAACCAAGAGAAAAATGCAGAATATAAAACATCAAACAACATAGTCCTTGAAACAGTCTAGGAATGTTCAGTTTAGTTCAGTTCATTTCAGTTTAGCGCTGTGTCGTTCGTTGCCTGCAGACCGCAGAGCCAAACTGCCCCAATCTAAATCACAAAGAAAGGAGTAACCAGAAAGCAGAAACATATGTAACGTGAACTGTAGAGCCCAATCCAGAAACTGCGTCAATCTGAGATCTGGGTCACCTCTTCTCACTGCTAACTAAACTAGCAACTGAACTATTCAATAGCAGCAGCTCTGCTGAACAGAATCGCCAACCCACAAGCACAACCGTTCTCCACTTCCACCAAAGGCAAGGGCAGGAGGTGCATGGGAAGACTGTCGCCCACTGTTCCCCTTCAGATTGTGACCACCTTGGCTTGGAAACATATTGCTGGTCCTCATCATCTCAGGGTCTAAATTGTGGAACTGTTTTCCCAACAGCACCTTAACCGGAAGGACTGCAGCAGGTCAAGAAGGCAGCTGATCATTGTTATGGTCCCTCCAGGTGGCATTATGACATAAGCCATTCACGTAATTCTTGCACATAACCCATAATGCATTATGTAAACAACAAAGAATGCTTAATCAAACAATATATTTACAATGTTACTGATATATTGTATAAACTACACTACACCTTCTCAACCCTGCTGCTATAAAACTACTAATTAGTTCCCTAGGACAGTAAGTTGGACCCATGACCGGTCTCATTACGATCTTGCATCTTATATCTATGTGCTCGACACCTTCTCTGCAGCAGTTACACTCTGCGTGTGACAATAATAAACCCATTCTAATCATTGTTGGCATCACCAGTAATGCCATCGTACTGAGACAACCTGAATACACCTTGCCACTTAGTCTGATCGCGCCTTCCTAAAACTTCGACGTAATATCGAGAGAGTTGTTCATTACAGAAATAGGCCCTTCAGCCCACCACATTCACCCTGTCCATTTTCTCACCTACATTCATCCCATTTACCCACATTAGGTCCATATCCTTCTGTGCCTTGTTTATTCAAGTGCCGGTCTAAATGCCTCTTAACTTGATTCCATCGCCTCCTCTGGTAGCATATTCTAGGTATCGCTCTCTGTATAAACATACTTTAGGTTTAGATTTGTTTATGTTCACAGTGTACATCTAAACAAACAGTGAAACGTGTTGTTTGCATTAACAACAAACACAACCCAAGGATTTGCTGGGGGCAGCCAGCAAGTGTTGCCACACGTTCCAGTGTCAACATACCATGTCCACATTGTTCAGCAGAACAACACGAACAGCTAACAACAGCAACAAGCGTCTGCCTGCACTGCACTCACTCTCTAACACTTTATTCTGCATTCTCTTATTGCTTTTCCCTTGTACCGTGATCCAGATAGACAGTTAGCAAGACGAGCTTTCCACTGTATCTCAGTATAGGTGACAATTATAAACCAGCACCATTTCCACTACCTGCTCTGCCATTCAGTAAGGTGCTACCAGGCCTGTTATAGAACACAGAACAATGAATGACAGGAATAGGCTGTTCAGCCCACAAAGTCTGTACCAACCATGATGCCAAATTAAGTTAATCCCATCTTCCTGCACATGAACCATATCCCTCCATGTCCATCTAAATGCCACCATCGTATCTGCTTCCACCCTGGCACCCACCACTCTGTGTAAAAAAAAACACTTAACCTGCTTATCTTTAAACTTCCCTTCTGTAGCCTTAAAGCTATTTGACATTGCAACCCATAGAAAAACTACCACTCTGTGTCTTGCTCTATGTTGCCTTTAAACCTTCCCCTCTAACCTTAAAAGCATGTCCTCTGACGTTTGATATTCTTACACTGGGCAAAGACTCTGACTGTCCAGGCTATCATTTCTTCTTGGTCGTCCGTTGTGTCCAACGGTGAAGTGTGAATGCCGTTGAACTGGGACAGTACCACTCTCTCGATCTCAGAAGTCCGGGTCCGGTGGTACGAACAAGCGTCACAAACTGGGGTTTTCCTTGGTTGCAGTGTTAAACTTCTGTCAGAACTCTCCTCAGCCTCCAACACTCCAGAGAAAACAAGCCAAGCTTGTCCAGCATCTCCTTACAACTAATACCCTCTGCTCCAGGAACCATCCTGATGAACCTCTTCTGTATCCTCACCAAAAGCCTCCACCAATATGGAATGATGTGTATGGATGGCAGGAGACAAGTTTTCCCACTGTATCTCAGTACATGTGATAACAATAAACTGATCCAGCATCTCCCTGTAACTGGGTGACCTCCTACACCTCAGTGCCATTTACCTGGTCTCTCCTATTCCAGTAATCTCTTGCACTCTGTGTTAAATATACTCATTGACTGAGTGTCCACTGTGCTCTTGGGTAGAGAATACTATAAGATAGAGAGAGTGACCATTGGTTCTAGATACTGTACTGACTGTCCACCTATTCATTTCAGGAAGTGCTTGAACAAAATGTGTGTGTATAACCCCGAGAGGTTCGAGTGGAAGGAGCTGGCCCCCATGAAGACAGCCCGCTCCTTGTTTGGAGCGACAGTCTACAAAGACAAAATCTGGGTGGCCGCAGGAGTCACTGACAGTGGGCTGACTGGGAGCATCGAGGTGTACGATACAGCCACAGACAAGTGAGTAACAGGCTGTACTGAATGCTCCCCCAAGACCACAGAGTTTCAGATGTTCTCCTCAGGGGCTGTCCCAGCCAAGTCCAGTCTTAGACCCAACTTCCAACATCCAGCACAGGGCTAGCAGCTCTCCAGGACTACACAGGTATCCCAATATTGGCACAGCTGGTAAACGTGCTATCTCATAGCTAGGTTCAGTCCTGACCTTTGGTGCTGTCTGTGGAGTTTTGCATCTCTCCCTGTGACGGTACAGCTTTCCTGGGAATGCTCCTGCTTCATTGTCGTGAAATTTGTTGCTTTGTGGCAGCAGCACAGTGCAACACATTAAAAATTAAAATAAATGAATAATGCAAAAGACTATAAAACGTAGGAGCAAAAGTAGGCCATTCGACCGAGAGTCTTCACCACCATTCCATCATGGCTGATTCATTTTCCCACTCATCCATTCCCTCCCCTGTAACCGTTGATGCGCTTACTAAGCAAGAACCTATCAACCTCTGCTTTAAATATACTCAGTGACTTCACAGCCATTGGTGTGAATGAATTCCACAGATTCACCACCCTCTGGCAAATGAAGTTCCTCCTCATTTCTGGTCTAAAGGGACACCCTTCTATTCTGAGGTTGTGCCCTCTGGTCCTAGACTCCCCCCACAAAAAGGAAACATACTTCCCACATCCACTTTATCTAGGTTTTTCAATGGGTTTCAATGATATCCCCCCCTTCTTTCTTCAAAACTCTAGCGAGTACAAGCCCAGAGCCATCAAATACTCTTCATACATTCATTCTTTCAGTCCTGGGATCATTCTCATGAGCCCTCTCTGGGCCTCCGCAATGCCAGCGTATCCTTTCTTAGATAACAGGGGTCAAAACTGCTCACAGTACTCCAAATGCAGTCTGACTAATGCCTTATAAAGCCTCAGCGTTACATCCTTGCTTTCATATTCTAGCCCTCTGGAAATGAATGCGAACACTGCATTTGCCTTCCTTACCACTGACTCACTTCCTTACTGCTGTCCTTGGGTGCTGTCTGTTTGGAGTTCACAACAACCCCTACTTGTGCCATGTAACCTCCCTGTGGATGCTGCTGCTTTGGAAACAGAATCAGGTTTATTACCTCTGACACGTCGTGAAATTTATTGTTTTGTGACAGCAGCACAGTACATAATAGGGTAACGACTAGTGTGATGCTATTACAGCTTGGGGCATTCCGGAGTTGGGAGTTCAATTCTGGTGTCTTGTGTAAGAAATTTGTATGTTTCCCCCACTTTCCTCCCACAGTCCAAAAACATACTAGTTAGTAGGTTAACCAGTCATCGTAAATTGTCCTGTGATTAAAAACAAGAGAAAATCTGCAGATGCTGGAAATCCAAGCAACACACACACACAAAATACTGGAGGAACTCAGCAGGTCAGGCAACATCTATGGGGAAAAAAAGTACAGCTGACATTTTGGGCCAAGACCCTTCGAGATGCCTCCAGCATCGTGTGTGTGTTACTCTGTGTTTCTAGCAGACGCAGAAACCCTGCTGTGGCTGCTTTCAAAATTCTGAAGAGGAAGCATTTGCTGGGCGTAGCGTTTTTTCCTGACTGACTGGACTGACACTTGCAGGTGGGAAGAAGGCATGGCGTTTCCCCAGGAGCGGAGCTCCCTCAGCCTGGTCACCCTGTCGAACTGTCTCTATGCCATTGGCGGCTTCGCCATGATGGAATCTGAATCCGGGGATCTCATCCCGACCGAGATAAATGACATATGGAAGTAAGTTGCCGTAATGCGCAGGAAGCAGTAACTTGGCATCGGGTTTACCATCACTAATCTATGTCATGAAACCTGTTTTTTGTCAGCAGGACAGTGTGAAACATAAAAATCGTAATAAGTTACAATAAGAAATTTAAAATCTAAATAACTAGTGTAGAAAAAGAGTAAAATAGTAAGGTGGTGTTCATAGACCATTCAGAACTCTGATGGCGGAGGGGAAGCTGTCCCTGAAATGTTGAGTGTGGCTCCTCAGGCTCCTGTAACTGTAGAAAAGGCCACAGCCATCTCTAACAGCTCAACAGTTCTCCAAGTGCAGACTAACCAATGCCTTATGAAGCCTCAGTAATGCAGAACATTCTTGCTTTTGTATTTCAGTCCTCTTGAAATGAATGCTGATGTTGCATTGGTGTTCCTCAGCTCTGACTCGAGCTGCAGGTTATCTTTCAGGGAATCCTACACAAGGACTCCCAAGCTGAATTTGCTCCCCATTTAAAAAATAGTCTGTGCCTTTATTCCTTCTACCAAAGTGCATGACCGTACACGTCTCTACACTGTATTCTATCTACACTTCTTTACACATTCTCCTAGGCTGTCCATGTCTTCTGCAGGTGCCCTGCTTCCTGAACACTACCTGTCCCTCCACCTATCTTTGTATCATCTGCAAACTTGGTCACAAAGCCACCACTGACATATAATGTGAAACGAACCAGTCCCACCATTGACCACTGTGGAACATGTCCTTCTAAGGTAAGGACATGTTCGGCACAGCTTTGTGGGGCAAAGGGCCTGTATTGTGCTGTAGGTTTTCTATGTTGCTATCTTTTCTAACACCACTAGTCATTGACGGCCAACCAGTAAAGGCCTCCTTTATTCCTGCTCTTTGCCTACCAGTCAGTCAAGAATCTTTTTATCCTTTCAGTTAGTCAACTCATAAGGATTCTGCAGTTCTGGTCCTGCAGTATGTCATCTCTTTTTAAGGATTTTATTTCATCTTTTAACCAAAAGAGTCATCACACCCCCTCTGCCTACCTGCCTGCCCCACTAATACTTGGTGTATCCTTGGATATTAAGCTCTCAACTATAATCTTTTATCCACGACTCTGTGATGCCCACAACATTATACCTGCCAATTTCTAACTGTGCTATAAGATCATCTCCCTTATTGCAGAGACTTCATGCATTCAAATATAACACCTTCTCTCGTGTATTCACTGCCGTTCTGAATAATTTTGTCTCCATGTTACCGGAAGTTTAATTCTTAATCTTTCAAAAACATTTTGTCATGTTCTGAATTCTGGAGACTCCTGCACTTTCCTTTCCTTTTAGTGTGTTTTTCATACTTTTCCAAGTGGTTGAACCCACTCCCTTAACCACTTAGTTCAAAACTGTATCCACAGCCCTAGTTAAGCATTTCGCCGGGACCCTGGTCCCAGCATGGTTCAGGTGGAACCCGTCCAATAGGAACAGTTCCCTCCTTCCCCAATACAGATGCCAATGTCTTAAGACTTCTCTCACACCAGTCTTTGAGCCACATGTTTAGCTCTCTGTACCAATATACATGTGGCCTAGGTAACAATCCAAAGATTATTACTTTTTTGGTTCTGAATATTAATTTAGTCTTTAGCTACTCAAATTTCCTCAGCAGAACTCTTCCAGTGTTGTTGGTAACCACATGGACAAGATAATCTTTCCCCTCCAACTCCAAATTTCTCTGCAGATCAGATGAGATGTCCTGAACCCAGACACCAGGAGACAACACAACCTTTGGGACTCTTGGTCCTTAAAATAGGGAAGTGTGTCTGTTCCCCTGGCTATAATAACCCCAATCACAACTACATTTCTCTTTTCTCTCTCTCCCCCCCACCCCTCAAATTGCTCCCTAACCACAGTTCGGTTGTGCATCCTTCCTACAACCCCTCATGGGGAGTGACAATCTCAGACCAGTTGGGCAAGCTCGAGGGCTGAAGCTACTCCAACATTTACCTCTTGGATCCCTCGACCTGCTTCACTTGCGGTCACACTCTCTTTTACCTGACCACAGACCAAATTTGAAGTAGTTCACTTAATAGGTATGACTGCCTCTTGAAACACAGTGTCCAGCTAACTACCCCTCCCTGATGTACCACAGTGTTTAAAGCTCAAATTCCACGTCATCAACTTTGAGCAAGTTCCTCAAGCAACCAACACTTGCTGCAGATGTGGTCACCAGACTTCTCATTGGGGTCCACCAGCTCCCATGCCATGCAGTAACAACACATCACCTAATTGTGCATCCCTACTTTATTTAATTACTTGTAATTTGGCATATTTTTAGTTAATTACTATTAAAAAAAAACCTTAACTGTTTTTACCTTCTATGCTTCCTTGCCAAAGCCTCTTCAACTAAAACCTCAGATTCCTACACTAGCTCACTCACACAATGGCTGCTCCAAAATGGCCACTGATACCTGCCTGTACTTATTGAAGCCTCTTGAGCTAAAACTGCAATTCCTCACTCTAACCCCGTCCACCCCCACAATGGCTGCACTGCTTAAACCTAACTTCTTTTTATTGGCCCAAGTGATGAGGTTTGCCCTTTCCAGTGGCTCTCATTCTCACAGAAATCTCGATCTCAAGTCTCTGTTCCACAGATACTGACCTATCCAGAGGCCATTCCTCAGACTGACCATTCTGCACAGTGAGTGCTTTCACAGTGTCAGGCCTAAGCTTTCCTTTTATTAGTGCCCAGCAGTAACACAGAATGCATGCTCAGAATGGACATTAATGGCTTTTGGAGATGTCGAGTTCAAGTTTATTCAACCCTGTACATGTATTCCGCCAAATGAAACAACATTCCTCTGGACCAAGGTGCACAACACATTACATATAACTCACATAGAACACATAAAGTAATATTACCATAAATAAATTAACAAATAATATTTTCCAGAAGGTTGACATTTAGCCTAAGGTACATTTATGACATGTGAAAAAAGTAAACAGTATAACGCTACTGGTCCTAGGTGGTGGGAGGGAGTTCAGTATCCTCATGGCCTGGGGGAAGAAGCTGTTTCCCATCCTAACAATCTTTTCCTAATGCTGCAGGACCTCCTGCTTAACGGTAGGGTCTCAAAGAGATGATTGGACGGGTGGGAGGATCATTGACAATGTGTATGCAGTGCTCCTGTTAAATATCCCTGATGGTAGAAGAGAGATCACGGGACTGTTTTAAATGGCAAGGCAGCGACTTGTGGGACTATGTAAAAGAATTATGTGGGGTGGATGGAAAATCAGTTGGGTTCCTTCCAACAGCTGCCTGGGGTGTGACAAATTCAGATTAGTATATCACATCTACATTGAAACATACCGTGAAATGCTTCACAACACAGATGAATGCTGGAAGAACTCAGCAGGTCAGGCAGCACCTCTGGAAATGAACAAACAGTTGACACTTCCTCAGTGAAATGCTTTGTTTGCGTAAACAACCAACACTCCCAAGGATGTGATGCTATGTTGCCACACATTCCAACAGCAACATTGCATGCCTAGAATGCTTGACAAAACAACATAGAACACACAAAAAAATACTAACCAACGAAGCAACAACAGTGAAACAATCCTCATTCCTCTCTCCCACCACACACGGACATACAACGTCCTCTACTCCCAGGACAGGCCGTCTTCTCCGGCCTCCAGTCTCCATGCAGACATTGGGCCCCAACTTCCCCACTGGACTTGCAGAGGTTCACAGCCATCAAACCTCAATTTCTGGACCCTCGGACAACATGACCACTTCCTCTGGTCACCAGTTTATTTTTATTTCAGGTATAACGATGACAAGAAGGAATGGTTTGGTGTCCTCCGCGAGATTCCTTACGCTGCAACGGCAACCTTCCTTCCAGTTCGACTAAATATTTTACGGCTGAACAAGCTATAACGGCAAAGACTGTGGTGTTGGCATTGAGGGATGTGGAAAGGGTACGAGGTATTATACTTGTAACCAAACAATGGAAGATGGGAATTTATGTATTCTTTATAAAGAATTTGTCAAACTATTGTTAATAATGATTTATTATGTAATTAAATTTCCAAAAAAACTTAGTTCTGTTCATTTGAGTGATTCATACCAGCAAAGTTCTCATGATGATGTAAATTAAATTATCTTTTAAAAATAGATTAATGTTTATCCATAAAGTAGATTTGTTAAATATGAATGTAAGAAATAGGATCAGGAGTCGACCATCTGGCCCATTGAACATTCTCTGCCTTTCAATGAGATCAGAGCTGATCTGGCCATGGACTCAGCTCCACCTCCCTTACATTTCCCCATAACCCGTAATGCCTCTGCTATATAGAACTCTGTCAGACTGTGTCTTAAGTATATTTAACGAGGTAGCCTGTATTGCTTCACTGGGCAGAGAATTTTACAGATTCACCACTCTCTGGGAAAAGCAGTTTCTCCTCATCCCCCTCCTAAATCTATTCCCCTGAATTCTAAGACGGTCCCCTAATTCTAGTCTCACCTACTGGTGGAAACAACTTTTCTGTCTCTATCTTATGTATATCCCTTTCATAATTTTATGTTTCTAAAAGATCCCCTCTCAGTCGTCTTTGTTAGATGTTATTAGAGGAACAATTCTTTGTTAATACCAGGATACTACCAATATTACTAAGGTCAGATCAGAATCAGGTTTATCATCACCGGCATGCATCATGAAATTTGTTAATTTAACTGCAGCAGTACAATGCAATACATGGCAATATAGAAATAAAAAAACAATAAAATAAGTAAATTACAGTGTGTTTTTTTTTATATATATATATGTATGTATGTATAGTAAATAGATTAAAAAGTGCAAAAACAGAAGTAATATGTATATTTTCTTTAAAAGTGAGGTACTGTTCATGGCTTCAATGTCTATTAAGGAATTGGATGGCGGAGGGGAAGAAGCTGTTCCTGAATTGCTGAGTGTGTGCCTTCAGGCTTCTGATCCCCCTTCCTGATGGTAACAGTGAGAAGAGGGCATGGGTCTTGGGGGTCCTTTATAATGGACATCGCCTTTCTGAGGCACTGCTCCTTGAAGATATCTTGGATGCTGCAAAGGCCAGTACCCAACATGGAGCTGACTAATTTTACAACTTTGTGTAGCTTCTTTCGATCCTGTGCAGTAGCTTCCCCACCATCCCATACCAGATGGTCAGAATGTTCTCTACGGTACATCTATAGAGGTTTGAATGTCTTCGGTGACAAACAAAATCTCTTCAAACTTAAAATGAGATATAGCGGCTGTCTTGCCTTCTTTATAGCTGCATCGATGTGTTCCAACCAGGTTTGATCCTCGGAGATTTTGACACCTCGGAACTTGAAAATTGCTCACTCTCTCCACTTCTGATCCCTCTGCGAGGACTGGTGTGTGTGTTCCCTTAACTTACCCTTTCTGAAGTTCACTATCAGCTCTTTCGTCTTACTGACGTTGAGTGCCAGGTTGTTGCTGCGGCACCATTCCACTAGTTGGCATATCTCACTCTCCTGTACGCCCTCTCATCTCCATCTGAGGTTCTGCCAACAATCGTATCACCAGCAAATTTATAGATGGTTTTTGAGGTATGCCTAGTCATGGGTATAGAGGGAGTAGAGCAGTGGGCTAAGCACACACTTCTGAGGTGCGCCAGTGTTGATTGTCAGTGAGGAGATATTATCACCAATCCACACAGATTGTGGTCTTCCGGTTAGGAAATTGAGGGTCCAATTACAAAGGGAGGTACATAGGCTCTGTAGCTTTTCGATCAGGACTGTGGGAAAGATGGTGTTAAACACTGAGCTATAAATGCTGACACAGGTGTTTATATTGTCAAGGTGATCTAAGGCCGTGTGGAGAGCCATTGAGATTACGTCTTCCGTAGGCCTATTGTGACAATAGGCAAATTGCAGTGGGTCCAGGCCCCTGCTAAGGCAGGAGTTGATTATTGCCATAACCAACCTCTCAAAGCATTTCACCGCAGATCTGAGTGCTACTGGATGATAGTCATTAAGGCAGCTCACAGTACTCTTCATAGGCACTGGTATAATTGTTGCCTTTTTGAAGCAGGTGTTAACTTCTGACTGTAGCAATGAAAGAAGGATACTGTTTGTCACAACATATGTTTGTCACAACATTGAAAATAATAAATACCATAAAGAATTGCATTTGTATAACATTTTAAATGGACAAAATCGCAGAGGTGGGTCATCCTGTCTTTGAATCTGCTCATGGAGAATCCTTTATCTCAACATCACATTCATAGTCAGAGTCATACTTTATTGATCCCGGGGAAAATTGGTTTTCGTTACAGTTGCACGTCTTGGATACCTTTTGCATTCAGAAACCTACCGATCTTCTTACTCTCTGTATAAATCCTGCAGTTTCATCACTGACCAAGTGAAGAAATCTCTCATCTGTCCTGAATCGTTGCCTCTGAGACTCCAGGTTCCTGAAACAACTCCCCAGAAATCCTCCTGACCTCTTCCAGGTGGATATCTTTCTCACACCCAGTCTGTGCAGATATAGAGCCACATACCAGAGAATGGGCTCTTCAACACTCCTTTTCCATCAAGTACCTAATACTTCATCCCTGTTAATCCCATTTGCTAACAATTGGTTGGTAGCCTTGGCAATTCATGTATTTTATTCAATGTTGTGAGAGTTTCTTCATGCACCATTTTCAGTTGGTAATCCAGGCTGTAACTATCCTCTAAACCTTTTATTCCTCACTTCAAATCTACAACAGTGGACTTGGACACTTTCATAGAAACATAGAAAATAGGTGCAGGAGTAGGCCACTCGGCCCTTTGAACCTGCACCGCCATTCAGTACGATCATGGCTGATCATCCAACTCAGAACCTTGTACCTGCCTTCTCTCCATACCCCCGATCCCTTTAGCCACAAAGGCCATATCTAACTCCCTCTTAAATATAGCCAATGAACTGGCCTCAACTGTTTCCTGTGGCAGAGAATTCCACAGATTCACCACTCTCTGTGTGAAGAAGTTTTTCCTCATCTCGGTCCTAAAAGGCTTCCCCTTTATCTTCAAACTGACCCCTCGTTCTTGACTTCCCCAACATTGGGAACAATCTTCCTGCATCTAGCCTGTCCAATCCCTTTAGAATTTTATACGTTTTAATCAGATCCACCCTCAATCTTCTAAATTCCAGAGAGTATAAGCCTAGTCGATCCAGTCTTTCATCATATGAAAGTCCTGCCATCCCAGGAAACAATCTGGTGAACCTTCTTTGTACTCCCTCTATGGCAAGAATGTCTTTCCTCAGATCAGGGGACCAAAACTGCACACAATGGGAAAAGGTCTCCTACAATCTATCCTGTACATCTTGAAAGCCTTCATGTTTCTCCAACCCCCTCAGATCCTCCATTCCAAGGAAAACAAGCCCAACCCATCCAGTCTTTCCTCTGAACTAAAGCACTCCATCCCAGCAGATGTCCAAGTGAATCTCCTTAGCACCCTCCCCCAGCACAGGCACATCCTTCCTATAGAGTGGTGACCAACACTGCAGACAGTACTCCAGCTGCGGTCTAACCATTATTTCCTAAGATTGTACAGTCACCTCCATGGTCTTTGGCCAATGTTGTGCAATCCTTTTACCCTTCTCTTAGGATCTATCCAACACTTCCCTCTTACACAACCCTGCATTTTTCTGTCAACTTTGAGCTCATCTAAGAATTTCTTAAATGTATCTAGTTTATCTGCCTCTGCCACCAACCCTTGCAGGGTATTCCACATACCTACCACATTTTGTGTAAAAAAAACTGCCCCAGACATCCTCCCAACAACACACACAAAATGCTGGTGGAACTCAGCAGGCCAGGAAACATCTATGGAAAAAAGTATAATACTTTCCCCCAAAAACCTTTAAATTATGCCTCCTGGTTTTAGCCATTTTTGCCCTGGGAGTAAGTTTCTGGCTAAGCACTTGATCTTATCATCTTGTGTACCTCTATGAAGTCACCTCTCATCCTACTTTGCTGCAAAGAGACAAGCCCTAGCTCACTCAATCTATCCTCATGCGACATACTTTATTGATCCCAATCTAGATTGGACATGCTCTCCAATCTAGGCAGCATCCTAGTAAATCTTCTCTGCACCCTCTAAAGCTTTTACATCCTTCCTATAATGAGGTGACCAGAAATGAACACAATACTCTTAAGTGTGGTCTTACCAGGGTTTTATAGAGCCGTAATATTGCCTTGTGGCTCTTGAACTCAATCCCCCAACACATTCACCTTCTTAACCCCTCTATCAGCTTGCCCGGCAACTTTGAGGGATCCATGGATGTCGACCTCAAGATCCCTTTGTTCCTTCACACTGCTAAGAATCCTGCCATTAACCCTGTATTCTGCCTTCCAAAGTGGATCACTGAACAGTTCCCAGGTTGAACTCCATCTGTTACTTCTCAGTCCAACCCTGCATTTTGTCAATGTCCCATTGTAACCAATGACAATCTTCTATGCTGTCCACAACTCCACCAACCTTTGTGTCATCTCACTCACCTTCCATCTAACAGTTTACTCTGCTGCCGGCTTAAAGAAACCTTTGGACGCACGTACTATTCCTCAATGCTCGCTCTAGTTTAATTTTTGAAGAGGTGACCAAATTTTGATTGAGGACTGTCTGTGTGGACTTCAGCAAGGCTGTTGCCAGGGGGAATTTCAAGTTAAATTATCATTCAGCAGTTACATGAATATGGACAAATGAAACAGCATTCCTCCGGGGCAAAGATGCAAAATACATTACCAACAGCACACTGCACATATGGTTACGATTTCAGAAAAAGAGGCCGTCACTAAGAGAATGAAAGCCCCTATGTGGCATGAGCAGACTGAAGGTAAGTTGTCCTGGTCCAGCTTGTTTTTCCACCGAGTGAACACCAGAGGTCAGCACCAAGTGAACATTAGTGAGCAGCAGCAGCTCAGTGTCTCTGTGATCCCGCTGCCTCAGACTACAGCTAGTTGAGGGAAGGAGAGAAAGGAGAGAGAAACATACTTGCATTTACAATGGATTCCGGTTAATTGCAACTGGTACATTTTGGCCTGATTAAGTGGTGGCCTCAATTAACCAAAATTTCATTAAAATAGTTAAAAAGGTATAAAATAAAGACAACCTATTGTTTGACTGAGCAACAAATTATGTATTCAAATGAAATACAGATTAGAACACCACCAATATTACCTCGGTACTACAAAACTGTGTATTAGTTCCAAATTGTTATCGATGGAGGAATTCATCCAGAATACCTGTGCACTACTGCATTTTTTTGGTTGACTAATGAGCAAAATCAGAGCAAAACCTAGTGTAGATAATGGGAGTGCCTTGATACAATGCTGTCAACGATTGCATCCTCCAAATCTTCATTTTCATTGTAACATTCAAGATGTTTGACGATACAGGTGCCTTCAAATTCTTCATTGTTCCTAACTTGAAGTAGTGAAATCGTTTCATTTTCACTTCTGGCTGTTTCTGGCATCTCCAAGTCGGAATGCTTGAAACCACAGTGAACAAAACAAGTTTGGAATTGTCTTTCTGTTCATGTCTCACCAACTTATCGGTGACAAACTCACTGATTTTTGAATACAAACGCATATAACTGATGCTATTAAAAAACTGGCAGTGTCTCCTGCCCCAATTATGTCCCAAATAAGCCATTGCCCCAATTAACCAATGCCCAATTGACTGGAATCCCCTACATATTGCACATTTCATAACTAAAACCCTTTAGAGCCAAAATTAATAGCAGTTGGATAAAATTTTCCCTCAATAAGTGATAATGAACGGATAATTTATTATAGAGAATGAAAGAAATATTACAAGAACTCTCTCCTACTCACCTTCAGCTTTGCTTAATAGGATCATTTTGTTTTAACATCCACTTTGGAGGTGATGGTTGGAAAAGAAGGGCTGGAGAAGGGATCTGATAGGAAGGAGAGTGGACCATGGGAGAGAGGGAAGGAAGAAGGTCACCAGGAGGAGGTTTTAGGCAGGTGAGGAGAAGAATGTAAGAGGGAGGGGACAAAGTGGGAATTGAAGAGGAAAGGGAGAGGGGGAAAAATTAACAGAAATTGGAGAAATCAATGTTCATGACATCTGATTGGAAGCTACCTAGACAGAATATGAGGTATCACCCCTCCAACCTGAGAGTGGCTTCATCGTGGCAGAAGATGACTCTACTACTGGAGTTTATGGAGAATGGTGCTAAAACCAAAAGTCAGTGGGCAGTTCCGTGGGTGAAAACGCCTTGTTAATGAGAGAGGTCAGAGGAGAATGGCCAGATTGGTTCAAGGTGAAACTCAGGTACCCATGAGTTACAGCAGTGGTGTGCAGAAGAGCATCTCTGAATGCACAGCACATTGAATTTTGAAGTGGATAAGCTACTAAAGCAGAAGACCACAAACATACATTCAGTGACCACTTTATCAAGTACTCCTGTACTGATACACAAATTTGATTTACCTCCTGTACCTAATAAAGTGGCCACTGAGTGTATATTTAAAAAAACAAGACATAAACCATATATTTATTATAATGAAAGGGTTTATTTCTGTCAGGAATTTAGACAGCAAATCCTGAATACACTATACACTAAGCAATACATAAATGACGGATATAGACCAGTAATTGTAGCACCTATTGACATAATCTTCCTTTTAACCACAAGATTACAACATTCTATATTAATGCTATATACACAAGATAACTAAGATGTGTTTATGTAGTAAAATATAGAATTAAGATACTTATGACTGATACACAAATTTGATTTTTTTTCTTAAACCTAATGCTTTACTAAACGGCCAAGCTAAATTTTGGCCTCAAATCCACTGAATATTAACTGTAGCATTTCCCTATGTTCAACAAGCTGTTTGCTACCTGATTGAGGCTGTACTATGCAGTGAGCAACATTGGTACAATCTCACTTCAAAAAAAAAATCCCTCAGCAAGATAGTGGAACACTACAGTACAAAGCATCATTTCTCCCTACCAACCCCTCCCCCTGACCAACCCCCTCTGGTCTGTGTAAGAAAGGGCCATTAAATAGGGATAAGGTGCAAGATTTCGTGGTAAAATTAGCTTACCTAAGTGAAGCACATGAATAAATTTATCCATGATATTGATCAGTACTGTTAGTTAAATGCTCCGATTCAATATTAATCCTCACCTTTCAACTCTGACCTTCGAATTTAAATGCCTATGAATTTAATGAAACCTTTGAGTGTAACTCATCCAACCCTAGAACTGATTCAACCTCAGGAGACTGGCAGACAACAGCATGCCATACAGAACAGTAACGTGAGTTCAACTGGTAAAGGGATGAAAGTCGGAATTGGAACGAGGATTTATTTTAGAAATAATAAAAGACTCACCACAGGAAGTGCCACCAAAACAAAATAAAATCCCCTTAATATTGTTGGCTGAGACTTGATATCATTACTATAGACTGTATGGGTGCAATATATAACCTATGTAAGTTTGTCCTGCTTTTTAATGACAAATGTCCATTTATTGCTTTCTTTGGGATAATTTTTTGTCAAAAACATTTTTTTTCTTTTTTTTTTAAAAATAGGGTTGCGGAATTCAGCCCTCCATCCTCTCAATAATACATAAAGAAATCCCAGCTACAAAGAGGGCATATCACAATGCCTGGCTGTAGCCGTTTGGTGTGCGACCATGCGCAGTGTAGACCACGGGGTTAATGAAAAGGAACGAATTATTGAATTATTATTTACCTTGAACTGTTTCTGTGCAAATGTCACAATGTGGGGACTACCCTTTATTTCCAGCATCAGGCCAAATTGCAAACAATAAGTTTGCAGCGACTATGATAGATCTATTACAGGAGGCCAAATTGTTTTTTATTTTGAAAGGTTTATACTTGCCAATGACCATCTGAGGGCTCCTATGTCAGAAGAGTCAGAAAGTGCTGCATGAAAGCGTCAGGATGTGCATTCCCTTGGTTACTATTGCTTTAATTGTGACTTTCCTAAGTTTCCATCTCTTCACGATGAGCAAAATAGGCAGAATTCAAAAGTATCAAAAACACTTAATATTAAAAAAAGTCCTATGTCTTTACAATAACCAACTTTTATTTTATTTAATATTTTAAACTCTGTATCCGATAAGAGCACATTAAAAATACTGCGATGCTTCACTGACATACTCCTTATCTCCTCTGTACAACGACAAATACTGCACTTTAAATTCTCTGATAAAATATAGCTTGTGACTTAACAGTGCACTTGCAAAGATACTTTACTCCCCTGCTTCTTACCACTAAATGTTATAAACCTGCACAATGGAAACAAGGAATTTCTACTCCTTCCCGATACAAGATAGTGATTTTTATTACGATTAAAGCTGCTGATTATGTCATTTCTGAACCATTTACTTCAAATGAGCTTCTACCTTTTCCAGTCCTACCTCATCATGTAACTGGACAAGAGGAGGAGGGAGTGGGAGATTCAGTAACTGCACACCTTTGATGTGGATGCAGTGTAGTGTACAAGGTTGTCTGAGAAACCAAGGCCCAAAGCAAGCAATCACAGCAGCTCTAGTTTCAAAAAGCAAGACTGCCCACCAGTCTCATTGTACTAATGCTTTTAAAATCTAGGTTAGTGTTCAAGTTTAAAACAAAAGTTTGCTAGTACCCGTTAGTTGAGCAAAACAAAATTAATTAAAATGGCAGCATCTGGGAACATGGTCCATGCTGGCAGCCCTTCCTAATGGTCTAATTATAGACCTTGAAAGCACCAGCAATGGCCTGGTATGTCTAGCAGTGTCCGGTTGGCCTACAAGAATGAGAGAAGGCAGGGCCCAAAAGGGGTCGCTTACCGTTCCCCGCTGTTCAAGATGAGGACTAACTTTCAACAATTTGGTTACCTACATAGTAGTATCCCAAAAATCTATTCAAGCTCGTCTTGAATAAATTCAAGAACTAAATAACCTTTGCCTTCTGGGATTGAGAACTCCACACATTCACAAACCTTTGGGTTAAGAGATTTCTCCTCAGCTCAGTCCCAAATGGCCAAGGCAGTGATCTGCTTGATCTAAACTCTCTAGCCGTGAGATCTACTTTCTGAATGTTCACCCTATCAGGCCACATAAGATTTTCTGTTGAATGTTTTTAATTGTCCTAAACCCTAGGGAATATACACTAGTTGACGAAATCTCTCCACATGTGACAATCCATAGACACAGCAGTCAATACAATGAAACTAGGCGTGGTCTCAACAACACCCAATCTAACTGCAGCACGACATGTACCCTTGTACTCCAATCGCTTTGCAATAATGGTCAACCAACCACTTCGTTTCCTACTTGCCTGCTGCACTTGCAAAGGAAGACTGCACCATCCCATAATTCTTCTTGCAATAAGTTCTCTTTCCAGAGTCCACCATGTTTGAGGTGAAGACATCATAAACGAACTGGACGATGCAAAAGTTAACCAATGCAAATGATCTCTCTTGGGATTTCCACACCACTACCTGACCACATACTAGAAGGGCTACCAAAAATAAGAGCTCAAATTCAATTCAACATTCGATCAATCAATGTTCCCTTGTCCTTTGGGCACAATCATGCAGGATATTTGACTAAAATAAAATCCTTGGCTAAGGAAAACTCATGAGGTTTGATCATTTATGCAATCAAGATCCTACCTGAACACTCACTCGCACACAAGTACAAATCACCAGAGTAGCATTATTGCCTGCTGACCCACTCATCTCTGAAACACAAACCTCCAACTCTATCACAAAGATGCAATGCTACTTTTACGTTTTAGACTGGAGTACATCTCCAGATTAACCACCAGCAGCCAGATGAGCTGGGAGTAGTGGAAAGAGGGGGTAGAAACGTGTCCTTCATTGAAGCGCCCCTTGCAACTCAAAGTACCCAATCATTTAAGGCAATATTTGAAAGAGAAATCCTGTTTTCCTGTTGAGTATATAGAGATTTAATGAACAGAAGCCCTCACTCATTTCAGCTTGGAGCAGTCGTTGTTGGTGAGGTGCCAATAACCTCACGCGTCTTACCCAAGCGCCACCGTGCATCTTTTCTCGGCTCAGTGCTATGCGCCTCTTCTGCTGGATGCACAGCAAAATCACTGCGTTTCTTCAGGGTTATACTGACTAGTTCCACTCCCAACTTTCCATCAAACAACCCCAGACCAGCTCTATAACCGTCTTTCTTGCATTCCATGGGCTTGAAAATGCCAATTTCTGCATTTATTAGCTCCACCTTCCCACTGAAAGACACAGCGCCCATAATTAAGTGCTAATTCTGTGCTCTGGAAAACTAACTACAGAAAGGTATGCAAATTTTGGAGGTAAAACGCAGCAAAGGTGTGAGCGGGAGTGGGTTCCGAAGGCTGGGAGAAGTAGGATTCCCACCAGTAACTTCCTAGCCTGGTGGAACTATTTGCTAAATATTCATCCTGACAGTCCTTCCCTCTTTGGTTTTTTGTACATTCCTATAAGCTGCTACTCTTTCATTCAGCCTTGCTTCAATCGAGTCCACAGCAGGCCACACACTCTTATGGTTCCGGTTCACTTACACCACACAACACTGGCTGCTAAAATGTCAAGTCCGTTGGGTACACTCCAGTAAGTGGTTAAACTTGCTACACACAAGCACAGCTCATTTTGTTAAATAAAACAGCAGGTTACAGATTAGAGGCCAGGGGGGAAAGGAGAACGGCAGGAAGGGGAAGAATCCCATATTACCTTGCTAATTAAGTACATCAGGAACACATTTATGAAGGGCTACCTGTTCAGTCCCTTTGCCCTCAGGATGCACACTGTATTAAATCTGTACATGTCCTTCTTGCATTATATGCTGCAGGTACAGTATATTTGTGTTTGAAAATTCTAACAAAAGATATTTTTTTAGTGAATAGTTAGAGTCTATGGTTGTCTTTAAAAGTGGTTCAGACTAGTTATCACCAGTCCTGTCCTATATGGTATTTAAAAAAAAATCCTGTCTACATCTTTAATGTAAATAATACACCAAAATAGTTTTTTTTTGTTACACAAGTCTTTTTTCCCCCTAGGTTCATTGACTGTTACACCCCGTCCTTTAAGTACATATGCCTCCTTTGGTTGTATTCCTTCCAGGTAACAGTGTATTCGGCGTCACACCTGGGGCACGGCTCCAACCACTTGGGCAGTCCCTTGTTTCTTCTGTTCGGAGAGAAACCAGCTCACAGCCGCTCAATTGTTGTTGGCGTTTATCCGTCCAGCTGGGAAGAGGGGTGGAGGGGGTGGCAGGTGGGGAGGAGGGGGGAGGGAGTGCAGGAGAGGCAGTGGGAGGGAGTGGGGGTGAGTGTGGTGGGGGTGGGAGATGAGGGGGCTGGAATTGGGGGGCGCGCTGGAGGTGAGGCTCAGTGGGCTGCTGTCTGCTGTGACAGGGTTGGTCACTCGGAAACACTTCTCCTTGTGCGCCTTCAGCATGTTGGAAAAGCGGAACCGCTGGCCGCAGACGTCACAAGGGTACGGCTTCTCGCCCGTGTGCGTCCGGCGATGGCGCTTCATGTTTGGTCGACTGGTGAAGCTCTTGCCGCAGATTTCACAGATGTATGGTTTCTCCCCTGAAAGCAAGCAGAAAGTTCATTTCTTAGAGTCAAGAAAACAGGCCCTTCAACCCATCTTGTCCGTGCCAAATTTATTCTGCCTAGTCCCATTGATCTGCATGTGGACCTCCATACCCCTCCCATCCATACACTTACACAAACTTCTCTTAAATCTCGCAACTGAATCCGTACTACCACTCCCACTGGCAGATTGTTCCACATTCACACCACCTCTGAGTGAAGAATTTCCCTTCAGGTTCCCCTTACACATTTCACTCTTAACCTTTGACCTTGAGTACGTGTCTCACCCAGCCTCAGTGGAAAAAGCCTTCTGGCATTGATCCTATAATTTCCCTCATAATTTTATATACCTCTGTCAAATCTCCCCACATTCTCCAACACTTCAAGGAATATAAAGTCCCAACCTAGTTAATTTTTCCTTGGGTTGAAACCCAGCGAATCTCCAGCCAAGCTGCACCACCAGGGTACAGCAGGTAACGGAGTACTCCATCTGCAGGCCCCTTGACCTGGTCCGTCAACGACCACCACAAGAGATTCTGCAGATGCTGGAAATCTGAAGCAACACACACAAAATGCTGGAGGAACTCAGTGGGTCAGGCAGCATCTGTGGAAGGAAGTGGACAGTGCTGATGGATCTCAGCCCGAAATATCGACTGTTCATTTCCCTCCATAGATGCTGCCTGACCAGCTGAGCTCCTCCAGCATTTTGAATACATTTTGTAGATGGTGGTTCTTCGAAAGGGTATCCAACCAAGCTCACGTAACGTTCCCTCTTGGTTCCAACTCTCTTTGTTTTCCTAAAAAATCACACCGGATGGCTTTAAAAAGCCCTCAAGAGGCCAGTCTTTATGAACAAGTCCCAAAAGTGCTTGAGCTGTGTTTGCCCAGCAGTGGGCAGCACCACCCCTGGTGAGAGGACTTATTTGGCTAACAGCAATGGGAAGCATGAGACTCCCAATGGAATGTTGGAATCACGTCAAGCAGTACAGACAAGCCCAATTATCAACAAGCAGCTTTGCCGGCAAGCCAAAATGATTAAGTAGAGGCACAAAGTGCAGATGATTGAATCTAGAGCAACAAAAATGTTAAGCTACTGGAGGAACTCAGCAGGTCGGGCAGCATCTGTGGAGGGAATTAGACTGAGTTTCAGTGTCTTGTAAAGACACTGCCCAGACGAAGGCAATGGCAAACCACTTCTGTGGAAAAACTTGCCAAGAACAATCATGGAAAGGCCATGATTGCCCAAGTCATATGACATGGCACGTAATGAACAATAAAACACAATAAGAAATACATTTTTAAAAATTAATTTGAATAAGGAGTGCAGAAAGAGAGCAAAACAAATTATTGCTGTTATGTTCGTAGATTCATTGCCCATTCAGAAATCCGATGGCGGAGGGGAAGAAGCTGTTCCTAAAATGTTGAGTGTGTGTCTTCAGACTCACGTAACTCCTTCCTTGATGGAAGCAGTGAGATGAGGATATGCCCTGGGTGATGGGGGCGTGATGGGATGCTGCCTTTTTGAGTCATCGCCTTTTGAAGATGTCCTTGCTGCTGGTGACACTATTGATCTCCCTCCAGGGACGCTGCCTGATCCGCTGAGTTCCTCCAGCAGCTTGCTTTTTGCCGCTAATCATCATTGTTTTTTTTATTATTGTCACATGTACCGAGGCACAGTGAAAAAGCTTGCCTTGCATGCTGTTTATTCTGCATTGTTATTGTTTTGCTGTATTCTAGCTCAATGCACTGTGTAATGATTTGATCTGTATGAAATGCAAAGCTACTGAAAAAGTGTACTGCAGGTAAACGGCAAAGTGCAAGATTATTATGAGATAGATTGAGAGGCCAAGAGTTCAATAAGAGATCCATTCAACAATCTGTTAACAGTGGGATAGAAGCTGTCCTTGAACTTAAATACATTCAAGAAGTTAGCTTAGCTTTACTTGACACGCATCCATCAAAACACTGAGTGAAATATACCAATCACATCAAATCAAACTCGTGAGGGTGTGCTGGGTGCAGCTGCAACTGTTGCCGTGCTCCCAGGGCCAACACCATGTGCCCACAACCTACTAACCCAGACTGTACGTCTTTGGAATGTGGGAGGAAGCCAGAGGAGCACCTACTTGGTCACGGAGAGAACGTACAAACTTCTTCCAGAGAGCGGTGGGGACTGAACCCCGATCGGTGAAAGCAGGTGCTGTTAAGCTGTGCCGCGGGGGGGGGGGGAGAAATGGGGGGATGCAATCAATGAAGATGGGGGAGAGTTGGAACAGGATACAGAATAGCGATTATCACGAAGGAACATACTGCATGGGAGAAAATTCTCTAGTTCCCATTATCTATGTTTCAATAAAAAAGGTAAATACGTCAATCTGCTCTTCCATCTGGAGCTTCCGTTTGATCCGTTCCCTCCTGCACAACAAGACTGTTGCAGGGAGAAAGCAGGACAATGGGGGTGAAAGGGATAATAAATTACCCATGATGGAATGGAGGAGCAGATTTGATGGGCTGAATGGCCTAATGTGGCCCCTATGATCGTATGGACTCTGGTTGAAGTGTACACCAACAGAAGACACTGCACTTAATCCATTAGGTCATTCAAACAAATCCCGCCATATCCACAACTTCTCCCACAGGAGAAGACGAGGGCAGCAGACATGCGAGAACTCAAAATACCCCTACAAGTCTAAATTATCTTGACCAGGAAGCACTTTATCTACTCCCTCATAATCAAGACTAAATCTACCTAACACAACTACCTTCACCCAACAGCTCAAGGTGGCAGCGGAGTATCACTTTCACTGAGTATCAAGAACTGGTAAGAAGAGGGGAATGCTGACACTGCCAGTGATGCCCACATCTCTCTCTCTCTCTCTCTCTCACACACACACACACACACACACACAAACTTCTAAATTCTTATTAACACTGACAAAATGCTGGAGGAACTCAGCAGGCCAGGAAGCAGCTATGCAGAGGAATTACCAATCAATGCTTAGAGTGGAAATCCTTCATCAGTCTTGGAGGGGGGAATGAAGTCAGAAGCTAGGAGTTGATAGGTGGAACAGGTAAAGGGCTGAAGGACGTTAATAGGAGAGGACAGTGGACCATGGAAGAAAGGGAAGGAGGAGCACCAGCGGGAGATGTTGGACAGGTCAGAAGTGTTAAGAGGGAAGCCGGACTGGAGAATGGACAAAGAGAGAAGGTGGGGAGGGGGGGCAGTGAGAAGTTACCGGAAGTTGGGAAGTCAATGTTCATGCCATCAGATTGAAGGCTACTTAGATGGAATATGAGGTGTTGCTCCTCCAATCTGAGAGTGGCCTCATCATGACAGAGCAGGAGGCCATTTTGGAATGGGAAGTTGAACTGAAATAGGTGTCCACTGGCAAACAGAGTGAAGGTCCCCTGACCTACATTGTATTACTGGAAATTGCTCTTCACTGTGGGTTGATTGGTTAAATAGCCTGTGATTCAGACAATCTGTTCACATTTGATAATCAGCAGCCGTTCAGACAAAGACAAGAGCTCAGGGAAGGGTAACAAATACAGAAATTGGAGGTTGATGGGATATCATCCTTTTCCTGTCAAAGCACATAACCATTTTGAATTCATTGAAACCAATTGAATATTGAAAGGCCTACATAGAACGGACATGGAGAGGATGTTTCCTGTATTGGGAGAGTCTAGAGCCAGAGGGCACAACCTCAGAACACAGAGACGTTTAGAACACAGGTGAGGAGGAATTTCCTTAGCCAGAGGGTGGTGAATCTGTGGAATTCAATGCTACAGGAGGCTGTGAAGGCCATTCATCATCATCATCAAGTGCCATGCCCAGTTTGAGCTTTGACTGCCATGGCCCACACACTCCTGTTGCGGGTCAAGTGGATCAATTCATTGGTATTCATTTCCAGTTCTCTGGCTGCTGTCTCCATCATCATTTGTCTTTGCCTTCCTCTTGCTTTCATCCCTTCAATCTTTCCCATAATTACCGTGCATTCTAACTTCTCTTTCCTAATCACATGTCCAATGAAGTCACGTTGCCTTTTCATGATTTCATACATTACTTCTCTTTTTCTGCTTGGTCTGTTCATGACATCCTCATTAGATATTTGTTTCATCCATGATATTCTTTGCATCCTCCTCAAAAACCACATCTCTGCTGCTTCAATTCGTTTCCTCATGTTACTAGATATTGTCCAACATTCCGAGCCATATAACATAACTGGATAAACATAACATTTCGATACTCTGAGGCGGGTTGTCATGCCTATTTTAGTGTTGGTCAGTATACTCTTCATTCTCGTAAAGGTATCTTTCACCATCCCTATTCTTCTTTCAATGTCCGTGTCGCACCTGCCATCTGATGTCACCCAGCTTCCTAAGTAGCAAAAGTTCTGTAGTTGTTTTATGTCTTCCCCGTTTATTCTCAGCCTGCAGATCGGATTCTCCTTCTTTTTGGATATCACCATACATTCTGTCTTTTTGCAATTGATAGGTAGATCCATTTTTGCACTTTCTTCAACAACTATATCAATTAAGTTTTGTAGTTCTTCCTTCGTACTTGCAATTAACAGTGTCATCCGCATATCTGAAATTACTAATGTTTTCACCGCCAACTTTGATTCCCAAGATGTCTCTTATTTTTTGTAATATTGTTTCACTGTACACATTAAACAAATCAGGGGAGAAAACACACCCTTGTCTAACACCTCCCTTGATTTTCATAAACTGACTCACTTTTCCACCTATTCTTACAGTGGCAGTTTGTTCCCAGTACAGATTTCTGAATAGGCGGAGGGCTTTCGAATCTAGGTCCAGAGTTTCCTGTAATATTTCGAATAACTTATTGTGTTTCACTTTATCAAATGCTTTTGTGTAATTGATAAAAAAAACAAATCTTTTTGCACTTGAATATCTCGTTCTGATAGTATCCTTAACATCAATATCACGTTTCTTGTACCTTTGTCTTTCACAAAACCACATTGTTCTTTACCTATTTCAGCTTGTATCTTACTTTTAGCTCTTGTCATCAAAATTCTTAGAAGTAACTTAGTGATGAACCGGCTGGTCGCGTAGTGGCATCAGTGCCGGACTTCGGGACGAAAGGTCCTGAGTTCGAATCCAGCCGGCTCCCCTGCACGCTTTCCATCCGTGCTGGGTTACGAGCTGGTGAACTCTTTGGAAACTCACCCGCCAGACGGCAATGGCAAACCACTGCTGTAACTTGCTTCGTACGCGGCGTGGAGGGAAATCGTCCGCTAACCGGAGAAACTCCGGATGCGACGTACCTTTCCTTTCCTATCTTACTGATGTAACTCATTAAACTTATGGTCCTATGTATTTCACATTCTATTGCTCAGGTTTCTGAGGAAGAGTGATAAATACTGATACTAAAGATTAACATCATGCAAAGTTCGTTGGACACATGCTGGAACATGTCAGAATAGAAATAAAACACTAATTTATTCTTGTGGAACATCCCATACTAATGGAGTAGGAATTTTTATGGATGTAAACATGGCAAAAAGTGCTTTAGGACATTGGGCAATATCAGAAAGAGTGCTCCTTGTTAGGTTCAGAGGACAACCATTTGATTTAGCCAAGTCATTAGGTATATTTAAAGCAGAGGTTGATTAGTAAGGGTGTCAAAGGTTACAGGGAGAAGGCAGGAGAATGGGGTTGAGAGGGATAATAAAGTCAGCCACGATGGAATAGCGGAGAAGATTTGATAGGCTGAATGGCCTAATTCTGTTCTTATGCTTTATGGTGGAAAATAATGAAGAGCTTCACGTAGAAATAATAGACACATTTTACAGAACTCCTAATACAAACAGAGAACAGATTGTTGAAATCAACTGAGCTAAGTAGCCCAAATTCCCTAGCTTGGATAAACTTGCGTCATCAGTATATTGAATTACCACCAAAATGGCCCTTTAGCATGCATATTCAAGCCAAGAAGAGCTACAGGAGGCAAGCAGCCAATGTTTTTTTTAAACCACATTTAATAATTGTGCCAGTTTTTCCGGAAAGTTTTCAAGTAGAAAGATTTTGTTGCCGACGATGAAAGTCTAATGGTTCACCAACCAGCAGAGCTACTCAACAATCTGATATGCCAGGGAGGGCAAGGACCAAATGTATGAAAAGGATAATTAGAAACAGGGATAAGTATATGAAAACCAGCCTCACTGCTAATAACCACTTCCCACTGCCTCAGGAAAGCAACCAGTATAATCAAGGTTCTCAAAGTTAATTGCCAAATGCACAAGTCCATGTGTGTACAGGTGCAATGAAAAACTTCCTTGCAGCAACTTCACAGGCACAGAGCATCAGATAAGCAACACTCTTGAGAAAATATAAATTAAACAAATTATATACAATGTTCTGCAAGAAAACACAATGAGAACAACCAAAAAAAACTGAAGTCCATTGATGTGCCAAGTGGTCAGATGGTGTTGCCAAGTGATAAGTTTTTGCTAATGGGTTCAAGAACTGAATTGTTGAAGGGAAGTAGCTGTTTTTGATCTTGGTGGTGTTCACCTTAGGCTTCTGTACCTCCAGCTCTGTGATAGCATGGCCCAAGTGGGGATTTCCTTCTTCCCATGACGTCCTCTCTTGTGCGGCTTCAGAACTGGGTGTCAGACATGGCTATGAGCAGCACTGGGGCCCCATCATAGATTGTACTGGCGCCTTCCTGTTTACCCTGTATACCTCGGACTTTAGATACAACACCGAGTCATGTCATCTGCAGAAATTCTCTGATGACTCAGCAATAGTTGGGTGTATAAAGGGAGGACAGGAGGATGAATACAGGGCCCTAGTGGAGGACTTTGTCGAATGGTGCAAGCTGAATCATCTGCAGCTCAACATCAGTAAGACAAAGGAGATGGTGATGGACTTTAGGAAGACTATGGCTGCACTGCTCCCTGTTACTATTGATGGTCAGGACGTGGATGTGGTGATGACCTACAAGCACCTGGGGGTTCACCTGGACGACAGACTTGAGTGAAGCACCAACACAGAGGCTGCGTACAAGAAGGGCCAGAGTCGCCCCTACTTCCTGAGAAGACTGAGATCCTTTGGAATATGCAGGCCTCACTTTCACATGTTCTACCAGTCTGTTGTTGCCAGTACAATCTTCTCTGTGGTGGTGTGCTGGGGCAATGGCATCAACATGGGTGATGCCAACAGGCTCAATAAAATGATTAGGAATGCTGGCTCTGTTATAGGAGTCAAACTGGACACACTGGAGGCTCTGGTAGGAAAAAGGACCCCATGGAAAATCTGGTCAATTCTGGACAAGGTCTCTCACCCTCTGCATGCCGGTTTGGCTGAACAGAGAAGCACTTTCAGTAATAGACTAAGACAATTGTGCTGCTGCAAAGAGTGCTATATGGGGTCACTCTTACCCTTGGCCATCAGGCTCTAAATGAGTCAATCTATATTTGGAGAACTGTGTTCAATTCTGGTCACACTACAGGAAGGATGTGCATACTATAGAGTGCAGAGGAGATTTACAAGGATGTTGCCTGGATTGGAGAACATGCCTTAGGAGAAAAGGTTGAGTGAACTTGGCCTTTTCTCCTTGGAGTGACGGAGGATGACAGGTGACTGCGTAACCTACTCGAGAAACTGCCTAGAATTTCACAACTGCATAGCCCTCTTTTTTTCTAGGCTCCATGTGCCAATCTAAGAGTCTTAAAAGACCCTATTGTATCTGCCTCTACAACCCTCACTGGCAGTGCATTCCATGCACCCACAACTCTCTGTGTGTAAAACCTGTCTCTGACATCTCCTCTGTACCTGCTACCAAGCACCTTAAAACTATGCCCCTTCGTGTTGGCCATTTCAGCCCTGGGAAAAAGCCTTTAGCTATCCACACGATCAATGCCTCTCATCATCTTATACACCTCTATCAGGTCACCTCTCATCCTCTATCACTCCAAGGAGAAAACTCCAAATTCACTCACCTACTCTCCAATCCAGGCAACACCCTTGTGTAACAGGCTGTAAGGTTTCACTGCTAATATAAGGGCTTCTCTGTAAAGGTCCACTGCTGAGGTAATGGCTTCCCTGTAGCAGCAATGTTTGGGTTATGACTAGAGATAACGGGGCATGTTAGCCAATGAGCAGGGTGCTGTTCTTTCTTGTGTATCTGGGAGCTGGGAATTCGCGGTCTTTTACTGGGGAGAGATGAGGAGAGGAGACGCGAATGGAAAGAGTGGACTTGGAGCAAGGGTCCAAAGGTCAGTGACGATCGGAGGAGGTCGATGGTGGATGAACAGCTTATCAGCGAACTCCAACGTTACGCATTAGACTGTTTCATGAGAATGGGCCCTTATTCTTTTTTTGTTTTCTTTACTAACCATATAGTCAAATTAAGAATTATAAATCTCAATCGTTTAATCGCATATTGTGTACTGTTTGTTATTTCATGGTACTGATTTGTAACAGGAGACACATTGCGCAGCATCCACCCAAACGAGATTTCTTAAGTTTGGCTGGGCCAGGGACTATCATCCCCTATATTAAGCCGCTAGCCGAAATGAGAGTTACACTTGTAAATCTCCTCTGCATTCTTTCTATAGTATCCACATCCTTCCTGTAGTGAGATGATCAGAACTGAACACAGTACTTCAAGTGGGGTCTGACCAGGGTCTTATATAGTTGTAACATTACCTCAGGGCTCTTGAACTCAATCCCACAGTTGATGAACGCCAACACACCATACGCTTTCTTAACAACACTGTCAATCTGCGCAGCAGCTTTGAGTGTCTTCTGGACATGGACCCCAAGATCTCACTGATCCTCCACATTGCCAAGAGTCTTACCATTAATATTATATTTTGTCTTCAAATTTGGCCATCTGAAATGAGCCACTTTACACTTATCTGGGTTGAACTCCATCTGCTACTTCTCAGCCCAGTTCTGCATCCTATCAATGTCCCGTTTTAACCTCTGACAGCCCTCCACACTGTCCACAACACCTCCAACCTTTGTGCCATCAGCAAACTTACTAACCTACCCCTCCACTTCCTCATCCAGGTCATTTAAAAAAATCACAAACAGGAGGGGTCCCAGAACAGATCCCTGTGGAACACCACTGGTCACTGACCTCCATGCAGAATACGAACCATCTACAGCCACCCTTTGCCTTCTGTGGGCAAGCCAGTTCTGGATCCACAAAGCAAGGTCTCTCCTTGGATCCCATACCTCCTTACTTTCTGAATGAGCCTCGCATGGGGAACCTTAACAAATGCCTTGCTGAAATCCATATACACAACATCCACTGCTCTACCTTCATCAATGTGTATTATTACATCCTCAAAGAATTCAACCAGGCTTGTAAGGCATGACCAGCCCTTGACAAAACCATGCTGACTGTCCCTAATCAGATTATGTCTCTCCAATTGTTCATAAATCTTGCTTCTCAGATTCATTTCCAACAACTTGCCCACCACTGAAGTCAGACTCGCTGGTCTATAATTTCCTGGGTTATCGCTACTCCCTTTCTTGAACAAGGGAACAACATTTGCAACCCTCTAATCCTCCGGTACTTCTTCCGTCCCCATTAATATTGCAAAGGTCATCGCCAGAGGCTGGGGTACATCTCGTTCAGTCCCAGCGACTTGTCTAAATCAATGCTTTTCAAAAGCTCCAGCACATACTCTTTCTTAATGTCTATATGCTCAAGCGGTTCAATCTGCTGTAAGTCATCCCCACAACTGACAAGGTCCTTTTCTCTAGTGAATACTGAAGCAAAGTATTCACTAAGTACCTCCGCTACCTCCTCCAACTCCATGCACATTTTTCCACTATCACACCTGATTGGTCTTATTCTCACATGGCTCATCCTCTTGCTCTTCACGTACTTGTAGAATGCCTTGGGATTTTCCTTAATCCTGCTCGCCAAGGCCTTCTCATGGCCCCTTCTGGCTCTCCTAACATCATTCCTCAGCTCCTTCCTGGCAACCTTGCAATTTTCTAGAACTCTATCAGTACCAAGTTTCTTGAACCTTTTGTAAGCCTTTCTTTTCTTCTTAACTAGATTTTCCACATCCTTTGTTCTTTTGCCCTACCATCCTTTCTCCGCCTCAATGGAACATACCTATGCAGAATGCCTTACAAATGTTCCCTGAACATTTGCCACATTCTTGCTGTGCATTTCCCTGAGAACATCTGCTCCCAAGTTCCTGCCTAATAGCATATTTCCCCCTACCCCAATTAAATGTTTTCCAAAATCGTCTGCTCCTATCCCTCTGCGCTATGGTAAAGGAGATAGACTTGTGATCACTACCTCCAAAATGCTCTCCCACCAAAAGATCTGACACCTGACTATGTTCACTTCCCAATACCAGATCAAATACAGCCTCTCCTCTAGTTGGTTTATCTACATATAGCATTAGGAAACCCTCCTGAACACACCAAACAAACTCCACCCCCTCTAAGCCCCTTGCTCTAAGGAGATGCCAGTCAATATTAGGAAAGTTAAAATCTCCTATCACAATAACCCTATTATTATCGCACCATTCCAGAACCTACCTCCCTATATCTGCTCCTTAATATCCCTGTTACTATGGGGGGGGGGGGGTTTATAAAAAAAAACACCCAGTAGAGTTATTGCCCCCTTCCTGTTTCTGACTTCCACCTACACTGACTTAATAGATAATCCCTCCATGACTTTCTCCTTTTGTGCTGCTGTGACACTATCCCTGATTAGCAATGTCATGCCCCCACCTCTTTTGCCTCCCTCCCTACCCTTTTTGAAACATCTAAAGCCTGGCACACTCAGAGCCACTCCTGCCCCTGACACATCCAAGTCTCTGTAATGGCCACAACATCATAGTTCCACGTATTGATCCATGCTCTAAGTTCATCCGCCTTGTTTAGGAAACTCCTTGTATTAAAAAAGACACATCTCATAAACCATCAGGCTGAGTGGATCTTAGCTCTATCATCTGCCTATCCTTCCTGACATCACTCTCTGGGAATCACGCACTTGTATCCTTTTTCAGACTTGTGCCTTCTTGCTTTCTCACCTACCTGTGTACTGAGCAAAGTCAGATGCTAAATAAGACTGCCTTATTCTTTATATTTCAAATTACTAACTGATTGTGCATTATAGCCCTGTTTCATGAACAAGGAAACCAGATCCCTTTGTAGCGTGGTAATCCGTAGTATATTGAAGTAACATTTGCTTCTCTAATCCTCCCATCCAAGTGGAAGGCCTCATGTTTACCCACACTATCCTCCATTTGCCAATTACTTTTTGAACTTTCACATACAGAGCCACTGAGCACAGAAATGGGTCCTTTGCCCTAAATGATCCACACCAACTAAAATTCCTTTCTAAGCTAGTCCCATTTGCATGTGTTTGGCCCCCCTGTCCCTCTGAACCCTCCCTATCCATGCCCCTGTCCAAGTCTTTTAAATGTTCATGTACCTGTCCCAACCACTTCCGCTGACAGCTCTTTCCATATACCGATCACCCTCTGGGTGAAAAAGTTGCCTGTCCAAGATCCTATTAAATCACTTTTCAGCTTAGTGACGTCTTTCCCCTAGCAGGGTGACCAAAACCGAACACAATTAACCAGCATCCTGGACAAATGCAACATACCATCTCAACTTCAAAACAATGCCATGGCTGACGAAGGCCTGCATGCTAAAGGTTTTCTTTACCACTCTACTTGTGACATCACTCTCTGGGTATCACGCACTTGTATACTTTTTCGGGCTTGGTGACTTCTTGTTTTCTCAACTACCTTTGTACTGTGCAAATTCAGATGCTGAATTTCCTAACGTTTTCAGAAATCTATTAGAGGGAAGCAATAGAAGGAGTAGGGTCCCCTCAGTGGTAAAAGGGAATTCTTCGTGTGGAGCTTGGGGATGTGCAGTGCTCCACCAGGGAGAAGGATGGGAGGATGAACAGTTAGGGCAGTTGTACGCCGATGGTTTGGATCAATGGGGAAGTGTTAGAGATAATTATGTACACGAGGCAAACAAATCTCCAGAGTCTAATGCAGGGGTTCCCAACCCTTTTTACTGGCATGGATCCTTATCATTAACCGAGGGGTGTGTGGACTCCAGGTTGGGAACCCCTGGTCTAATGAAATAGACAGCAAGGAAACAAGGGATTGCTGGGACTGATAGATTTTGCACCATCTTTAACCACAGGTGAAGTACTAGACATCTGAAGAGTAAGATAATGTTGTTTCCCTATTCAAGGGGTATAGGAATAAGCCAGGAAACTACAGAAGGGAGAACCTTAATTGCTTTCAATTCTGCAAGTCAGGCAGCACCTATGCAATTGAATAAACACTTGAACTTTTGTGTCAAGTCCCTTCAAAAATCCTCATAAAGGGTCTTGGCCCAAAATGTTGAGTATTTATTCATTTCCATAGATGCTGCCTGCCCTGCTGAGTTCTTCCGGGTGTCTATGTGTGTTTTTTTTTGCTCTGGATTTCCAGCATCTGCAGAATACACTGTGATTATAGCTTTCAATTCTGTCTTTTTACAAGCTCTCCTTCTCAATCCCATCTGCAGGCGCATGCTTATATCAGTATGCTCCCGCCCTTGTGTCACAGTAATTTCTCTTCTCCACAATATCCTCCCTCTAACTTTCTAAATCGTAGCTCATTAGAAAAGGTGGAAGAGGGAAAAAGAAATGAAAGTGCAAAAATAAACTGGTGATTCTCAGGTAGCTGGGTAATGTCTGACTAAATGTCAATAAGACTTGGTTCTATGTGCCTCTTTACATAAATTTATTTATTTATTGAGATACAGTGCCGTGTAAGCCCTTCTGATAGTGCGGCCCAGCAACCCCCAATTAACAGCCTAGCCTAATCACAGGACAATTTACAATGACCTATTAACCTACCAATCAGTATGTCTTTGGACTGTGGGTGGAAACCGGAGCACCCAGAGGAAACCCACACAGTCATGGGGAGACCGTACAAACTCCTTACAGGCCGCAGCGGGAACTGAACCTGGATCGCTGGTATTGTAAGGCGTTGGGCTAACCACTACATCACCATGCTGTCCCTTATTAACCTGGTTATTAAGGAATTGATAGAAAACTTATTAGGTGATTAGAGCCATAGAGCCCTACAGCCCCGAGACAGGTCCTTTGGCCCATCTAGTCAAGCTGAACTATATTTCTGTCCGGTCTCATCGACCTGCACCTGCACCTGGACCATACCCCTCCCATCCATGTACCTACCTAAATTTCTCTTAAGTGTTGAAATCAAACCCACTTCCACTGGCAGCTCACTCCACGTTCTCAGTACCCTCCGAGTGAAATAGACACCCAAGTTTCCCTTATCCACCCTTAACTGATGATCTCTAATTCTAGTCTCACCCAACCTCAAGCAGGAAAAAGCCTGCTTGTACTTACCCTATCTATACCCCTCATAATTTTATATGCCTCTAACAAGTCTCTCCAAGCTCTCCGCATTCTCCTGTGCTCCTCACCTATTCAATCTGTCCTGAGACGAAGGACCTGTTCTGTGCAGTACTGCCCTATGATTCTATCAGTGGATAAATAGACACAGGTATGTACACTGTTCAGACCAGAAATTGCAGGTTTGATTCTTAATTTGTGGTTTTACCTGAGCATCTTGTGAATACCTAGTCAGGCTACAAGAATCGGCTTCAATTCTTCTCCTCAGCTCGAGTAGTTTAGAAGGGGTTAAGAGGATTATGAGCCATACATAGACAGAAAGAACTAGCTCATTGGGCTACACAGTCTGCATGGACAAGTTGGGCTGAAGGGTCTGGTTCCATACTCTATGACTCCAAAATGAACTAAATTCACCCAGGAATCTTGTTCTCTCACGCTATCCTGGAATCTGCCCTCTGATGTGCAACAACCAGGGTGGTGGAGAGGTGAGCACGATGTTTTACAGTACCAGTGACTTGTGCTCAATCCCCGCTGCTGCCTGTAAGGAGTTTGTACGTTCTCCCCATCACCATGTGGATTTCCTCCGGGTGCTCTGGTTTAGACCAGAAGATATAGGAGCAGAATTAGGCCATTCAGCCCATCCATCACGGCTGTTCCTGGATCCCACTCAACCCCATACACCTGCCTTCTCATCATATCCTTTGATGCCCTGACTGATCAGAAAATTATCAAATTCCGCCTTAAACATATCATCCACTTGGCCTCCATCGCAGTCTGTGGCAGAGCATTCCACAGATTCACTACTCTCTGGCTAAAAGAATCCCTCCTCATCTCTGTTCTAAAGGGTCACCCCTCAATTTTGAGGCTGTGCCCTCTAGTTCTGGATATCCTCATCATGGGAAGCATCCTCTCCACGTCCACCCTATCTAGTCCTTTCAACATCTGGTAGGTTTCAATGAGATTTCCCTGCATTATTCTAAATTCCAGTGAGTACAGGCCCAAAGCTGGCAAACACTCCTCACATTAACCCCTTCATTCCTGGAATAATCCTCATGAACCTCCTCTAGACTCTCTTCAATGACAACAGATCCTTTCTGAGATACGGGGCCCAAAACTGTTGACAATATTCCAAGTGCGGCCTGACTAGTGTGTTATAAAGACTCAGCATTATCTCCTTGCTTTTATATTCTATTCCCCTTGAAATAAATGCCAACATTACACTTGCCTTCTTTAAGGTGTCCTCTCACAGTCCTTGTAAATTGCCCTGTGATTAGACCAGGATTAAATCGGGTGATTGCTGAGCAGAGTGACTTGAACATCCGGAAGGGCTTATTCTGTGTTGTATCTCAACAAAACATTTTTAGAAAAAAAAAACAATAAAAACCAGCAAGAACCATTGGTCAGATGACACTTCTGTCCGTTTCCAAGGCAAAGAATGGGAGCATGAGTTGGATACTGCATTGACAGGGTTTACTTGTAGATGATTAGTGTTGAGGAAAGACATGAGATGAAGAACGTGTGTGCATCTCTCACACGCGCGCACACACAAAACTGTTGTGGTGAAGCAGTCAATGAAAGTAACTGGAAAAACAGCCCTTTATTCTCTGAGAATGACAGGAAAGATAAAAGCGTTTAAAGTGTTCTTCCACACCCCACAACAAAAACCGGCGCTGATACACCATCACCATCCTCGGAGATCAGAAAGACCACGTTTGCGCTTTGAACACCACACTCTACACGCGTTTGATCGACAAAGTAAAAATGTCCGTACCAGTGTGCGTCTTCATATGCTCATCGAAATACTGCTTCATGTTAAAATCCTTGCCGCACCATTGACACATGAACTGCTTGTGTCCGATGTGGATGCTCATATGAGAGCGCAACTGATACTTGTACTGGAATCTTTCATTGCAGTTCTAATGATTGAAGACACAAGTGTGAAAGGTAGGATTAGTGCAGCTCCTTACAGAAAGAGCAAAGACATGTACAGCCCAACTCCCATTTGGCCTTTTATATAAAATGGGATGATTTCTAATATCCACCAATGGTATATAATTCATAAAATATAGTACATAGAACATTACAGCACAGTACAGGCCCTTCAGCCCACAATGTTGTGCCGAATTTTCACCTACTCTAAGATCAATCTACCGTTCCCTCTTATAAAGCTCTCCAGTTTTCTATCAACCATGTGTCTATCTAACTCTGCCATAGATGGTCCCAAACCCAGTTGCGGAAGGAGAAGGTTGGGCATTAGGCTAGCAATTCTATCCCATTAAAAACTCAATGCTATAGAAACACCAACAGAAGCTCTAAAGTCCTCATCCCCGGGAGAGGAAGGGTCTTTGAAGGTGGGTTCGAAAGACTGGCCCAGGACAGAGGAATCAGGTGAGCTGTTGATGGAGGCCGATGCCCCTGTAGGGCATGATGGGATAAAAGAGATGTGCACATTCTAGAGGTTTTCAATCAGGACTCTTCTCTCACTTCTGAATGTCCCCTCACAAGATGATGCTGGCCTTGGGGAGGGCAAGTTTTTAAGACCTAGACATCTGCTTTTCTGCATCTGTTAACAGTTGCACAACAACCAAATGAAGTAGGCACCAGTGCATGCTTAAATCAGTGTAAACTGATGTGAGGTCTACAAGCAAAGCCATTAGCACCCCGGAGGTAAGATGATTTTTGCCTTTCCTCCATCTCTCCATAAACCTTTTCCTTACCCAAGCTCCTCAAAACAAAATCCCAAACTACCACTGCACAGTGGCCAGATTCAGTCCTTGGTGGGCAGTGATAGTTTGGGATTTTGGTTCAGTGGAACTGGGCAGGTGTGGGGATTGTGTGGTGGAAGACGTGTGGGAGGGGACGTATGGCCAGAGTGCTGTTGCTTGTGCCCAGGGACTCCCCTCGAATGTGCAAGGGTGTTGCCAGGACTTGAGGACACACGTTATAGGGAAACATTGAATGAGGAGTGTTGGAGAATGAGGGGAGATTTGATAGAGGTTTACAAAATTATGAGGGGCATATGTATAGGATAAATGCCAGCAGGCTTTTCCCACTGAGGTTCAATGAGACGAGTACTATAGGTCATAGATTAAGGGTGAAAGGTGAAATATTTAAGGGGAACCTGAGAGGGATCCTTTCACAGAGGGTGCTGCAAGTGTGGAACGATTGCAACACTGGAAAAGTACATGAGTGTGGGGGGGTGGGGGATGGAGGGACATGGTCCTGGAGGTACGAGTCAATGCGATTAAGCAGATAACCGTTTGGCACTGACCAGGGCTGAACGGTCTGTTTTGATGCTGAAGTGCTCTATGACTACATCGAGTAAGCCAGGCATCCCAACAAACTCTGATTACTGGGAGCTGCTGCAACGTGACAAGATAATCCAAGGTTATTAGCATCAACCCTCTAGGCGCCTGAACAAGACAGCGACCATAAGGAATGAAGATTTTGAATGATCCAAGGGTACTACAGTGGAGATCACCCCAGAAAAAGAATGGAAGTCTGTAGCAAAGGTAGCCAAAACATACCAACCAATTCCCTACTGATTGGGAGATGGGGCCACGTAGAACATTGCCTGAGCATATTGATGAATATTTTCCCGGTAAAGGAGGGTGGCATGGAAGACTGGGGCAAAGTCACTGGGTTTTAATGTAAATCCGTGCAGGCACTGAGTATTTACACAGAGAGGAAGCAGGAGGGAAACAGGTCTGCACTGGAACACTGGGGACCTGCATTCCTCAGACAAAGGAAATGGTACACAAATTTTTAAATTCTATAGCAGCGTCAAATTAAAAGCAAGTGAAAGATTCATACAGCACTCTCTTCTTCAGTTGGAAGTTCTTATGAGAGGTAAGTCATCAAATGCACACTTTAAATAACAAACATCAATATCTCCCAGGACTTATTTTCAATACAAATGTCCTCCTGTCAGCCCCAAAGCCCTTTATTCAATGTTAAGAAGTCTAGTTCCATCTTGACAAGCTTCAGATCTCAAAAACAGAAAGTTGCATCAGGCAGCATTGACCTGAAACATGGCTCTCTCCGTGTGTGCTTTGTCTTGAGTATTTCTCGCATTTCATTTTCATCTCCACTAAACCAACTTTAAATGCCTTGGCTGTGTGGGGAATGAAGCATTCAAACCCCAGTGTAACTACCCGTTAGCACGTGACTGGCTTAGAGTTCTTACCCAATGAAGTGTCCCACTCCAGCTGCAACGGACTGTTACACTTTAACTACCTGATCGCTGTACAGAGAAGGATCTGAAGAGGAACAGGACTCCTACTTGGAGCAGATTATCTGACTGAATTTTGATACACATTCTAATAACCAGTATCTCCAATAAGTCAGAGTTCTTCATCAACAATGGTCAATGTAAATCTACATTTGGCTGAAGACACAACTTCAGGTCAAGAGCTGGCCCACGAAGGAGGGCTGGGTGTGGAGGACGATGGAAGGGATTAAAATCGGGAAGCATTTCCTCAACTATATCTGCAGAAATTCCAACACTACAGGAGTTGGGATGTTATGTTGATGTTGGTCAAGGCCAAATTTGGAGTAGTGTGTGCAGTTCTGGTCAGCTTGCTACAGGAAAGATATTCATAAGACTGGAAGAGTGCACAGAACGTTAGAAGGACATTACAGGTACTTGAAGACCTGAGTTACAGGGGAAAGTTAAATAGGTTAAGACTTTATTCCCTGTAGCAAACTTGGAAGGCAGAATACAGGGTTTAAAGACAGCATTCTTAGCAGTGTGGAGGAACAGAGGGATGTTGGGGTCTATGTCTATAGATCCCTCAAAGTTGGCAGGCAAGTTGATCGCGTGGTTAAGGTGGTGTATGCTGTGTTGGCCTTCATTAGTTGGTGGATTGAGTTTAAATGCCACAAGGTAATCTTGCAGTTCTGTAAAAACCAGGTTAGACCACACTTGATATGTTGTGTTCAGTCCCAGTCACCTCACTAGAGGAAGGATGTGGACGCTTCAGAGAGAGCACAGAGGAGATTGACCAGGATGCTGCCTGAATTAGAGAGCATGTCTAATTTAGAGGACGTGAGCTAGGGCTTTTCTCTTTGGAGCAACGGAGGGCGAGAGGCAACTTGACAGAGGTGTACAAGATGATAAGAAGCATAGAAGGACTCCCCACTCTCCCCCAGCGTGGAACTAGATAATACAAAGGGGCATAATTGTTGAAACTGATAGGGGCACACTTTCTAATTATGCAAGAGACACGTTGGGATGGAGTCTTTAATAGTAGAACATTAAAGCCGATTGCAACCAGCTTTAATTCTAATAGTTTGACTTTGCATGTGGCATGCTCCTCACACTTCAGTAATGAGAGAAACAATGCCTATAAAAAGTATTCACAGTGGATTTAATTTGGCTTTTTGACACTATTCAACGGAAAAGACTTCGTGTTAAAGTGAAAACAAATTTCTGTAAATTTGTCTAAATTTATTACATTTATTAAACACAAAATAATTGATTGCATAATTACTCACCCCCTTCAAGTCACTATTTGGTAGATGCACCTTTAGTAGCAATTACAGCCTTGAATCTGTGTGGATACATCTTTATCAGCTTTGCACATCTGGGTACTGTAATTTCCCTCCATTCTTCTTTACAAAACTGCTCAGATTGCATGGAGATTGTGAGTGAACAGCCCTTTTCAAGTCCAGCCACAAATTCTCAATTGGATTGGGGTCTGGACTCCGACTTGGCCACTCCAGGACATTAACTTTATTGTTTTTAAGCCATTCCTGTGTAGCTTTGGCTTTATGCTAGGGGTCATTGTCTTGCTGGAAAACAAATCTTCTCCTAAGTCGCAATTCTCTTGCAGACTGCATCAGGATTTCCCTGCATTCATTTTACCTTCTACCTTCCAGGGTAGTTTTTCAGGGTCTGCTGCAGTGAAGCATCCCCACAGCACGATGCAGCCACCACCATGCTTCACCGTAGGGATGTTGCGTTTTTGATGATGTGTGCAGTGTGGTGTTTAGCTTATGCCAAACATAGCGTTTAGTTTGATGGCCAAAAAGATCAATTTTGGTTTCATCAGACCACAGAAGGGAGTTCATGTGAGTATTTTTCAACAGTGGCTTTCTCTTTGCCACTCTCCCATAAAGCTGTGACTGGTGAAGCACCCAGGCAACAGATATTGTATGCACAGTCTCTCCTACCTCAGTGACTGAAGCTTGTAATTCCTCCAGAGTTGTCATAAGTCTCTTGGTGGTCTCCCTCACTAGTCCCCTTCTTGCACAGTCACTCAGTTTTTGAGGACGACCTGCTCTGGGCAGGTTTACAGCTGTGCCATATTCTTTCCATTTCTTGATGATTGACCTAACTGTACTCCAGGGGATATTCAGTGACTTGGAAATCTTTTTGTATTCATCTCCTGACTTGTGTGTTTTATATTTGTAATTAACTTAGATCACTTTGTAGCGATCTGTTTCACTTTGACACGAAAGAGTCTTTTTCTGTTGATTAGTGTCAAAAAAGCCAAATTAAATCCACTGTGATTCAATGTTGTAAAATAATAAAGCATGAAAACTTCCAGGGGTGGGTGAATACTCTTTATAGGCACTGTAACTGGCTGGGCTTCCACCAGCTCTGCTTTGCTTCCTGCACGTAGCATCTCTGACCCCTTAACTTCAGTCCAATGGCCCTCAGTGATCCAGGCCAGTCGTACCATGATATAACCCAGCACTTCCATACATATTTCCCATTGACACTGGCACCATATGAAATAACATTAAAATGTGATGAAAAATATTTTAAGGAGTAATAAGAGTGAAAATTGCTACTGAGGACTCACAGGAACGGTCTGTTGAAATGGATTATTAAACAATGTTTACGTTAGACTCATTCTGATAAAGTACGTATACATTTTGCAGAACAGCGTGAGGGTTCAGAGTGGATTTATCAATCTAAGGTGACACTCACCTCACATTTGAAAGGTTTCTCTCCTGAATGCTGCAGAGAGTGGACTTTTAGTGACATGCTGCGTTTAAACGACTTCCCACATGTCTCGCAGGTGAATGGCATGTCCTTCGTGTGAGCTGAAACAAAAACGAAGAGTAACAGGAACGATGCAAACAGGAATAAAAGTGACATCTGAAATTCTACTGAAGTTTTCATAACCTCAGGAAGCTCTAAGACACCAGTGACACTGAAGATCTATGCAGTGAAGCTATTCCTGCTTCTGGAAGTCCATGAACACTACCTCATGATTTTGCTGTCCTCTTCCACTTTTATTTAATATCCATCTTATTGTAACATATTGTAATCTTTATTACGTCTTGCACAGTACTGCTGTCGTAAATCAACAAATTTCATGACATTTATCAGTGATAATAAACTGCATTCTGATTCCAAAAAAAGATGAACTGGATTTTGAAAGTCTAAGCAGATTAATAAAATTTATAAGATTAATAAGATTAGCTTTGCTTCTCATGTTTTGATATTTTGACAAACTTTTATAGATGTGTGGTAAAAAGTATATTGACTGGCTGCATCACAGCCTGTATGAAAACACCAATGCCTTTGAATGGAAAATCCTACTAAAATAGTGGATACGACCCAGTCCATCACAGGTAAAGCGCACCCACCCCAGCACTGCACACATCCACTTGAAATGCTGTCACAGGAAAGCAGCATCCATCATTAGGGACCCCCAGCACCCAGGACATGCTCTCATCTGGCTGCTGCCATCAGGAACAAGGCATAGAAACCTCAGGACTCACCACCAGGTTCAGGAACAGTTATTACCCCTCAATCATCAGGCCCGTGAACCAAAGGGGATAGCTTTACTCAAATTCACTTGCCCCATCACTGAACTGTTCCACAACCTTTGGACTCACTATCAAGGACTTTTCATCTCATGTTTGTGATGTTTATTGCTTATTTCTTTCTTTCTTTCTTTTTATATCTGCACAGTTTGTTGTCTTTTACACAGTGGTTGAACTGCCAAGTTGGTGCAGTCTTTCACTGATTCTGTTATGGTTATCATTCCATGGATTTATTGAGAATGCCTGCAAGAAAATGAATCTCAGGGTTGTATATGGTGACATACATGTACTTCGATAATAAAGTTACTTTGGACTTTGAAATGCATCATCCGTGACAAATCAAATCAGCGATGATGGTGCTGGGGCAGCCTGCAAGTGTTGCCATGCTTCCGGTGCCAATATAACATGCCAATCTCACTAACCCTGGCCATACACCTTTGGAATGTGTGAGGAAACCCACAAAATCTCGGGGAGAACGTACAAACCCTTGACAGGCAGCGGTGGGAATTGAACACATTTTCTCTCCAGCCACTTTTCCACGTATTGCTGCAGGGACCAACTTAAAAGCTTCACCCCCAGATGCAGAGACTCTAACTGGATAAGGCATCACAGATATACACCACAGAAACTGGTCCTTCGGTCTGTGCCAACCACTAATCTTAATATGACCTGAAACATAGTCAGTTTCCTTCCTGCCACAGATGCTGCTTGACACACTGAGTTCTTGCAGCAGATTGTCTGCTGCATCCATTTGTACCAGCCCTATATATAGTCCCCATATTCCCACCAATTCCTCCCAGAATCATCCAGGGATAACTGTATGTGGTCAATTACCAACCACACCTCCGTGGGATGTGTGAGGAATCAGAACTGCCGGAAGAAACTCAGGAGACATCAACTCCACACAGGCAGTACCAGAGGGCGAGGACTGAACCCGAGTAAATCGACCTGTGAGACTTGACTAGCCACATCAGGGTGCCGTCCTCATCCTCGAATGAGGAAGTTTATTGTTCACTCTTTCAGAATAGGTTGCTAGACCTTTGATCTAGCAAAAATGTTCAAAGACAAATTTTGAAAATGTGCACAGTTGTAGACATCATCTGTATCTGGCGCTCCCAGTGCAGCCTCCTTTACACTGGGGAGACCTATCATAGATCAACTTCATCAAGCACCTTTGCCCCGTCTGCCTCTGAAGGCGGGATTTTCTGGTGACCACCCATTTCAGTTCCGTTTCCCATCTCCATTCCGATACGTCAGCCCATGGTCTCCTCGACTGCCACAATGATGCCAAACTCAGGGGTTGGAGGAGCATCACCTCAAATTCCATCCGGAATGGCATAAACTGATTTCTTCCCCCTCAACCTTTTTTCCCCCCCATTCTAGCTCTCTTCTTACTCCTTCCCTTCTCACCTGCCTATCACCTTCCTTAAATATTTTTGTAAGAAATATCTAAGTTGGAGATACTGTAAAAATTGTGAGTATGAAAGAGAATATTTATCAACTAATTGTTCAAAGGACATCAGTCTACCTTCTTTAAATAAATCCAAAAAAGAATTAATACCTTTATTTTTCCAAAGTAAAAGAATTGGATCACTCAAAGAAGGCTTAAAAAATTAGTTTCGATAAATTAAACTACAAAGCTTAAATTTTTTAAGATTAAAAGAATTGTGGAACGGAAGCCAAGTTTGTAAAGAATGCTTAATCACAGGGTATAAGTTTAAAGTAGCAACTTTAGCTAATTGTATAGGCAAAGCAGCTCCGAATAACGAGGTTAAATAAAACCGTTTCACAGCTTTCAATTCCAAATCTACACAGATAGGCCAACCCTTCTTATCAACCCAATATAACCAAATTAACAGCCCAGTAATACATTCTTAAATTAGGCAAAGTGAGAACTCCATCCTTCTTCAACTTTTGTAAATGACATTTATTAATTCTTGGTCTTTTATTATTCCAGATAAAAGATAAAATAATAGAATCAATCCGGTCAAAAAACTGCTTAGTCAAAAAACAGGGATATTCCGAAATAGATATAAAAATTTTGGTAAAATCATCATTTTGACTATATGGATGCGACCAACAAATGAAAATGTAAGTGGACTTCATCTACTAAATAAATATTTCACAGAGTCTAGCAAAGGAACAAAATTGGCTTTATAAAGATCCTTATATTTTTTACTGATTGTGACACCTAAATAACTAAAAGAATTTGTGACTTCGAAAGGAGTATTGTCATACATAGAAACGGATTCATTTATAGGAAACAATTCACTTTTACTAAAATTTATTTTTTATCCTGAAAACTCTCCAAATTTATTAAATAATTTTAACAAGGCAGGAATAAATTCCTCAGGATTTGATATATAAACCAAAAAATCAACTGCATAAAGAGAAATCTTATGAATGGTCTCATTCACAGAAATCCCATAAATATTTTTAGCTTCACGGAGAGCAATAGCAAGGGGTTCTAATATTAAATTAAATAACAAAGGACTTAATGGACAGCCCTGTCGTGCCCCCGTGAAAGCTGAAAAAAAGGAGACCTACAGTTATTGGTAATAACAGTAGCAACAGGAGCTTTATATTTCATTCTAATCCAATTATTAAAATTAACACCAAAGCCAAATTTCTCTAAGACATTAAATAGATATTTCCATTCGACTCAATCGAACGCTTTTTCAGCATCCAAAGAGACGACGCATTGTGGAGTTTTAAAAAAGGACGAATATATAATGTTAAATAGTCAAATATTGAAAATTCGTAGGAAAGATGGTACTTTGGCTTGGGAATATGAAGAAATTAATACGATTTTTCAAGACTTTTACACTGAACTTTATAAATCTCAATGTCCAGTAGATTCTTCTAAAATGGATGCTTTCTTACGGAAGATTGTTTTTCCCAAAATCTCTGTTGAAGATCAAAAAACTCCTGATGCCATAATTACCGAAGCCGAAATTCATAAAGCTATTTTTATGATGCAGTCTGGTAAAGCCCCTGGACTTGATGGTTATTCTGTAGAACTTTATAAAAAATTTGGAAAATTGCTTTCTCCGTATATGTTGAAAATGTTTGAGGATTCTTTTGTGAAAGGTGATTTACCCTCTACTTTTTTGAGGCTTCTATCTCTTTAATTCTTAAAAAGGATAAAAATCCTACTGATTGTGCCTCATATAGACCTAGTTCACTATTGAACATTGATGCTAAGATTCTGTCAAAGGTAATGGCCAATCAGTTGGAGAATATTTTGGGAAAAATTATTTTTAAAGATCAGACAGGTTTCATAAAGGGTCGTTATTCTTTTTCAAATATTCGGAGACTATTTAACATTATATATTCATCCTCTTTTAAATGCCTATCACCTTCCACTGGCACCCCTCCTCCTTCTCTTTCTTCCATGGTCCACTGTTCTCTCCTGTCAGATTGCTCTTGTTTAGCCTCTTCCACCTCCCATTTTCTTATTTCATCCCCTCCCGCACCCACCTGCCTTCGCCCTCACCTGGGTTCACCTATCACCTTCTAGCTTGTACTCCTTCCCCTCCCACCTTTTCATTCTGGCTTCTTCCCCCTTCTTTTCCAGCGCTGATAAAGGATCTTGGCCTGAAACGTCAACTGATTATATTTCATTAAGAGTTTAAGGAGATTTGGTTTATCATCTAAAACATATGATACCGTGGAGAGCATTCTGACAGGCCACACCACTGTCTGGTATGGGGGTGGGGGTGAGTGGCTGAGGCACAAGATCGAAGTAAACTGCAGAGCAGTAAAATTAGCCAGCTCCATCATGGCTACTTGCCTCCGTAGTATCCAAGACATCTTCAAGGAGTGGTGCCTCAGAAACATGGTGTGCATCATTAAGGACCCCCACCACCCAGGACATGCCTCTTCTCATTGCTACCATCAGGAGGAACAGAAGCCTGAAGACACACACTCAGTTCTCCCCTTCTGCCATCTGACTTCTAAATGGACACTGAACCCATGAACACTATCTCACCACTTTTTTTCTATTTCTGCTTTTGTACTACTTATTTTAATTTAACTATTTTATATATATTTTACTGTAATTGTTTTTCTTATATTTATCATGTATTGCAATGTACTGCTGCCACAAGGTTAACAAATTCCGATGTTATTAAACCAGAATCTGATTATTCCTCTCCATAGATGTTGTCTGACCTGCTGAATTCCTCCAGCAATGTGTATGTGTCGCTCTGGATTTCCAGCTTCTGCAGAATATCTTGTGCTTAAGTCAAGATTACACAGAAATTAACTGCACAACCACCCCAGATAAACAACACTGATGAATGCCAGCCTCTGGAAGATGGCTGTGGAGAACAACTTCCCACACTTAGCCACCGATTTCCAGATCAAAAGTTCTACTTTTCCCTCATTTGCTCTATCACTTTTGTGTTTGGTTGCGCCCAGGTACTCTGTCTCTCTCAAAGTGCTTGTACAATTGGAGGCACGAAGTTCAGCAGTTTATTAACACCATAAGATATAGGACCAGAATTAAGCCATTTGGCCCACTGAATCTGCTCCACCATTTCAACACGGCCGATCCAATTTTCCTCTCAGCCCCAATCTCCTGCCTTCTCCCCATATCCCTCCATGCTCTGATCAATCAAGAAGCTGTCCACCTCGTCCTTAAATACACATAAAGGCATGGCATCCACAGCTGCCTGTGGCAACGAATTCCACAGATTCACCATTCTCTGACTAAAGAAATTCCTCCTCATCTCCATTCTAAAAGCAGGCCCCTCTATTCTGAGGCTGTGTTCTCTGGTCTTAGACTCTCCCACCATAGGAAACATCCTCTCCCATATCCACTCTATCAAGACCTTTCACTATTTGATAAGTTTCAATTAGGTCACTGCATTCTTCTGAATTTTAGTGAATACGGGCCCAGAACCATCAAATGCTCTTCATAAGACAAGCCATTCGATCCTGGAATTATTTTCGTGAACCTCCCTTGAACCCTCTACACATCCTTCCTCAGTTAAGAGGCCCAAAACTGCTCACAATACTCTAAGCAAGGCCTCACCAATGCTTTAAAAAGTCTCAACATTACATTTTTGCTTTTATATTCTAGTCCTCTTGAAATGAATGCTAACATTACATTTGCCTTCCTCACCACTGACTCATCCTGCAAATTAACCTTTAGGGAATCCTGCACAAGGACACCCAAGTCCCTTTGCGTCTCAGATTTTTTGTATTTTCTCTCCATTTACAAATAGCCAACCTTTTAATTTCTTCCACCAAAGTGCATGACCATAAACTTGAAGCTATAATCTTCTTTCAGCCATGATTCACTGATGCCTACAACATCATACATGCTGATCTGCATCTATGCTACAAGTTCATTTACCTTATTCCGTATACTGCGCATAATCAAATATATCACCTATAGTCCTGTATTCACCCTTTTCGATTTTGTCTGCCTTTTACATTGCAACTCATCCTGTTGACTGCAATTTTGCAATCAGCCTCTCCTCGGTACACTTTGCCTCTGTTTATAAACCAACTACCTCATCTTCAGCACTATCATCTGCCTTTCCTACAATACTTCTTGCATTGAAATATCTACAGCTCAGGACACTAGTCGCACCATGCTCAATCTTTTGATTCCTGACTTTGCCTGAGGTCTTACCAACATCTGCCTCCACAACCTCTCCACTAACTCTGGTCCACCCCGCCCCCCACAAATCCAGTTTAAACCCACCGTGCAGCATTTACAAACCTTCCGACTAGAATATCAGTCCCCCTCCAGTTCAGGTGCATATCGTCCCTTCTGTACAGGTCCCACCTTCCCTGGAAGAGAGCCCAATGATCCAAAAATCTTATGCTCTCCCTCCTACACCAACTCCTTAGCCACATATTAAACTGTATAATATTCTTAGTTCTGGCCTCACTAGCACATGGCACAGGCAGCAATCCTGAGATCACAACCCTGGGGGTCCTGCCCTTTAACTTAGCATCTGACTCCCTGAACTCCCTATGCAGAACCTCATCACTTATCCTACCCACATCAGTGGTACCTACATGGACCACGACCTCTCTCTGTTCACCCTCCCGCTTAAGAATGCTGAGGACTCGATCAGAGACGTCCCAGGCCCTGGCACCCGTGAGGCAACATACCATCCAGGAGTCTCGTACTTGCCCACAGAACCTCCTGTCCGTTCCTCTAACTAATGAATCCCCTATCACCACAGTGTGCTTTTTCTAACTCCCTCACCTCACCCAGAGTCATAGAGTCATTAACACAACAGTACCACCACAGATACCTCCCCTTTCCTCCTCCTAACATCCCAGGCCCAACAGCTACATATGCTCCTCTTAACAACAGATTTCAGCATTTCCACAGTAACCACACATTACTCACTGTGTTTTCTGTCCCAGTCCTTACTGCATGCCTTCTATTGAAGCACACTAAAGTGTCCATTTTTACAGCAGAACCCAAAATGACCTTTCTCTTTCGCTTCTAATTGCATTCTTTCTCGTTTAAAAAAAAATCAGCATACAGGAGGGAGATTGAAAATCTGGTCACGTGGTGCCACAGCAAGAACCTCTCACTCAATGTCAGCAAAACCAAAGAAATGATTATATACTGGAGGAGGAGGAAGCCAGTCTTCATTAGGGAAATGAGGTGGAGAAGGCAATTTGATTCAAAGTTTATGGAGACAGCTGAGGATTGAAGAGTACTGTCAAAGGAGCAAGAGAACACTCACTAAACAGATACTGCACATTGTATAATCTATTTGCTTTATAGGTCCTTGTGCAGCTTTGAATGAAAATTTGTTTGTTATTACCACAAGGAAGTCCCCAAGGGTGCATTTCATGCACCATATGATTAGAGGCCACTATTACAGAAGAACTGTGCTCACAAATACTTTTCCAATTTGTTTAATTCCATTTGGCGTTTACTGAAAATTAACGAAGATTGAAGACTGGCTTTATTTGTCACATGCACATTGCATCAACAGCCAACACCGTCTGAGCATGTGCTGGGGGCAGCCTGCAAGTGTTGCCATGTTTCCGGTGCCAACATAACACAACCACACTAACCCTAACCTGTACAGCTTTGGAATGTGGGAGGAAACGTACCGAATCCTTGCAGACAGTGGCGCAATTGAACCTGGGTTGCTGGGGCTGGAAAAGTGTTATGCTAACCAGTATGCTACAGTGCCAGCCTTTGTAACTGATTCATCAATGATTTAATGCACTTACCAACCATGTGTTTTCTGACGTGGGCCATTGTGTAAAATTTTTTTTCGCAGATTTCACACGAGAACTTTTTCTCAGCGTAACCATGGACTATTTTATTGTGCTCATGAAGGGACCAAAGCTTCTTAAATGCCTTCCCACAGGTGACGCACTGAAATATAGAACAGAGGAATCATTTGTTTAAAATAAATCATAACCAAAATTATTCAGGATTGGCAAAAATCGAAATAGAGAACACTTTACTTTGTATGCTGGCTCAGGTAGTTCCCAATGCCTGATGCAACACTGATTACTTTAAACACTCTATGTCGTACATATTTTAAGTCTGACCTAACCATTGGATGCAATTATGAAGAAAGCACACCAGCCACTAGACTTCATTAGGAGTTTGACCAGATCTGGTACATGCCCAAAGCTTCTAGCAAATTTCTACAAATGTACGGTGGACAGCATTCTGACTAGTGGCATCACTGTCTGGTGTGGAGGCCCCAATGCACAGGATGGAAAGAGGCTGCAGAGGGTTGTAGACACAGCCAGCTTCGTCACAGGCACAAGTGGCTCCACCATCAAAGACAACTTCAAAATGCATTGCCTCAAGAAGGTGGCATCCATCATTTAGGACCCTCACCGGCTGGAACATGTATTTTGTCATTACTATCACCAGGAAGGGTAGATACACACACAACAATTTTTGTTACAGCTTCTTCTTCTCCTCCTCCATCCCACTTCCAAATGTTCCATGTACCTCATGCACACTACTTCACTACTCCTCTTTTACACTATTTAATTTGACTTTTTATTGTAACTTTATTGTAACTTACAAAAACGCTACATGTCTTGCACAATTCTGCTGCCACAAAACAAGAAATTTCATGGCATATGTATGTCCGTGATAGTAAAACTGATTCTGATGTACAGCTGAGGAAAATTCCTAAGTTATCAACCCAAAGTACTGCAATTTATAAATTATTAAAAGCTATTTTGACAAGGGTTTCATGCATCTCAAATGAAGTGCGTGATCTTGAAAGATTATTCAGTAAAAATACTGATAAGAGCTGAATTTTACAGAGCAATTCATCCTTTCCATAGATTCCAGTGGTCCCCATTGCCCTTCAGTACCCACTACCCCTTGTTACCCTGCACCCAATTTTCACCTGAATTTACCCCGCAATGAATTTTCATTTCCACTACTCCCCTTCAGCTGCCACTCCAGATATTAATTACACTTGTTAATTAATCTTCTCATTACCATCATCAGCAAGGAGGTACAAAAGCCCAAAGACATGCATGTTACGTTTCAGAAACACCTTCCTCCCTTCCACCATCAGATATACGAATGCTCCGTGAACACGACCTCACTATTTTGCTGTGGTCCAGCTGCTGGCCGATGGGACTAAGCAGAGTAGTGGTTTAGCACAGGCTAGATGGGTTGAAGGGCCTGCTTCCGAGCTGTAGTGCTCAATAACTCTATGTGCCCGAAACCAAAATGTATACAAGCAGCAAGTGGTTTGAATTCCATCCCTGTACTGCTCAATTGTGGTCTCTCTCTCTCTCTCTCATAAACACACGATGTTGCAAAGATTCCTCTCTCTCCTCTGAAATAAACACTTTCATAACTCACTACATATGCAACCTTTAAGAGTATGAATCCATTTGGAAACACGATGTAGCTTTGGGAGTTTATGAAATCATTATTTTGCCCTAGGTCTGAAAATGTGGGACCTCAGGAATCAACTATAAGACAAGTGAATCAGTCAGAAGGAGGACTGACGATATTTCTCAATGTTGTCAATTTGTAGTTAGGACTGCACAGTACTACAATCAAGGAAGTGAGATTTGATGCTAATCCCGCGTTTCATATGTGGAGTTCAAAAGTTTTTCAATTTGCTCACTTTGGTGAAAAAACAGTGATTTTGGGAAACGAGCTAGTAGAGGGCAATATCCTCAGGAATGATTCATATTCACTAGTTTATCACATGTACATCAAACACGTGGCCAAGTGGTTAGGGCATTGGACTAGCGACCTGAAGGTCATGAGTTCGAGCCCCAGACAAGGCACCATGTGTTGTGTCCTTGAGCAAGGCACTTAATCACACATTGCTCTGCGATGACACTGGTGCCAAGCTGTATGGGTCCTAATGCCCTTCCCTTGGACAACATTGGTCTCGTGGAGAGGGGAGACTTGCAGCATGGGCAACTGCTGGTCTTCCATACAACCTTGCCCAGGCCTGCGCCCTGGAGAGTGAAGACTTTCCAGGCGCAGATCCATGGTCTCGCAAGACTAACAGATGCCTTTACTTACAATCAAACATACCATGAAACACGTACTTTGCATTAACAACCATTGCACTCAAGGATGAGCTGGGGAAAGCCTGCAAATGCTGCCACACATGCCAGTGCCAACTCAGTGTGCCCACAAAGCACAGCAGAACAACACAAAACACAAGCAACATAACAAGCCCATTCCTCCTTCCCTCCCACGCAGATACAATGTCATCTAACCCCAGGACAGGCTGTCTTCAACCTCCAGTGAACTCAGACTCGCAGACACTGGGCTTTCAACTTCCCTAGTGGACTTCGAGAGATTTGCCTTGACTTCTTGCCTTGCCTTGAGATTTGTCATGATCACAGTGAATGGCAGTGCTGGCTCGAAGGGCCGAATGGCCTACTCCTGCACCTATTGTCTATTCTGGACTTCCAGCTGACCTTCTGCAGATACTAAATAATGAATGAATAAGCCAACAGACAGGTCATCTCTCGCAGTCCCTGTCAAACTCGTATTTCTCATGCCACTAAGCCAGTGCTACTCAAAGAACATTCTCTTCAGTCTTATCCCTTTTATTTCTTGGCAACCTATTTTTTTCCCTTACATGCCCATCATCAACCAGGTCCTCTTCCCAAATCTACCTGCCAACCGCCTACACCAGGAGTAATTCACAGAAGCCTACCAGCATGTCTTGAGGATGTGGGTTAAAGCCGTGCGCCAGGAGCGACCCAGGCGGTCACAGGAACTCAACACAAGACTGCACTAGAGGTCAGGATCACACCCGAGTCTCATTTTGCTGCTACACAATGCATTGATAATGAAATTTCTACTAACCACTGCAGCCAACTAGTCAACAGAAGATGAGAAAACTTTCTCAGCTCCAGAGCCACTGATTCTCTTCAAAGTTCAAGTTTATTGTCATTTAACTGGACAGATGCATACTGCCAAATGAAGCCTCTGAAACATGCTACAAATAGAAAACGTAATTTCTTCAAAAAATTTGCATACAGAATCTCAAAAAAAAAATCACAAGTTAGATTCACTTCATGAAGTACCTTCCCTTTTTAAGGGGGCGTTTTGGGTTAACAATCACTTCCTTCCCCTCCAGTTCTGTATTTTCTGAGATGACTAATGAGCCTTTTGTGGGAACCACAGATCGCTTCTCAGATGGGGAAGGAGCGAGGGTTGAAGGTTGGAGTTCCTTGTGCTGGGTTTCGATGTACTTCCATTGAATAGACTTTACAGGGCCTGCCAGTCAGTCTTGGGTGTAACTGGTCTCACTATTGTGAATGTTGCATGGGGTGGTTGGTTCCATTATCCTTGGAATTGGGTTATTATTGTTGTTGGGGTCCAGTGAATACTTGCACACTGTTCAAACAGATCAAATCACTGCACAGTGCATTGAGGTAGTACAAGGTAAAATAGGAATCAGGTTTATTATCGCTAACATAGGTCTTGAAACTTGTTTTGTGGCAGCAGTACAGAGCAATTGCTATAGCTTACAGTAAGAAATACATAAATAGTGCAAAAAGAGCAAAATTCAAAATAGTGAGGTAGAGTTGACGAGTTCATGGACCAATAGCAGGGGAGGAGAAGCCATTCCTAAATCACTGAGTGCTGGTGTTCAGACTTCTGTATCACTTCCCTGATAGTAGCAATGAGAACAACACAGAATGCAGAATAAAGTATAACACCTACAGAAAAAGTGTAGGGCAGGTAGCGTGTAAGGTGCAAGGTCATTACAAGGTAGATTGCGAGGTCAAGAGTCCATCTTATTGTGACTCACAGGCCCTCTTAACATTTTTTATCCGTGAACCTGTCCGGACGCCTTTAAAATGTTGTAATTGTACCAGTCTCTACCACTTCTCCTGGCAGCTCGTCCCATATACCTACTACTCTGTGTGGAAAAAGTTGCTCCTGACATCCCTTCCAAGTTGTTCACCCTCTCACTTTAAACCTTTACCCTCTAGTCCAGGGGTTCCCAACCTGGGGTCCACAGACCCCTCGGTTAATGGTAGGGGTCCATGGCATAAAAAGGTTCGAAACCCCTGCTCTAGGCAGAGACTCTAGGGGAGATAAACCATGACCATTCACCAGATCTACATTTCACGATTTTCCAAAAACCTCTCGGACTCATACACTCTGAAGAAAGTCTCAGATATCCTACAAGAACAAATCTATTTCCAATACTGCTTAAGTTTCTTTCCTTGAACTTCTAGGTCTTTAAATACATCCCTAACCTTCCACGTGCACCCAAACAGTGAGTATCATTGACAGACTCATTATTCAAGATTGAGCTTTATTTATCTTATCTACGTTGGAACAAACAGTGAAATGTGCAGCTTGCTTTGACAACCATCACACCTGAGGTTGTGCTGGGGGCAGCCCTCAAGTATCACCACACATTCTGACACCAACAAAGCATGTCCACATCTTATGCTCAGAAGAACCCGACCTGGTTCTTCGCTCCAGCCAGGCAGTCAGTCTATAGAGAAGTAAAGGCCCATTTTCTAGTGCCATGTAGCTCAGGCACACAATCAAAGCTCCTCACTTTTGTCTGTTTTACAGCATAATCACCGGTAATTTTACATAACCTCAAGACCGCAGGAAAATACATCAAACTTCCTCCATTTAGCAAACAGCACGCCAACACAGGGATCTCAAAGTCTCATTCTTTTTAGCAACAGCGGTTGAAAACTTGACGAAGTGGGATGCAGTAAAATGTGCTGGGGCACCAGCACAACAAACCATGTCTCCTGTATATCTCTAAATGAGGGAAAACCAGTCTCATTGTGAAGTCTTTAGTTTGCTATTTATATTTAAATTTTCCATTGACTACAGGAGGAAGAATCTAGAAGTCCATGAGTTAGTCTTCATTAGGAAATCGGAGGTGGAGAGGGTCAGTAACTTTAAATTCCTTGGTATTATGAATATCAGAGGATCTGTCCTGGGACCAACATGTAACTGCCATCACAAAGACACAGCAGTGCATTTAATTTGTTAGAAATTTGAGTGGTGGACACAGCCCAGAAGATCACAAGCAAAGCCCTCCACACCACCTTCCCAACCCCCTGCCCCCACTGGGCAGATCTACAAGGAGTGCTGGAACAAGAAAGAAACCCCCCCACCCTGGCCATGCTTTCTTCTCTTTTCTAATATGGGGAAGGAAGTATAGGATCCCGAGATTATCCCACACCACTAGGTTCAGCAACAGTTATTGCCCAATAACTATTAGGCTCCTGCACCAGAGTGAATAGCTCACTCACCCCAACAATGAATTGATTTCACAACCTATAGACACACCTTCAAGGACTCTACAATTCATGCTCTCAGTATTTTTTTGTACAGTTTGTCTTTTTGCACATTTGGTTGTTTGTCAGTCTTTCTTATAGTTTTTCATAAATTCTATCACATATCTTTATTTTCCTTAAATGCCTGCAAGAAAATGAATCTCAAGGTAGTCTACGGTGACATAAATATACATTGATAATAAATTTAATTTGAACTTCTTACTCCACAAATATACAACGCTAATAAAATGTAACTCAGATAAAAGAGAGAGAAGTCAGTCAACTGACAAAGTCGGGCCCTTCAGTTCGTACTGGCCAAATATAACAAGAGAAACTCTTTCAGAAGATGAGCTGATAAGTCTTTAAGAGGTTGTGCTAGATCACTTGCAGCAGAATGGCTGTTCTACTTGGGAAGTGGAAGAGTGACAAGGTGAACTGAAGGAGGACAGAGGTTGAGATCTGTAGGAGAGCAGAGATGGACAAGTGGAGGGTTGAGTACTCATGCAAAGCAACATAACTTTGGAGGGGAGAACAGAACTGGAGCAAGGTCATGTATTAACTTTTAGTAAGTGCTGACCTGGTTGATCATTTGAGGGAAAAAGAGAATTTCAAGGCAGTATATTTAGATTAGATTATCTTTACTTGTGACCTGTACATTGAAATGCACCATATGCATCAAGCCAAGTGAGCAAGGGTAGTGCTGGGCAGCACACAAGCATCACCATGCTGCCAGCACCAATACATCATGGCCACAACTAACACTAACCGAACATCTTTGGAATGTGGGAGAATATTGGAGCAACCAGAGGAGATCGACGTGCTCATGGGAAGAACGTACATACCCCTTTAGTCAGCAGTGGGAATTGAACTCCACTCCTACAGACAGTGCTATGAAGCATTATCCTAAGCACTAAGCTACCTTGAAGTGTACTTTTAAGACGCTGATTTGTGAGTCAGCACCATGTTGAAAGTACCAAGTAAGCAGGCATTTAAAGACTTGCCCCAACAAAATGCAATCCCAGTCTAACAATTTGACTTAGTTTTCAAAAATCCAAACACCTTTGCTTTTCTCCCAAGTTGTTTAAGGGTGCAAAGCATATGCTGAGACAAAATAACAGGTTATTTTTGGGAACATAGGAATGATTGAATGTACCACAAACTGAGTGCTCAAAAATAATAGACATTGGTTTAAAATAACATTTTTAAAAATCCCAAAGGGCAGCTGGAGATTGGGAAATGCATTTCATGGGGTCAAGATCCCAGCAAAAGTAGATGGTGTGGGATTGTTAAATTCTGGGTCTGCTACATAGCACACTATAAACATGCCAATCCAATTGAACAAAATGGTCTACTCTGGTGACTCCAGTGCAGCAGTGCTGTGTACTTATTGCTAATAAATATGTTATTTCATGCCTAGCTCTTCAAGGATTGACGATATACTTCATTTGTCAGATACACTCAGAAGCCACTTTATTAGGTACACCAGTAAACCTGCTTGTTAATGCAGGTATCTAATCAGATAAACATCTAGCAGCAACTCAATGCATAAAAGTATGTAGACCTGGTCAATCGCTTCAAGATTCAAAAAACTTTATTGTCATTCTAACCGTACATCAGCTCTGCAGGGCAGAATGAGACAGCATTTCTCAGGAGCAGTGCAATCATAACATAACAAACGCAACACTAAATAATAAACATAACAAATAAAATCAGTTGTTCAGACCAAACATCAGAATGGGGAAGAAATGGTATCTAAGTGACTGACTGTGGAATGATTGTTGGTGCCAGAAGGGGTGGTTTGAGTATCTCAGAAACTTTACTTTATACTTTATTGTCGGCAAACAATTGGTACTAGAACGTACAATCATCACAGCGATATTTGATTCTGCGCTTCCCGCTCCCTGGATTACAAATATTAAATATTAAAAATAGCAAAAATTAGTAAATATTAAAAATTTAAATTATAAATCATATATAGAAAATAAAAAATGGGAAGTAAGGTAGTGCAAAAAAACAGAGAGGCAGATCGGGATATTTGGAGGGTACGGCCCAGATCCGGGTCAGGGTCCGTTCAGCAGTCTTATCACAGTTGGAAAGAAGCTGTTCCCAAACCTGGCCGTATGAGTCTTCAAGCTCCTAAGCCTTCTCCCGGAGGGAAGAGGGACGAAGAGTGTGTTGGCTGGGTGGGTCGTGTCCTTGATTATCCTGGCAGCACTGCTCCGACAGCGTGCGGTGTAAAGTGAGTCCAAGGACAGAAGATTGGTTTGTGTGATGTGCTGCGCCATGTTCACGATCTTCCGCAGCTTCTTCTGGTCTTGGACAGGACAACCTCCATACCAGGTTGTGATCCACCCTAGAAGACTGCTTTCTACGGTGCATCTATAAAAATTAGTGAGGGTTTTAGGGGACAGGCCAAATTTCTTTAGTTTTCTCAGAAACTGCTGACCTCCTGGGATTTTCACACAGAATAGTCTCCAGAGTTTACAAAAAAAGGTGCGAAAAACAAAAAAAAAAATCCAATGAACAGCAATTCTGTGGACAAAACCTGTCTTGTTAATGAGAAAGGTCAGAGGAGAACGACCAAACTGATTCAAGCTAATAGGAAGGCAACCGTAACTCAAATAACCATGTGATACAACTGTGATGTTTGGAAGAGCATCTCTGAACTCACAACACATTGAACCTTGAAGTGGATGGGCTACAGCAGCAGAAGATCACACCTGATAAAATGACCACAGATTGTATATACCCTATCCTCGTTATATGCATCTTCAGACAATGCTGATTCACAGTTATGCGAGGAACCTATTTCTACCAATGTCTCCTTATATGCGTCCAAAATTCAGTTATGCGAGGAGCACTGCTTTCCCGCCAATACAAGTCACGTGTGAACGCCTCACAGTCTCACTCCTGCCAGTCTCGCATTGGTTTTGGCAATGTGTGGATGTGCAATCTTGTGCTCTTAAACTTTTGTTGCTTTTACCTATGGTGCAGTGATTTTGTGATATTTAACTATGCCTCCTAAACGTCCAATGTCAAGTCCTGGGTCATCAGCCAAGCAGCAGAGAACCGCTTTAACACTTGAAAAAACAGAGCGGCGTCAGGTGAAGGTAACACAGCTCTGGGACGCTACCCTGTGTAGTTGCAGGCTATGATAGCTAAGTTAGGCATCACACCAAAGCAGGTGTTCAATGCAGACGAGACCAGGCTTTTTTGGAAGCGTATGCTGAAACGCACTTACATAAGCAAGGATGAAAAAAACTGCGTCAGGTTTCAAGGCAGCAAAGGAGAGATTGACTTTGCTTATGTGTTCCAATGCTGAAGGAGACTGTAAGACGAAGCCCCTCTTAGTTTACCATTCACTAAACCCCCGTGCTCTTAAGGGTTTGAGTAAGAAGCCTTTCAATGGAGCGTGGAAATCAATTTGGGCGGAGTGTGTGCACACCCTCAAGGGGTTTCCTGCCTTCACTGCAGCTGTCCAGGATGGTGTGGCCCTGGGCCGTAAAATTGGTGGGGAGGGATTCTCAGATCTCGAGACTGCTGACGTGGTAGAACTCCTGGATTCTCATGATGAAGAATTAAGTGTGGATGACCTTCTGCGTTTAACTCAGACTGAAGGTGATAATGATGAAGAAGGAAGTGTCAAGTTGCAGGTGAAGGATTTTACGGTGAAGCAACTGGCAGAATTTTTTTAAGGCTGTGGAACACTTGGCACAAATGGCTATGGACATGGACCCAAGTTTAGAACGGAGTCAGCATTTCAGTTGTCCCCTGCAGTCAAGTCTTCTTCCCCAAAAGCAAATTTATGCTGAAAAACAAAAAGCTGCCAAGCAAACAACCCTCACCACTTTCTTCAAACCGGTGTCATCTCCTGCTGCCCACAGTACTGAGAGTTCTGTGAGTCTTCCTTCACCCCTTGCTGTCCTTGATGATCCTGACGACATACAACCATCCACCTCATCCATGTAAAGCTGCCCGACACCACAACCACTCATCTCCCAGAGCGAACACACCTGCCACTGATGAGTACTGTACACCCTAGTGTGTTAACTTTCTATGATTTATTACAGTGCAAATTACCTTAAATTGATGAAATATAATACGAATGTTGCCTTGTGGTGCCTTGTATTGGTATGAAAATGTGAATAAATTACAGATAAAACATACTTAGGAAGCCCTCCAGAACACATTCCTATTTTCTCCATTTAAATAATTATTCACATTATGCATTTTCACATTATGCATCGACTTCGAGGAATGTATCCCCTGCATATAACGAGGATAGGGTATACTTGCATGTATTAGGAACTTGCTGTGGTGTCGCCTCTCTCTTTATCACTGATTGGCCGAATTAATTCTATTAAAATGAATATCTTACCTAAATTTATATACTTTTTTCAAGCCGTGCCTGTTTTTATTCCTAAATCTTTTTTTGACCCTTTGGATTCAATTCTTTCTTCCTATACATGGAAAAATAAAAAAACCTTGTATAAATAAAGCTCACCTTCAAAAAACTAAAGAGAATGGAAGCTTTGCCTTACCCAATTTTAGGTAATATTATTGGACAGATAATATACGAAATATGGTCATTAACCATGAGAATTGCCCTATATGGGTTTCTTTGGAAGTCAACTCTGTTATGAAATTTTCCATTATTTCTTTACTTGGATCCTCGTTTCCTTCATCTTTAAATAAACTAACTGATAATATGGTGGTCAAACATACTTTGAGGACTTGGTTTCAGTTTAGAAAACATTTTGGTTTATTGAGATTCTCCCTCTCAAGTCCCACCTTTTCTAATTGTTTTTTTAAACCATCTTTAATTGACTTATCTTTTAAATAGTGGGACAGATTGGGTGTTAAACGATTTCAGGATTTGTCTGATGGAGGGAATCTCTCTTCTTTTGTGCAACTTTCAATGAAATTTAACCTTTCCAATACCCACTTTTTTCAATACTTACAGATTAGAGATTTTTAAAAATCTCAATTACATACATTTCCTGCAAGTCCAGATAAGAATATAATATACAATTTTAAATCTGAAACCCTTTGACAACGATTCAATATCTTACATTTATGGTCTGCTGCTAGGAATGAAAAAGGCCTCTTTAGATAAAATTAAAGGAGACGGGGAAAAGGATTTACAGATTTTCATATCTGAAGAGAGCTAGCTGCAAGATTATTTTAAAATTGATTAATTCTTCATCATTATGTGCTCGTCATTCTTATTATAATTCAAAGTGGTACATAAGGTTCATATGTCTAAAGACAAGCTCTCTCGTTTCTATGCAGATATTTCCCCTTACTGTGATAGATGTATTAATGGAGTGGCCACACTAATTCATATGTTTTGGACATGTCCGAGCTTTGAAAAATTTTGGAAAGATGTATTTCAAACCTTTTCTGTACTTTTCAATGTTAGTTATAAGCCCAATTCTGTGACTGCCTTGTTTGGTATTGTTGAGGATAGTGTTACAAAATTGAAGCCATCTAATTTGCGGGTATTGACCTTTATGTCTCTTATGGCCAGGAGGATGATCTTGCTCAAGTGGAAGGAGGCCACCCCGCCCACTCGTGTTCAATGGCTGTCTGATGTTATGTTGTGCCTTGATCTAGAGAAGATTCGTTGTTCGATTTCTGATTCTAAACATGATTTTCTAATGTTATGGGGACCCTTTCTGAGTTATTTTCATAATCTTTGAACTGTTATTAAAGTATGGATCTGAGCCATTATTATAATATTATATGATAAAGTTTTTTTTCTTTTTTTTTTACCAACCAGCTCATTTTGGTAGTGGGGGTAGATTTTTAAAAATAAAATAAAATTATTTTATTTTATTTCATAATTCAATCTTTTTTTCCTACATGATTGATATGGAATATGGGATACTGTGATTTAAATATAATTTGTATTACTTGTATTTTTATTTATGCAATTTATATAATATTAATAAAAATTGGAAGTTTTTGTTTACTATCCCTATAGTGCTTTCCAGAAGGGAATTAGTTTACTGGGTGGGTGGTGTCTTGGAGCTCAAGAAATACTTAGCAATTAAATCTTTTTGGAGGTGCAGGGTGAAACATGAAACAGGAAGGACTGTGGGCTACATAGATGCTGCGTGACCCGCTGAGTTTTTCCAGAACTTTGTGCGTGGTGCAAAGAACACATTCCTTGGGAGCCTAGACATGAACCCTTTGTGGGCCCTTGGGCGATAACCCTGAGCTGCCATACCTGCTCTAAAGCTCTACAACATGCAGAGATGAGGTTCACATTTCTACATCCCCCTTCCAGGCCCTCATTAGCTGCAATTCACCCACAACTGAAAATGAATTGATTTATAAAAGACTTGTCCCAGCCAAGTGAATGGGTATATTTAAAGCAGGAGTTGATAGGTTCTTGATTAGTAAGGGTGTTGAAAGTTACAGGGAGAAGGCAGGTGAATGGCATTAAGAGATAATAAATCAGCCATGATGGAATGGTGGAGCAATTACTTATGGAGCAACTGTAACAAAAATCCAATTTCCCCCAAGATCAATAAAGTATGACTATGACCATACCAGATAGGCGAAATGGTTGAATTCTGTTATGTTTTATGGTCTAAATCACATCAGAAAGACACCAAAACCAAAATCAGTTCTCTACCAATCAGTAATCTGCAAGAATGCTTCACAGTTGTGGCAAACTGGTAAACCACAATTGAATACAAAAGTTGAGAAAGATACAAATATTGAAAGTTAACATGGCATACATTACGTGTCATCCAAACCCCGAGATTAGAATCTGAATTTCTATATTACACAGCTGTGGGGTTTGGTGCTGAGAACCATATTCCACTTCCCATTAGAAACCATTTGACATAGTTATTTGAGGGTAAGCACCTAAATCTCTGGCTATAGTTCTGAATTCGTTTGTATGTAATTTATAAGTGAGGACAATTACAAAGAAACTTGCACTTGCATCTTATTGACTTCAACAAGCTCCCTTCCTGAAAATATTTGAATAGCGAACAGTACCGCACAGGCCATTCGGCCCACGATGTTGTGCTGAACTAATTAAACTACTAACAGAAACATGGAGAAAACTGAGGGGGCAGAGTTAAATTGATCTTTGAGCAGGTTAAAAGGACAGCACAACATCGTGGGTGGAAGGGCCCGTACTGTGCAATGAGAGAGGGAGGAGAGAGACAGAGTTGGAGGGGAGAGAGAGAATAAAAACAGGGAGGGATTCACAAAAACAGAGGCATCATAGGGAGGAGGCTCTCTCTAACTCACACATATACAAAATTCAAGATTGTTCAATGTAATTTCCTGTAAAGAAGTGTAAAGAAGAACGAAATAATTGTTATTCTGGATCAGATGCAGCACACAAAAAAAAAATCACAATTAAAAAAGCACAAGAAATATAAATCCATAAGATAGCTCATAATTGATTGTACTGTATGTCCATGAAATGACGCTAGGCACAGGAGACGATAAAGTAGTGGTGGTCGGGGGTGTGGAGGGGTGGATCAGCCTTACTGCTTGAGGAAAGTAACGGTTTTTGAGGCTGGTGGTCCTGACATGGATATCGCTTAGCCTCCTCCCTGATGGAAGTGGGACAGTTCATGAACAACATTGCTTTGGAAATGCCAAGCTCTGAGGAAATGCTGCATTAATCAATCAGAATAAATGCTCCAGCCAAGCAAAAGACAACATTCCTGACAAATAAATTTCATCATGATGACAAAGGGAAAATTACTGTTATGTTCAACTGCTCTGGATTAACAGACAGGTTTCATACATTCAATCAACATCCTCAAAAATCACTGAGGCAGTAAAACCCAGTTTGCAACCAATGGACCAAAAATGTGCCTTTTAAACCGCTAATCAGAAATTCAAACTCAAGTTTATTCTCATTCAACCGTAGACATATACTTGCCAAATGAAACAACATTCCTCCAGATCAAGGTGCACAGCACAGTACATATAATGTACGCACAACATATGAAGTAATATTACCACAAATAAATTAACAAATATTCCAGAAGATTGACATTTAACACAAGTTTCATTTACAACACAAGTTAAAAAGTAAACTGTACAATGTTACTGGCGCTTCATATGTAGAAACACAGAAAACCTACAGCACAATACAGGCCCTTCGGCCCACAAAGTTGTGCCCATTATGTCCCTACCTTAGAAATTACTAGGCTTACCTATAGCCCTCTATTTTTCTAAGCTCCATGTACCTATCCAAAAGTCTCTTAAAAGACCCTATCGTATCCGCCTTCACCACTGTTGCCGGCAGCCCATTCCACGCACTCATCACTCCCTGCTTAAAAATGTATCCGACATCTCCTCTGTACCTATTCCCCAGCACCTTAAACCTGTGTCCTCTTGTGGCAACCATTTCAGCCCTGGGAAAAAACCTCTGACTATCCACACGATCAATGCCTCTCATCATCTTATACACCTCTATCAGGTCACCTGGTATGTGATGAGACCCAGGTGGTGGCAGGCAGTTCAGTAGTCTCTCAGCCTGGAGAAAGAAGCGGTTTCCCCATACAGCTAGAACATAAGAAACAGGAGCAGGAGGCAGCCATCTGGTCCGTTAAGCCTGCTCCGCCATTCAATAAGATCATGGCTGATCTGACCATGGACTCATCTCCAGCTACCTGGTTTTTTCCCCACAGCCCTTAATTCCCCTACTATGCAAAAATCTATCCAACCTTGTCTTAAATATATTTACTGAGGTAACCTCCACTGCTTCATTGGGCAGAGAATTCCACAGATTCACCACTCTCTGGGAAAAGCAGTTCCTCCTCATCTCCATCCTAAATCTACTCCCCTGAATCTTGAGGTTATGTTCCCTAGTTCTAGTCTCACCTATCAGTGGAAACAACTTACCTGCCTCTTCTTATCTATCCATTTCATAATTTTATATCTTTCTATAAGATCTCCTCTCATTCTTCTGAATTCCAGCAAGTACAGTCCCAGGCAACTCAATCTCTCCTCGTAGTCTAACCCCCTCATCTCTGGAATCAAATTGGTGAACCTTCTCTGCATCGCCTCCAAAGCCAGTATATCTTTCCTCAAGTAAGGAGACCAGAACTACTTGTAAGACTCCAGGTGCGGCCTCACCAGTACCCTATACAGTTGCAGCATAACCTCCCTGCTCTTAAATTCAATCCCTCTAGCAATGAAGGCCAACATTCTACTTGCCCTCTTGATAGCCTGTTGTAACTGCAAACCAACCTTTTGTGATTCATGCACAAGCTCTCCCAATTCCCTCTGCACAGCAGCGCGCTGCAATCTTTACCATTTAAATAATAATCTGCTCTTTTATTTTTCCTTCCAAAGTGGATGAACTCACATTAACCAACATTGTACTCTATCTGCCAGACCCTCATCCACTCACTTAACCTATCTATCTCTCTCTGTAGACTCTCTGTATTTTCTGCACAATTTGCTTTTCTACTCAACTTTGTATCATCAGCAAACTTCAATACACTACATTTGGTCCCCTCTTCCAGATCGTTAATGTATATTGTGAACAGTTGCAGGCCCAGCACCGACCCCTGTGGCACACCCCTCACCACTGATATTGTCAATCAGAGTAATACCCATGTACCCCAACTCTTTGTTTTCTATTAGTTAACCAATCTTCTATCCATGCTAATACATCATCCCCAACTCTATGCATCCTTATCTTATGGATAAGTCTTTAGTGCAGCACATTATCTAATGCCTTCTGGAAATCCAAGTAAATAAAGTCCATCTGTTCACTCTATCCACTGCACTCGTTATATCCTAAAAGAAATCCAAGTAAATAACATCCATCTGTTCCCTCTATCCACTGCACTCATTATATCCTCAAGGAACTCCAATAAGTTTGTCAAACAGGACCTGCCTTTGCTGAATCCATGCTGTGTCTGCCTGATGGATCCACTTCTTTCCAGATGCCTTGCTATTTCTTCTTCAATGGTAGCTTCAAGTATTTTCCCAACTACAGATGTTGAACTAACTGGTCTATAGCTACTCGCCTTTTGCCTGCATCCCTTTTGAACAGTGGTGTGACATTCACCATCTTCCAATCCGCCAGGACCTGCCCAGAGTCCAAAGAATTTTGGTAAATTATCACCAAAGCCTCTACTATAACTTTTGCCATTTCTTTCAGTACCCTGGGGTGCATTCCATCAGGACCAGGGGACTTATCTAACTTCAGGCCCACAAGTTTGCTCAGCACTACCTCTTCAGTGATAGCTGTTGTATCGAGGTGCTCACCTTCCACTGTATCCATTAGATCTCTCTTTGGTATGTTAGACATGTCCTCTACCGTGAAGACCAACACAAAATAGTCATTCAAAGCCTCTGCCATTTCTTCATTACCCAATATCAACTCCCCCTTCTCTCCCTTTAAGGGACCTACGTTCACTTTAGCCACCCTTTTCCACTTTATATAAAACTTTTACGATGTTTTTATATTTTGTGCTAGCTTATTTTCATAATCTAGCTTCCCTTTCTTTATTGTTTGCTTTGTGGTTCTTTGTTGCTTTTTAAAGTTTTCCCAACCTTCCAGTTTCCCACTACTCTTGGTGACTTTGTATGCACGAGCTTTTAGTTTGATGCCTTATTTTATTTCCTTAATTATCCAAGGCTGGCTCTCCCCACCCTTACTGTCCTTGCTCTTAACTAGAATATACTTTTGTTGAGCACTGTGAAAAATCTCTTTGAAAATCTTCCACCGTTCTTCAACCGTCCCACCATATAGCCTGTGTTCCCAGTCTACACTAGTCAAATCCTCCCTAATCCCATTGTAGTCTCTATTGTTTAGGCACTGGTTTTAGAATGAACTATTGCACCCTTCATTTGTATGCGAAACTCAACCACACTGTGATCACTCTTTCCAAGAGGATCCCTAACTACAAGATAGCTAATTTTACCAGTCTCACTGCACAGGACCAGACGTTATAGCATGTTACCTTGTAGGTTCAGTAGCATGCTGTTCCAGAAAGCCATTATGGATGCATTCTATGGAGTACTCCTCAAGACTGCCTTGACCAACTTGATTCACCCAATCTATGTGCGTTAAAGTCCCCCATGATAACTGCTGTTCAATTCTTACATGCCTCAGATATTTCTCTGTTTATTGCCTGCGTACTATAATGTTATTAGACGGTGGCCAGTGGTGACAACTCTCACCAGTGATTTTTCCCTTTACTATTCCTAATCTCTACCCAGATGGATTCAACATTCTGGTCCTTAGATCTTATACTGTCTGTCATCTCCCTGATCTCATCTTTAAATAAGGGCACTACCCCACCTCCCTTACCTTCTGCTTATCCTTCCTTATTACCTGATATCCTTGGATATTTAATTCCACATCTCTGTAATGGCCACTAAACCTTTGAACTGATTTGTGCCACAAGTTCAACTGACTTTGTTCTGAATACTACAGGCATTCAGTGCCCTCACACTCATTGTGCTTTTAAAATCTTGTAATCTTTTACTCTTTTGCACTTGACTTTTCTTCAGTCCACTGTGCCCAAAGGATCACTGGGGACCCAAGTCACCCCAACCAAAAACTGTTCCAGCTGCTACCACCCAGGAAACGGTACCGCAGCATAAAAGCCAGGGCCAACAGGCTCCGGGACAGCTTCTTCCACCAGGCCATCAGACTGATTAACTCATGCTGACACAACTGTATTTCTGTTATATTGACTGTTCATATTTAACCATCTTACTACTGTCCTGTTGTACATAATCTTTATTATAAACTACTATAAATTGCACATTGTATATTTAGACAGAGACATAACGTAAAGATTTTTACTCATGTATATGAAGGATGTAAGTAATAAAGTCAATTCAATTCAATCTTTTCTCTTTTTTGTCTCTGGCTTTTTCTTCATCTTTGTCCACACTTTTCTCTTTTACTTTATCCACTTCTCCAATCTGTTGACACCTCCCACTATTTAGTTTAAAGCCCTAAAGTTCTTATCCTAATGCTACAGTACCTCCTGCCTGATGTTAGACGGTCATGTTGAACAGATGGGAGGGATCACTGACAATGCTAAGAACCCTGTGTATTCAGTGCTTCTGATAAATATCTCTGATAGGAGGAAGAGGAAGAGAGACCCCAATAATCCTTGCAGCATTCTTTGCAATCCCTTGTGAAACAGACAGACTGTAGTGTTTGCACAAAGAGGGAAATTTTTTTAAAAATCCACAAAAGCTGGAAGTCTCAAAGAACAAGTACACGGATGAGAGGGGTATGGGCATGGTCCAGCTGTAGGTTGATGGGACTTGGCAGAAGAGTTTGGCATAAACTAGATGGGCTGAATGGCCTGTTTCTGTGCTGTAGTGTTTGTATTATTTATTGAGATACAGTGTGAAATAGGCCCTCTTGGCCCTTTGAGCCATGCTGCCCAGCAATCCCATGATTTAATCCTAGCCTAATCACGGGACAATTTACAATGGTCAATTAACCTACTCTGGACTGTGGGAGGAAACCGGAGCACCCAGGGGAAACCCACGCAGTCACGAGGTGGACGTACAAACTCCATACAGTGGTGGGAATTGAACCTGGGTCACTGATATTGTAAAGAAACTATTTCCCTACCCACAGATGCAGTCTGACCTGCCGAGTAATTCCAAAATATTCTGTTTTTAATTTTGTTTCCATAAATATGGTGATGAAATTAAATAACTGCACAGAAGAAGCTCCTCTTTTGGACGTGACACCTACACTAAAAATAGGTTGTGCAGCTAAAATCAGCAGTGTTGGCTGGAGCTACACCTGTGGCTTGTCAGCAATCTCTGTAGACAGCGATTGAAAGTCATTTGGTTGTGCACACAGGCTCTAGTGTACTGAAGTACACTTGGATTTCAGTCACACACAGTCAGAAACAGAACAAATGCCAAACAGCTAATGTTTGAACGGCACATCAGAGAAAGGAATTTGAGCAAGGAAAAAACTCTTTGGGGTATTATCTCTTTTGTCCATCTTTTGTTTGGTGCTTGGGACCTACTGTATTGTTTTGCATATATATACTTGCTTATTAATCAAACATCTGATCAGCTAATCACGTGGCAGCAACTTGATGCATAAAAGCATGCAGACGTGGTCAAGAGGTTCAACTGTTGTTCAGACATCAGAATGGGGAAGAAATGTGATCTAAGTGACTTTGACAGTGGAATGATTGTTGGTGCCAGATGGGGCAGTGCAGGCTCGAAGGGCTGAATGGTCTACTTCTGCACCTATTGTCTATTACCTCAGAAACTGCTGCTCTCCTGGGATTTTCACACATAACTATCTCTAGAGTTTACAGAGAATGGTGTGAAAACAAAACAAAAAAAAAACATCCAGTGAGCAGCAGTTCTGTGCGTGAAAACGCCTTGCTAATGAGAGGTCAGAGGAGAACAGCCAGACTGGTTCAAACTGACAGGAAGGCAACAGTAACTCAAACATGTTACAACAGTGGTATGCAGAGCACCTCAGAACGCACAACACCTTGAAGTGGATGGGCTACAGGAGCAGAAGATCGTAAACTTACACTCCGAGGTCACTTGATTAGGTACTTTATTGTGTTGGGCACGTAGCCAAGTGGTTAAGGCGTTCGTCTAGTTACCTCGAAGTTGCTAGTTCGAGCCTCAGCTGCGGCAGCGTGTTTGTGCCCTTGAGCAAGGCACTTAACCACACATTGCTCTAGTCTGTGCGAGGAGTAGCACCCCACACAGACTTCCAATCTGCGCCTTGTAAGGCATGAAAATGCCCGACGCAGGCCTCTCATGGTCTGAGTCGATGTTCCCCCCACCTCCTGTACCTAATCAAGTGGCCAATGAGTGTAGATGACACACATTTAACTTTCCAACAAACAGATTTGTTCAAAAAAATCTCACAACTAAAATATTTGACAAAATGAATTCAAAGCACAATGTACTCATGCCATAACATCATAATATCTAATTGACCCTGACACTGGTGCTCCCCGGGCTATGTGCTCAGTCCCCTTCTTTACCCCTGTAGACGCATGACCGTGTGGCTAGATACAGCACTAACTTGATCTTTAAGTGCTGCAGAAGAAATGCCTGGCCCCATAGCCCATGAAAGCTGGACGCTGCTATATTCACTGTCTGTTGTGGAAGAGTTCTTCCAAGTAAGTACCTTTGACCACAAGTCCATCAGACAGTAGTGAGCACAGAAAGGTCAGCGGACACTGTGTGTTGATTTATTATTACTGTGTACACTGTTAACTCTGTGAGCTTGCAAGCATGGAACTACATTGCACCCTGGAGCATATAATGATAAACTAATCTGAATTTGCACCATATTGATTAGGGTAAGAAATTCAGAGAGTATTTATTAAATTTATTTATTTTGGATCATAACCATACATTACAAGATTACCAACAGCCAACACAGAAGGGGATAATAAGCAGATATTGCATCATAACCCCACATCAGAAGCTAACAGTCTCACTGCATCACACAACCAAGATGTGTTAGAAACGGCACTGCACAGAAACTCAGCTGAACAATAGGTATTTCACAGACAGATGGCTCCCTTGGGTGTTCACTCACAAAACAACAAGCAGCTGGGCTTCCTTGATATACACGGAGCCAATTCTTCTGGGAGAAGGGAAATAAACGTCACTTCAAAAAAATTTGCTTTTAGTATTTTGGAATATTTGCTAAATTTCTCAAATAATTCCATACCAACAGATCAAGCAGGTTGGACGAACTTGTTTTCCCTCGAGCATGCAGGGCTGAGGGGAGAACTGGTAAGAGTTTTTTTATATAAATAATGAGAGGCACAGATAGTGTAAACATTTAGAATCCTTTTCACAGCAGGTGGCACAATAGCACAGCGGTTACAACACGGGCAACCCAGGTTCAATTCCTTTACTGTCTATGCTCTCTTTGTGACCACGTGGGTTTCCTCCAGGTGCTCCAGTTTCCTTTCACATTCCGAAGATGCACGCATTAGAAGGTTAATTGACCACATGGGTATAATTGGGCAGTACAGGCTCATTGGGCCAGATGGGCCTGTTAGCGCACTGCATTTCTAAATAAAATAAATGTCAAACACCAGAGGATATAACTCTTAAGGTGGTGGTGGTGGGAATTATTGCAGGAGTACTGAAGAACAGAGGGTACATGTGTATGCGTACCCTCTATCAGTACATCACCAAGGTCTGGACTGATGAGAACATCCCACAGCAATGGAGAAATGCAAACATCATTACCATTTATAAGAACAAGGGTGACAAGGCCATCTGCGGCAATAGTAGGGGCATATCACTCCTTTCTGTTGCCGGAAAAGTCCTGGCTAAGGTGATGCTTCAGAGACTCATCAGCAACATCACAGAGTCAATGCTGCCTGAATCGCAGTGTGGATTTAGGAAGAACAGGAGTACGATCAACATGATCTTCACAGCCCGGCAGCTTCAGGAAAAGTGCTGGGAGCAACATCAAGACCTGTTTACAGCCTTTGTCAACCTCTCCAAAGCATTCAACACTGCAAAGAGTTCTTATGGGATGTCCTTCTCAGGTTTGGCTGTCCCGATAAATTTGTTAACATCCTCCGCCAGTTCCACGATGGGATGACTGCTCGGGTGACCATAGACGGACAAGAGTCCGAGCCCTTCCTTGTACGCACAGGGGTGTGTGCTAGCGCCAGTGCTCTTTAATGTTGTGTTACCAAGCTTCTCCACAACGAGATTGAAGACAGCAGCGGTGTGGCAGTGGACGTCAGATTAACCTCTTTGACATCAGGAGGCTCCATGCAACCACCAAGCTCCATAGAGATTGGGTCCTGGAGCTGCAGTATGCAGATGACTGCTCTTGTGGCCCATACTCCGGAGGGTCTTCAGACTGTCCTTGCTGTGGCGGTGAGAGCGTACAGCAGGATGGGGCTGACTGTCAATACCACCAAGACAGAAGTGGTTTGCCAATGGAGTACCAGTGTTCCATCCACTCTACCTGTCTTCACTGTTGGTGATCAAAAGCTGTCAGTAGTGCCATCTTTCAAATATCTGGGGAGCATTCTCTCTGAGGATAGCGGCATTGACAACAACATCCAGAGCCGCATTAAACAGGCATCAGCTGCCTTTGGGAGACTTTGGCGTAGAGTCTTTCAGAACAGGAGCCTTCGTTCCTCCACAAAGGTCGCCGTATACCAAGCGATCTGTGTCACCACCCTCCTTTATAGCTGTGAAGCTTGGGTAACCTACAGCCGTCACATCAAGTCCTTGGAGCACTTCCACTTAAGCTGCCTCCAGCGCATCCTGGGAATTACCTGGCGTGAGCAGGTGCCTCACACTGAAATACTTGTAAAGAGTATTGAGGCCATGATCACCCAGCGTCAGCTGCAGTGCCTGGGGCACGTGATAAGAATGCCCCCATGTCGGCTGCCCCGCAGAGTGTTATACAGCCAGCTACATCATGGTCGACGCTCAGCTGGAGCGCTATAAGGATCAGATGAAGAATGTTTTAAGGAAGTGCAAGATCAGACCCGAGGACCTGGAGGATGTTGCTGCTGACCGTACCACTTGGCGACAGCTGTGTAGGGACGGGGTTCGTATTCTGGAGATGGAAAGAACAACCAGAAGACAGCAGGAGAGAGCCAGGAGAAATGCAGCCATAGTTGCCACCACTACCACATATACATGTCCCACCTGCAACAGAGCTTGTGGGACCAGGATAGGATTGTATAGTCATCAAAGATCTCACCGTTAAAGGAGGGGACATCACCATCGGATTTCGATGGACAACCAAAGAAGTAGAATTTAAAGATGGCATGAGGGAAGTTGTCTTTTTCTTTTAAATTGCAGAGTGCTGTATGCGCCTGGAAGAGGTTACTGGGGTATTTGTGCAAGCGGATAGGTTGGTGGAGTTTAAGTTTAAGAGGATTTTACATTAGACACATGAAAAATGAAGGGAATGGAAGGATATACAGAGGGCAGTTAGTGTCAACTGCCATTAAAATCAGCTCAACATTGTGTCCAGTGCTATACTGTTGTATATACTAGTGCTGTACAGAAACCCGAAGGTTGGAGGAACAAAATCGCAGACTATGACACACACAAAATGCTCAAGGAACTCAGCAGATCAGGCAGCATCTGTGGAAGGGGATACAGAGTCAATGTTTTGGGCTGAGACCTTTCATCAGGACTCTGATTTACTCTGCCTTTTTGAGGTGTTGTCTTTGGAAGATGTCCTCGATGCTGGGGAGGCGAGTGCCCCCTCCCCTCATACCAGACGGTGATGCAACGAGCTAGGATGCTCTCCAGGGTACATCTTTAGAAATCTGCTAGAGTCTTTGGTGACATAGCAAACGCCCTCAAACTCTGAATGAAATGTAGCCACTGGCATGCTTTCTTTGTAATGGGATCAATATGTTGGGCCCAGGATCGATCTTCAGAGATGTTGACACCCAGGAACTTGAAACTGTTCACCCTTTCCACTGCTGATCCCTCTATGAGGACTGGTGTGTGTTCCCTCAACTTTCCCTTCCTGAAGTCCACAATCAACTCCTGGGTCTTGCTGACAATGAGTGCAAGGTTATTGAGCTGTTTTCTGCTGTCTATGCCTTTGTGCCCATTTCTCTGGTCGAGAGTCCTTGCCCCACATTGTGAACCTTCTCCTGTGTCTACAATTCCCCATCCAATTGGACCCCTCTGTCCAAGCCTCATACTCACTTTAAACATACTTATCATTAACTGCTGATGTGACATTGACGGTGCTCGTTCTGACCTGTTCCGCCCTGCACTAGGCTAAGGATTCACCCTGACTGCACCAAATCTGCTGACGAGGTTGGGGCTGTTGCGTTTTGATAATCTGACAGCTACCTTGCAGAAACTGAGTGGCAGTTCAGAGACAACAACCCACAACTCCCATGTTCATAATTGGATCTACGACCCCACCATTAAACATCAAACCTTTGTCTCCTAGGCACTTTCTGCTGTACCTACTCTGAGGCATCTGTTGATTCTACATGGCAGTGCTGCAAAGCAACGCCGCATCGCATGTCTGTGATAATAAATCTGATTCTGATTTACTCAGCAATTTCATTTCACTGGCATCTTCTCTCCAGCTTTAATGACCTTCAGCCCAGCACTGCCTACTTTTACCTTGATGACACGAAGCTGGGCGGCAGTGTTAGCTGTGAGGAGGACGCGAAGAGGATGCAGGGTGACTTGGATAGTTTGGGTGAGTGGGCAAATTCATGGCAGATGTAATTTAATGTGGATAAATGTGAAGTTATCCACTTTGGTGGCAAAAACAGGAAAACAGATTATTATCTGAATGGTGGCCGATTAGGAAAAGGGGAGGTGCAACGAGACCTGGGTGTCATTATACACCGGTCATTGAAAGTGGGCATGCAGGTACAGCAGGCGGTAAAAAAGGCGAATGGTATGCTGGCATTCATAGCAAGAGGATTCGAGTACAGGAGCAGGGAGGTACTACTGCAGTTGTACAAGGCCTTGGTGAGACCACACCTGGAGTATTGTGTGCAGTTTTGGTCCCCTAATCTGAGGAAAGACATCCTTGCCATAGAGGGAGTACAAAGAAGGTTCACCAGATTGATTCCTGGGATGGCAGGACTTTCATATCATGAAAGACTGGATGAACGAGGCTTATACTCGTTGGAATTTAGAAGATTGAGGGGGGATCTGACTGAAATGTATAAAATCCTAAAGGGATTGGACAGGCTAGATGCAGGAAGATTGTTCCCGATGTTGGGGAAGTCCAGAACGAGGGGTCACAGTTTGAGGATAAAGGGGAAGCCTTTTAGGACTGAGATTAGGAAAAACTTCTTCACACAGAGAGTGGTGAATCTGTGGAATTCTCTGCCACAGGAAACAGTTGAGGCCAGTTCATTGGCTAGAGGGAGTTAGATATGGCCCTTGTGGCTAAAGGGATCAGGGGGTATGGAGGGAAGGCTGGTATAGGGTTCTGAGTTGGATGATCAGCCATGATCATACTGAATGGCGGTGCAGGCTCGAAGGGCCGAATGGCCTACTCCTGCACCTATTTTCTATGTTTCTAGATAAGTCCATGGTTTCAACCTCATCTTGACTCACAGTAATGATTCCTTCTGTCTTGACTCAATTGGCTCCCATGGCTCTTGGTATTGTCATTGAGTCACAGAGTACCACAGCACAGTAACAGGTTCTTCATTCCATCTCATCCATGCCGAACTGTTATTCCACCTAGTCCCATCGACCTGCCCCTAGACCATGTCTCTCCAAACCCCTTCCATCCATGTATTAATCCCAATTTCTCTGAAATGTTGAAATCAAATTTGCATCCACTATTTCCACTGGCAGCTCGTTCCACACTCACACCGCCCCTGAGTGATGGAGTTCCTCCTCAGGTTCCCCTTAAATACTTCACCTTTCCTCCTTAACCTATGATCACTCGTTCTAGTTTCACTCAACCCCAGTGGAAACAGCCTGCTTGTAATTGCCCTATCTATACCCGCCAATGAATTAAACCAGTCTCGGCCCAAAACATCAACTGTTTATTCATTTCTGTAGATGCTGCATGACTTGCTGAGCTCCTCCAGCATTTTGTGTGTGTTGCTCTGGACTTCCAGCATCTGCAGAATCTCTTGTGTTTGAAATCTATAAGGATGCAGCTCAGAATATTTTAAAACTTTAATCCAACATTTAATGGAACTTAGATTACCAATATCTTTAATATCTGCACTGTTCATGAATTGTATAGGTATATTACAGTCACTCCCCCACTCCAACAGCAAGAACTTTATCGGTATGAATACTTTCCAAGCCATGGCATTTGGATATGCATTTAACTGAGCAAGGAAAGGGTTTTTAACTCAAGGTAGAGTGAAAGTTAAATATTTCAAGCAATCTTTTAGCATTCCATTGTTTCTATTGATGTTGATATTTCATTAGTCTTCTTTCCCCTTTGAACATTTAGCTTTTTGCCAAAATAAAGTCAACCAGACCGCACCTATCACAGATGAGATCTTATTAAATCCCACTGTAAAATGCAGCCCTTAATTCAACGAGAGGTTAGCTTCCAGCATTATATGGACTTATCACTGTTTGTATGACTGGTAAACACAAAATAATCTGCAGATGCTGGAGTCAAAGCAACACTCACAACATGCTGGAGGAACTCAGCAGGTCGGGCAGCATCCGTGGAAAAGATCGGTCGACGTTTCAGGCCGGGACTGATTCCCATCTGATCTTCAGGTAATGATTAAATTTATTCTTTTCACATCCCAAATAATCGTGCTTACATGCTAAGTATCATCTGACTCACTTCGCTTTTGGGTTTAAAAGCACATTTTGCTCCATCATTTCCTCTTAACTCAAATGTGTGACAAAGGGAATAATCATCAAGCTCTTTACTGCTCTACTCTTGAATACTGCCACAGGAAAGCAGCATCACGACCTGGTATGGAAACGCCAATGCCTAGGAACAGAAAAGTCCACAGAAACTGATGGAGACAGGCCCGCCCATCACAGGCAAAGTCCTCCCCACCATTGAGCAGATTTACAAGGAGCCCTGCCACACGAAAGCAGCATCCATCATCAAGGACCCCCCACCACCCAGGTCATGCTGTCTTCTCACTACTACCATCAGGCATGAGGTACAGGAGTCTTTAAGTCAAACACCACCAGCTTCAGTAATAGTTACTACCCTGCAACCATCAGGCCCCTGAATCAGTGTGGATAATTTCACTGACCTCAACACTGAACTGATTCCACGATCTACGGACTCACTTTCTACAACTCATATTCTCAGCATTACTTACTTACTTTTAAAAAATTATTATTAGTACAATTTATCTGCTTTTGCACGTTGTATGTTTGTCAGTCTTTGTTATGTTGAGTTTTTCATAAACCAATTGTATTCCTTTATTTCCCTGTAAATTCCGACAAGAAAATGAATCTTCAGATAGTATATGGTGATATATACATTGAAATTTACTGTTCTTTACTTGGCAACTTCAATGAGGCATGATATTCAAAATGGGATTAAATAGAATATTTTTCTCCTCAGCAAACCAGTATTATGTAATCCATACTTGCAGACTCGGTTACGAGATAATTCCTAGTACTCAGGTACGAAAATATCACCCTGTACCGTTATCATGTCCAAGAGAATGTATGAGTATGTCAGAGACATACCTATAGCAAGTACGAAGAGATTTCACCAGAAATAATAGCACAGTCTTTGTTGAGTAAAAATTGTAGCTCTTCCAAATAAAAGGCATCAAGCCACTAATTTCCTCCCTCACATGCAAAATAATTAGCATTCCGTCAGCGAACTCTTGGTCTTTTTTATTTCCTGTGTGTTGCTTTGTTCAATTGGCAATTGGGTTGGATTTCAGCTGTCTGTTAAGGGCTTATAATTTTCTCAAAGGCTGGTAATTAAATTCACTGAACAACGAGCCACTTCAAGGCAAGGTACAGTTCGTACTGGGTACAAAGGAAATTACTATCAGCTATTATTGTGCTCGCCTTGGCTCCTGATCACGTTTCAAACATATAAACAGTGTCAGAAAAAGCAAAAGAAAATACTTTAGGGATATTTTTAGGATCCTAATGCAATTTTGGTTGTGCTGTTATAAATTCTGATGGTTTTTAAATCAATGTAAAGTCAATAAAATAAAGCAGAGCTGCATAGTGACCAAATTTATCATTCTACACTCAGTGGCCACTTTATTAGGTCACCTGCTCGTTAATGTAAATATATAACCAGCCAATCATGTTGCAGCAACTCAATGCATAAAAGCATACAGGCATGGTCAAGAGGTTCAGTTGTTGTTCAGACCAAACATCAGAATGGGGAGGAAATGTAACCTAAGTGGCTTTGACCATGGAATGATTGTCGGCACCAGATGAGGAGGTTTGGGTATCTCAGAAACTGCTGATCTTCTGGGATTTTCACACACAACAGCCTCCAGAGTTTATCGAGAATGGTGCTAGAAACAAAAAAAATATCCAGTGACCGGCTATTCTGTGGGAAAAAATGCCTTGTTAATGAGAGAGGTCAGAGGAGAACGGCCAGACTGGTTCAAGCTGACAGGAAGGCAACAGTAAATCGAATAACCACGCGTTACAATGGTGGCGTGCAGAAGAGAATCTTTGAATGCGCAACACATCAAACCTTGAAGTGGATGGACTATAACAACAGAAGACCACGAACATGGCCACTTTATTAGGTACAGGAGGTAAATGTGGCCAGGTTCTACCCCATCAGGAGAGCTGTGGTGCTCATGTCCATGTCTGTTGTGACATCCTTCCTATTCAATAGTAACCAGAAATGTACCATAGTGGTGTTGGATGTTGGGATTCAGAGTTCTTAAATACTGGATCATACAAATGATACCATAGAAGGCTATTCTGTAGTGTCCAAGAAGATTGGCACACAGATGATAGAAAAATGGAGGGCGATGTAGGGAAGGTTAGATTTATCTTGGTGTAGGTTAAAAGGGCCTGTAATGTGCTGTAATATTCTATATTCTATGTGACCAAGATGACTGTGCTGTTTGACCCCATTCCAGCTCTTGGTCCTCAGCCCTTCATTGTCCCGTCTTTGTACCTTTTAAACATCAAAACGGCTTCTTCATTACTTTGTCCGTTGAATGCAAGCCCTTAAAAGTCATTGCCATGTAATCCTTATGTGTGTTCCTGTCTTCTCTGACCTTTGTCTTTTTTCTTTTCCTTGAATATTCTAATTCTTATATTGTCAAGCATCTAATGTTTAAAGGGCACACCAGAAAAAGGAATTACTGAACAGGAAACTTAATCTTTCGTTCTTTTAACTTTGGTTCGGTACAGGGAGCATGTGCAATATATTTTAAAATATAGATTTAGCTTTTGAAAAAAATTAGACATGGCACGCATGCTGCTCAATAAAATTCTGCTGAATTCAGTATGTCAGCTAAAATTAATAGCGAGAATAATTTCTGAGAAAGATCTTTATTGTTCTTAAGGGGGAGAAGCTGGCCACCCTAACCAGGTCTGGCTTACTCACTTCACACATACATGACGGAATATGAACTCTTACTGCCCTCTGAAGTGGCAAAGAAGTCACCCAGGCATTAAAGCCCACCTGACATGACAGGTTTGCAAGGCAACAGCATAGTCAATAAAGCAGCCTTGGCAACGGGGGTATAAAGGTTTAGATTATAAATTACTTCATTTCAATCAAGAACAGAAATTATACAATAAAGGCAGTTTGATTTGGAATTACCATAAGACCGTAAGACAAAGGAGCAGAAATAGGCCATTTGGCCCATCAAATTTGCTCTGCCGTTCCACCAAGGCTGATTAATTATCTCACTCAACCCCCTTTCTCCTGCCTTCTTCCCAAAACATTTGACACCTTTACTAATCAAGAAATAATCAACCACCCCTTTAAACATACTCAATGCCCTGACCTCCAGAGCCACCTGTAATAATTAATTCCACAGATTCACCACCCTCTTTCTAAAAAAATTCCTCCTCATCTCTGTTCTAAAGGGATTCTGAGGTTGTGCCTCTGGTCCTAGACTTCCTCACACTATGCCACAATTATGACTAAACAATATTGCAAAATGCTGGCCGGTAGTGCAGTGGCATCCGCACTGGACTTCGAGGTGAGAGGTCTCGGGTTCGAATCAGGCTGGCTCCTTGCACATTTCCCATCCACACTGGGTCGAGCATCAAACTAACAACTCGGCCTCATAAAAAACAGACAAATGCTAAGGAAATGGTAAGGCTGCCACCCATTGCATCACAAGGCACAGAGACAGAAAAATAAAATCTGCAAATAACACGTCCTGGAAGGAAGTACCTACAATGACATAGCACATGCTTCTGTGGACTGCCAATCCCTCGAACAGTCCTTGGAAAATTCCTGATTCTGTGGAACAGCCATCTCCAAAATAGAAACATAGAAACATAGAAAATAGGTGCAGGTGTAGGCCATTCGGCCCTTCGAGCCTGCACCGCCATTTATTATGATCATGGCTGATCATCCAACTCAGAACCCTGCACCAGCCTTCCCTCCATACCCCCTGATCCCCGTAGCCACAAGGGCCATATCTAACTCCCTCTTAAATATAGCCAATGAACTGGCCTCAACTGTTTCCTGTGGCAGAGAATTCTACAGATTCACCACTCTCTGTGTGAAGAAGTTTTTCCTAATCTCGGTCCTAAAAGGCTTCCCTTTTATCCTCAAACTGTGACCCCTCGTTCTGGACTTCCCCAACATCGGGAACAATCTTCCTGCATCTAGCCTGGCCAATCCCTTTAGGATTTTATACGTTTCAATCAGATCCCGCCTCAATCTTCTAAATTCCAACGAGTACAAGCCCAGTTCATCCAGTCTTTCTTCATATGAAAGTCCTGCCATCCCAGGAATCAATCTGGTGAACCTTCTTTGTACTCCCTCTATGGCAAGGATGTCTTTCCTCAGATTAGGGGACCAAAACTGCACACAATACTCCGGGTGTGGTCTCACCAAGGCCTTGTACAACTGCAGTAGTACCTCCCTGCTCCTGTACTCGAATCCTCTCGCTATAAATGCCAGCATACCATTCGCCTTTTTCACCGCCTGCTGTACCTGCATGCCCACTTTCAATGACTGGTGTATAATGACACCCAGGTCTCGTTGCACTTCCCCTTTTCCTAATCGGCCACCATTCAGATAATAATCTGTTTTCCTATTTTTGCCACCAAAGTGGATAACTTCACATTTATCCACATTAAATTGCATCTGCCATGAATTTGCCCACTCACCCAAACTATCCAAGTCACCCTGCATCCTCTTAGCATCCTCCTCACAGCTAACACTGCCGCCCAGCTTCGTGTCATCCGCAAACTTGGAGATGCTGCATTTAACTCCCTCATCCAAGTCATTAATATATATTGTAAACAACTGGGGTCCCAGCACTGAGCCTTGCGGTACCCCACTAGTCACTGCCTGCCATTCTGAAAAGGTCCCGTTTATTCCCACTCTTTGCTTCCTGTCTGCTAACCAATTATCCATCCACATCAATACCTTACCCCCAATACCGTGTGCTTTAAGTTTGCACACTAATCTCCTGTGTGGGACTTTGTCAAAAGCCTTTTGAAAATCCAAATATACCACATCCACTGGTTCTCCCCTATCCACTCTACTAGTTACATCCTCAAAAAATTCTATGAGATTCGTCAGACATGATTTTCCTTTCACAAATCCATGCTGACTTTGTCCGATGATTTCACCGCTTTCCAAATGTGCTGTTATCACATCTTTGATAACTGACTCCAGCAGTTTCCCCACTACCGATGTTAGGCTAACCGGCCTATAATTCCCCGGCTTCTCTCTCCCTCCTTTTTTAAAAAGTGGGGTTACATTAGCCACCCTCCAATCCTCAGGAACTAGTCCAGAATCTAACGAGTTTAGAAAAATTATCACTAATGCATCCACTATTTCTTGGGCTACTTCCTTAAGCACTCTGGGATGCAGACCATCTGGCCCTGGGGATTTATCTGCCTTTAATTCCTTCAATTTACCCAACACCACTTCCCTACTAGCATGTATTTTGCTCAGTTCCTCCATCTCACTGGACCCTCTGTCCCCTACTATTTCTGGAAGATTATTTATGTCCTCCTTAGTGAAGACAGAACCAAAGTAATTATTCAATTGGTCTGCCATGTCCTTGCTCCCCATAATCAATTCACCTGTTTCTGTCTGTAGGGGACCTAAATTTGTCTTTACCAGTCTTTTCCTTTTTACATATCTATAAAAGCTTTTACAGTCAGTTTTTATGTTCCCTGCCAGTTTTCTCTCATAATCTTTTTTCCCCTTCCTAATTAAGCCCTTTGCCCTCCTCTGCTGAACTCTGAATTTCTCCCAGTCCTCAGGTGAGCCACTTTTTCTGGCTAATTTGTATGCTTCTTCTTTGGAATTGATACTATCCCTAATTTCTCTTGTCAGCCACGGGTGCACTACCTTCCTTGATTTATTCTTTTGCCAAATTGGGATGAACAATTGTTGTAGTTCATCCATGCAATCCTTAAATGCTTGCCATTGCATATCCACCGTCAATCTTTTAAGTGTCATTTGCCAGTTATCTTAGCTAATTCACGTCTCGTACCTTCAAAGTTACCCCTCTTTAAGTTCAGAACCTTTGTTTCTGAATTAACTATGTCACTCTCCATCTTAATGAAGAATTCCACCATATTATGGTCACTCTTACCCAAGGGGCCTCTCACGACAAGACTGCTAATTAACCCTTCCTCATTGCTCAAAACCCAGTCTAGAATATCCTGCTCTCTCGTTGGTTCCTCGACATGTTGGTTCAAAAAACCATCCCGCATACATTCCAAGAAATCCTCTTCCTCAGCACCTTTACCAATTTGGTTCACCCAATCTACATGTAGATTGAAGTCACCCATTATAACTGCTGTTCCTTTATTGCACACATTTCTAATTTCCTGTTTAATACCATCTCCGACCTCACTACTACTGTTAGATGGCCTGTACACAACTCCCACCAGCGTTTTCTGCCCCTTAGTGTTACGCAGCTCTACCCATATCGATTCCACATCTTCCCCGCTTATGTCCTTCCTTTCTATTGCATTAATCTCATCTCTAACCAGCAATGCCACCCCACCTCCTTTTCTTTCATGTCTATCCCTCCTGAATATTGAATATCCCTGATCTCCCATCCTTGGTCACCCTGGAGCCATGTCTCTGTGATCCCAACTATATCATAATCATTAATAACAATCTGCACTTTCAATTCATCCACCTTGTTACAAATGCTCCTTGCATTGACACACAAAGCCTTCAGGCGCTCTTTTACAACTCTCTTAGCCCTTATACAATTAGGTTGAAAAGTGGCCCTTTTTGATGCTTGCCCTGGATTTGTCAGCCTGCCACTTTTACTTTTCTCCTTACTACTTTTTGCTTCCACCCTCACTTTACACCCCTCTGTCTCTCTGCACTGGTTCCCATCCCCCTGTTGTGAACTAACCTCCTCTTGCCTAGCCTCTTTAATTTTATTCCCACCCCCCAACCATTCTAGTTTAAAGTCACCTCTGTTCTTGTGGACCGGATGCATCTGAAGTACTGCCTCTGTAAACTGGTCCATACTTACCACACTGCTCGTCTAAGAGTAGAACAATCCCTTTGGACTGACCATATTTCTAGTCCACCATTGTGTCTAAGGAAATGTAAAATAAAAACTGAAGACGTCAGAAGCACTCTACACATCAAGTGGAAAAGCTGAGGCTTTATAAGGAATTGGTCAGACTACACTTGGAATATTGAGAGCAGTTTTGGGCCTTGTATCTAAGAACCGATGTGCCAACATTGGAGATTCATGAAAATAGTCCCAGGAATGAAAGGGTTAACATACGATTTGAAGGGATTTTTTGTTTAGTCAGAGAACAGTAAATCAGACAGCTGTGGAGGCCAAGTCATTGCGTATACTTAAAGCAGGGGTCGATAGATTCTCAACAGTAAGGGGGTCAAAAGTTACGAGAAGGCAGGAGAATAGGGTTGAGAGGGATAATAATCAGCCATGATGGAATGGTGGAGCAGACTCAATGGGTCCAGTGGCCTAATTCTACTCATATGACTTATGATTCTATGGATGACCCTTCGTCAATATCTAGATGCGCGAGCCAACACTGGACAATAACATTGCTAGATTTGTTTTCATCTGAGTCATCAGTGCAATTTGACATCCATTAAGCTTCATCTCTTCCATTAAACAATTAAATCTCTGTTAACAAATGAGGCGAAGTATTTATGAATAAATCATTTCAGCACAAAAGTAGGGCTTATTGCCAATATGATACATTTCTCTGCCAATACTCTTCCGCAAACCCTCCTTAGCTTTTTGTTGCTACATACAGTTCACTATTTTCCATGAGTTATCTATGAAATATAGAAAAAAATACATTTCTTTGAGGTCAACTATGATTTAAACTAAAACAACTGAGCCACCAAATAAAATGCTGCTCCAGCGAGGAGAAAATTCTTCTCTTACTGCCCATACCCCATTTGCTGATGGAGATCTTGCCCCTTCTCTTCAAAAATATTTTGGTACACAGTGACAAACCTCCAAGAGGACCACAACCTTGTCGTAAGGTTTGGAGGTTTGCTTGCCTCAATGACCCGGAGAGCTATATTGGCTGGAGTCAGGGTCTTGTGCTTTGGCCCTTGGTAGTGCCACCCATGCCAAACAGGTCAAAGGGTAGAGGTCAGATTAAGAGTGGTTCACCAGCCCTCCAGGTTTGGGGATTCAGCTCAGGACTAACAACCCTGACTAGTTAAAAATAAAAATTGCTGCATAAACAGTAAGCTGTCTTAAATAGACAATAGATGCAGGAGTAGGCCATTTGGCCCTTCGAGCCAGCATCGCCATTCACTGTGATCATGGCTGATCATCCACAATCAGAATCCAGTTCCTGCCTTATCCCCATAACCTTTGATTCTGCTATCTTTAAGAGCGCTATCCATCTCTTTCTTGAAAGCATCCAGAGACTTGGCCTCCACAGCCTTCTGGGGCAGAGCATTCCATATATCCACCACTCTCTGGATGAAAAAGTTTTTCCTCAAATCCATTCTAAATGGCCTACCCCTTATTCTTAAACTGTGACCTCTGGTTCTGGACTCACCCATCAGCAGGAACCTGCTTCCTGCCTCCAGCGTGTCCAATCTCTTAATAATCTTATACGTTTCAATAAGATCCCTTCTCAGCCTTCTAAATTCCAGAGTATACAAGCCCAGTCTGGTGGTATAACAAGCAGCAACTAACTAACACAGTGACAAAGGAAGAATAACAGTTCAGCACAGGCTAGACGGGCTGAAGGGCTGTTTCTGTGCTATTTGCCAAGTTTGCTGTTACCCATTACAAGATTTAATAAATAAATAAACTCACCTCAAAAAAATACCAGCCTGGAGCCAAATGTCTAGGCAACAAATAACACACTAAGTGCTCATTTTAACAAGGACGAAGTAATTTATGCAAGTATGCGTGTGGATTCTTAATAACAACTCTGACCTTGGAGAGTGACTGATGGAATAGATTGCCTGCAGAAATACTTCGAACGCGACAAGCTAAAGGGAGTTTCTTGTCCTAGATTTCAGCCTTGACAAATAGAAAATTAGTAGAAAGCAGGATTGCAGTTTAGCTTCACTTTCAGAAAGGTGATTGTGTTTGAAAATGTAATAGTCCAAATATAGAGGTACTAGCGTGCAGCAATATAGGAGCCTTAAATGTGTAAATGGGCGTCCCTGCTGCATAAATAGACAAAGATAGTGATTACAGTTTGGCCAGTGATGAAATTGAGGGACACCTTTTGGGGAGAGAATGGCGGCAGGGGGTGTTAAACGGAAAAGTTTCTGGACAGGATTCGAGATGTCAATAGAGGGGAAATTAGGAATGAAAGGCATGAACAGACAAAGTCAGAGGAGTGGAGAGTTAGAAAGGTAGCAACAAATTATGGAAATTGAAAGTTACAAATGGCTTTGTGTAGCTATTGAATCAACTAGCGTGGGCATCTTTATAGCAAACGTTTCCTCCACTTGGGGAGTCTACCACGAGGAGTACCAAAGAGGAGTGCCAAAGTCTTGGGCACATAAATAGAGCTAAAGTGCTTAAGACCTTTGCTCAATACTGTAATAATTTTATGTATCGCACTGTACTGCTGTCACAAAAAAAATCATGACAAATGTGAGTGATAATAAACTTGATTCTGATGTGGGTCTTCATTGTGGACTGAGAGTGGGAAGGGGTCAGGGAGAGGGGAATCATGGTTGGGAAATGGGGAAGGGAGAGGGAAGCAGCAGAGAGACATTCTGTAATGATCAATAAACCAATTGTTTGGATCAAATGACCTTGGCTGGTGTCTCAGGGCTAAGTGCGTCTGCACCCGTGCCAACTCTCATCCCTGGCACTCCTCTGCCACCTGTCCCACACTCCCCCCGCAGCACTCCACCCCCACGGGGAAGAGGAATCAACATCTTAGGTCAAAACTCTGCACCAGTCCTGATGGAGGATTTTGACGTAAAACACCAACAATTTCACTCCTCCCCACAACAGATCCAGAGTCGGGATTGTGCTACTCGATCCACAGTTCCTACAGCAGTTTTTTTTAAATTGCTCAAGTTTCCAGCACCTGTATCTCCAAACAACCACCCAACCTGCTCTCGACTTCCAGCACTGGTCTCCTGGCCTTGCGGATATTGTGTCTTCAAATGCACATCCAACTCTCTAACATAGGAGTTTCTGCCTCGGCCACTCTTCTAGGTAGTGTTTAATATACCTCTACCACCCTGTGAGTGAAATCTGTACCATCTTCTCTCTAATGCTTTTCTGAATTGCTTTTGACCCCACCCACTTGCTCTGAGTATATTCAAGGCCAAGATATACAAGACTAACTTTATTCTATTTCACACATTCAAGTGAAATCCATCTTTTGCATCAATGGCCAACACAGTCCAAGGAAGTGCTGGGGGGGAGGGCAGCCTGCAAGTGTTGCCATGCCTCAGGTGCCAACATGGCATGCCCACAATTTACTAACCCGAACCAGTATGCCTTTGGAATGTGGGAGGAAACTGGAGCACCCGGAAGAAATCCATGCAGCCACAGGAAGAACATACAGGCTCCTTACCGACTACTGAACCCCCATTGCTGCTGCTGTAAAGCACTGCGCTACCGTGCCACTCTAGAGATGGGCACCAGAGTCCTGGGCACAGTGGACTTGAAGCCTAGGTTCACTCATCATCATATTGGACGGATGAGGCAGCATAGCTTTGAGCATTCTGATTCCATTTCTTATGTGCTAACAATGTGGAGGAACAAACAACTGAGAGGCAAACAAATACTCCAATTTTCAGAATAAATATGAAAGCTGCTATTAAATTAAACACAGCTAATAGGATGTTATTGCAATTCTATCAGCAACTGTTTAGATTATAGCAATTTAGTTAGAAATTATCTTACCCATGATTACAGTAAATGGTGTGCAATAAAACATTTGAGTGTGTATAAAAATACATTTAATAAAAGCGATTGGAAATTTGTAATAAAATAATATGCTGAAAATACTGAATAGCCCAGGCTGCATCTGCCACAAAAACAAAATTAACAGTCATATACAGTATGGGAAAAAGCCCTTTGGCCCATACATGTCCATGCTGACCAAGATATAGATTCAAGCTAATCTCGTTTGCCTGCACTTGGTCCACATCCCTCTAAGGGGAGGGGAGGGAACGTCGACTCAGACCGTGAGGGGCCTGCGTCGGGCATTTTCATGCCTTACAAGGCGCAGATTGGAAGTCTACGTGGGGCGCCACTCCTCGCACAGACTAGAGCAATGTGTGACTAAGTGCCTTGCTCAAGGGCACAAACACGCTGCCACAGCTGAGGCTCGAACTAGCGACCTTGAGATAACTAGACAAACGCCTTAACCACTTGGCCACGTCCCTCTAAACAGGGGGCTTATCAAACTTCTAAACACCATGGAGCCTTACCATTAACCAAGGGGTCCATGGACCCTAGTTTGGGAACCCCTGCTCTAAACTCTTGTCAACCATACATTGGCGCAATTACTTGTTAAATATATCCAAAGTATCTGCCTCAATCATTTCTTCTGGCAGCTGGTTCCATGATCTACCACCCATTTTGTAGAACACAGAAGAGTACTGCACAGTATGGGCCCTTTAACCTACACAAAGAACAATCTAACCCTTCTCATTTTTCATCCATGTGCCTATCTAACAGTCTCTAAAGCGCTCTTAACATATCTGCCTCTACCACCACCTGTCAGCATGATCCACACACCTACAATTCTGAGTAACAAACCACCACCATGTTTAAAATAAGTCCCTCCCCATTATCCTTTTCTCCAATCACTTAAAACCATGCCTTCGTACATTGGCCACTGCCAACCTAGGAAAAAGGCGCTGGTTGTGCCCTGTATCTATGCCTCTTATCATCTTATACATGTCTATTGTCACCTCTTATCCTCCTTTACTCCAAAGAGAAAAGCCTAAACTCACTCAATCTATTCTCATAAGACATGCTCTCTAATCCAGGCAGCATCCTGATAAATCTCCTTCGCACCCTCTCTAAAGCTTCCACATACTTCTGGCAATGAGGTGACCAGAACTCAACACAATACTCCAAGCGTGGTCTAGCCAGAGTTTCATATGCATTACCTCACAAGAAAAAAGTTGCCCCTCAGGTCTTTATCAAAGATTTCACCTCTCGCCTTAAAACTATGTCCTATAGTTTATAAACAAGAGAAAATGTACAGATGCTGGAAATCTGAGCAACACACCCAAAATGCTGGAGGAACTTAGCAGACCAGGCAGCATCTATGGTAAAAAGAATAGTTGACATTTCGGGCTGTTGCTCCTATAGTTTATAATTCCCCAGCCCTGGTGAAAATGCCCTATCTATGCTCCTTATGATTTAACACATCTCTCAGTCACCTACTCCGCATGGAATAAAAACCCAGCCTGTCTAACCCCTCTTTTATAACTCAGGCTCTCAAGTCTTGGCAACATCTTTGTAAATCCTTTTCCAGTTTAATCACATCTTTCCTGTGAGACAGAAACCATTAATGAGCCACGACTAGAAAGCACACCAATGCCTCTTCTTCCTCAGGAGGTTTAAGAAAACTGGAATGTCCGTGTTGACCCTAATCAATGCACCACAGAAAAAATCCTATCTGGATGGTTATCAGCTTGGTACAGCAGCTACTCTGCAAGAAACTTCAAAGAATTGTTGCCATGGATCAGCATGTCACAGAAACCAGCCTCCCCTCTGTGGACTCTGTCTATAATTCTTGCTGCCTTAATATAGCAGCTAACATAATCAAAGAGCCCACCCACCTGAGGCATTCCGTCTTCTCCCATCTTCCATTCTTCCACCAGGCAGAATATACAAAGCCAGAAAGCACCAGGCTCAAGGATAGCTTCTGCCCCATTGATACAAGACTATTAAATAGTTCCTTAGTATGACAAGTTGGACTCTTAACCTCGCAATTTACATCATGATCTTGCATCTTATTGTTTACCTGAACTGCACTTTCTCTGTAGCTGTTACACTTTATTGTTTTACTTTGTTCTACCTGATGTCGATGTTGTTGGTGATGAAACACATCAACTCCAGCCTGAGAAACATCTTGGATCCACTCAAATTTGCCCACCAACACAGCAGATGCCATTTCATTGGCTCTTCACTCAACCTTGGAACATCCGGACAATGAAGATGCATACATCAGGAGGCTCTTTATCATCTATAGCCTCAGCATTCAACACTATCATCCCCTCAAAACTAATCAACAAGCTTCAAGACCTTGGCCTCAATACCCTTGTGCAATTGGATCCTCAAATTCCTCACTTGTAGACCCTAGTCAATTCGGATTGGCAAAAACATCTCCTCCATTATCATAAGATCATAAGGTATAGGAATAGAATTAGGCCATTCGGCCATCGAGTCTGTTTCGCCATTCCATCATGGTTGATCCTGGATCCCACTAAAACCCATACTACCTGCCTCCTCGCCATATCCTTTGATGCCCTAATCAATCTTAGGAAATTAATCAACTGCCGCCTTAAATATACCCACGGACTTGGCCTCCACTGCAGTCTATGGCAGAACATTCCACAGGTTCACTATTATCTAGCTAAAAAAATTCCTCCTTACCTCTGTTCTATTTGAGGCTGTGCCCTCTAGTTCTGGATACCCCCACCATTGGAAACATCCTCTCCACATCCACTCTATCTAGTCCTTTCAACATTCAGTAAGTTTCAATTGGATCCCCCTGCATTCTTCTAAATTCCAGTGAGTACAGGCCCAAAGCTGCCAAACACTCCTCATATGTTAACCCCTTCATTCCTGGAATCATTCTCGTGAACCTCTTGTAGATTCTCTACAATGACAACACATCCTTTCTGAGATATGGGGTCCAAAGTTGTTGACAATACTCCAAATGCAGATCAGCACAGGTGCACCTCAAGGTTGTGTGCTTAGCCCCCTGCTCTACTTGCTTTACACTAATGACAGTGAGACTAAGCATGGTTCCAATGCCATATTTAAGATTGCTGATGATACCACTGTCGTTGCCGTATCAAAGGTGACGATGAATCAACATATAGGAGGGAGATTGTAAATCTGGCTGAGTGGTTCCAGAACAACAACCTCTCACTCAACATCAGCAAGACCACCTTAGGAGCTGATTATTGACTTCAGGAGGAAGGAACCAGAGATCCACGAGCCAGTCTTCATCGTAGGATCAGAGGTGGAGAGGGTCAGCAACTTTAAATTTCTTAGTGTTATCATTTCAGAAAGTAGTGGATACAGCTCAGTCCATCATGGGGAAAGCCATTGAACACATCTACAAGGAGCGCTGTCACAGGTAAACACCATCCATCATGAAGGACCCCCACTACTTAGGCCATGTTCTCTTCTCACTGCTGCCATCAGGAAGGTATTACAGGAGCCTCAGGACCCACACCACTGGGTTCAGAAACAGATATTACCCCTCAACCATCAGGCTCTTGAACTAAAGGGGATAACTTCACTCAAGTTCATTTGAACTGTTCCCGCAACCTATGGACTCACTTTCAAGGACTCTTCATCTTATGTTCTCCGTATTTATTGCTTATTTATTCTTATCCAAAACTCACTTCAGTGAAAACAACAATTCTATGATCTGGTCTAAATATTTCTTACTTGTCATAAATGTGTCCTCCAAGAGGACCACAACCTTGTCATGGTTTGGAGGCTTTTGTGCCCTATGACCTGGAGAGCGACGTTGGCTGGAGTCAGGGCTCTTGACCGATGCCAAACAGACCAAAGGGTAGAAGACAGAGTAAGAGTGATCCACTGGTTGGTCTTCCTGGTTCGGGGGTTCTGCTCAGGGCTGACAACCCTGACTGATAAAACAAAACTGTTACGGAAACAGCAATGAAGAACCCTACATCTGAGTGCAATGGTATTCCTGAGTCTCCAGCTGGGACTTGCGACCGACAGTAGTAAAAACCCAGAGGAAGCCCTGAACACCTCCATAAACGAAGGACCTTCATTGCCACTTTAAACACCACCAGGGTAACAGGCAGTAAGGTAATCGTATGATTCCACTTCCCCTCTTACAGCATGTTCTGCACATCAACCACTGTTCAACAAAAACCAGCTCTTAGATCCCCTTTAAAATACCTTCCCTCTCAAATGAGTTCTATTCCCTCTTGTTTCTGATAAAACTGTGACTCTGGGTCTCAGCCTGAAACGTTGACTGTCCGTTTCCCTCCATAGATGCTGCCTGACCCGTTAAGCTCCTCCAGCATTCTGTGAGAGACGCTATGACTTGAACCAACCACTGCCCTGGAAAGGAGCAGGGAATTACCATGCACCAAGCTACACAGACAGAGGGGGAGAAAATCAAGGTTACCAAGGCAATGAGCCCTATAGGTAAGATCAAGTCTTTTTAAAATTATAAAGAGTTTATACACTTCTTTTTTGTGCTCACCGTTCCCCAAACTCGAGAGCTAATACACTCAGTAGCCTCTGTATTAGTACAGAAGTGGAACCCAGTGTGGGCTTCTGCTGCTGTAACGCATCTGCTTCAAGGTTCAACGTGTATTCAGAGATGCTCTTCTGCATACCACTGTTGTAATGTGTGGTAATGTGAGTTACTGACACCTTCCTGTCAGCTTGCTCCAGTCTGGCCATTTTCCTCCGAACTCTCTCATTAACAAGTCATTTTCACCCACAGAACTGCTGCTCACTGGATTTTTTTTGTTTTTCACACCAGTACTTGGAAACTCTAGACACTGTTGTGCATGAAAATCCCAGGAGATCAATAGGTGCTTAGATACTCAAGCCACCCCATCTGGCACCAATATTCACTCCACTGTCAAAGCCGCTTAGATCAGATTTCTTCTCCATTCCGATGTTTGGTCTGAACAACAACTGAACCTCTTGACCATGTCTGCATGCTTTTATGCATTGAACTGTTGCCAGATGATTGGCTGATTAATGAGTAGTAAGGTGTACCTAAAAAAGTGGCCATTGAGTGTATAACAACTGATCTTTGCAAAGTACCGCAACCAGTTGTAGTCACTTTTTCCATGCTTTTATCTGTTTTCTTTGCCACTCAACCTCAACTTTTTAAACCAGTTCACCGTACTATTTAGGTAGAGCTTTTTCTATACATTTGAATGTTTATAGCCTTGATCTAATTGCAGAATGCTGCAATGTCTCCCACTCATCAGCCCTGTCACAGATGAAAAAGGAACACTTCTGCCCTGCCAGTTACAATACTTGTGCGAGCTTAACCAATGTGAAGGAAAAATAAATTAGTTATCAAATACCTCTTTGAACAATATGCATCCATTATACAAGGAAACCACTTCACCCACATTACAGAGCCCGAAGTGGAGCTAAAGGCATTACTTAGCTTCACGGTGAACTAAAAAGGTTCTTTGATTCATAGAACAGTACAGCACAGTACCTGCACACGATGTATTGACGTTTTAACCTACTTTGAAATTAATCTAACCCTTCCCTCCCAACAGCCCTCCATTTTTCTATCATCCATATGCCCATCTAAGAGTTAAATGTCCCTAATTAATCTATCTCCACCACCATCCTTGGGCAGGGTTCCATGCATCCACCACTCTTTGTGTAAAAAGCTTACCTCTGATATCCCCCCCCCGCCATATTTTCCTTGAATCACCCTAAAACTATGCCCGAGTTAAGGTGACTGACTATCCATTCCCCTCCACAGAGGCTGCCTGACACGCTGAATTCCTCTGGCATTTTGTGTGTGTTGCTTCAGATTTCCAGCAGCTGCAGTTTCTCTTCTGCCTTTGCCTGTTACAGAGGGGGAGCGTGTGGGGTCTTTGAGCAGGTTCAGTTATGCCCCCTAATTCAAGTCTGACAGATGTATTGAATTTATTCAAAGGAGAATCTGAATGAATCAAGAAATCATTGAGGGACGGCGCCATGGCACAGTAATCACTGATTAGTGTTCGATTCCCATCCCTGCCTGTAAGTTTGCATGTTCTCCTCATGACCACGTGGGCTTCCTCCACATTCCAAAGACACACGGTTAGGGTTAGTGAGCTGTGGGCTTGCCGTGCTGGCAGCGAAGCATGGTGACGCTTGTGGGCAGCCCTCAGATTGTGTTGGACGTATCTCACTCTATGTTTTGCTGTACATGTGACACTATATCCCTGTCCAGTTTGTGAAATCCTGAATTATGTGCAATCATAGGTTAAACGGTAACTGATAACCGTTCCGTTAATTATAGTCATACAACATGGAGACTGGCAACAAATGAAACTGTGAGTCTTACTTCTGAAGCCCAGATCATCAGTTAAGTAATGGCTACCCACCAGGAACACATCATTACTTTGTGTGCACAACCTGGCAGCTTCTTTTTACAAGTATATCAGCAGAAGTCTGAAGTAATTATCTTTCAACAAAAAAAGTGACAGGCTTCTTTGCCTGTGGGTTTTTTGTTCTGCCTCATTTGTGAAGATCTTTATTATACCCCACAGCACAGACTTTACGCCCATTCATCATGGCTGGCTTTCTGAATCAATGCACAGTATTTATTAATACTTTCAGTGAGACAAACAACACAGCACTGAACGAGGAGGTTAACGATTTTATTTTTCAATCAATATCAATCAGATTTGAGTCCTTGACCCTGCTACAGATGTATGGAACATCACAGCAGTACAGACAAAGGATAAAGCACCAGAGGTTCTGCGAGGTAGTGGTCATCTTACTGAACTAGTAACCTCAATACCCAGATAACAACATGGAACTGAGAATGCAAATCGCTGCCACCTCTGAGATATAACTCATCAGTAATGGCAATTGTAATTGCTGTAAAAAAAAATAATGTGTTCCCTTCCTCCATCCTGCCCAAACCAGATTCCAACTCATGGCAGTAAGACAGACTGGTGGGTGGCATGGCAATGTAATCGATTTACAGCGGTAGTAATCACCAGTCGGAATTCGATTTCTGCCACTGTGCATAAGGAGTTTTTACGTTTTCCTCGTGTCTGTATGGGTTTGCTGAGTGCTCCGGTCTTCTCCCACGTTCTAAAGATGTACAGGTTAGGGTTAGTAAGTGGTGGGCATGTAATGTTGGCACCAGATGAATGTTTGCAGTTGCGGCTAACCTCAACACAATCCCCAGACTGTGTTGGTCATTGACACAAAGACTGGATAAACAATAATCAATGGATAAACAAGTGACAAATAAAACTAATCTTTAAATCGTTAAATGTTCAGGAAAATATGCCAACAAGACAGCAAAGCAACATCCTCTCGAGACAATGAACAGCATCCCAATGCTGCCCAGAATACACACATGAATAAACTAAATCCACTCAAGTAGTGATGACTGAGTAACTTCTCTGTGGTGGTACTGCAAGTGAACTCTGCTTAGTTCAAAGTGCATTAAAGGATCTGCACAGTTCTAAGGGTAAAATTCCAAAGATGCACAATGCTTTGAGAGAAAACTTCTCTTTACCCCAGTTCTGAGGTTGTCACTCACTTACCAAGACTACAATTTCCGAACATAGACTCTACAACTCAATACACACTCTGTAGTCATTTCATTAGATACACCTGAACATTACTGCATACATCCAATTGGCCAATCATGTGGCAGTGACTCAATGCATAAAAGCATACAGGCATGGTGAAGAGGTTCAGTTGTTGTTCAGACCAAACATGCAGAATGGGGAAGAAATGTGATCCAAGTGATTTTGACTGTGGAATGATTGCTGGTGCCAGACTGGGTGGTTTGAGTAGTTCAGAAACTGCTGAACCTTTAGGATTTTTACACACAGCTGTCTCCAGAGTTTACAGACAATGGTGCATAAAACAATAAAAAAAAATCCAGTGAATAGTAATTCTGTGGGCAAAAATGCCTTGCTAATGAGAAAGATCAGGGGAGAATGGCCAGGTTGGTTTAAGGTGACAGGAAGGACAGTAACTCAAATAACCACATGTTACAACAGTGGTGTGTAGAAGAGCATTGCTGAATGCGTGGTTAATGGATCAAAGAAGCGGTAGAAGTGGGTAAAATACAATGTTTGGAAAGGTTCAAGGATAGGTTTAGAGGGATATGGGCCAAAGGGCCTGTTTCTGTGCTGTGTGAATCTCTGGCTCTAACCCTGTTGAGCTGTAATCCTTTGGACATGTACCTACACCAACCTTTCCTTTGAACTACCTCAACCCAGGAATAATAGCCCCTTTTCCGATGCCATCACTCAGGCCATATTTCCTTGCTCTGACACCATTTGTAATTGATGATTATCTTTCGAGACTTGGCATATTCCTTAACCTGTGCCTGCAGCTCCTCACCTCACATTCTAACTCTGATATTGGCACTGATATGATCTATGACTTCCAGGTGTAAACCATCTCCCTCAAAGTTTTCTGCATCCACTCAGTGACTTCTTTGATTATAGCACCAGAAACCATATCCACTATAATTTCTGTATCTATTTTAAGAAGCAAAGAAGGGAATACTCACCAATCACTGATCTACAAGACAATAAGACATGGGAGCAGAATTAAGACATTCAGCCATCAAGTCTGCTCCGCTATTCGACCAAGGCTGATTTAATTTCCCTCTCAATCCCACTCTCTTGCCTTCTCCCTGTAATCTTTAATGCCCTTGTTAATCAAGAACCTATCAACTTTCACATTAAATATACCCAATGACTTGGACTGCTGTCTGTGGTAATGAATTCCACAGATTCACCACCCTCTGAACTCTGTTCTAAAAAGACGTCCCTTTATCCTGAGGCTGTGCCCTCTGGTTCATATTGGGATCACTCTATCTAGGCCATTCACTACTCGGTAGACCTCCTCGTTCTTCTAAAGTCTGGCGAGTAAGCCCAGAACCATCAAATGTTCCTCATATGTTAACACTTTCATTCCCGGGATAACTTCGTAAACCACCTCTCCAATGCCAGAACATGCTTTCTAAGATAAGGGTACCAAAACTGCTCACCATACTCCCAGGATGGTCTGACCTGTGCCTTATAAAGCCCTAACATTACAGCCTTGCTTTTATATTCTAGTACTTTCAAAATGAATACTAACATTGCATTTGCCTTCCTCACCCTGACCTAACCTGCAAAGTAACCTCTAGGAAATCCTGCATGAGGACTCCCAAGTCCTTTACACGTGTAATTTCTGAATTTGCTTCTCATTAGAGAAAATATTCTTTTTTATTCCTTTTACCAAAGTGCATGACCATACACTTCCCTACACTGTATTCCATCTTCTATTTCTTCGCTCATTCTCCTAATCTAAGTCCTTTTGCAGGCTCCCTGCTGTTACAATACCACTTGTGCCTCCAACTATATTAGTGTTGTCTGTAAACTTGGCCACAAAGCCATCAATTCCATCATCCTGATATTAGTGGACCCAACACCCACTCCTATGGAACACCACAAATCACTGGTAGCTGACCAGAAAAGGCCCCCTTTATTCCCTGCCCCCCTTTGCCTTCTGCCAGTCAGCCAAACTCAAATAATCAGACATTACAACAGTGGTGTGTAGAAGGGCATTGTTGAGTGCACATCGAACCTTGAAGTGGGTGGGCTTCAGCAGCTGAACACCAAACAGGGTTCCACTTCAGTATCTAACAAAGCTTTCAGAGAATTCTGGTGCAACTACAATGCCTATAAAAAGTATTTGCCCTCCTTGGAAGCTTTCATGTTTTATTGTTTTACAACATTGAATTACAGTGGATTTCATTTGGCATTTTTGATACTGATCAACGGAAAAAGACTCTTTCCTGTCAAAGTGAAAACAGATCTCTACAAAGTGATCTAATTACAAATATAAAACACAAAATAATCGATTGCTTAAGTATTTACTCCCTTTAATATGACACACCAAATCATCACTGGTGCAGCTAACTGGTTTCAGAAATCACATAAATGGAGATCATCGTGTGCAGTCAAGGTGCTTCAACTGATTGTAGTAAAACTACACCTGTGTCTGGAAGGTCCAACTGCTGGTGAGTCAGTATCCTGGCAAAAACTACACCATGAAGACAAAAGAACACACCAAGCAACTCCGTGAAAAGGTTATTGGAAAGCACAAGTCAGGAGATGGATACAAGAACATTTCCAAGCCACTGAATACCCCTTGGAATACAGTTAAGTCAGAAGGAATATAGCACAGCTGTGAATCTGCCCAGAGCAGGCTGTCCTCAAAAACTGAGTGACCGTGCAAGAAGGGGACTAGCGAGGGAGGCCTCCAAGAGACCTATGACAACTCCGGAGGAGTTACAGGCTTCAGTGGCTGAGAAGGGAGAGACTGTGTATACAACAACTGTTGCCCGGGTGCTTCATCAGTCACAGCATCACGGGAGAGTGGCAAAGAGAAAACCACTGTTGAAAAAAACTCAAATGAAATCTCAACTCGAGTTTGCCAGAAGGCATGTGGAGACTTGAAGTCAGCTGGAAGAAGTTTCTATGGTCTGATAGCCATCAGGGCTAAATGCTACGTTTGGCGCAAGTTAAACACCATATATCATCAAAAACACACCATCCCTACCGTGAAGTATGGTGGTGGCTGCATCATGCTGTGGGGATGCTTCACTGCAGCAGGCCCTGGAAGGCTTGTGAAAGTAGAGGGTAAAATGAATGCAGCAAAATACAAGGAAATCCTGGAGCAATACCTGATGCAGCCTGCAAGAAAACTGCGACTTGGGAGAAGAATTATTTTTCAGCAAGACAATAACTCCAAGCATAAAGGCGAAGCTATACAGGAATGGCTTAAAAACAACAAAGTTAATGTCCTGGAGTGGCCAAGTTGGAGTCCAGACCTCAATCCAATTGAGAACTTGTGACTGGACTTGAAAAGAGCTGTTCACTCACAATCCCCATGCAATCTGACAGAGCTTGAGCAGTTTTGTAAAGAAGAATGGGGAAAAATTACAGTGTCCAGATTGCAAAGCTGATAAAGACCTATCCACACAGACTCAAAGCTGTAATTGCTGCCAAAGTTGCATCTACTAAATACTGACTTGAAAGGGGTGAGTAATTATGCATTCAATTATTTTGTTTAATAATTGTAATAAATTGAGACTAATTTGCAGAAATTTGTTTTCACTTTTGACATGAAAAAGTCTTTTCTGTTGATCAGTGTCAAAAAAGCTAAATTAAATCCACTGTGATTCAATGTTGCAAAACTTCTGCGGGGGGGGGGTGATACAAACAAGAGAAAATCTGCAGGTGCTGGAAGTCTGTGCAACACACACAAAATGCTGGAGAAACTCAGAAGGTCAGGCAGCACCTATGGAAAAAAAGTACAGTTGATGTTTCAGCCCAAAACGTTGACTCTAATTTTTTCCGGGGAGGGGGGTAATACTTTGTAGGCATTGTTAAACGTGCCTTTCAATCCATTAAATACCGTGTCCTACTCAAGGTCTTCTCTGAGGATGCCCCCCCCCACCCAAGGGAACAATCTTTGCACCTTCAATGCACTGACTCCAAGTACCTTCTTTGTTTGAGGATATGGCCCAGTCCATGATAGGTAAAGCCCCCCCCACCACTAAGCACAAGCAGTGTGTTGCAGGAAAGCAGCATCTCAACCATCAGGGGCTCTTGAGCCAGTGGGAATAACTTCACTTGCCCCATCACTGAACTGACCCCACAACATATGGACTCACTGTCAAGGGCTCTTCATCTCACGTTCTTGATATTTATTGCTTAGTATTATTGTTTTTCTTTTGTTTTTGCACCGTTTATTGTCTTCTCCACACCGGTTATTTGTCCGTCCTGTTGGGTGTGGTCTTTCATTGATTCTATTTTGTTTCTTGGATTTGCTGTGTATCCCCGCAAGAAAACATATCTCAGGATCATATATGGTGACATATACGTACTTTGATAACTAACTTATTTTGAAGTTTGGTAGAGCTGTAACAACAGAGGAACAACCCAGGATAAGAATTCAAATTCCTCCACCCTAAGTACTGAGGATCAGAAATTACAAAAGCCATCTTTTTCTGCAGAGCATTTAAAATATAAAAGTCTTGTACCACTTGCCCTGTTCTTGACCACTGAACTATAGAGTGTTTGCACCAGCCCTGATCTTACCAGACTACCAGGTGCAGTACCACACACACTCCATAGGTGGAGTATTGGGTTTATATACAATGTTTGCAATGACCGCAGCATTTAGCCACAACACAACTATGAGAGCAGTCCTTCAATGCTCCATATAGTTAACAGAATTAAAGAATAGATGACAAAATGTAGTTGCTTTGTCTTTGGTTATAAAAAGAATTATTAATACTCATAATTTGGTTATATTTCAATAATTCTCAATCAGAAACATTGCAAACATCTATATATCAAAGTCAAAATCCCACAGTTAAAGTTAACTTGTGTTGATTAAAGTGCCATTACGATTGGCTTTACTCTTTACCTTTCTCCCTGTGCAAGGACTTTGGTAGCTATTCAAGATCTACATTGCATTCCTTTCCCTGAAATAGAACATAGAACACTAAAGCACAGTACAGGCTCTTTGGCCCACAATGTTGTGTCAACCTTTTAATCTACTCTAAGATCAATATAACCCTTCCCTGCCACATAGTCCCCCATTTTTCTATCGTCCATGGTGCCTATCTATGAGCTTCTCAGATGCCCTGAACGTATCTGCCTCTACCACCACCCCTGGCAGGGTGTTCCACGCATTCACCAGTCTCTGTGTAAAAGAAAACCTTCTCCTGACATTCCCCCACACTTCACTTTCCTCCAATCACCTTAAAATTATGCCTCCTGGTATTAGCCATTTCTGCCTGGGAAAAAGTCTCCAGTTGTCCACTCAATCTATGCCTCATCATCTGTAATCATAGCAGTGATTTTGCTTCCCAAGTGTTCACGTGGGTAGAAACATCAAACCTTGGTTCCGACCAAAGAAACGAGTGAGAGAGTTTTAAGAATACAGAGCTACTCTTTGAGAGGAATGCTGGGTTGCAAGAGAATTGGAGAATAACCCAAGTGTATAGTTTCCAGTTGGTGCCATGATTTACTTGCTGATAAACTGAGGTTTCCTGATTAATGCAAATGATTACAGGATTACTGACTTCACTAGCTAATGCACTATACTTTTAACTCTCACGCTTATGATCAGAAACCATAACTTCGGCACAAATGGGTTCATTTCATAAGATCAGTTAGCAATGCATCCTGTTAAAGAACCCAGGAGCTTTTCAGGAGCCTGTCAGAATAAAAGGTAACGATAAACAAGTGTAGGGAACCCTGGTTTTCAAGAGATATTGAAGCCCTGGTTTAGAGAAAAAAAGAGGTGCATAGCAGGTATAGGCAAGTAGGAACATGGGGTGCTTATGGAGCACAAGAAATGTAAGAAAACACTTAAGAAAGAAATCAGGAGAGCTAAGAGAAGGCATAAGGTTGCCCTGGCAGACAAGGTGAAGGAGAATTCTAAGGGACTCTACAGGAATGTTAAGAGCAAAAGAATTGCAAGGGACAAAATTTGTCCTTTGCAAGAACAGGATGGTAATCCATGTGAGGAAGACGATCAAGGCTTGCAGAGGGATCTGCCATCAGCTGGAAAACTGGGCTGAAAAATGGCAGATGAAATTTAATGCAGGCAAGTGTGAGGTTTTGTACTTCGGTAGAATCAACCAGGGTAGGTCTTACACAGTGAATGGTAGGGCACTGAGGAGTGTGATAGAACAAATGGATCTGGGAATGCAGGTCCATAACTCATTGAAAGTGGTATCACAGGTAGACAGGGTCATAAAGAAAACTTTTGGAACACTGGCCTTCATAAATCAAAGTATTGAGTGCAGGAGATGGGATGTTATGTTGTCTTAGACGCTGGGGAGGCCTGACTTGGAGTATTGTGTGCAGTTTTGGTCACCTACGTACAGGAAAGATGTAAGCAAGGCTGAAAGAGTACAAGAGAAAATTTACAAGGATGTTACTGGGTCTGTAGGGTCTGAGTTATAAAGAAAGACTGAATAGGTTAGGACTGTATCCTTTAGAATGTATAAGACTGAGAGGAGATTTCATAGAGGTTTACAAAATTGAGGGGTATAGATTGAGTAAATGCAAGCAGGCTTTTTCCACTGAGATTGGGTGGGACTACAACCAGAGGTCATGGTTTAAGGGTGAAAGGTGAGGTTTAAGGGGAACATGAGGGGAAACTTCTTCACTCAGAGGGTTATGACAGTATGGAATAAACTGCCGGCAGAAGTAGTCCATGAGAGCTCGATTTCAACGTTAAAGAGAAGTTTGGAAAGGTGCATGGACAGTAGGGATATGGAGGGCTCTGGTCCCGGTGCAGGTCGATGGGAGCAGGCAGATTAAATAGTTTTGGCATTGACTGGAAGGGCCAAATGGCCTGTTTCTGCATGGTACATCTCTATGACTCTATTAAAATTCAAATACAAGTGCACGTTAATACAAAAAAGCCCAAGATGTACCACAACATAAAGAGTTACTGGCCTCAAGCCATCAAACTGATCAGCACCTCCACCCATTAACTCACACCACCACCGCTGCATACAGTACTATGCAAAAGTCTTGGGTACTGTATAGCTAGGGTACCCAAGACTTTTGCATAGTACTGTTATTTGTCAACATGGAGTGGAGAGCAAGTTCGTAAATCTGGCAGCAGCAAAGGATGTTGGGAATGGTGAGGGTGGACTGCTGTGGGAGGGGTGTGGGACTGGTGGCAGGGACAGGAGTGTAGCACGGGTGCAGACACACCCAGCTCTGAGACACTAGGCAAGGTCATTTGATTCCAAACAATTGACTTATTGATCATTACAGAATGTCTCTCTGGTGCTTCGCATTCCTTCCCCTCTCCCCTCTCTTTTCCCAACCATGATTCCTTTCTTTTTGCCCCCTTCCCACTCTCAGTCCACAATAAAGACCCATATCAGAATCAGGTTTAACAATACTCACATGTCATGAAATTTGTTTTCCTATTTGAAGCCGCAGTACAGTGCAATACATAAAATTACTGCAGTACTGTGCAAACGTCTTGGGCACCCAAGCTGTATATGTGTGCCCGAGACTTCTGCACAGTACTGTACACATCACTTACTGTCACTTTATGCACGTACAATCAGCCTGTGTATACAAGTTACCTGTACATTGTGTTTTCTAGGATTGCTTTCACATTTATATTTATTTTGTTTATTTTTAAATTGTGTTCTTTATATTTAGTGATTTTTTTAAAGCTGCATTAGATCCGAAGAATGACAATAAACAATCTTAAATCTAGATTTATGCAGTACAGTAGGGGGCTTTAGTCTTGCCAGCTCTGGGCAAAACAACCAAAGCAGGGAGCTGTACAGAACACCACTGGGATATACAGTAGGTTTTCATGTGGAAAGGAAACAGCAACGTTTAGTCCCTAGTCATGTCAGATTTGGCAAGGGTAATATTTCCCATTTAAATGGCAACGTTTAATCCCTGACTGTGGGATTGCAATACAATATAGACAGGGCAAAACTATTTCAGCCTTATTAATTTCAAAGTTCAAAGTACATGTATGTCACCATATACAACCCTGAGGTTCATTTTCTTGCGGGCATACTCAGTAAATCTAATGACCATAATAGAATCAATGAAAGACTACATCAGCTGGGCATACAAATTGGTTATTGGGCCTGTGCCAGGACAGTCCAAAACTGATCTCTCCTCATTATCCCTGCAGCTTTCCTCTTGCAAATGGTTTGTGTTTTTACTCACAAGTGGCTTTATTTTTCCTAATAACTCTTGACAATAATCAATACTCAACTCACTGAAATGTGTGGTAACTCACTCCGACGAAGACCAAGATGCACCAAAGTCAAAGTAAGTTTTTTTTTTAATCGAAGTACATATATGTCACTATATACCTTGAGATTAATTTTCTTGCAGGCATTTACAGCAAAATAAATAAATACAATAGAACTTATGAAAAACTATACATAAAGGCTGCCAAACAATGTACAAAAGAAAACAAATTGTGCAAAAAATATATACAGTGGATTCCTGCTAATTGAGTCATCAGTTAATTGGGGTAGTCGCTTACTTGGAAAACTCTTGAAAGAACAAAAACTAATTGAGAAAATAGCTGGGATTTCCTTCATTTATTTAGGACACTATGCCTTTTAATTGGGACAGGAGACTGTTGCCGAAGAGTTTCTAACCAGTGTTAGATTCATGCACTCGTATGGCTGTTAGACACTAAACCTTGCTTCGGGCAAACTGCTTTCAAATAGCACGAGTTGCCTGTGCTTGTGTTAAAAAAGCAACAATATTTGTCACTATTAGTTGGCAAGAAACAAGCAGTGAGACCAGAATTGTTCTGCTCTCTGCATTTTCAAGCATTCAGACTTGGAGATGCTAGAAATAGCCTGGGGTGAAAATGAAATGATTTTGCCACTTTAACAAGTTGGGAACTATGAAGAAGTCGAAGATATCGACAATCATTTTGAATGCTACAATGAAAATGAAGACATGGACAATGCAATCATCGATAGCACTGTATGAAGGCAGTCCATTATTTGCACTAGGTATCTGCATTGATTTTGTCCATCTACAGTCAGTGTACAGCAGCGAATGAACACTGGATTAATTCTTAGAAACTATTAGGAACTAATAGTTCTAGTTCAAGTTTATTGACATCTGATTGTACAGATATACAAATCAAATCAAACAAAACAATGTTCCTCTGGACCACTGTGCATCCACACAATATACATCTCACACAGCACAAAAACCAAAAATAGTACATTAAAAATCAGTAAGTAAAATCCAATTTAAAATGCATGTGATAAACACAGGAACAGCATGGCAAAGACCGCGACAGTTTGGCACGAGCAGTGTCTCAGGAGTCGCCAGTTAGTGTGCTGTTAAAAAATATAAATACACTCATCATACAATCACTTAGAGCTATAGTTTTAAAATAAGTGATTAGGGATTATAATTCCAATATTGTAAATGCTCACATTCCCCCCCTCCTTTATTTTTTATATTTTGTAAACAAAAGTACAGAATACAGAGCAGTCAGAGTTGTAAACACCTAAGCATAGCACAGGCGAATATTACTGTAAACAACTCGCTGTCCGAGTGACGAAACCTCAGTGGTGGCAGGGTATTCATTGCACAGTTAGTACGGTTTTATAGTAGCGTAGTAGTATTGGTAGGGTTCTAATTTGTTCTGTATTTCATTCAAATGTATAATTTGTTGCTCAAACAGTAGTGTGCTCTTTTTAACTATTTCCATGAAATTTTGGCTAATTGGGTCAGCCACTTAACTGGGCCAAAATGTACTTGTGTACATTTCTAATTAACTGGAATCCACTGTATAAATAAATAAAAAGACCTAGGAACTGAATTAGACCAGTCTATTGCTACTGTTCTGCCATTCCATTATGGTTGATTTATTATCCCGCTCAATTCCATTCTCCTGCCTTCTTCCCTAACCTGAGAACGAGTTGTAGAGTCCTTGCAAGTGAGTTGTAGGTTCAGTAGAACAAAGAACCAGTTCAATAGTACAAAGAGAAGCCACTGGAACATGGAATCCACCCACTTGTATGAAAATATTAACTTTGAACCAGACTGCATAGAAGTATCTCTACAACAGAAACGTTGATCACTTCACCAACTTCTCGATCTTTCGATGGGCATGCTCAGCTATTCCGATCGCCCTTTTTATAAATTTGTTCCAAATTTTTTAAATTTACTGGTATTGGATGTCTTTCTCACAAGCAATGAATCTTGAAAATTATTTTCAAATCATTTGTATTTTGGAAGAGTACAACTATAGACATTACTCTCAAAATTTACAAAAGTTAGTAATAGTGCAGGGTAATAGATACGAAGCAGGTTTTTATTTAAAAAGAGAGATCATCTCTGGATTGCCAACATTGCTAAATTAAACAACTATGAGTGCTCTTCCTTATTTGGCGTCTTAAATAACCACAGTAGAATGTGGGAGAATCTGTCATTAATAAATCCTGTAAGTTCAGAGAAAAAAATTCTACTCAAGAGTGTAAGCAGAATTTGGGACTTGCCACCACAGGGAAAAAGCTGAAGTTAATAAAAGTGGGTGGTAGGCCAGAAAAGGTTTTCACTGTTCCTCAGTACACGTGACAATAATAAATGAATTTACTAAGTGCATTTAAGAGACGGCAGCAGAAACAACGATAATCTGATGGGATAAGATAAAGATGCTTATATGGAGTATAAACACAGGTCTGACCAACTGGATCAAATGGCCTTACAATGTCCTGTTCTGAGGCCTCCATTGGCCAGGATCAACCATAAATAGTGCACCCTAGCTGCCTACATATATGCAAGCCAGGGCAGTATGATATGGAGAAAAAGCTGTTGCCAATCATTAGGGTCTCCTCTCCATGCAGCTGGTGAATTCAAAGGCATGGCAAAGACCGCGACAGTTTGGCACGAGCAGTGTCGCAGGAGTTGCCAGTTAGTGTGCTGTTAAAAAATATAAATACACTCATCATACAACCACTTAGAGCTATAGTTTTAAAAAAAGCAATTAGGGATTATAATTCCATTATTGTAAATGCTCACATTCCCCACATTCCCCCCCCCCCACTTTATTTTTATATTGTGTAAACAAAAGTACAGAATACAGAGCAGTCAGGGTTGTAAAGCATGGCTCTTTGGACCATACAAGTCAATGTTAATCTCCACAGCTGGACAAAAAGTTACCTTGCAAAGCTCAGCCTATCATAGTTTTAAAATTAAACACTTAATCAAGAATGGAGTCTTGAGACTTTCTACTACATATACGTGGTGGAGGGAGTACATTCAGATTGGAGGATTGTGACTAGTGGTGTCCCACGAGGATCTGTTCTGGGACCTCTACTTTTCGTTATTTTTATTAACAACCTGGATGAGGGGGTAGAAGGGTGGGTTGGCAAGTTTGCAGATGACACAAAGGTTGGTGGTGTTGTGGATAGTGTAGAGGATTGTCAAAGATTGCAGAGAGACATTGATAGGATGCAGAAGTGGGCTGAGAAGTGGCAGATGGAGTTCAACCCGGAGAAGTGTGAGGTGGTACACTTTGGAAGGACAAACTCCAAGGCAGAGTACAAAGTAAATGGCAGGATACTTGGTAGTGTGGAGGAGCAGAGGGATCTCGGGGTACATGTCCACAGGTCCTTGAAAGTTGCCTCAAAGGTGGATAAGGTAGTTGAAAGCTTATGGGGTGTTAGCTTTCATAAGTCGAGGAATAGAGATTAAGAGTCACAATGTAATGATGCAGCTCTATAAAACTCTGGTTAGGTCACACTTGGAGTACTGTGTCCAGTTCTGGTCGCCTCACTATAGGAAGGATGTGGAAGCATTGGAAAGAGTACAGAGGAGATTTACCAGGATGCTGCCTGGTTTAGAGAGTATGCATTATGATCAGAGATTAAGGGAGCTAGGGCTTTACTCTTTGGAGAGAAGGAGGATGAGAGGAGACATGATAGAGGTATACAAGATATTAAGAGGAATAGATAGAGTGGACAGCCAACGCCTCCTCCTCAGGGCACCACTGTTCAATACAAGAGGACATGGCTTTAAGGTGGGAAGTTCAAGGGGGATATTAGAGGAAGATTTTTTTACTCAGAGAGTGGTTGGTGCATGGAATGCACTGCCTGAGTCAGTGGTGGAGGCAGATACACTAGTGATGTTTAAGAGACTACTAGATAGGTATATAGAGGAATTTAAGGTGGGGGGTTATATGGGAGGCAGGGTTTAAGGGTTGGCACAATATTGTGGGATGAAGGGCCTGTACTGTGCTGTACTGTTCCATGTTCTATATTTTTGATTACATAAAAGCAGTGGTGCTTTCTAGCAAACTGTGCAGCCTCCTGTTACAGAAGAAATAAAAATAAAAATATGAAGGCAACATAGAATAATTTAAGAAACTGGGGCAAAAGAGTGAAGAATTGTTTCTTTCAGACTATCAATCCAAGTCTCAGTTCACAAATTTCTGCAGAACAATATCTGGAGGAAAAAAAAGTGTACTGAACTACAATTGTTTCAAACAACAAGCCTGCCTCCACAGACAACTGTCCCAAACAGCCTTACTCAATTCTGAAGGACTGCTGCCACAAAGCCTCTGAAGTGCCATGCTTTGCTCTGTTTTTGAAGGCCAGTTGAGAGTTTATTTCCTCTACAAAGGTGTGTCACCTTTCACGTGCCAACTCTAGATGCTAACCTGGCTTTGTAAGCTGAATGTTGCAAGGGAAACATGGGTTGCCCATGTCTGAATGAGAAAACTGGATGGAGCCATTTAAACTTCTAACCTTCTGAAGCAAATGTATCTAAAGCAGCAGCAGGAACAGTGCAAAACAGCATAAAACATTCAGCCAAATGTAAACTGCACAAGATGAAAATTTGCACAATATGATATAAACTGTTAGTGTTAAAATATACTAAATTATCCCAATAAAGATAGTGGTTGCTTCCTGCCAACAGCACATTAGAAGTACTTGTGGAGAAAAGTACCAATGTTAGCCATTGCCACATCAAGTGTAGATTGGACAGTAGTCCCACACTGGGGTCTGGTTCCTTTACTTCCAGTAGAAGAGTGGACTCTTTATTGGACAACTTCCTTTCACTAGCCATCACTGGCAATACTTGACTGCAAAGCCAAAGTATTTTAACAAAGACATTTAGGCCGAATGGCCAAGAGCTTTGCTTAAGTCTTATGGTCTAACAATAACCAGTGTTCATTGCCATTTGAAGTACTTTAATGAGGAAGACAGGACACATACCATTGCAAAAGGATGTATGCTGGGGCCCAAACTACTGCACAGCGCTCCCTAATGTTTTGGATGATGGTTTAAAAAAAGCACGTATCCAGGTTTGCCAAGGACTCAAAGACAGAGATACATCAGTTACTTAATTGTTAACTTTGCACAGATGCTACCTGATTCATTGCACCGTGCGTTTCAGATTTATAGCTTTTGTTATACTTTGCTTTTAGGAAAAAATGGACAAGTAGCTTGATATACAAGAGATTCTGCAGATGCTGGAAATTTTAAGGTAAACAGACAGCACCTCTGGAGGGGAATAAACAGTCGATGTTTCAGGCCGAAACCCTTCATCAGCACTAGAAAGGAAGGGGGCAGAAACTAGATTAAGACCATAAGATATGGGAGCAGAATTAGTCCATTTGGCCCAGAGTTTGCACTGCCATTTCATCATGGCTGATCCATTTTCCCCCTCAACCCCAATCTCCTGCCCTCTCCCCGTATCCCTTAATTCCATCACTAATCAAGAATCTATCAACCTCTGCCTTAAATACATTTAAAGACTTGGCCTCCATAGCTGCCTGTGATGACGAATTCCACAGATTCGCCACTCTCTGGCTAAAGAATTTCCTCCTCATCTCCGTTCTAAAAGGACGCTCCTCTGTCTAAGGCTGTTTCTCTGGATGTGGAGAGGATGTTTCTCTAGGACCACTCTATCAAGACTTTTCACCATTCAATAGGTTTCAATTAAGTCACCCTTCATTCTTCTGAATTCTAGTGAATACAGGACCAGAGCCATCAAATGCTCTTCATATGACAAGCCATTCAATCCTGAAATAACTTTCATGAAACTCCTTTGAACCCTCCCCAGTGTCAGCACATCCTTTCTGTGATAAGTGGCCTAGAACTGCTCACAGTACTCTGAGGCCTCACCAGTACTTCATACAGCCTCAACATTACATCCTTGCTTTTTATATTCTGGTCCTCTTGAAATGAATGCTAACATCACAGTTGCCTTACAGACCCAATCTGCAAATTAACCTTTAGGGAATCCTGCACAATTTGCGCATCAGATTTTTAAAATTTTCTTTACATTTAGAAAATAGTCTTTTACCAAAGTGAATGATTATACAAGTCCCAACACTATTCCATCAAAATACGGCGGGGGGAAAGAGGTAGGTGATAGTTAAGACCAAGCGAGGGGGAAAGAGGGTGAGTGCTATTGGGGGAGGTAAAGAAAGCTGTGAGGGCTAAGAGGAAGAGGTGAAGAAGAAGGAATCTAATAGGAGAGGAGAGTGGACCATGGAATAAAGGAAAGGAAGTAGAGAACTAGAAGGAAGTGATGGGCAGGCTATAAGGCGAGAGAGGAGGTTATGGGGTGAGAAGGTAAATAGAATGGAAAATGGAAAAGACAGTTTTTCTTTTTTCCCCCAAAAGAATGGAAAAAAGAGGCAATTAGTTTAACTTTTTGAACCTGAAGACAGCATCTGCCATGGAACTAAAATGGATACAATACTTAAGTAATAAAATACAAACTTTTGACTAACAAAAACCTTGGAGTGGAAGTTCAAAGAAGCTTAAATGTCTCCTTTTGAGGATGGATTACAAAGCTACGTTGAAAAGTTCATAATACTGATCTTTGCAACTATTATGGCCAAACTATGGGGTGTCAAGATAAATATTGCATGGCCATGGTGGGAATGTGCAGGCTCCCTGCAGATAATGGCAGGAATTGAACTCTGATCTTACAGCTGGCACTGCAGTAGTGTTACGCTAAATACTACAGTACCGTGCCGCCTCAAGAATTGTTGGACTGCACTGATCCAGGCAAGTTAGAGTATTACCTTACATCCTAGATATGTACCTTTGGCCTGTGGAGCTTAGGAGGGATAATGGAGCCTAACCGCCACTCCTTTGCTTGCATCTTCAGAAACAGCTCTACTTCCACCTTTAATATCTTTATTTTTCCCTTTTCAGGGTTCTTTTGAAGACCCTGACCTGGAGTTACATACTGACTTCGGTTCTTTGCAGAAATGGGACCCGTTCTCATGCCAACATGCCAAGGGTTTGGCCTGAGAGTCTCACTCGTGTTCAGAAGCCTAAGATCTCGGGGCTCTGGAGAGGGGCAGATTGAGGGTCGGTGTCACAGCAGGAGATTCGTGTGTTGTCAGGGAGGCCAGAAAATCTTTTGCTGTGGGCCTGACGACATAAGTTCTTTGTGATCTTCAAACACAGAGCTCAAAAAGAGCAATGAAATGGACTTTTAATATCGTAAACCAGCGGGTTGTTGTTATGTCTCCCGCTCACTGTGAAAAAGGGGGACTTCTTCCTCTCCCTCATTAGGGAGAGAGAGAACCTGTGGTTTGTCGAATGTCAGATGAAATGCGAAGCCTTTGTGGTAACTTTGGTCTGTGTCTTTGCACACGCTTGGGCTCGGTGACAGTACCGATACGCTTTTTTTTGCTGGTGGGGGAGAGGGGATCGTTGCTTGCTGCAGTTTACGTACAGGAGGGGGGGAACTGGGGAGGGATTTTGGGGTTCTTATGTTTAACTGTTGTTCATTCTTTGGGGCACTTCTGTTTTCGTGTAAGTTTGTGAAGAAAAAACATTTCAGGATGTATATTGTACACATTTCTCTGACATTAAATTGAACCTTTGAGGGCATGTTACTGGGCATATTTAAAGCAGAGGTTGATAGATTCTTAATTAATAAGGGTCTGAAGGTTATGGAGAGAAGGCAGGAGAAGGGGGTTGACAGGGAAAATAAATTGGCTATGATGGAATGGTTGAGCAGATATGATGGGCAGAATGGCCTAATATGTATTGTGGTCTTGTGCTAGATTACTGATCTGACGGAATCATACTGGGTCCCAAGCAAGGACACAGCACGAATTAAAAATTTCTCATCTTCATTGGTTAGACCCTTTAATCTTTTTGCGTTTGGACAATTATTGCATTTTGTTTATTCCTACATTTCTCTTTCATTCGCTTACAGAGCCTCTTAGGGACAGGATGCCTTACTTCCAGTACATTTCTGAGGTCAACGTGCAACCTGTAGACTCTGCTACTGGTGGGGCAGATGGTTGATGGCGTACACGACAGGTAATATGCTCCAACATCTACCCTAGGTTAACGTGTGTTCCTATGGATTGATCTAGGGCTCTCAATGTTGCCCTGGAGGCGGATTTGTCATTGAGCAGCTATTGGTCAGCGATTCCCAAAAGACACTGGGGATGTCACCATTCTGCAAGGAGGGTTTGAAAACGTCCTTAAACCGCTTCCTTTGTGTTCTGGTAATCAGTTGCATGACAATGCTCAGAGCAGAGTCAATTTAAAGTATGCAAACAACATGACCTGGGCAACTGCTTCAAATGAAGGTTAGCAGGACCTCAATGATATAACTATTGATCAGGTCTGAAATCTTTATCTTCAAGCACTTCTTTTCTCAGACAATGAAATGCCATGTTGAAACACTGAAGGTGGGGGTGAAGTTCATCAAAGATCTTTGCTTTTGTTAAAAGATATGGGATGTGGTTCCATAATTTTCAGGATTTTACAATGGACTTTTACAGATTAAAAAGTTTGATTTTTGATATTGGTTTTATAAAAACGCAAGGCCCCATCTCTTAAATGTTTCAGTGGATGTGTCATCACTCATTTGGAACTCAGCCTCCAAAAGTGAACATATATTCAACTGTTTCCCATATACTGTAGTTCAATGATGAACACAGAATAGAGAACAATACAGCTCTGTACAGCACGGTCCCTTCAGCCCACAACACTCAAGATTGATTGATCTAACCTTTCCCTCCCACATAGCCCATAACCCTCTGATGGTCTTCCATCCTGCACAGTACAGGCTCTTTGGTCCAAGATGTTGGGATAACCTTCTAACCTACAACAAAATCAATCTAACCCTTCCCTCCCACATAGCCCTCTGTTTTTCTTTCATCCTTGTGTTTATCCAAGAGTCTCTTAAATGTCCCTAATGTATCTGCCTCTACCACCAGCCCTGGGAACACATACCAGGCACTGATCACTCTTTGTGTAATAAAGGCTACCTCTGACATCTCCCCTAAAATTTCCTCCCCTCATCTTAAAAGTATACCCATTTATACTGGCCTGGGGGAAAGGCATTGACTGTCCAGTCTATCTACGCCTCTGGTAATTTAACATGCCTCTATCAAGTTGCCTTTCACCCTTTGCTCGAAGGTTGGAGTGCCCTTGGGTCTGGAGTTGAAGCGCTTCCCATTTATTCTGGAGATCTGCAAACTGTTGTCAAAATAACACTACCTATATGACACAAATCTTGGCTGATCTTGGCCCTGTAGTGAACTCACTGATTAAGATCATGGTTTGCATGACATGTGCCAGATGCAAGATGAAGATTAATTTTCAACCAAAAATGCGAAGAATGCTTCACACCCTCTCCAGAAGCACAGACTCAAGTTAAGAAAAACTTAAGAGATCTAAAAAGGCCCATTGATGCTACTCCCTGCATTTCTCAACCTAATTTTCAAACTCTGTGCCCTTGACTCTGCAAGTCCTCTCAGAATTTCAGCTCTTCCAGATTTTTGTACTTCTCCAATCATTTGGATACAAAATTGCTGGATAGTATGAAACAGACAATGATAGTGGAAGGAAGTTTCTCAGATTGGTGATCTGTGATGAGTGTGCCCCAGGGTTTGCCCCGTCGTTATTTGCTGTCTATATTAACAAGAACATAAAAGGAATAGTTCGTAAGTTTGCAGTAAAACACTAAAATTATGGTGTCATAGACACTGAAGAGGAGTATCAAGAATTACAGCAGGATCTTGATCAGCTGAGTAAGTGGGCTGAGGAATGCCAAATGGAATTTAACTTGGCTAAGTGCGAAGTGTTACATTTGAGGAGGACAGATCAAGGTTAGACCTCTAACATTGAATGCAAGAGCTCTGGGCACTATTGTGAGTCAGAGGGACCCTGGAATACAAGTACATAGTTCCCTTAATGTGGAGTTCCAGGTAAGCAGAGAAGTGAAGGTGGCTTTAAGCACACTGGTCTTCAATCAGGGCATTAAATACAGAAGTTGGGAAGTTATACAAGATGTTGGTGAGGCTGCACTTGGAATATTGTGGCCAATTTTGCTCACCCTGTCATAGGGAAGATGTGATTAAACTGGAAGAAGTTTAAACAAGATTTTGCCCGGATGTTACCAGAACTCAATAGACTATTATAGGCAAACAACAGGAATTCTGCAGATGCTGGAAATTCAAGCAACACACATCAAAGTTGCTGGTGAACGCAGCAGGCCAAGCAGCATCTATAGGAAGAGGCGCAGTCGACGTTTCAGGCCGAGACCCTTCGTCAGGACTAACTGAAGGAAGAGTGAGTAAGGGATTTGAAAGCTGGAGGGGGAGGGGGAGATGCAAAATGATAGGAGAAGACAGGAGGGGGAGGGATAGAGCCGAGAGCTGGACAGGTGATAGGCAAAAGGGGATACGAGAGGATCATGGGACAGGAGGTCCGGGAAGAAAGACGGGGGGGGGGGGTGACCCAGAGGAGTTTGGGCCTTCTTGGAGTACAAGAGACTGAGGGGTGATCCCTGAGGAGTATAAAATCATGAGGGCCATAGACAGGCTGAGTGACCTTTCTTCCAGGGACATTGTTTAAGGTTAGAGCTGAAAGGTTTAATAAGAACATTAGGGAAACTCCCCCTACTTACACAGCGAATGATAGATGTATGAAATCAGCTGCCAGAAGAAATGGTTGAGGCAGGTATGTGGACGCATTTAAGTACGTGGACAGCTATATGGATGACGAGTTTAGAGAGATATGGGTCAAGCGCTGGGAAATGGGATTGGCTTAAATATACTTGGTCTGCATGAACATGAATGGGCCGAAGAGCTTTTTCTCATGCTTTACAACTCCATGACTCTATTTCCTCACCTACAACAAATAATAATTATTTTTTCCATTAGCTGTAGTGGCTTTGGCTGCCAAAATCCCAGACTCAAGTTCTTCCTTAAAATCAACTTCAACTCTCTCATTTCTTGTTTAAGCAACATTTTAAAAACTAGTCCCATCGAGCATAAATTGCTTCTGCATGTATTCCGAGTGCCCAAAAGCCTCACTAAAGTGTGGCGCACAGAACAAACAATGCTCTGGATAAGGGTAAGTAAATAATTTCTATAAAGTTTTGGAAAACTTTCTGTATATCTTTTAAAGTAAAAAGATTACGTGTTTTTTAAAGGTAAAGGCTTCTTACCCCATGTGTTGCATGTGCATAAGATACTTCTATATCTCTATTGTTTAACTGTCGTTAAAATTTACTATTGGTTCATGTTGCCTCCATTTATTATTCCTAAATGCCTTGCTTCTACTCCAGTTCTAAGTACATTGTTTCGTATATCTGGATTTCACATAATTTCAGACTTTGAATGTAATGGCTTGTCAAAAATAAACCATGGTTTTAATTCTCAGCGCTAACCACTTCTCTTCAACTTGTAAAGGTCTATACTACCTAGACTTTGGCCAGCCAGATTTGGGGATTGCTTTGTCAAGCACTGCTGCTCCATTCCCCAAAAAGGCAAAATTTCCTGGGGTGGTCAACCATTTCAATTCCTATCCCACTCCTATTTTGACATGTTGGTCCAAGGCCTTCTCTCCTTCCTTGGTGAAGTGACTCTTAAGTTGGTGGAGCTACACCTCATATTCCATCTAGGGAGCCTCCAACCTGATGGCATGAACATTAATTTCTCTAACTTCCAGTAATGTTTTTCCCCACTCTCCCTTCTCTCTTTTTCAATTACCCATTCTGGCCTTGTATCTCTCCTCCTCACCTGTCTATCACCTGCCCCTGGTGTCCCTCCGTCCCTTTCGGCCATCGTCCACACGCCTCTCCTATCCTTCTTCTCCAGCCTTTACCTTTCCGTCCTATCATTTCCCAGCTTTGTATTTCATCCCCGTCCCATCTGGCTTTGCCTATCACCTTCTAGCTTGTCCTCCTTCCCATCCATCCCCCAACACCTTTTCATTCTGGTCCCCCCCTTCTTTTCCAATCCTGATAAAGGGTCATGGCCTGAAACATCTACAGTACTGTCTATTTATTTCCACAGATGCTGCCTGACCTGCTGAGTTCCTCTGGCACTTCGTGTGTGTTACCCTGGACACCTACATAGTCATCGTTCCTTTAATCCAAATGGATTTATCTTTACCAACCAATTAAATACTTTTTATGCCTTTTGAAAGACCTTTTCAAAGTTCAAATACACATCCAAAAACAGGAAAAAGCAAATGTTGGAAATCTGAAATCAAAACTTGTGGAGAGCGCAGAAGCTGGAAGCTGGAGCAAAAAGAGCAGCATGTCAGGCAGTATCCGAGGATGGCAAACAGACAGCGTTTAACAGCTTGTGTTTTGCTAATATTTTACATCAGTCTCCTTTCACCAGTCAATAAAAATCATTAAAACATCACTTTCCTCTCCAAATTAAACCAAAAAAAAAGAGCAAACGGCACTGCCATTTCACGTCTTCAAATCTGGGATCAAAATTCATCTCAGTAACGGATGAAATTCTCCTGCATGCTTAGGTGTAAGCTATTAGTTGGAGTATTGCCCCTTATCTAAGAAATGACATGCTGGCATTGGAGAGGGTCCTCCAGAGGAGGTTCATGAAAATGATTCTGGGAATGAAAGAGTTAAGATACGAGGAGGGTTTGACGGCTCTGAGCCTGCAATTGATGGAGTTTAAAAGAATAAGGAGGATCTCACTGAAACCTATCGAATACTGAAATGCGTAGATAGAGTGGATTTCCTATACTGGGGAAATCTAGGACCAGAAAACACAGACTCACATCCCTTTAGGACAGAGATGAGAAGGAATTTCTTTAACCAGAGGGTGGTGAATCTGTGGAATTCATTGCTACAGATAGCTGTGGAGGTCAAGTCATTGGGTATATTTAAAGCAGAGGTTAATAGGTCCTTGATTAGTCAGAGCATCAAGGTTACGGGCAGAAAGCAAGAGAATGGGGTTGAGAGGGATAAAAATATCAGCCAAGATGGAATGGCGGAGCGGAATCATTGGGAATCATTAATCCTGCTCCTATTTCTATGGTACAAATCCTATACCTTGCCTCAATTGACCTCAAAACTGCCCTATTTGCAACATAATCAGCACGCTCACAGTACCAAAATGATGAAGAAAAGTAATTTTCTTTAAAGTAATGAAATTTACACACCTGCCATTGAGGCTGAAGTTGGGTATTTTGGCAGAGAAATGGCAGCTTGGTGCATACCACAGACAATGGGATTTTAGTGTGTACAGAATTTTGTTACCTTTCAAGTACAACACAAAGTATTTCTATGATGCTCACCTAAGTTTCAAAACGTTAACCGAATTAATGAAAATTCAGTGAAAAAAAAATCCAACATCAGTAATTGAATTTCTGTGCCCCTAGTCATCTTGTAGATCTTCAAAACCTTCAGCACACATTCTTAAAAAGTGTTACCATACCAAGTGTGTAATTTTCCCTAACTATGGAACAATTATCCATCAAAGTTGCTGGTGAACGCAGCAGGCCAAGCAGCATCTGTAGGAAGAGGTGCAGTCGACGTTACAGGCCGAGACCCTTCGTCCTGTAACGTCGACTGCACCTCTTCCTACAGATGCTGATTGGCCTGCTGCGTTCACCAGCAACTTTGATGTGTGTTGCTTGAATTTCCAGCATCTGCAGAATTCTTGTTGTTTATGGAACAATTATATCCAGATTGCAAGACCTTGGCTTAATTACATCAGTTTGATGCCAAAATCTCTCAATTCTTAACAAAAAAAAAGCCCTCTTAAAATGAATAACTGCTTTGGAAGGGGTGATGGTTTCATATTCAGTAACTGCTGCAACATTTGCTAGTGTACTTTTGCTAACTTCATAGCCATGTGTTTTACTAAATGCTTGCTGTGCATTCTGTTCCAACTGCACAATAAATGTGCTTATATTTTTTGAAACAAAGCTTATTTTCTCTTCAACAAAATTTCACCAGACAGGCTGCTGCAAAATAAGCCGCAAGGTGAGATTAAGTATAACTTATGTGTTTTTCTTTCGGGTACTCTTACAAAACGGATGCTAAAGGATTGTACTTGGGTACGTTGGTCAGAAAGGTACCAACAATTAAAAAACAGTTATGGAAAAAGATGAAATTTTTGAGCAGACAAAGCTAAGGGAAGAATTAAATTTGGTTTTCTGTGGAATTTCGAAAGAGATTACTCACTGGCTGTTGCATGGATGGAGCAAAGCTGCATCACTGCATGGTACGGAAACTTCACTGCAGTCGACAGGAATTTCTACCATGGGTAATCAAAACTGCTCAACACATCATCAGCAGAATCGGGCCAGTACCATCATGATGAATCCCCACCCTGCGCGTGGACTGCTTGTCCCACTCCCATTAGAGCGGAGGCAATGTAGCATCCACACCAGGACTAGCAGACTCAAAAACAGTTACTTTCCCCCAGCAGTAAGGCTGATCAACCTCTCCACTCACTATCTCACCCCTCACACCCCTGGTACTTTATCATTTCCTGTTAGTCACCTTGCGTACAGAGACTCCTGTGCCTAGCATCACTTTATGGACAAACAATGTATATAAGCTATCTTATGTATTAATTGTGTTTTTTAATGCTGCATTAGATCCAGAGAAACAATGATTTCATTCTCCTTTACACTTGTATACTGAAAATGACATTAACAACCTTGGAACTTTCACTGGTTGATAATAATGACAGGCTGGCAAATGATAGAGTCCGGGGGGGGGGGGGGGAGGAGAGTGGGGCACAGGGTTAGAATCAGGTTCATCTAAAACATCTACATAACATGCAATTTTCCATGCTGTTTAGATTTTTTATACCCAAGTTGCTCAATATTAACAGGGAGTTAATCTAAAATTCCCACCACTGTCTGGATGTTCTCCCCACGACAGCATGGGTTTCCTCCGGGTGCTCTGGTTTCTTCCCACAGTCCAAGGAAGTAGGTTGATTGGTCACATGGACGCAACTGGGCAGTGCAGGCTTGTTGGGCCAGAAGGAGTTATTACCATGTGATATCTCAAAATCAGTAACAAATAGATAACATTTCTTAAATCAAATTATTAGAAGTCAACCTTTCTCTTACAAAGTTTACCTGGACATAGAGTGGGAGCTACATGACACATGCTTTCCTTGCTTCTATTCTCTGTCCTTTTCTCTCTCCTAATGACAGGACATGGCCTGAAACATAGATTGTTCATTCCTCACCATAGATACGTCCTGACCTGCTGAGTTCCTCCAGCATTTTGTGAGTGCCCATTCAAACAACAGCAGTTAAAGTAGCAAGCTTTGCTCTTTGGTGGCCGAGATTATGACTGCAGATCAAAGGCAGATAGAGCTTTCTTCTACATCAGTCTATGCAAGATGGTCACCGCTGGCAAAGGAGAAAAATGAGGAGCATGGCAACCACCAATCTTCTACTCAGAGTTCAAAGACAGCAATATCAGATCAAAATAAAAGCTTCTTCCAAACAGCATTTGAAGATCGTAGGTTGTTAATTACAAGAACACAAGATGCAGAGCACATTACACTCCCTCATACTTTTTCTATCATTTGATAAAATCATGAGCAATCTAATTTTGGGTTTCAACTCCAATACTCTACCCAATTTAGGAGGTTAAAGGAGCTTGGCATGTCCCCATCGACTCGTTATCAATTTCCCCCCCCCCCGATGCATCGAAGAAAGCATTCAATTTGCATGCATAATGGCTTGCTACAGCAACTGCTCTGCCGCATGTGACCGCAAGAAATTGAAGAGTTCAAAGTTAATGTCATCACATACAACCCTGAGATTCATTTTCGTGCGGGTATGCTCAATAAATCCATAATAGAATCAAAGAAAGACCACACCAGCTTGGGTGATCAACCAATGTGCAAAAGACAACAAACTGCAAGTACAAAAAGAATAACAAATAAATAAGCAGTAAATAGAGAACATGAAGAGTCCTTGAAAATGAGTCTATTAGTTGTAGGAACAGCTCAGTGATGGGGCAAGTCGTCGAGAGATATTATCCCCTTTGGTTGAAGGGCCTCATGGTCGAGGGGTAATAACTGTTCCTGAACCTGGCGGTGTGGGTTCTGAGGCTCCTGTACCTCCTTTCTGATGGCAGCAGCAAAAAGAAAGCATGACCTGGGTGGAGGGGGCCCCTGATGATGGACGCTGCTTTCCTTTGACAATGCTTCATGTAGATGTGCTCAATGGTGGCGATGACTTTACCCGTGATGGTCTGGGCCGTATCCACCACTTTTTGTGGCTAATTCCTTATCCCATTGACATGCTCGTTAGCTCCAGACTGCCTGACCATCGGAGGCATTTGCAAACCATCCACTCTATTAAGATCTCTCAAAAGCTTAAGTTTCTATATCTTGCATATCTCAGAACTCCAGTGAGTATAAGTCTCTCCTGTTTAAATACTTTCCAAGCTACTGCCATCAACACTTCAGTTTCCATAACACCAAAACATAATAATCCATTCATCTTTAAACATTTCACTATGCTAATCAGTTCTCCCACAAAGCTTGGAATAGAAAGTCTGTTTTTCTAAACATTAGGAGACTCAGGATATTATATTACCATCAAAAGACATCACACAAGAGAGTGTTGAGCAAGTGCTTTGAGACGAAGTTAATTTGAAACGAAAATATTGGTCAAATATTACTGGGAGCAAGTTTTTATCCAAATGCAAAATTCCCTCCATTTGAGTCAGTGTCTTAACAAGACGATCAGCTTTAGTCGTTACTTGTACATCGAAACATACAGCGACATGTGTCGTTTTGCATCAATGACCAGCACAGTCCAAGGTGTGGTTGGGGGGGGGGGGTGGGGAGCAGCCCCTCAAGTGTTGCCACACTTCCGGCACCAACACTGCCTGCTCATAACTCACCAATCCCAAAGCATACACCTTTGGGATGCAGAGGAAACCGACGCCATCACAGGGAGAACGTACAAACTCCTCACAAACAAACACCACCAAAATTTGAACCCCGATCTTACAGCTGCTGCTGCTGTAAAGTGTTATGCTAACTTTTACCCTATTGTGCTACGCTATGATGCCGCTATCATGAATAATCCCAGGTTATCCCCCTCACCTCTTTTTCTATTCCCCACTCTGGCCTCTTCTCACCTGCCTATCCCCTCCTCTTTCCTCATAGAGGGATTAGAAATGGAGACAGTGAGCAGTTTCAAGTTCCTGGGTGTCAAGATCTCTGAGAATCTAACCTGGTCCCAAGATATCGATGCAGTTATAAAGAAGGCTAAGCAGTGGCTTTACTTCATTAGGAGTTTGAAGAGATTTGGTAATGTCAACAAATACACTCAAAAACTTCTACAGATGTACCATGGAGAGCACCCTGACAGGCTGCATCACTGCCTGGTATTGGGGGGGGGTACTGCACAGGACCAAAAGGTGCTGCAGAGGGTTGTAAATTTAGTCGGCTCCATCTTGGGTACTAGCTACAAATTACCCAGGACACCTTCAAGGAACGGTGTCTCAGAAAGGCAGAACCTCCAGCACCCAGGGCATGCCCTTTTCTCACTGTTACCGTCAGGTAGGAGGTACAGAAGCCTGAAGGCACACACTCAGTGATTCAGGAACAGCTTCTTCCCCTCTGTCATCTGATTCCTAAATGGACATTGAACCCTTGGACACTACCTCACTTTTTTAATATATATTATTTCTGGGTTTTTTGCACAATTTTTTTAATCTATTCAATATATGTATACTATAATTGATATACTTATTTATTATCATTATTTTATTTTTTTTGTCTATATTATGTATTGCATTGAACTGCTGCTGCTAAGTTAACAAATTTCACAACACATGCTGGTGGTAAGCAACCTGATTCTGATTCTCCTATGGTCCACTCTCACCTCCTATCAGATTCCTTCCTCTCCAGCCCCTCATCTTTCTTACCCACCTGGCTTCACCTAACGCCTTCTAGCTGTCCTCCTTCCCACCCCCGCCCCCCGCAGCTTTATTCTGGTATCTTTGTAAACGTAACTTTGCTGGATCAAATAACCACAGCACAAAAAGACCGTTACTTATCTTTTCACCCCTTTATTTCTTCGAGCTCAGCCGGTGAGTGAACTTGGACCCAACATCAGGGAGAGAATCTTTCTCATCTCCCCGGCAGTTCTACAAATTCATTGCCTGATGCCAGAATTGTCAGAAGTTATAAGGCCACCGATACAAAAGAACAATCAGTTTGATAACCATTCTGGTCAAGTCAATGGACTATTGATACAGAGAACAATCAGTTTGATAACCATTCCGGCCAAATCAGTGGACTATTGATACAAAAGTACAATCAATTTGTTAGACACTCCAGCCACGTTAATTAAAGAAAGGAATGTCCTACCTCGTTTGCTGGAGCCACAACTGAATTACAAAGATAAGAACATCCGTCAAATTTATGCTTTAAATAAAAAGGAATGTTCTGTCTAATTTCCATCAGGTACTGCTTTTTGTCAAAATCAAAAGGTGTGAAAAGCCCAAAGACATTTTATGTGGATCTGGGTGAACTTTAACCCTCATCTTGCTCCAAAGAAAGCAGCTGTGAGACATTATTCAAACACACTGCAGTCACAGACATAGTCAGTACTGAATCCATTGTTTACAAGGATCTGAGAATCCCCCATTCCCTTAAACTTTATCATCATCTCCCTTCCTTTCAAGCTCTGAAGAAGGGTCTTAGCCCAAAATGTCGACTCTTTATTTATTTCTATAGCCACTGCCTGACCTGCTGAGTTCCTCCAGCATTTTGTATGTGTTGTTCTGGATTCCAGCATCTGCAAACTTTCTCATGTTTATAATCCTAGGTTAATTTATTCACCAGAATTCCAAAAGCTAATCAGCTGACAGGTAGGAAAGCCATGGTTTCCTTGTTCAAGGCTGGGGAGGTAAGCAACTTCAGAGAACCATGATGATACAGGAGGCCCTTCATAACTGAGTTCACATTGGCTCTCTGTAGAACTCTCTGCCCAGTCCAGTACCCTGCTCTTCCCCTATCATTCTGTAAATTATTTTCTTTCTGTTTCCTTCTGAAATCCCCAATTAATTCCCTTTCCACCAGTCTTAAATGTATCAAGTTACATATCTGTATTTGTTACATAGGGTACCGTGCACAATCCTGATTTGATGGAGACAGTCTTGAGAAGCACGGAGGAACATCTGGTAAAACTTCTGAAATGCCCGCTTCGCTGCTGCTGCTACCGTGCGATCGAGAATCTCCAGAGGGGAAGGCCCCGAATTCTCGGCTTTGCCTATTGCCTGTTGCTGGGGCCGGGGTCGAAGCGCTCGGCAGAGATGGCGCTCGGTGTCAGAGGGCTGGTCGGAGGCTCAAAGTTTTCAGACGTACTCAAGAGTTGGCTGTGGTCGGGTGCTTCCAGGATGCTGTATCAGCAAGTTTGCAGCACTGGAGGTTCATGGCAGAAAGAGAGTTTTTCTTCCTTCTACCGTCTGCGTGAGATGATGGGACTTTTAAGAGACTTTGAGACTTTTTTTTAACCGTGTCCATGGTCTGTTCTTTATCAAATTATGGTATTTGCTTTGCACTGTTGTAATTATATGTTATAATTATGTGGTTTTTGTCAGTTTTTCAGTCTTGGTCTGTCTTGTATTTCTGTGATATCATACTGGAGGAACATTGTATCATTTCTTAATGCATGCATTACTAAATGACAATAAAAGAGGACTGCGTGTCCTCATAATCTAATCTAATCATAACCACACTCTACATTAACCTCCCTTTCTTTCGAAACAAGAAAAGGTTAATAGTCTTAGAAAAGTAGTTCTATTAAAAGAGCACATGCAAAACAAAAACACCCAAAGTATCAAACAAGGACCTCTTAACCATGTATCTGACATCATTTGAAATCAACTAATTGTAAAATATTTTTGCAAATTACAAGTCATATTTCCATAAAAAGAAATTGTTAGGTCTTTGAACCTTGGAGTCTACTCTAACTTAGTGACAATTGAGAGTTCAGGTCCCCCTTCAAGTATTAAGGTGTGTATACTGAATGCTACACTTCAGGCAGGGAAGAAATGGATTACTTCTAGCAGCCACCTAAAAGGCACAGCAGGCCGAGTCCTGATGAAGGATCTTGGCCCAAAACTTTGGCTCTTTATTCCTCTCCATAGATGCTGCCTGACCTGTTCAGTACTTCTAGCATTTTTCGTATGTTGCTCTGGATTTCCTATATCTGCAGAATCTCCTGTTTATAAAAGGTGGCAGGAAAGGCAGCACTAATGCAAAATCCAGTGGCAAGATAACCAAACCAACCAGCATTCACTCCCAGATCAACAACAGTAGGATGGTAACCCTTCACAGAATTTCAGAATCACTGAAAGACCTCCCAACCAGGGTGTTCAACCATTGTGCAGAAGACAACAAACTATGCAAATACAAAAAGAAGAAATAATAATAATAAATAATTAAGCACTAAATATTGAGAACATGAGATGAGGAGTCATTGAAAGTGAGTCCATTGGTTGTGGGAATAATTCAGTGATGGGGCAAGTGAAGCTGAGTGGAGGAGCATTTGGGATTGGCAGCAAGACTGATAGTGTACGGCTGCAGCATTATATGTGGGAGGCCAGCACCCCCTCCCAAACTACCATCTATCGACCTGACAGTCATCTCCCATCTCACCTGTGGTCCCTACAATGGCTTCATCAGGTACCTGGGAAACCACCAAACTGGAGGAGAAGCACGTCATCCTCAATCACAAGGGACTCCTTAGCAAAAATTGGCAATGCCACGTCACAGATTAGACATTGAACTGGGTCTAGCCATAATCTAAATTAGGCACAAAAGATTGTAAGGCAATCCTTCAATTAACAAGGGAGCTTTCTCAGTGTCTTGTCTAGAATCAGAATCCAATTTATTGACTTCTCACGAATTTATTTGCTTTGTGGTAGCAGTATAGTGCAAAGACAGATTACTGTAAATTACAAAAATAAATAGAGCAGAAAAAAAACAATCAGATAGCATTTCTAGGTTCATGTTCCTGGTCAACACTTAGACCATAATAGGACCAGAATTAGGCCATTTGGCCCTTTGAGTCTGCTCTGCCATTCCATCATGGCTGATTTTTTTTTATCCCTCTCAACCCCGTTCTTTGGCCCTTTCCCCCCATAATCTTTGACATTCTATCAAACTCCGCTTTAAATATGACTTGGCCTCCACAACCGTCTGCTGCAATGAATTCCACAGATTCACCACCCTCTGGCTAAAGAAATTCCTCATCTCTGTTCTAAAGGGGCATCCTTCTACTCTGAGGCTGTTCCCTCTAGTCCTAGATTCCCCTACTATAGAAAACTTCCTCTCCACATTCACTCTATCCAGGTCTGTTATGCATCTGTGTGGCAAGAACACGAAGGAGTAGTATGATTAAGTGCTTTTACTGAGCCACGTTTGTAACAGTACATGCTGGGCAATTTACAGTGTGAGAGCAACGAACTTGCCCTGCCAAGTGAAAATGTGTGCATTTGAAAGCTTGCGCCCAGAAGAGAGCGCCTCCCACACGTAAGAGGCCCAATCAATTCACTACAAGATCGATCGTGTGTGGATGTGGCACGTGCACTCCAATCTGATACAGTACAATTCTATCTTTCAACAACACCAGAAATTACTTTTTGGCATTGTTCCCACAAATTTTTTTTTAACAGTGGCAACAATTCATTCAAGTGTCAGGCAGGTTCCATAAGACCATAAAGCATGGGACAAAAATTAGGCCATTCAGCCTATTGAGTCTCTTTTGTTTTCCCTCTCAACCCCATTCTGCCGCCTTCTCCCCATAACCTTTAATGTCTTTACAAATCAGAACATTGCGTACAGTTTTGGTATCCATTGGAGGCAGTATTAAGAATGTTTGGTTCTGGGGCTGATGGGGCCCATCTTATAAGGCAAGATTTTAGTCAACATATTGAAAGCAACCATAAGGCACATTCTGCCCAAAACTTTGACATAACAGGGTTTGAAACCCACATGTAATATACCAACAACCACCTGGTAGGCTTCAACGCTGACAGACTGTTGGCAGTCTTGTAGGTGGGAAGAAAGAAAGTGTTATAACAGAAACAACTGGTCATTGTAAATTGTCCTGTGATTAGGCTAGGTGGACTGCTGGGCCATGTGGCTCGTTGGGCCAGAAGTGCCTGCTCCGTGCAACATCTCTAAATTAAAAAATAAAGAAAAGAAACTGTATTTAAGGTAAAACAATTTAACTTTGCCCCTATATTTTGGAGAGGAGCATAGTGCATTGCCAGCTGAGGCAGACAACGTAAATAATAAGAGTTCATGCTTGAACTTCCCACAGCCCCCCCCCCACTATCATCCCGGCCCCCCTTTTTGGATGAAGAATTTTAAAATACAGGAGACTATCAAGCACATTGTGCCTTTGCCAGTGTCACTGAAAGAAATGTCCAATTTGATCCATTCACTCCTGCTTTTGCTAATGGTTTTCTTTAAAGGCACATAATCAAATCGCACTTGGAAGTTACTGAATCTGTTTTTTCTGCTAGTGTATCTCAAATCATAGCCAACTCCACACAGGAGGCTCTAATCTTCTGTTTCTTTTGCCAATTATCTTAAATGTGTGCCTGTCACCATCAGCCTATCCCTCAGTGGAAACAAAATCCCTTGAAACTGGAGACTCACTTCAAAATCACTTCAACCTTCTCTGCCCAAGATCAATCTTATTATTGTAAAGATGGCTGGAAAAGGCTACACTGATGACTGATAAAATAAAGACTCGTTTCATTTGAATGAACAACAAACAATGACAGGATTCTTGTTAATATCATCAGGAAGGTAGTACAGGAGCCTGAAACAGCTACAAACGGAGAGAGAACAACCAAAAAAATACCCAACCACGAACCAACACAAAATGCTGCAGGAACTCAGCAAGTCAGGCCAAAACTTCGACTGTACTTTTTTCCATAGATGTTGCCTGTCCTGCTGACTTCCTCCAACATTTTGTGTGTGTTGCTCGGACTTGCAGCATCTGCAGATTTTCTCATTTGCGACTACTAACCAAAGCCACCACTTACGGATGTCCACACTGCACCAGGATATGTGGATCCCGGATCGGCCTCTACAGCCGCCTGAGGACCCACCAATAGACAACCCCTTAGGAGACCCACAACCAAAATGGTTCAGAAACAGTTCCTCCCCCCTCCGCTAACAGATTAATGAATGGTCAACCTATGCACATTCCCTCATTATTCTTTCAGCACTATTTATTTTGAAATTCGTAGCAACTTTATGTCTTTTGCAGTGTACTGCTGCCGCAAAGCAACATGTTTCAGGTCAGTGATAATATATAAATCTGTTGCTGATTCACCAGCTGGGACGGTAGAGAGGAAAGGGGATCTATTGTTGATCACCAAACAAAAGAGCTATTACAGAAGTGCAAAAACACAGTTTCTCACCTAATTTACTCCATTCCATCTGAAGCACAAGAGACCGCACCTGATTAGCCAGTACTCCAAGCACAATTTCCAAGCAGTGCGAATTACCAGGATTGATTGGTTAGATTGCACGGCCTCTTAACCATTAGCAGATGCCTATGAAGATTTTCCGAAAGCTCCCAAGTGCTTTGACTAAAAGTCCCTACTCTTGTTTCAGATGTCAGCATGCACATGACACCTTGCAGGCCCGCTTTCAAAAGGAACTCTGCGTCTTCAGAGAGGAAGTCATTAAGGAAGTTGGGTTGCAAAAATAAAGTGTTTTGAAGTTACTGAGCCACGGGCCATACTCATAGTGCAAGGCAGAACTCGAATCTGGCAGAGACAACAAGAACTTTGGTTACACAAAGCAGGCTCAAAATTAATCAGAGTAGAGGAATTCAAAACTGCTAAAATATGAGGCCATCGTACATGACAGCAAATTGGTTGGCTAAAGAGCAAAAGCACCACGCAGAAATGAAAATGGCGCTCTCCATCTGTGCACCAGATTTGAGAACAAAGGGAACCCAGAACCTTGGCAAAATGTCTACGGGAGGACCGTGGCCAGTGGTTGAACAGGTCAATGAGGCAATTTTTGAAGAGTTAAAAAAAAAGACAGAACTAGAAACAAAAGCAGAGAGAAGCAAGATGCATATAGACCATAGGGCACTGTACAGGCCCTTCGGCCCACAATGTTGTGCAGACCTTTTAATTTACTCCAAGATCAGTCCAATCCTTTGCTCATACATGGGTCTCCATTTTTCTATCATCCACGTACCTATCTAAGAATTTGCAAGCAACACACACAGAATGCTGGAGGAGCTCAGCACGCCAGGTAGAATCTATGAAAAAGAGTACAGTCGAGGTTTTGGGTGATGGAAAGGTAAGGAAAGGAGCGGGGAGAGGGAAATGGGAATGGAGAATGGTGGAGGGGGGTGGGGGTATTACTGGAAGTTTGAGAAATCGATGTTCATGCCATCAGGTTGTAGACTACCCAGAGGGAATATAAAGTGTTACTCCTCCAACCTGAGTGTGACCCCACTGCAACAGCAGAGGAGGCCAAGAATGAGTAACCCCTTATATTTTGTCCGGGTAACCTCCAACCTGATGGCACGAACATTGATTTTGCGAACTTCCAGTAATGCCCCCACCCTCATCATTCCCCATTCCCTTTTCCCTCTCTCACCTTATCTCCTTGCCTGCCCATCGCCTCCCTCCGGTGCTCCACCCCCTTTCTTTCTTCCATAAGACCGTAAGACGAAGGAGCAGAAGTAGGCCATTTGGCCCATCGAGTCTGCTCTGCCATTTTATCATGAGCTGATCCATTTTCTCCTATTTAGTCCCACTCCCCTGCCTTCTCTCCATGGCCTTTTCTCCTCTCCTGTCAGATTCCTCCTTCTCCACTCCTGTATCTCTTTCATCAATCAACTTCCCAGCTCTTCACTTCATCTCCTCCACCTCCCAGTTCCACCTATTACCTTGTGTTTCTTCCTTCCCTCCCCTCACCTTCTTACTCTGACTCATCTTTTTTCCTCCAGTCCCGATGAAGGGTCTCTACTCCAAATGTCGACTACGCTTTTCCATTGATGCTGCTTGGCCTGCTGAGTTCCTCCAGCATTTTGTGTGTGTTGCTTGGATTTCCAGCATCAGCAGATTTTCTCGTTTGTGAAGAGAGTTTCTTAAATGCCTCTTGTATATCTGCTTCAACTACCACCCTTAGCAGGGCATTCCATGAACCCACCCCTCTATGTAAAAAAAACCCAATTCTGACAGCCCTCACTACACACTTTCCTCCTTTCACCTTAAAGACCCTTTGTATTAGTCATTTTCACCTTGGGAAAAGTCTCTGGCTGTCCACTCAATCTATGCCTCTATCAAGTCACATTTCATCGTCATTCATTCCAAGGAGAAAAGCTCTACCTTGCTCAACCTATCCTCATAAGACATTCTCTTTAGTCTGGGCAACTTCCTGGTTAATCTCCTCTGTACCTTCTCTAAAGTTTTAACATCCTTCTTGTAATGAGGCAACAAAAACTGAACCCAAAACTCCAAGTGTGGTCCAGCTAGTTTTATAGAGCTGCAACATTACCTCACGGCTCTTGACTTCGATCCCCTTACTAAGGCAGCCAACATACCATATGCCTTCTTAATAACCCTATCGACTTTCACTGTATATTTCGCAAGGATGAAGGTGAAACAAAAGCAGAAAATATTGCAAGTACTCAGAAATTCAGGTCACATCTATGGGAAGAGAAAAAGTCACAGTTTTAGGTTGGAGACGCTTCATCAGAATTGGGGAGACAGGGGAAGTGTAAGCTTCTCTGATAGCCAGAAGAGACACAAGAGACTGCAGATCAGTTTTGTCACTTGGCAAACTTATAGATGGTGTATGAGCTGCACCTAGCCATACAGCCACGAGTGTAGAGTTGAACAGCAGGCTATGCACGCACCCTTGAGTTGTGCCTGTGGTGATTGCCAGTGAGGAACAGATCTTATTTCCAATCTGCACTGACGGCCTCAAGAAAGCAGCATCCATCATTAAGGACCTTCACCATTCGGGACATACCCTCTTCTCATTGCTACCACCAAGGAGGTTCAGGAGTGTGAATACGCACACTCAATGTTTTAGGCATAGCTCCTTACCCTCTGTCATCAGATTTCCAAATGGGCCGTGAAATCATTAACCTCACTTTGCGTACACGTTTTAAAATATTTCTTATTGTAACACTCAGTAACTTTTTTTAAACGTACTGCAGCCGAAAGACAACAAATGTTATGACCTGGCAGTGACAGTAAACCTGGATCTGGAGCACTGATCTGCTGGAGAACTTAATGGACCAAGCAGCATCTGTGGGATGAGAGAAATCATTGAGCTTTCATGTCAAAAATCCTGCACCAGTGTTAAATTCTGTTCTTCCCACAGAAGTTGGGTAACCTGCTGAGTTCTTCCAGCAGTTACTTTGTAAAGAGCCACTTTAATTCCCCATCCAATTCCCGCTCTGAACTATCATAACAAGGCCTGATTCAAACTTGAGGTACATCAACTCATTTACTATCTGGAGTCAATAGTGAATTTTACAACTTCAGATAACATGATTTTTTGGTCAGTATTGGTCACCTATCTGTAATATTAGCCCAGCTTGTTTGCCCCTTCCCCCCACCCAACTTTCCTTTCTCCACCTCCCCCCCCACCCCACCAAGAGTGAAGGATAATTTACCCTGACCTGCTGGATTTGTTCTCCTACTCTGTAGTTTGCAATGTCCATATTCATTTCACTAATTTATTTTATTTAGCGATACAGCACAGTAACAGGGCCTTCCAGCCCAATGAGCTTGCACCACCCATGGGTGAAATTTGGCCTTCATTTTCTCTCCTTAACTGCTTCCATTCACACATCAACCACATTAACCTTCTTTGCAGTTTATCCCCAGGTTCAACCCAGTTTTACCCTACCAGAGACAATCCCTCTCCCCACCAGAAACCCTAAGTCTGTTTCTCACCCCACAGGCGCTGCCTGACATGTTGAGTGTTTCCATCATTTTCTGCTTTCGGTTTAGATCCCAGCACTGGAGATGTTTTTTTTGATTTTCACAAGGATCATGTTATTTTCTTAAAACAACAATAGAGTAAAAGTGAGAAGGAAAAGAACAAAGAAAGCTTGTTATGTGCTTAACGGGGCTCTCCTTCGTTACACTTCAGCAAACAATCCAATTAACAACTTGGTCTCAATGTTCTAGCTTGACAATCCCACTTCAATGTCACAACCTCTGGGGACAAGCAATACGAAGCTACAATCTGAATACTGAAATTTAGGAATCTATTCGATGTTTGAAAAGCTATTAGAATAGTACACAATAAAAAAATTGCAGGGACCAGTTGAGTGTCATAGAGAGGTGAAATGCAAGCAAGCTTCTTGCACTGTGGTTGGGGGAGATTGCAATTAGAGGTCCTGGATTTAGAGTGAAAGGTTAAATATTTAGGGGGAACTTCTTCACTCAGAGGGTAATGAGAGTCTGGAAAGAGCTGCCAGCAGAAGTGGTGAATGTGGATTTGATTTCAACATTTAAGATAAATTTGCATAGGTACATGGAAGGAAGAGATCTGGGGGGCTACAGTCAGATGGGACTAGGCAAATTAATAGTTTGGCATGGACTAGATGGGCTGAAGAGCCTGTTTTTGTGCTGTAGTACTCTATGACTCATTTGACATGATGGCTCAAAAATGCTATATTTAACTTGCTGACCTCTATACTTTATCCCCTAGCTTCTTGCCAACTGAGTGAAATAAAAGACTGAACCCAGGGGAAAGTGAGTGAAGGTCAATAATGTGAGGACATAAAATAAGCATGTGTCTGTCATTCGCTGTCGATAGGCCTCAAATGTCCTGTGAAACCACAATGTGTACAGTTCTTATCTCCACATTCAAAATGCATAAGATATAAAAACTTTCAATTACTTTTCTCTTTTAAGTGTGGTAAACCAAGGTAAATATGTCATGGTGAGTAACAGTGTATCCTATGAAATTAACAAGAAATTAATGCTTCTTTGAAAGCACAGCAAGATGACATAATTATGTACTACATCAAGATGTTTATATTCTAAAATGATTAATATAAACAGCAATATTCTTAATTCTAGCCTTAAACAAGTTGCCAATTTGGACTGGTCCCAGGACAGTGTAGCAGAGTCCTTGAACAATCCTAAACAAGATGTGCCGATAAATTTATTTTGAAATAAACCTTCATTTCTAGCTGATTAAAGGTGGTTTATTTCACATATCCGACAATCCTTGAATTGACAGGGACATGACATTGTGGGCCAAAGGGCCTGCTCCTGTACTATTCCATGTGTCAGAGTATGCCAACAGATAGACCATTTACTGAGAACCTCTGGAACGTACACGGACCAGATTACAGGTTTTCTCCCCAAAATTCTGCAGATCATACAGAAGGGAAAGAGAAAAGGGAAACCACGATGTCTAAACATCAGCAGCGCTCATCAAAATCTTCCTCATCTCTAACCATCACACAATGCAGATATATTGCACAGATAGCTGATAGGACGCCAGAAAATACAGAACTGTACAACACGGTATAGGCCCTTCGGTCCATGATGTTGTGCTAAACGATCATTCTAACCCTTCCCTCCTACAGAATCTCCCATTTTCTATCACCCATACCTATCTAAACAAATTCTTATTTGCCTCTACCACCACCTCCAGCAGTGTATTCCACTCACCCACCTCTAGCTGTGCAAAAAGCCTCCCTCTGACATCTTTGTACTTTCTTGCAAATCACCTTAAAATTATCCACCTTGTATTAACTATTTCCACCCTTGGAAAAAGTCTACTTGATCTTTGCCTCTTATAATCTTATACACATCTCATCCTTGTTCGCTTCAAAATGAAAAGCCCCAGTTCACACAACCTATCCAAAGACACACTCTCTAGTGCAGGCGGCATCCTGGTAAGCTTCTTCTGCACCCCTTCGGCCCATCTAGTTTGCTCTACCAAAGTGCCAACTTCAACATTCTCTCAGCCAAATTATAAATTTCATTGCAAATTTATAATTTTATCAGTGTTAGTGATTTTTCCTAGACGAATTCCATATAAAATCATGTGCTGCGTCCTTGGCAAAGTCGTTTAAAAGCTCAGTGAAGACACCTAGCAGTGAGTCATAGAGACCACAACCGCACACAATGCTCCAAATTTGGCCTCACTAACGTCTTGTACAACTTCAACATAACATCCCAATTCTTGTACTCATTGCTCTGATTTATGAAGGCCAATGTGCCAAAAGCTCTCTCTATGACTCTGTCTACCTGTCACAATTTCCATTAATGCAGAGCTATTTCTGTTGTTAAATCCTATCTAATGTCATCTACTGGATAAGTAGAAGTTTCCGCTCGAAGATAAAAGACAGTATGTTTCAAACACAGAGCAGTACAGCATAAGAATAGGCTCTCCAGACCATGCTATCAGCATTGAACACAATACAGAATTAAACAAAATCTCTTCTGCCTGTACATGATCCAGATCCCTCATTCCCTGCATATTCATGTGTGTCTATCTAACAGTCTCTTAAACACTATTATCATATTCACTTTCACCACAATCCTTGGGAGCCCGTTCCAGGCACCTGCCATACTCAGTTAAAAAACCTTGTCCTGCGCATCTCTAAAAACTTTCTCCCTCTCACTTTAAATGACATTTCAACGCACAAAAAGAAAATGCTGAAGGAACTCAGCAGCTCAGGCAGCATCTATGGAAATTAATAAACAGTTGACGTTTTGGGCCAAGACCTTTCTTCAGGACATTTCCAACTATGCTGCCTGACATCCTGAATTCCTTCAGCTTCTTGTGCATGTTGCTCTGGATTTCCAACATCTGCAGAATAAGATTCTCACTGTCCACCCTTTCAATGCCTCTTAATCATTTTACAAGTTTCTATCAGGCTCTGGTGTTCCAGTGAAAGCAGCCCAAGTTTGTCCAACCCCTCTAATCCAGGCAACATCATGCTGAATCACATCCTTCCTGAGGAACACACAAGGTGCCGGAGGAACTCAGCAGGTCAGACAGCTGTTATGGAGTGGAATAACTATCGACATTTCAGCACAAGACCCTTCATCAGGAGTGACGAGGAAGGGGAAGAAGACCATTCCTGTTTGAACACTGGTACAAACTCCTTTAGCCGCCTGCACATTGATTCTATTCCTCCTCTTGGCAACATCCTAAACTGAAAGAGAGTTTGCAACGTGGGTTTGAGACTAAAGATGAACATGGGGAATGCAAGAAGGAGCAGGCCATTTTGGCTTCTTGTGCCTGTTCCACCATAAGATAAGAATAGAAACCATAGCAGGAAACATAGATTTAGCATCTCAGATTTTATACCCTCACCATGCTATAACTATCTCCATACTCTTCTGCCTCAGCATGGTCTGGGGATACCCTCAACAATGCCTTTTGTTTCTGATCTACCTCCTTGATTCTAACCCCCTAAACATAATCATAAACAATGCAGCCCATGGTATAATTTCTAACTATTTTCACAGCCATTTACTATACTGGTATCTACTGACCAACACAAACTCACCAGATGCAACACACTAAGTGCTAGAGGAACATCAGCATCTATGCAGAGGAACAGTCAACATTTCCGGCTGAGATCCTTCATCACGACTCATACGTAACTTGCTGAATTCTGGATTTCCAGCAGCTCCAGAATCTCCTTTGTTTATGACTTGCTGGTTCAAAGATAACTGCAGCCTGAGTTTTCAAATTCTTATCCTTACCTTCAAATCCCTCAGCTCCACATGCCCCTCCTGTCTTCCAACCTCTCAAGACTTTGCTAATTTGGACTTTCCATTGCTGGCAGCTATGCATCATGTAAATGCCTGAGTTCTTAATTATTAATTTATTTAGAGATACAACACGGTAACGGGCCTTTCTGGTCCAATTACAGCCACGATACCAATTAATTCAATCATCTGTACGTCTTTGGAATGTTGGAGGAAATGGGAGCACCAAGGGGAAAACACACATAGTTGAGGGGAGAATGTACAATTTCCTTACAGACAGTGGTAGAACTGAACCAGGCTCACTGGCACTGTAATATCATTATGCTAACCACTACAAAATCTCTCTTCCTTCTTCAACACGTTCCCTGCAATTACTCTAGTTGTCCAAGGTTTTAAAGATCTGCCCTGATATAATCTTATAGCTTCACATGAAATTTTACATCCATGAGGGTTCTGTGTTGTATCTTAGAATGTTTCACTTTGTTACAAAAGAACCACAGCAATATACATTCAGTGGCCACTTTATTAGGTGCAGGAATGGAACCCAGTGTGGTCTTCTCCTTCTGTAGCCCATCCACTTCAAGGTTTGATGTGTTGTGCAGTCAGAGATGCTCTTCTGCACACCACTGTTGTAATGTGTGGTTATTTGAGTTACTGTCCCCTTCCAGTCAGCTTGAACCAGTCTGGCCATTCTCTTCCGACCTCTCTCAATAACAAGGCGTTTTTGCCCACAGAAATGCCACTCACTGGATGTTCTTTTGTTTTTTGCACCATTCCCTGTAAACTCTAAAGCGGGGGTTCCCAACCTGAAGTCCACAGACCCTTCGATTAATGATAGGGGACCATGGCATAGAAAAAAGTTGGGAAACCCTGTTCTAGTGCCTGTCGTACATGAAAATGCCAGGAGATCGGCAGTTTCTGAGATACTCAAACCACCCCATCTGGCACCGACAATCATTCCACAGTCAAAGTCACTTAGATCACTTTTCTTCCCCATTCTAATCTTTGTTCTGAACAACAACTGAACCTCTTGACCATATCTGCATGCTTTTATGCACTGAATTGCTGCCACACGATTGGCTGGTTAGATATTTGCATTAATGAACAGGTATACAGGTGTACCTAAAAACGTGGCCACAGGGTGGATGCTGTCATTATGTATACAATTCTACAATTTCCAATAGCTTTGTTGAATATATATTTTAGGGTTTTCTGTTTGGCTCTGATCACCTTGTGGGTTCCCACTTGATAAAAAACAGATGTGTGGGGTAGGTGAAGATGGGTGAGAAGGTTTGGCTGGAGAGAAATCTAACTGGAAGGAAGAAAGGATAGCAGAAGCACTTATTTCCTCTGATTACACTGAGATAACCAACATTTATACTCGATACACTGGAGAAACATACAACAATAACAATATTCAGGGAATAAATCTCATTTTTTTTATGTTGTAGGAGGCAGCCATTTAGGCCAGGGTCTACAGTGGTTCCCAGTCCCACCATGCCACTGGCTTTTCTGTGTCCTGTTCTGTATGACACATCCACTAATTCCATCTTCATTTTGCCACCCACTAATACCAGAGATCATTTACAATAACCAATTAAGCTATCAATACCCATCTGCGGAATATGAGAAGAAATTGGAGGACCTTGAATATAGTCACGCACACAGTCACAGACACCACCATGGAGAGCTCCAATCCTGGCTGCTAGAGGAGGGAGGTTAGGCATGATGTTAGCAACCGCATCTCGTAAACACCTAGAGCTATGGAAAGGCCAACATAAGTTCCCTGGGAGAGGAATGAGCTACACCTGGGGACAACTTGAAAGTCTGGCCCAGGAGAGAAGAGTATGGTGAACTACTGTCAGTGTCCTATGCCCCAGCAGGGGCAATAGGCTTAAACTTTAAAACACACAGCCACAGGGAGAACATGTAAACTCCACACAGAAAGCACCAGGGTCAGAACTGGGAAAAATAAGTACTGGAGGAATCCAGCATCAGGCCTGATGCAGGACCATGGCCTGAAACACTGACCCTCCCTTTGCCTGCACTGATGCTGCCTAACCAACTGAGTTCCTCCAACAGTTAGTCTTTTGCTCCAGATTCCAATACCTACAGTCTCAAAATTCAAAATAAATTTATTAGCAAAGTACGTATATCCACCATATAGAACCCTGAGATTCATTTTCTTGCAGGCACACACAGTAAATCCAAGAAACACAATAGAATCAATGAAAGATTACACCCAACAAGATGGACATACAGCCAATGTGCAAAAGACAACAAACTGCAAATACAAAAGAAAAACACTTTTAAATAAACAATAAATATTAATAATGTGAGATGGAGAGTCCTTGAAAGTAACTTCGTAGGTTGTGGGAACAGTTGAGTGAAATTATTCCCACAGGTTCAAGAGCCAGATGATTGAGGGGTAATAACTGTTTCTGAACCTGGGTGGTGTGGGTCCTAAGGCTCCTATATCTTCTTCCTTATGGCAGCAGCGAGAAGAGAGCATGGGCTGGATGGTGGGTGGGAGACCTTGATGATGGATTCAACTTTCCTGCAACAGTTTGCCATGTAGATGTGCTAAATGGTGGGGAGGGCGTTACTTGTGATGGACTGGGCCATATCCACTACTTTTTGTAGGATTTTCTGTTCAAGGCATTGGTGTTTCCATACCAGGCCATGATGCAACCAGTCAATATACTTCCCCCACAAATCTATATAAGTTTTTCAAAGTTTTAGATGTCATGCCGAATCTTTGCAAATTTCTGAGGAAGTAGAGGAGCCACCATGCTTACTTTGTCATTGCACTTGCATTTTGGACCCAGGGCAGGTCCTCCAAAATGATAACACCAATGAATTTAAAGCTGCTCACCCTCTCCACCTCTAATCCTGTGATGAGGACTGGCTCACAGCCCTCCAGTTTCCTTCTCAAGTCAATAATCACTTGGGTCCGTGTCCATAGGACACTCAAGGCTGCTGCACAGGTTGACAGTGTTGTTAAGAAGGCTTATGGTGTGTTGGCGTTCATCAAAAGCCATGAGATAACATTACAGCTACACAAGACCTTGGTCAGACCCCACTTGGAGTACTGTGTTCAGTTCTGGACACCTCACTACAGGAAGGATGTGGATACTATAGAGAAAGTACAGACGAGATTTATAAGGATGTTGCCTGGATTGGACAGCCTTATGAGAATTGGAGTGATGGAGGATGAGAGGTGTACTGATAAGAGGTGTATAAGATGATGAGGGGCATTGTTCGTGTGGATAGCCAGAGGCATTATCCCCAGGGCTGAAGTAGCTAACACAAGGGGGCATAGTTTTAAGGTGCCTGGAAGTAGGTACTGAGGTGATGTCAGGGGTAAGTTATTCCACACAGAGTGGTGGGTGCGTGGGACGCACTGCTAGTGTGGGCAGTGGAAGTGGATAAAACAAGGTCTTTTGATAGCCTCTTAGATAGGTACATGGCAGACATCCCACCCTGCAAAAACTCATTTCAGGGAGGTAGCACCATCAACTTGCAGGAGACTTCCAGGAGAGGTGGGATGTCTGCAATAGAGTAGCTCCTTAGCAGCTGGCCAGCTAGTTTAAATAACGTTAGCTATGCTAATGAACGAATGACACCTGTTAAACTCACTTCAACATGTCTTTTACAGTCTTAACCCACCATGGGCAATAGAAAAGTCACTGTTGCAAACAGTGCAGCGAGCAACACTGTCATTATTTTAACCCAATTAGGCAGGGGTACACTTTAGTGTAGTCTGGGGTGACGTACGTTTTATTTTTTTGGAACACTCTGCAGTCTCTCAATCAATCTCTCTCTCTCTCTCTCGTGCCTTCGCTCTCGCGCTTTTCTCTCGCTCACTCTCAAACAAACTGATTTCCGTGATATTGTACATAATTTGCGGGCATCAGGGAGCCACTATTAATATGCGGGAGACTCCCGGAAGTTCCGGAAGAGGTAGGATGTCTGACATGGAGCTTAGAAAAATAGAGGGCTATGCGCTAGGGAAATTCTAGGCAGTCTCTAGAGTAGGTTACATGGTCAGCACAGCATTGTGGGCTGAAGGGCCTGTAACGTGCTGTAAATTTCTAAGTTCTATCAGCTCCTTGGTCTTCTTGACATTGAGAGAGAGGTTGTTGTGGCACCACTCAGCCAAATTTTCAATCTGCTGATGTTTATATGCTGATTCATCACCACCTTTGATTTGGCCAACAACAGTGGTGTAATCAGCAAACTTAAGTATGGCATTGGAGCTGTGTTTAGCCTCACAGTCATAAATACAAAGCAAGTAGAGCAGGGGGCTAAGCACATGGCCTTGTGCTGTACCTGTGCTGATGGGTGACTGTGGAGGTGATGTTACTGCCAATCTAAACTGACTAGGGCCAGCAAAGGAGGAAATCGAGATCCAGTTGTACAAGGAAGTTTTGAGTCCACGCACTTGAAGCTTATTGATTCGGTTTAAGGGGATGATGGTACTGAAAGCTGAGCATCCTGATATATGTTGACATTTCTGGTCGCCACCCTTCACAAGAACTGGAGTATTATGCACAGTTCTGGTCACCACAGTATAGAAATAAACCCAAGCAATTCATGTCATAACAAAGTGGTACATTAATTTCAAAAAGTCATCAATAGTCATTTAAACAAAACAGTCTCAGTCACTTTTAATACACTGTAAACATAAAATATTCTGCAGATTCTGGAAATCTTTTACCATGATTCTTGATAAGTCACTTGATAAATCCATGATTTCAACCTCATCTTGCCTCAGAGAAATGATTTCTTCCACCTTGACTCAATTGACTTCCTTGGCTCTCAGTACTGTCACTGAGTCATAGAGTACCATAGCACAGTAACAGGCCTTTTGCTCTATCTAGTCCACACTGAACTGTTATTCCACCTCGACCCACTGACCCGCACCTGGACCCATAGCTTTCCATACCTCTCCCATCTATGTACATGCAAATTTTCTGAAATGTTGAAATCAAACCCACATTCCCCACTTAAACTGGCAGCTCATTCCATCCTTGCATCACCCTCTGAGTGATGAAGTTCTAAGGTCCCTCGTAAATATTTCACCTTTAACCTATGCCCTCTAGTTTTAGTCTCACTCAATCTCAGTGGACCTCTCATTGAACTGAACAAATTAAGCTTGTCTCAGCCTGAAACGCTGACGTTTATTCATTTTCATATATGCTGTCTGACCTGCTGAGTTCCTCCAGCATTTTACGTATGTGTTGCCCTGGATTTCTAGCATCTACAGAATCTCATGTGTTTAAGGTTAGCCACCATTCTGTTGGATTTTTTCACTCCACAGAATTGGCCATGTCTCATCTATTTTGGTTAGATTTTTTTTCTTTTGTCTTGAGCTCTCATTCTGTCCCTTCTTTCTTTTCTGCAACTTAAACCACACTCATTTTCCCACTTCTCCCAGCTCTAACGAAAGATCATGACCTGAAATGTCGCCTCAGATTTTCTCGCTCTGGATGCTGCTTGACCTTCAGAGTGCTTCCAACATTCTGATGTTGGTGCAGGATTTCCAGGTTTCTATTGAGGGCTCTGCTGAATCTACACAGGAATGACAGGTTTAGCCAGTGCTTATTTTCTCCCTTCATACCCTTTACCCCACGCACCTTCCCCACACCGATCACCTGATAGCTTGTACTCATTCCCCTTCCCCCACAACCTTATTCTGCCCCACTTCCTTTCCATCAGACATGAGAGCACAATAATGCCGCTTAGCGCTCTGAGTCTGGTCCGCCATTTCATCATGGCTGATCCATTTTGCTCTCAACACCAATCTCCTGCCTTTTCCCAATAACCTTTCACACCCTGACTAATCAAGAACGTCAAGTACACCCAATGACTTGGCTTCCACAGCCACCTCTGGCAATGAATTGCATAGATTCACCACCCTCCGTCTAAAGAATTTTAACCTGATCTCCGTTCTCAATGGACGTCCTTCTATTCTGAGGCTGTGCCCTCTAATCCTAGACTCCCCCACCACAGGAAATATTGCCTGCACATCCACTCTATCTCGACCTTCTAAATTCCAGCGATTAAAGGCCCAGGGCCTTCAATCGCTCCTCATACGATAAGCCTTTCATTCCTAGAATCATTCTTGTGAACCTCCTCTGAACCTTCTCCAACCTTAGTTCATTCTTTCTTAAATAACCGCTCACAATACTCTAAGTGAGGCCTCACCAGTACCTTATAAAGCCTTAGCATGATATCCTTGCTTTTATGGTCTCGTCCTCCTGAAATGAAAGCCAATGTTGCATTTACCTTCCTCACCACCAACTCAACCTGCAAACTGCACAAGGTCTCCCAAGTCCCTTTGCAACTTGGATTTTTGAATTTTCTTCCCATTTAGAAAATAGCCCATGCTTTTATTCCTTCTATCAAAATGCATTAGTATACACATTCCGACAATGTATTCCATCTGCCGCTTCTTTGCCACTTCCCTAATCTGTCTAAGTCCTTCTACAGCCTACTTGCCTCCTCAACGTTACCTGCCCCTCCACCTATCTTCGTATCGCCTGTAACCTTGGCCACAAAGCCATCAATTCTGTCATCCAAATCATTGACATACAAGTGGTCCCAACAATGACCCCTGTTGAACACCCCTTGTCACTGAGGCCAAGCAGAAAAGGTTGCCTTTATTCCCACTCTTTGCCAGGCAATGCTCTATCAATTCTAGTATCTTTTCGATAAAGGGCTTGTTACTCTGCTATACTGCTCTTTTGACTCAAAGACAATAGAGTGCCAAGGGAGTCAACTGAGTCAAGATTGAAGAAATAAGTTCAGTGATGCAAGATTACTTTTCTCTCCTTCTGTTCTTATTTGCTCATTCCTCATCTGTTAGGGCATAGCAGAATGGCTCCTGAGGTAGTGTTTTGTACTGTGTGTGGGGTGTGGGAAGTCTGAGAGACCCCCAGTCTCTCAGATAAACACATCTGCACAGCTGCAGCTCTTGAGAGAACGTATTAAGGAACTGGAGCTGCAGCTGGAAGGTCTTCAACTCGTACGGGAGAATAAGGACATAACAGACAGGAGCTACAGGGAGGTAGTTACCTCTAGATTGCAGGAAACAGGTAACTGGGAGATGGGGGGGGGTGGGGAAATGCACAGCCAGTGTAGAGTACACCTGTGACTGTTCAGCTGTCCCCTCAATAAGTATACAACTTCAGGTACTATTGAGTGCCGGGTGTTGGGGGGGGGGGAGGGGGCATAGTGGCTGGGTTTCTGACACTGAGTCTGGTGCTGTGGCTCAGAAGAGCAGAGAGGTGAAAAGGACTGCAGTGTTGATTGGAGATTCCATAATCAGAGGAACAGAAATGAGAGTCTGTGCTGCGATAGAAACATCCAGATGTTACGTTACCTCCCAGGCGCCAGGATCAGGGATATCTCAGATCAGGTCCATGGCATTCTCAAGGGAGTCTGTGAGCAGCCAGAAGTCTTGGTACATATTGGCACCAATGGCATAGGTAAACATACAGAGATTTTAGTGAGTTAGGTAGAAAGCTGAAAAGCAGGACCTCCAGGATAGTAATCTTGGGATTGCTGCCTGTGCCACACACCAGTGAGGGTATGAATAGCATGATCTGGCAGGTGAATTCATGGCTGAAGAAATGGTGGAGGCGACCAGGATTCAGATTTATGGATTGTTGGAATCTCTTCTGAGGAAGGTACAACCTGTGGAAAAGGGACGGGTTACACATGAACTCAAGGAGGTCCAGTATCATAGAAACATAGAAAATCTACAGCACCGTACAAGCCCTTCAGCCCACAAAGTTGTGCCAAACATGTACTTACTTGAGAAATTACCTAGGGTTACCCATAGCTCTTATTTTTCTAAACTCCATTACCTATCCTGCAGTCTCTTAAAAGACTCTATTGTATCCACCTCCAACACTGTTGCCGATAGCCCATTCCACGCACTCACCACACTCTGTTTAAAACACTTACCCTGACATCTCTTCTGTACCTGCTTCCAAGCACCTTAAAACTGTGCTCTCTCATGCTAGCCATTTCAGCCTTGGGGAAAAAACTTCTAACTATCTACATAATCAATGCCTCTCATCATCTTATACACCTCTATCAGGTCACCTCTCATCCTCCGTCGCCCCAAAGAGAAAAGGCCAAGTTCACTCAACCTATTCTCATAAGGAATGCTCCCCAATCCAGGCAACATTGTTGTAAATTTCCTCTGCACCCTTTCTATAGTTTCCACATCCTTCCTGCAGTGAGGCATCCAGAACTGAGCACAGTACTCCAAGTGGGGTCTGACCAGGGTCCTATATAGTTCTAACATTACCTCTCGGCTCTTAAACTCAATCCCACGGTTGATGAAGGCTAATACACCACATGCCTTTTTAACCGCAGTCAACCTGCACAGCAGCTTCAAGTGTCCTATGGACTCAGACCCCAAGATCCCTCTGATCCTCCACACTGCCAAGAGTCTTACCATACTATATTCTGCCATCATATATGAGCTAACAAAATGAACCACCTCGCACTTGTCTGGGTTGAACTCCATCTGCCATTTCTCAACCCAGTTTTGCATCCTATCGATGTCCTGCTGTAACCTCCACACTATCCACAACACCCCCAACCTTTGTGTCATCAGCAAATTTACTAACCCTTCCCTCCACTTCCTCATCCAGGTCATCTATAAAAATCATGGAGCAGAGATCCCAGAACAGATCCCTGAGGCACACCACTGGTCACTGACCTCCATGCAGAATATGACCCGTCTACAACCACTCTTTGCCTTCTGTGAGCAAGCCAGTTCTGGATCCACAAAGCAACGTCCCCTTGGATCTCATGCCTCCTTACTTTTTCAATAAGCCTTGCATAGGGTACCTTATCAAACGCCTTGCTGAAATCTATATACATGACACCAACTACATCTGCTGCTCTACCTTCATTAATGTGTTTAGTCACATCCTCAAAAAATTCAATCAGGCTCGTAAGGCAAAGCCATGCAGGTTATTCCTAATCATATTACGCTTCCCCAAATGTTCATAAACCCTGCCTCTCAAGATCTTCTCCATCAACTTACCAACCAACCACTGAAGTAAGTATCCTTGCAGACAAGTTGGCCAGAGTTGTTTGAGATGGTTTAAATTAACCCAGCAGGAGAATGGGAACCGGAGTGACTGTGTTGAGGATGAACTGGTTGGTTGGTGTAGAGGCAGTGTGTAATTAGACTCCCAACAATGAAAGACTGATGGAAAAGCAAGATTGCAGTCAACCGGATGAGTTGCAATGCAAAAGACAGACAAAATTGAAAAGAGTGAATACAGGACTAAGGTGATATAAATGAATGCGCGCAATATACGGAATAAGATCGATGAACTTGTAGCAGTTACAGATTGGCATGTATGATATTGTAGGCATTACTGAATCATGGCTGGAAGAGTATTATAGCTGGGAGCTTAATGTCCAAGGGCAACAGGAAGGCAGAGGCGGTGGTGTTGCTCTGTTGGTAAAAAATGGAATCAAATCATAAGAAAGAGGTGACATGGGGTCGGAAGATGTTGAATCATTCTGAATAGAGCCAAGGAACTGCAAGGGTAAAAAGACCCCCTAACAGTAGTAAAGATGAGGTCTACAAATTACCATGGGATACAGAAAAGGCATGCAAAAAGGGGCAATGTTACAACAGACTAGGGGGATTTCAATATGCAGGTAGATAGGAAAAATCAGGTTGGTGCTGGATCCCAAGAGGAGAAATTTCTAGAATGGCTATGACATAACTTTGTAGAGCAGCTCGCGGCTGAGCCCACTAGAAGATCAGCTATTCTGGGCTAGGTGTTGTGCAATGAACCAGAATGGATTAGAAAGCTTAAGGTAAAAGAACCCTTAGGGACAAGTGATCATAATCTGATGAAATTCACTCTGAAATTTGAGGAGAAACTGAAGTCAGATATATCAGAGTTACAGTGGAGTAAAGGGAACTACAGAGACATGAGAAAGGAGATGGCCAGAATTGATTGGCAAAGAACACTGGCAGGGATGACAGCAGAGCAGAAATGACAGGAATGTCTGGAAGCAATTCAGGAGGCACAGGATATATACATCACAAAGAGGAAGAAGTATTCTAGAGGAGACTGAGGATCTTCTAAGTATGCAGGCCTCTCCTACACATGTTCTACCAGTCTGTTGTTGCCAGTACAATCTTCTATGGTGTGCTGGGGCAATGGCATCAACACGGGTGATGGCCAACAGGCTCAATAAACTGATTAGAAAGGCTGGCTCTGTTATAGGAGTCAAACTGGACACATTGGAGGCTGCGGTAGAACAAAGGACCCTATGGAAAATCCTGGCAATTCTGGACAATATTTCTCACCCTCTGTATGCCACTGTGGCCGAACAGAGGATCACTTTTAGTAATAAACTAAGACAACCAAAGAGTGGTGTATGAGGTCATTCTTACCCTCAGCCAATAGGCTCTATAATGAATCAAGCTATAGCTGGGGAACTGATGACCGACACCCCCCCCCCAGGTAACTTTTTTTTATATATTCTTTCTTACTTCTCTTCTAATATTTGTGTACCTGTGCACTTGTAATACTACTATGACGCCGTAATTTCCTTTGGGGTCAATAAAGTATCTATTGATCTATCTATCTATCAGCAAGATGAAACACTGTGGCTTACAAGAGAAGTCAAATCTAGCATAAAAGCCAAAGAGAGGGCATATAAGATAGCAAAATAAAAGTGAGAAGTTAGAAGATTGGGAAGCTTTTAAAAACCAAAAAGCGGCAACTAAAAAGTCATTAAGGAAAAGATGGAATATGAAAGTAAGCTAGCAGAATGGTGGAATTTGAAGGTATCAGGGGTCACGAAGTGTGTAAAGTTACCATAAGTAGAGAGAAGGCTCTTGGGAAACTGAAAGGTCTGAAGGTAGATAATTCACCTGAACCAGATGCTGTACACCTCAAGGTTCTGAAAGAGGTTGCTGAAGTGATTGTGGAGGCATTAGTGATGATCTTTCAAGAATCATTGAATTCTGGAATGGTTCTGGAAGATTGGAAAATTGCGAATGTCACTCCACTCTTCAAGAAGGGAGAGAGGCAGATGAAAGGAAATTATAGGCCAGTTAGTCTGATTTCAGTGGTTGGGAAGATGTTGGAGCCGATTGTTAAGGATGTGGTTTTGGAGTACTTGGAGGCATAGTCAGCATAGTTTCCTCAAGATAAAAGCTTGCCTGACAAATTTGTTGGAATTCTTTAAAGAAATAACAAGCAAGATAGATAAAGGAGAATCAGTTAATGTTGTATACTTGAATTTTCAGAAGGCCTTTGACAAGGTGTCACACAAGGCTGCTTAACAATCTACGAGCCCATGGTATTACAGCAAGGATTCTAGCATGGATAAAGCAGTGGCTGATTGGCAGGAGGCAAAGAGTGGGAATAAAGGGAGCCTTTGCTGGATGGCTGCTGATAACTAGTGGTGTTCCATAGGGTTCTGTGTAGGGACCACTTCTTTTTACATTATATGTCGATGATGGATTTGATGGCTTTGTTGCAAAGATTGCAAATGATATGAAGATAGAAGGAGAAGCAGGTGGTTTTGAGGAAGTATAGAGGCTACAGAAGGACTTACAGTGGTGCTAGAAACGATCTTAAAGAGGACTTCAGAAGAATTGTACAGCTGTATGAAGTTGGAAAAGGCAACAAAAGCATTGCTAAAGTCTACAGCAGGAGAAATTGTATAGAAAAGGAGAAAACTCAATACTGCTATTCGCCCTAGGAGTGGGCATCCTGCAAAGATCACATCAAGAGCACTATGTATAATGCTGAAGGAGGGGAAAAAGAACCCAAGGATAACAGCAAAAGACCTGCAGAAATCTCTAGAAATTACTGAAGTGTCTGCTCATGTGTCCACTATAAGAAAAATACTGAACAAGAATGGTGTTCATGGAAGGAGAGCACAGAGGAAACCACTGCTGTCCAAAAAAACATTGCTGCACGTCTCAATTTTACAAAAGACCACCTGGATGTTCTACAACGCTTCTAGGACAATGTTCTGTGGACAGGTAAGACTAAAGTTGAACTTTCTGGCAGAAATACACATTGCTATGTTTGGAGGAAAAAAGGCACTGCGCACCACCACCAAAACCTCATCCCAACAGTGAAGCACGGTGGAAGAAGCATCATGGTTTGGTGCTGCTTTGCTGCCTCAGGGCCTGGACGGCTTGCGATCACTGAGGCAACAATGAATACAAAATTGTATCGAGACACTTTTCAGGAGAATGTCAGGGTAGTGGTCCATCACCTGAAGCATAATAGAAGTTAGATAATGCAACAAGACAATGATCTGAAAGACAAGTGTAAATCAACAACAGAATGGTTTAAAAAGAACATTTGTATTTTGGAATGGCCGAATCAAAGTCCTGACCTTAATCCTATAGAAATGTTGTGGAAGGACCGGAAGCAAACTGATCATACAAGGAAGCCCACCGACATCCCAGAGTTGAAGCAGTTTTGTAAAGAGGAAAGGCTTAAAATTCATCCAAGCTGACGTGCAGAACTGACCAACAGTTACTGGAAATGTTTGGTTGAAGTTATTGCTTTACAAAGGGTCACACCAGTTACTGAAAGTAAAGGTTCACATACCTTTTCCAACAAATACACTTAACATTGGATAATTTTTCTCAATAAATAAATGAACAAGTATAATTTTTTGTGTTATTTATTTAACTGGGTTCTCTATCTTGTTCCAGGACTTCAGTGAAGATCTGATCGCAATTGAGCTCATATTTCCACAAAAATAGAGAAAAATCTACAGGGTTCACAAACTTTCTAGCATCACTGTATCTATCAGTGAATATAGACCCAAGGCAGGAAATAATATTTCACATACAGATCTGGTGTTTATTTTGAATAATATAACTTGCTGTGAGACAGAGTGGTCTATTTCTCAACCTATCCTTCACACATGGCAGCCATCATTACCATTCCACTATGTACAATGGTTAACCAAGCTCCAACGTAAGACCACAAGATGTAGGAGCAGAATTAGGCCATTCAGCCCATTGAGTATGCTCTGCCATTCAACCATGGCTGATTTATAACTCTTCTCAACCCCATTCTCTTGCCTTCTCCCCATAACCTTTGGCACCCTTGCGAATCAATAACCTATCAACCTCTGTTTTAAATATATCCAATGATTATAAATTCTCACTCTTGCAGTGAAAGCCTTAAAAATGGACTTCACCTTGTCCTTTCTTTAATGCCAAAATAATTGTTGAATGGTCAGTTGATCTACCAATGTCTTATCTCAGGTGATATCATATTCAAAGATTACGGCTGTCACTGGATTTTCACCAAAGTGCATAAATACAAATAAAGACAAAAATTATAGTGTTTAGATACCATGAGCAAACACAACTTGAACAAAATAGTTGAAGCGTTACCACTTTGGCAAGACACAATAGCAGAGAACCTGTACGGCAGCCAGAAAGAAAAACAGTACATATTCATTAACTGCCAATTCCTTAATGGGAAATATTGCTAAGTATCCTATAGCACGTCAGAGACCAGATTGCCAAATCTAGTACTATATGGATCTCAGAAGACTAAACTTAAAATAAATGGACGAGTTAACTCTCAACCTGGGTGATGAGGCGTTATTTAGATTGCAAACAACGAGAACGAGTGACATACCTGAATACTTTTCTCACAGTCAGTCTGGTGATGTAGTGATAGCTCACTCTCCAGTACAAATCTCTTGCCACACTTGTCACAGATCTGCATGCGGCTGTGTGTGACATTCATGTGCTTTTCTAGATACCAACGGTTATTGAAGACCCGGGGGCACTTTTTGCAGGGGAAGTTCTGCTTCTCCTCAATTTTCACCTTCTGATTTGAGCTATCGGAATCCTTCTTTCGCTTCCTACCTCGAGTGGTCGCTTCTGGTTTGGCCCGTCTCCGTGACCTACTGGAAGCTGCTGGAGTCGCCTCTTTAGAGGCAGTTGAAGCTCTTGCTGCTCTTCTCGGAGCTTGGCCACTTTCAGTCTTAACTTCTGGAGTTTCAGAATTATCATCTTCGTTTACATCTTCTTCACTCTCCTCTACATCCTCATCATCTTCCTCACTGACTTCTTCGTCCTCCTCTTCATCTGCATCGTCTTCATCATCATCCTCATCGTCGTCGTCGTCGTCCTCTTCGTCATCCTCTTCCTCCTCTTCATCCTCCTCCTCTTCGGGACACCTTCCCAGAACAGCAGTGGCCTCTGAAGGTGAAGACATTCCTTCGGCACCTTTAGAAACATTTAGAGTCTGGTTGTTGAGGTTAACCTCAACGATGATCTGCTCCCTATTATAGGAGCTCCGGCTATCAGAGTCATCGTCCATCTCCGTGTCGCCTTCGATCTTGCACACTGCTTGGCTATCATTCTCCTCCTTGTAATATTGCTGCTTCTGCTGCAGAGGTGAGTGCTGCTTCCCTGTATTGTCTTCCACACGTACCGAGTACGGGTTGTTACCCTCTCGGGCGTAGATCTTGGGATGTGAATCCACCTCCTGTTTGATCTCACGGTAAAACTGCGAGCCGAGAGGATTGCTGTGGCTTTCCTGTTTCGACATGTCGCTCACCACTGTTGTCAAATTTAAGGATCGGCTGTCTATTAACTCTTGACAGGAAGTGGCAATATCGTTCATCTGTAGAACTGCAGCCGCATTCAGCACATCCTGCACGTTGCAGGCGTTTACCAGCAGCTTTGAAGTGTAGATGAAGTTAAGGATCTGCTGGAACCCTTGCGACGTCAGGGCCTCCAATGAAAGTTCGACGCGTTGCAGCTGCTTATTTTGCGTGAAGAGGGAATGAAAGAACTGGCTGTAGGCCGCGAGGACCCCCTTGTGAGCGGGGAACGTGTTCTTCTGCCGCACCAACACAATGTCTACGTCACACAGGTCCGGCTGAAACAGGCGCTGCTCGTTCAATCTGTCCATCAAACAAGTGAAGTGGAGGGCAACATCCTCCACCAGAGAATACTCAGTGGAAGGGTAGTCAGTGGTCTTTTCAACTATCAGCTGGAAGAGAAAGGAAAACAAAAATCAGGTCAAAACGTTGCATACAGACAACACCGAGTGCACTGGGAAAGGGGTTTCTTTTCAACCCATAAGTCCAGGCAGCTAAATGCAACATAAAATGTGAGCACTTCTTTCCAAAACCAAGAACTATTTTAGATATCACGCAGAATTATTCTGAACGTACACTCAGTGGCGACCTGCATATCTACTCGTTAATGCAAATATCTAATCAACCAATCACGTAACAGCAACTCAATGCATAAAAGCATGCAGGCGTGGTCAAGAGGTTCAGCTGTTGTTCAGACCAAACATCAAAATGGGAAAGAAACGTGATCTAAGTGACTTTCACCCATGGAATGATTGTTGGTGCCAGACGGGGGTGGTTTGAGTATCTCAGAAATTGACCTTCTGCCATTTTTACACACAAGTCCCTAGAGTTTGCAGAGGATGGTGGGGAGAAACAAAAAAAAACATCCAGAGGCCAGCAGTTCTGTGGGTGAAAATGCCTTGTTTATGAGAGAGGTCAGAGGAGAATGGCCAGACTGGTTCAAGCTGATAGGAAGGCGACAGCAACTCAAGTAACCACGCATTACGACAGTGGTGTGCAGAGGAGCATCTCTGAATGCACAACATGTCGAACCTTGAAGTTGATGGGCTACAACAGCAGCAGAACATGAACACACACTCAGTGTCCATGTTATTAGGTACCGGAGTAAATGATAAAGTGGACACTGAGTGTATACCCATATTGCCTATTGGATGGTTGAAAAGTGAAGGCTTTGATTTTCTCTTCTTGTTTTCCTCTTCCTAAACCCTGCCACATCCAATCTGCCAACACTTCTTGGTGTCCAGTTCTCTGGCTTAGGGTCTGTACTCACTGGAGTTTGGAAGAATGGGGGGGGGGGGATCTCATTGAAACCTACTAAATATTAAAAAGGTCTAGACAGAGTCAACATGAAGAGGATGTTTCCTGTAGTGCGAGAAAAAAGGAACAAAGGTCACAGCCTCAGAATACAAAGACATCCCCTTAGAACAGAGATCAGGAGGAATTTCTTTCACCAGAGGGTGGTGACTCTGTGGAATTCATTGCCACAGACAACTGTGGTGGTCAAGTCAATGGGTATATTTAAAGGGGAGGTTGATAAGTTAATGATTAGTAAGGGCATCAAAGGTTACAGGGAGAAGACAGAAGAATGGGCTTGAGAGGGATGATAATTACTCATGATGGAATGACAGAGCAGACTTGATGGACTAATTCTGTTCTTATCTCTTACAGTCTCCACTGTGGCTCTGCCACACTGCCTGTATTTTGTAAGGCTCAGTAACTGAGTAGACACCTAACTGTATCCTCACTGACATCAGCTCTGAAAGATCACTGCACAGCCCTGCAGGGACAGTCTTTTTCTTAAACTGCTGGCAAACTGGAGAAGCCACATAGGGAAGGGGCCAACTTGCTGGGTTCTGTGGGACTGCATGGATCAGCTGGGCTGGAGGAGCACAAGGATGAACCAGCTACTGAATGTGGCCGTTTGGCCTATAATACCTGATCCCTGCACCTAGGACTCCCTCAAACATCACACGATCCTGTTTCTTTTTAGAAATCTGTGACGTTAATACTGAAGAAACTTGGAAACATGGTACTGGTCAGAGTACAAAGCCTACAAACCTAATTTCAAGAATAACCAATCAAAATTAATACTTGAAAAATAAGTTGTCTGATCCATTGACTTGTTTAAAGGTGTCCAAAATATTTCAAGAGGAATCGAAAAATCAATAGTAAGCACATGTCCAAACCTCCTGCTTCAATAACACTGGAAGAACAGGTCTGGTATCTTCCCAAGTTCCCGCATGACAATCCAACTGCCCAGAAAAAAAGCATCAGCACAAGTCAAGACAACTCCTACTGCTTGCCTTCATACCTTTAGCAATTCAGATCACTTGAACTGAAAAATACTTACTCCAAACTCTGATAACTCCCTCCTGCATCTTTCCTAACTCTCTGTCCCAGAGCAATCACCCAATTTTAACACACAGTCAAAATGAAGAGTACACATTTCTTGGGTATAACTGCCACTGAACTGTACACATTAATTCCTGCACTAGGTCAGTCCAATCTGATCCCTTGTCAAATGAAGCTCAGACATAGATTACCGTGTACCACTGTTTGTTCTCAGTTCTGCTGCAGATCCCAGTGGAAACAAACCAAGTGATATGCTTTCATTTACACTTCTCCGACAAAGATGCATTGTAGATGTTGTAAGTGGTCCACCTCTTATCATCGATAACATTTTCATGCGATGGCTTATGCTCAGTTTCAAAGAGTCACAGCCATCACTCAGTGTATTCACAAACAGTATCATGAACACAAGAGATTCTGCAGCTGACAAATATTTCGAGCAACACACACACCCCCACCCACACAATGAATGAATGCATAGTCAACTGTTTATTTCCCTCCACAGCCGCTGCCCGACTTGCTGAACTCCTCCAGCATTCTGTGTGCGTGTAGCTAACACGAAGAGCAAATATGGCTTATAAGTCAAGAAATTTATCAGCAATTTTAAAAAAATACTTCTTATAGAGAAAAGCTTTTCCCAAAAGCTCACTGCTGGAAAGTGCTATAGGGCTATTAAAATAAAAACTTCACACCATCTTAAAAGTTTCTACCACCAGGCAGTTAATCTGATCAACCACTCTAGTTAGCTGCCACCCCCCTCTATCTATTATCTCAGTTACTGCACTGCAAGCACTTTAAACCACTTCTTATAAGGCTGTTTATGTTGCATATACAGTACATGCTAGTATTTATAATATTTATACACATTTTATTCCATATCTATCCTTTATTTTTATATAATTCTTTATGATTTACAATTGTTGAATGTTCCAGAAACACAAGAAAATCTGCAGATGTAGGAAATCCAGAGCAACACACACAAAATGCTGGAGGAACTCAGCAGACCAGGCAGCGTTGATGGAAAAGAGCAAACAGGTGACGTTTTGGGCCGAGACCCTTCATCAGGACTGCTGAATGTGGTTGCTTTTTACTGCATGTTGTGCCCTAACAACACACCACAGCAAGTTCCTAATATGTGTAAATATACGTGGTGAATGAAGTTGATCCTTAATCCTTAAAGAAGAAAATCAGACACTCCAGCCAATATCAAAGTTCCAAAATTCAAAGTAAATTTATCAGCAAAGTATGCATGCCATATCCAACCCCGAGATTAATTCTCTTGCGGGCACCCTCAGGACAACAAAATACAACAGAAATCACAAAAAAACATACAGAACAAAGACTGACAAATATCAAATGTTCAAGAGGACAAATCACACACATAATTTTTAAAAGTAAATAATTCAGAGGACATGAGCTGCAGAGTCCCCAAAACTGAATCTACAGCCGGAGAGCTCATTCAGTGCTGCCCGATGGCTGCAGGGCGGCAACTGCTCCTGAACCTGGCAGCGTGGGACCCAGTAGGCTTATAGTAGACATCTGTGGCCTCCCTCCCCTTTCTAGATCTTTCTGTCACGGAATTAGTCCTTACTCTTAATAATTTCTTCTTTGGCTCATCCCACTTCCTCCAAACTAAAGGTGTAGCTATGGGCACCCGTATGGGTCCTAGCTATGCCTGCCTTTTTGTTGGCTTTGTGGAACAATCTATGTTCCGTACCTATTCTGGTATCTGTCCCCCACTTTTCCTTCGCTCCATCGACGACTGCATTGGCGCTGCTTCCTGCACGCATGCTGAGCTCGTTGACTTTATTAACTTTGACTCCAACTTTCACCCTGCCCTCAAGTTTACCTGGTCCATTTCCGACACCTCCCTCCCCTTTCTAGATCTTTCTGTCTCTATCTCTGGAGACAGCTTATCCACTGATGTCTACTATAAGCCTATGGACTCTCACAGCTATCTGGACTATTCCTCTTCTCACCTTGTCTCTTGCAAAAATGCCATCCCCTTCTCACAATTCCTCCGTCTCCGCCGCATCTGCTCTCAGGATGAGGCTTTTCATTCCAGGATGAGGGAGATGTCCTCCTTTTTTAAAGAAAGGGGCTTCCCTTCCTCCACCATCAACTCTGCTCTCAAATGCATCTCTCCCATTTCACGTACATCTGCTCTCACTCCATCCTCCCGCCACCCACTAGAAATAGGGTTCCCCTGGTCCTCACCTACCACCCCACCAGCCTCCCGGTCCAACATATTATTCTCCGTAACTTCCGCCACCTCCAACGGGATCCCACCACTAAGCTCATCTTTCCCTCCCCCCCCGCTTTCTGCAGGGATCACTCCCTACGCGACTCCCTTGTCCATTCGTCCCCCCCATCCCTCCCCACTGATCTCCCTCCTGGCACTTATCCTTGTAAGCGGAACAAGTGCTACACATGCCCTTACACTTCCTCCCTTACCACCATTCAGGGCCGCAGACAGTCCTTCCAGGTGAGGCGACACTTCACCTGTGAGTCGGCTGGGGTGATATACCGCGTCCGGTGCTCCCGATGTGGCCTTCTATATATTGGCGAGACCCGACGCAGACTGGGAGACCGGTTTGCTGAACACCTACACTCTGTCCGCCAGAGAAAGCAGGATCTCCGAGTGGCCACACATTTTAATTCCACATCCCATTCCCATTCTGATATGTCTATCCACAGCCTCCTCGACTGTCAAGATGAAGCCACACTCAGGTTGGAGGAACAACACCTTATATTCCGTCTGGGTAGCCTCCAACCTGATGGTATGAACACTGACTTCTCTAACTTACGCTAATGCCCACCTCCCCCTCGTTCCCCATCCGTTATTTATTTTTATACACACGTTCTTTCTCTCACTCTCCTTTTTCTCCCTCTGTCCCTCTCACTATACCCCTTGCCCATCCTCTGGGTTCCCCCCCCCTTGTCTTTCTCCCAAGGCCTCCTGTCCCATGATCCTCTCATATCCCCTTTGCCAATCACCTGTCCAGCTCTTGGCTCCATCCCTCCCCCTCCTGTCTTCTCCGATCATTTTGGATCTCCCCCTCCCCCTCCCACTTTCAAATCCCTTACTAACTCTTCCTTCAGTTCGTCCTGACACGTCGACTGTACCTCTTCCTAGAGATGCTGCCTGGCCTGCTGCGTTCACCAGCAACTTTGATGTGTGTTGCCTATATATATATATAAATCACACAGCACTATTTTGAATGACCACCTGAGGGAGCAGACAAGACCTGCATTTAACACTGCATTGAAAAGTGTCAGCTCTGATAATGCCACAGTATTGGCCAGAATGTACAGCACTGGGAAACATTACTAACAAGGCAAAGACACAAAGCTTTACATTTGGAAACTTATGGTATCAACTTTCACAAGCAAAGTATACTAAGAATTATGTAAAATATCTAATATCACAAAACTCATTAGAAATCAGGTCTCAGGTTAGTATCTGCATTAATAAAAGCCATGAGCTAATAACACACAAACACCCAAATACAAGAATCTCACCTTTTTCCCCCATTTAATGCCTGCATTCACGCTAACAAAAAAAAACTATTACTGTGTTAGGATACAGAGATGACATATTAAACTGCAGAATGAGCTTTTATACGTCCTGCAATCAAATGCCAGGAGATCAAAATATGCTGTTTCTGACAGTGTAATGAGAAAATCATTAGGACATTAGTACAGCATAGTCCACCCAGCCCACGATGTTGTGCTGATTTACACTACGTGCTCTTCTTCTGTATAATACATATCTCTCCATTCCCTTTACTTTCAAGTATTGAACTAACATCGTCAAACTGTGCTAAAGTGCCTATTTCCACTTGTATCTCTGGTAACCCATTCCAGGCCCTTACCACTCTCTGGGTAAAAGCTTGCCACTCACATCAACTTTAAACTTACATTCTTAGCTTCAAATCATGTCCTCTGGTGTCTGACATTTCCAGCCTGAGAAAAAAAATTGCTGAATCCTGACAAAGGCTCTTGGCCTAAAATGTCAACTGTTCATTCTCCTCCAAAGTTGCTGCTGACCTCCTGAATTCCTCCAAAATGTTGTGTTGCGCTCAGGATTTCCAGCATCTGCAGAAACTCATGCTTAAAGATTCTGACTCTCTGCCCCATCGATGGCTCTCATATTTTTTTAAATTTCTTTTAAGTCTCCAGAAATCTAGGGAAATCAATCCAAGTTTATCCAACCTTTCCAAATTAAGTTCGAGTTTAATTGTCATTTAACTATACGTGAATACCCATGAATACAGCCAAACGAAACAGTGTTCCTCTGGGGCCAAGGTGCAAAGCACAGCACCAGCAGTCACACAAGGCACAAGGCAGCAGCCTGGTAAACTTCTTCTGCACCCTTTCCACAGTCTCCACATCCTCCCTTTAATGGGGTGACCAGAACTGTGTGCAATATTGCAAGTGTGGTCTGACTGAAGTTTTATACAGCTACAGCTTTACTCTACCTATTCAACATAAGAAATAGGAGCAGGAGTAGGCCATCCGGCCCATTGAGCCTGCCCTGCCATTCAATAAGATCATGGCTGAGCTGTCTGTAAACTCAGCTCCACCTACCTGCCTTTTCCCCATATCCCTTAATTCCCTTACTATGTAATAATCTATCTAACTGTTCCTTAAATATATTTAGTGAAGAAGCCTCAATTGTTTCCCTGGGCAGAGAATTCCACAAATTCACCACTCTCTGAGAAAAACAATTTCTCCTCATCTCCGTCCTAAATCTTCTCCCCTGAATCTTGAGGCAATGTCCCCTAGTTCTAGTCTCACCTACCAATGAAAATAACTTTTCTACTTCTATCCTATCTATCCCTTTCAAAATTTTGCATGTTTCTATAAGATCCCCTCTCATTCTTCTGAACTCCAGAGAGTATAGTCACAGGCGACTCAACCTCTCCTCATAGGGTAACCCCTTCATCCCTGGAATCAATCTGGTGAACCTCCTCTGCACTGCCTCCAAAGCCTGTATATCCTTCCTCAGGTATGGAGACCAGAACTGCACACAGTACTCCCGGTGTGCCCTCACCAGTACCCTGTATAGTTGCAGCATGACCTTCCTACTCTTGAATTCAATCCCTCTCGCAATGAAGGCCAACATTCCTACCAATGAAGGCAAGAATTACCATACCCCTTCTTTACCACCTTATCCAGGGTGGAATGATTACTGACAATCTTGCTAATTATTACTAACACAAATCATAGTTAGATCAATAGTTCTTGGGCTACATCTGGCCTGTCACCATATTTTTCTCTGGTCCACCCGGAGTTTCTAACTTAGCCGGAGGAGCCAGGTAGACAGTTGGTTCAAGGTTTACTCCTACTATGGTAGTCTTTGTGTTTTCAATTAGTAAACATCCAATAGCAGTTGTGTGTTCATAACTCCTCTTAGTGTATACACATTGAACAATCTTTGCAATATAACCTGCCAGTACAAAAAGGAAATGGCAGGCAATATCTGTGGAGAGAGAAATGGGGTTAATATTTCAGATCAATAACTTTGTTTAAAAATCAGAACCGAATCACCTCCCTCTACGGTTGCTGCCTGACTTGAAGCACATCTCCGATTTCTTCTATTTCAGAGGCTCTGAATTTATTGCATTTTGTTTTGTAAATTTATCTGTCGTTATGTAGGACCAAGCCTTGATTGTTTTTTAAAAATAATTCATTCACTTTTCATTGCCAAAAGGTCAGCATTTATTGTCTATCCTCCAAATTCCCTTGAGAAACTGATGGGGCAAATCTTTCCTCAACCACAGCAGTCTTCTTGGTACAAGTGCTAAAACTGGGAGAGGATGCTGCAGTGTTGAATTGAATTGAATTGACTTTCTTTCTTACATCCTTCACATATATGAGGAGCAAAAATCTTTACATTACATCTCCGTCAGCATTTGGACTCAGAGAAGATGTATGCATCGTGAAGAGGTTGGGGTCCCTATCACCCACTATACTACCTTTTCTGATGGAGGTGCTGTCACAGTTTGTAATTGCAGCATCTGTACACTAGAGTGAGAATGGGACACCAATCAAACGGGGGGGGGGGGTCGATCACTTTTCTTTGATCCTTTTCTTACCATTGCATGATTGGACTAATATCATAACAGAAGTCATTTGATGACAAAATTAACTGTTTCATGAACTTCTATAATTGAGAAAGTAGAAAACACAAATTCTTCTACCCGCGCACGAGGTAATCAGTTTTAGGAATGAAATTGTCAGAAACAAGACCACCTAGAATGATAATCAACTTTTGCTCAAATGCAGTTTTTGCAGTTCAAATATCAATATTGAAACTATATGACTCTAAAACTCTTGTTTTCAATATTATATATTACTATTATTTGGTTTTGGTGTATTTGCACATTTTGTCTTCTCTTGCACATTGGTTCTTTGTCTTTGTGTGTAGTTTTTCATTGATTCTGTTTTATCTACTGTGAATGCCTGCAAGAAAATGAATCTCAGGGTAGTATATGATGACATAAACTTACTTTGATAATAAATTTACTTTGAACTTTGATATGCATTTCAAAATTAGTAAGTGGGATGGAAGGAACTGATCAGTTGCAAGTTTCTAAGCAAGGTGAAAGATATTTTGGGCATCGTAGTTTATGGAGACCACTAAGGAGAATTTGTAAAGGAAATCTACCAGAAAATGTACCAGTGATGCAAGAAGGTTATGTGTTCAGATTAGAAACAGAGGGGATGGGAGTGGGGGGGAGGTGAGGGATATCACAAAGGCAGTAGAGATGCTGTGCTTGGAACAGATAAGGGCAAGACTGAATAGAGCTCTTTGAACAAATGAAGCATTTTTATAAATTATTAAATGGGTGTCAGTGGCAGAGCAGTGATAACCAAGAGGGAATTACGGCATTAGCAAGAAAAATGGGGTGGACCAAAAACACAAGACATTCCACAGTTGCTGGAAATCTAGAACAACACATATACAAAATGCTGGAGGAACTCAGCAGGTCAGGCAGCACCTATGGAGAGAAATAGTGAGCTGATGTTTCAGGCTGAGACCTTTCATGAGGAAGGATTTTGGGCTGAAACATCAGTTCTTTATTCCTCTCCATAGATGCTGCCCAATGTGCTGAGTTCCTCCAGCATTTTGTGTGCGTTACTATGGGGTGAACCAAGATATTTTCAGTGCTCTGGTGTGGGAGATATCAAAAAGGATGGTGAAAGCTAATTTTCATCTTCTCTTTTATTCATATAATTGCCACCATTCAGCCCTTCAACATATGCAATACAGAAACTCGAAATCCCACAACACCTGGTACAAGAACCGCTATTTCCTTTCACACATTCAGTTCTTGAACCAACCAGCACAATCCGGATCACTATCTCAGTAGAGCAATTCAATGACCACTTTGCACTACCATGGTCTTTGTTGTTCTTTTTGATCAAATTGTGTCCCGACTTGAATAATTCATGCCATGTACCTGCTGCAGGTAAGCTTTTTTTATTATTGCACCTGACTGCATGTAGAAATAACTTGTGCAAAGAAAATAAACTCGACTTTCTCAGAGGAATGCCATCAGTGCCGCCACAAAGAAAACTTATCCATACACACAAGGAAGATTAGAAGATTTGCTTTGTCTGTGATATGTAAAGTTCGAAGTAAATTTATTATCAAAGTACAGGACATATATTTCACCATATACAACCCTAGAGAGTCATTTTCTTGCAGGTATACTCAATAAATCTAATAACCATAGTAGAATCAATGAAAGACTGCACCCAACAGAGTGGACAACCAGCATGCAAAAGACACCAAATCGTGCAAACACAAAAATCAAAAAAGAAATAATAATGATAATAATAATAAATAAACAATAATTATCAATAACATGAAATAGAGACCTTGAAAGAGAGTCCATAGATTGAGGGTATATTTCGGAGATGGGGCAAGTGAAGTTATCTCCACTGGTTCAGGAGGGTGATGATTAAGGGGTGATAACTGTTCCTGAACCTGGTTGTGCAGGTCCTGAGACCGCTGTCTCTTCAGTAGCAACAAGAAGAGAGAATAACCTGGGTCATGGAGGTCCCTGCTGCTTTCCTGTGACAATGCTCCATGTAGATGTGCTCAGTGGTTGAGAGGGCTTTACCTGTGATGGACGAGGTCATATCCACTACTTTTTGTAGGATTTCCATTCAAGGGAATTGGTGTTTCCATACAAGGCTGTGTTGCAACCAATCAATATACTCTCCACCACACATCTATAGAAATTAGTCACAGTTTTAGACATCATGCCAAATCTTTACAAACCTCCCAAGGAAGTAGAGGCATTGCCATGCTTTCTTTGTAATTGCACTTTCGTGCTGGGCCCAGGATGGATCCTTTGAAAATATAACACCAAGGAATTTAAAGTTGCTGACCTTCTTCACCTATGATTCCTGATGGGGACTGGCTCATGGACCTCCAGTTTCCACCTCCTAAAGTCAATAATCAGCCCCTTGGTCTTGCTGACATTGAGGGAGAGGATGTCGTTGTGGTTGTGGCACCACTCTGCCAGATTTTTAATCTCCCTTCTATATGCTGATTCGTCACCACCTTTGATTTGGTCTACAACAGTGGTGTCGTCAGCAAACTTAAATATGGCATTGGAACTGCGCATAGCTACACAGTCATAAGTGTAAAGTGAGTAGAGCAGGGCGCTAAGGACACAGCTTTGTGGTAGGTCGAAAAATAGTGAAATACATCATACATGTTGAGGATCTGCTGGGGGCAGCCCTCAAATTTCTGGCACCAACACAGTATCCCAGCAACACACTCAAAATGCTGGAGGATCTCAGCAGGCCAGGTAGAATCTATGGAAAAAAGTAAATAGTCGATGTTTCGGGCTGAGACCCTTCATCAGGACTACTAACTCTAACTTGCATGTCTTTGGAAGGTGGGACAAAATGGAAGTACCTGGAGGAAACCCACGTAGTCACAAGGAAAACATACAGACTCCTTATAGACAGCGGCGGGTATTGAACCCCGATCTTACAGCTGGTTCCATATAGTGTTACACTAACTGCTACGTAACACTGCCATTTGGTACTTGAAAAGAAGTCACAGGCCCTTGAAGAAATGCTGCCTTTATCAAGATCCATGTGAGGAAGATTTTTCGGGATGCGGCAGCAGGGATGTGATAAGTAAAAGAAGCATGCAAGTATCAGGATATTCCACAATGAGAGGAAATAAACCAACTTCTGAAGCTGGTATCGGGCAGCAACGAATGGTCTGATGCCCTTTACTTAGAGATTATGACCGATTAAATGAAAAACAACAACCACGGAGAGACAACAATCAGAACTTATGCTTCACACTGGAAACGGAGATAGAAAACCTGCAAAGAACGTTTTTCATGAAATAGGGAATTAATAAGAAATAATTACACGCAAGACAGTAATTAGTATGTTACCCCAGTACTGTATGTTGGCCAGTCTAGTAGATGAAGACGACAACAGACAAAAACCAGCCCTTGGAACATGTGTCTCTGAGCTGAACTCAATCAAGATATCTCATCACATTCTCATTTATTGCTTCTGGTGTGAAATCTCATCACAGGCTTGGTCTGAGTATCCAGAATAAACCTACATTTCAGAGCTGTGAATGTTTCAACACCTCCATCATCATCATTATCAGGTGCCATGCCCAGTTTGAGCTTTGTCTGCCATGGCTTACACACTCCTGTTGCAGGCCAAGTGGATCAATTCATTGGTATTCATTTCCAGTTCTCTGGTTGCTGTTTCCATCATCATTTGTCATTGCCTTCCTCTTACTTTCTTCCCTTCAATCTTTCCCATAATTATCGTGCATTCTAACTCCTCTTTCCTAATTGCATGTCCAATGAAGTTATGTTGCCTTTTCATGATCTCATACATTACTTCTCTTTTTGTATTTGCTCTGTTCATGACATCCTCATTAGGTATTCATTTCGTCCATGATATTCTTTGCATCCTCCTCAAAAACCACATCTCTGCTGCTTCAATTCATTTCCTCATGTTACCAGATATTGTCCAACATTCTGAGCCATATAACGTAACTGGATAAACATAACATTTCAGTACTCTGAGGCGGGTTGTCATACCTAGTTTAGTATTGGTCAGTATACTCTTCACTCTCGTAAAGGTATCTTTTGCCATCCCTATTCTTCTTTTGATGTCCATGTCGCACCTGCCATCAAATGTCACCCAGCTTCCTAAGTAGAAAAGTTCCGTACTTGTTTTATGTCTTCCCCGTTTATTCTCAGCCTGCAGATAGGATTCTCCTTCCTTTTGGATATCACCATACATTGTCTTTTTGCAATTGACAGATAGACCCATTTCTGCACTTTCTTCAATAACCATATCAATTAGGTTTTGTAGTTCTTCCTCCGTACTTGCAATTAACACAATGTCACCTGCATATCTGAAATTATTGATGTTTTCAACGCCAACTTTGATTCCCAAGATGTCTCTTATTTTTTGTAATATTGTTTCACTGTACACATTAAATAAATCAGGGGAGAAAACATACCCTTGTCTAACGCCTCTCTTGATCTTTGTAAACTGACTCACTTCTCCATCTATTGTTACAGCCGCAGTTTGCTCCCCGTACAGATTTCTGATTAGGCGGAGGTCTTTCGAATCTAGATCTAGTGTTTTCTGTAATATTTCAAATAACTTATTGTGCTTCACTTTATCAAATGTGTTTGTGTAGTCGATAAAACAAACAAATCTTTTTGCATTTGAATAGCTCATTCTGATAGTATCCTTAACATCAGTATTGTGTTTCTTGTACCTTTGTCTTCACAAAACCACATTGTTCTTTGCCTATTTCAGCTTGTATCTTACTTTTAGCTCTTGTCATTAAAATTCTTAGAAATATCTTGGTGATGTGACTCATTAAACTTATGGTCCTATGTAATTCACATTCTATTGCTCCAGGTTTCTTAGGAAGAGTGATAAATACTGATTTTTTCATCTCCTGGTATTATTCCAGTCTCATAAATGTCATTGATTAGATCAGTAAGTTTTTCAATTCCATAATCTTTAAGGGCGATAATTTGTTCTATTACTAATTCATCAGGATCTGCTACCTTTCCTTTCTTCACCTTATTTATTGCATTACGAACTTCAGATTTTAAAATACTTGGACCTTCAATGTTTTTCTTAATTTCTGGTTTTTCGCCTTGATCGTCTTCAAACAATTCCTGAATATAGTCAGTTCATCTGTTCATAATCTCATCTTTTTCCATGATAATGGTACCGTCCTTTGCTTTCAAACATCCACCTGAAGAACAGAAGAGCTTTTTACCAGTGATATTCTTGATTTGTTGATGTAACCTTTTTGGAACCGTAATAGGGATTCTTTCTATTTACTCACACTCCTGGGTTAACCATTCTTCTTTGGCTTTTGACATAAGCTTTTAACTTTTTTATCTAAGGACTTATATTCTATAGGATTTGCTTTCTTCCATTACATTTTTGATTTCATCCGTCATCCATTTATCCATTTATGCTTTGTGCTTTTTTTCCTTTTTTTTAGGAATCACTGACTTTGCTGACTCTACCAAGGCATCCTTTAAAGAGTTAAACTTCATTTCTACACGATTGCCATCATCTTCAACAGATTCTATTTCTAGACTTTGAAATCTATTCCTTACTTCAATGGTAAATTTTTGTCCTAAGTTTTCTTCTTTAATTAATTGCAAGTAGTCAAGAGATTGTTCAGGTTTTTGCTTCTTTAGTTTTTTAAGTTTTACTTTTACATGACATACTACTGGGTTATAGTCACTATTACAGTCTGCACCTGGATACGTTTTGCATTGAGTCACTGAGTTTCTAAATCTTTGGTTTATAGTAAGAAAGTCAATTTGATTTCTAGTGTTATCACCTGGACTTTTCCAGGTCCACAAGCCTCTTGAATGATTTTTAAAGTAGGTATTCATAATGACCTGATTATTCAGCTTGCACCATTCTACCTATTTCTCACCTCTTTCATTTCTTTCCCTTCGTCCAAATTTTCCTGTGGTATTTCCATCAGCACCTTCTCCTACTTTAACATTTAGATTTCCCATGACAATAACAATATCTTGAGATTTGCATCCATTCTTTGCTTATTCAAGCTCTTCATAGAATTTATCTATATCCTCATTTGTTCCATCTGTTGGTGCATATACCTGTATAATTGCTAAATCAAATGGTTATCCTCTGAATCTAACAAGGAGCACTCTTTCTGATATTGCCCAATGTCCTAAAGCACTTTTTGCCATGTTTTCATCCATAAGAACTCCTACTCCATTAGTATGGGCTGTTCCACAATAAACTAGTGTTTTATTTCTATTCTGACATGTTCCAGCACCTATCCAACAAACTTCGCTAATTTCCATTATGTTAATCTTTAGTCTTTCCATTTCATTTATCACACTGTCCAATCTTCCTGCTTGATATAGGGTTCTGACATTCCAAGTGGCAATAATTTTCTTTTGTGTTACTTGAATTATATGAGCAGTAGCTTGATGACGGTCGGGGATCCCCTGCTGACCAGAATCAACCCTACCAAGCGAAGCATCTTCAGAATTGTCTTGAAGATCCTCTTGACGCTGTGGTTGTGTGATACATCTTGTGAGTTTGACCATGGTTTTCTTAGCAAATAGATTCTAGGAAACCTAGTATCTAGCAATGGTGGTTTGCTATTGCCTTCCGTTGGGCAAACTAAAGAAATCGCCATTTCTCTTCCCAAATGTTCATCCACCTGTACTATAGCCGTTGACATTTGAGGTCCTAGCTCATCCGCCTTCTCCATCATAAGTTCAGTTACTGAACCTGTCAGATCTGCCGTTGACCTTCGCTCATATCCTGAGTAGGAAACCCTTGCAAGTGCTACCGTTCTGGGTCAGAGCAGCCCTGGGAGCAATGAATGACTAAGGGATAACTCACTTTTCCCCAAAGCTCTGAAAGTCCCCAATCAGAGCCTCATCACCAGTTGTAGTTTAGAGGCATACCCAGGACATAAAACCAATTAACTTATTTGACCAAAAGCAATAGGAAAATAACTACTATCCTTCTAAACTGGGAGAAGATTCAAAATTCAAAGGTGAAAAGGGACTTGGGAGACCTTGTGCAGAACTCCCTAAAGGTTAATTTGCAAGCTGAGTTAGTAGTAAAAAAAAGTCAAACATAATGTTAGCATATATTTCAAAGGGACTATAATATAAAAGCAAGGATGTAATACTGAGGCTTTATAAGGCACTGGTGCATTGTGCTTTGGCACTACACTTGGAGTATTGTGAACAGTTCTGGGCTTCTTATCTAAGAAAAAAAATACTGGCATTGGAGAGGATCCAGAGGAGGTTCACAAGAATGATCCCAGTAATGAAAGTTTTAATTATTGAGGAGTATTTGATGGCTCTGGGCCTGTACTCGCTGGAGTTTAGAAGAATGAAAGGGGACCTCATTTAAACCTATCAAATACTGAAAGGCCTAGATAGAGATGATGTGAAGCGCATGTTTCCTATAGTGGGTACAGTCTCAGAGGAGAGAGAAGTCCATTTAGAACAGAGATGAAGAGGATGGTGAATCTGTGGAATTTATAGCCACAGATGGCTTTGGAGGCCAAGTCATTGGGTGTATCTAAGTCAGAGGTTGACAGCTTCTTGAGCAGTCAGGGTATCATAGTTTATGGGGAGATGGCATAAGAGGGATAATAAATCAGTTGTGATGGCACAAAGGAGCACACTCAATGGGCCAAATAGCAGAGTTCTGGCTTTATGTCTTCTGATCCTATTTATTCTCAGCTTGAGAAGTTAATTTTATTCCACGTTCTGCAGAACACAATTGACAGCATTTACAACTGTTACTGCGCTCCATGCCATACCATTTTCTAGGTTGAAAATAATTTTAAGTTTGTTACTTGAGCCCAGCCAATGCAAATGCTTTTTAGAAAGTCATTCTGCATTACTAAATTAGGAATAAAACTCATTCAACCTAATTTAGTTCTTTTCTTCAACATAGTAGGTATGTGCACAGTTTCGATCTAACAGAGATTAGCTGACAAAGTTCCAGAGGTACATTCGTCGGTAATCAGGCAGACTCTTCCTGTCCTGATATTTAATAAGATCATAGCTCACTCAACAGTAACCTCAACTCGTACTCTATATCCTTCACCCCTTAAGCACTAAATATCCACTTACCTCTGGCTTAACAAAAACATCTAGAGTCTGCGTCTAGCCTTTCAGAAAGAGTTCCAAAGACTTGTAACCCTAAGGGAATCCATACATATCCCTACTAATCTCCATTCTCTCATCCTTTCTAAACATCTTCCTTTATGCAGCTACAAAGAATACATGGGGGAAGATATTAAAATCTCTACCATGGAATAGGATTAACCTTAAACCCATGTCATCTGGTATGATGCTCAAAGACTCAAATTGCCATTTATGTGTAATTACGCAACATGAGAAAAAGATACACTTTCCCTTTAACCTTCCTTTCCTGATTAATACAGCTTCTTGATTGCATCCTATTTTTAAGCAAAAAGATCAAAGATTAGTTTGATTTGTCTCTTGTACATCGGACCATACAGTAACATTTATCATTTGCATCAACGACCGCAGTCTGAGGATGTGATGCAAGTGTTGCAATGCTTCTGGCACCAACATAGCTTGCACAAAGCTTACTAACGCTAACCTGTATGTCTTTGAAATATAGGAGGAAAGCCATATGGTCACGGGGAGAACATACAATCTCCTTATAGACAGCTGCAGGAATTGTACCACGATTACTGGCACTATAAAGCGATTGTGCTGTTATGCTACCATTTGCCCATATACACGGGAGTTCACTCTGACCTCTCCACTGTCAAGTTGTCCCAAGAGCTATTCCCTTAGATCATGGCTTTGTCATCCCCACAAACTCTCTTATAACACTTCATTTTTCAAATATTAACTTCTCTGGTTAAGACAATCATCCTGCAAGAGGAATCCTATCCACACAACTATTCCCACACCTCTAAATTTTCTTTCTAAAACTTGCATTCCACAAAAACTAATTGTAGTTTTTATCTATTTGACAGCTCATTTTGAACAGAAGAGAAGCACATCTTTTTCCAACCGGAAATTTTATCTGGAAATCATATATAGGCCTCCAAATAGTAGCCAAGATGTGGGGTTGAAATTGCAAAGGGAGCTGGAAAAGGCATGTAATAAGGGTAACATCACAATTGTAATGGGAGACTTCAATATGCAAGGGGATTTGGAAAATCAGGTTGGATGTGGATCGCAAGAGAGGGAATTTGCTGAATGCCTATGAGATGGCATTTTAGAGCAGCTTGTGCTTGAGCCTACTTGGGGAAAGGCGATCTTAGATTGGGTCTTGTGAAATAACCCAAATTTTATAAGGGAACTTAAAGCAAAGGAACCCGTAGGAGGGAATGATCAGAATGTTAACGAATTCATACTGCAATTTGAGAGGGAGAAGCACAAGTCACATGTATCAGTATCACAGTGGAATAAAGAGAATTACAGAGGCATGAGAGAGGAGCTTGCCCAGGTAGATTGGAGGAGGATACTGGCGAGGATGACAGCAGAGCAGAGATGGCTGAAGTTTTGGAGAATAGTTCACAAGGCACAGGATAGATATGTCCCACAGAGGGAAGAAGTTCTCAAATGGCAGGTGTAGGCAACCGTGGCTGACAAGGGAAGTTAAGGACTGCATAAAAGGCAAGGAAAGGGCATATAAGGTAGCAAAAGTGAGTGGGAAGTTGGATGATTGGGATGCTTTTAAAAATCCAACAAAAAGCAACTAAAAAAGCTATGAGAAGGGAAAAGATGAAATAGGAGGGCAGACTAGCCAATAATATAAAGCAGGATACTAGAAGTTTTTTCAGTTATATAGAGAATAAAAGCAAGGTGAGAGTTGATATTGGACCACTGGAAAATGATGCTGGTGAGGTAGTAATAGGGGAACAAAGAAATAACAGATAGAAACATAGAAAATAGGTGGAGTAGGCCATTCGGCCCTTCGAGCCTGCACCGTCATTTATTATGATCATGGCTGATCATCCAACTCAGAACCCTGCACCAGCCTTCCCTCCATACCCCCTGATCCCAGTAGCCACAAGGGCCATATCTAACTCCCTCTTAAATATAGCCAATGAACTGGTCTCAACTGTTTCCTGTGGCAGAGAATTCCACAGATTCACCACTCTCTGTGTGAAGAAGTTTTTCCTAATCTCAGTCCTAAAAGGCTTCCCCCTTATCCTCAAACTGTGACCCCTCGTTCTGGACCTTATCCTCAAACTGTGACCCCTCGCTCTGGATGAACTTAATCTCTTCCGTCATCACTGTGGAAGATACTAGCAGCATGCCAGAGGTCTGTGAGTGTCAGGGAGCAGAAGTGAGTGTCATTGCACAGTGGAAAAAGTGCTAGGTAAAGTCAAAAGTCTTCAGGTGGATAAGTCATCTGGGTCAGATGGACTATATCCCAGAGTCCTGAAAGAGATTGTGAAGAGATAATAGATGCATTGGTCATGATCTTTCAAGAATCACTTGATTCTGGCAATGGTTCCAGAGGACTGGAAGATTGCAAATGTCACTCCACTCTTTAAGGGAAGAAGGCAAAAGAAAGGAAATTATAGGCCAGTTAGCCTAATCTCAGTGGTTGGGAAAGTGTTGGAGTCCGTCATTAAGGATGAGGTTTTGAGGTACTTGGGGACTAATGATAAAATAACTCAAAGTCAGCATGGTTTCTGTAAAGGGAAATCTTGCCTGATTAATCTGTTGGAATTCTTAGAGGAAGTAACAAGCAGGGTAGACAAAGGAGAGGCAGTGGATGTCATTTACTTGGATTTTCAGAAGGCATTTGATAAGGTGCCACAAGATCCTATGGTGTTACAGGAAAGGTAATAGCATGGATAACAGAATGGCTGACAGGCAGGAGGCAGTGAGTGGGAATAAAAGGGGCGTTATCTGGTGACTAGTGGTATTCCTCAGGGATCAGTATTGGGACCACTGTTTTTCACGCTGTTTATCAATGATTTAGATAATGGAATCGATGGTTTTGTGGCCAAGCTTGCAGATGTTACAAAGATAGGTGGAGGGGTAGGTAGTGCTGAGGCAGCAATACAATTGCAGCAGGACTAAAGACAAATTAGAAGAATGGGCAAAAACGTGGCAGATGGAATACAGTGTTGGGAAACGTATGATAATGCATTTTGGCAAAAAAGAACAGAAGTGTGGACTACTACCTAAATGGGGAGAAGGTTCAAACATCAAAGACGCAGCGGGACTTAGGAGTCCTCGTGCAAGACTCTAAGAAGGTTAATTTACAGGTTGAGTCTGTGGTAAAGAAGGCAAATGCAATGTCGGCATTTATTTCAAGGGGAATAGAATATAAAAGCAAGGAGATAATGCTGAGCCTTTATAGACCACGCTTGGGAGTATCATCAACAGTTTTGGGCTTCATATCTTAGAAAGGATGTGTTGTCATTGGAGACAGTCCAGAGGAGGTTCATAAAGATAATTCCGGGAATGAAGGGATTAACATAGGAGGAGCGTCTGGCAGCTTTGGGCCTATACTCACTGGAATTTAGAAGAATAATGGTGGGGGGGGGGGGAGAGGGAGGAGAGAGTCTCATTGAAATCTACCGAATGTCGAATGTGGAGAGGATGTTTCCTACGTTGGAGGTATCCAGAATTAGAGGGCACAGCCTCAAAATTGAGGGCGACCTTTTAGAAAAGGGGCGAGGAGAAATTATTTTTAGCCAGAGAGTAGTAAATCTGTGGAATGCTCTGCCACAGACTGCAGTGGAGGTCAAGTCCATGCGTATATTTAAACCCAAAGTTGATCATTTCCTGATTGGTTAGGGCATCAAAGGATATTGCAAGAAGGCAGGTATATGAGGCTGAGTGGGAACCGTCAGCCATGATGGAATGGCAGAGCAGACTAAGTGGGCTGAATGGCCTAATTCTGCTCCTATGTCTTATGGTCTTCCCATCAACTAAAGTCACTCATTCACATTATTACAAGTTTCTTCAACACCCTTCTTAAAGGTGACTAACCAAATCTGGACGAAATATTTGACCGATTGGTTGTGTGAATTTTTCGCATTTCCAGAGAGTTCCAGATTTTTTGCACATCCATTTTTTATAAACACGCAAGGAAGTAGTTCTGCGTGCTTTTCCTTTCAAGAAGATCAACGCTGATCTTTTGCCTGTCACTTTCTTGCACTAAGACCATACTTTTCAATTTCGTCGATATCCAAATCGACGGATCACCATTTTAAAGATATTTAGCGAGACCAGGCATCCCTCTTGGATTGAGAATTCCAAAGATTCATCATTTTCTCTGGCTTTGCCCAGCTCTGCATCCTGTCAATTACCACAGTTTTTGCATTCACGGACAGAGCAGCTGCCATTCCAAACTGTTATGACTTGATGCAAATATGCAAAATGATAATATCCAAAGCCGCCTACACACATTATGCTTTCCTAAAATGGAAGCAACAATTATTTGTGAAATATTAAATACAGTGGATTCTGGTTAATTTGGGACAACTCTTAAAGAGCAAGAACTAATCAAGAACATTGCTGGAATTCCCTTCATTTATGTGGAACACTATGCTGTTTAATTGGGGAGGAGACTTGCCAAACTAGTATCAACCACGTGCACTTGTGCGGCTGTTAGATATTACAACGTGCTTGAAGTGAATCGTTTTTAAATTGCATCAGTAGTGATTTTTGTCACTGATGGTTGGTGAAAAATAAGCAGTACAACCATTCCAAGGCAACACGCAAAATCCTGGAGGAACCCAGCAGACCAGGCAGCATCTATGGAAAAGGATAAATGTCAACGTTTCGAGTCAAGACCCTTCATCAGTCCTCAAAAGGAAGGGCAGAAGTTAGGGCAAAAAGGTGGGAGGAGTGGGGGAAGAAGTACAAGGTGTCAGGTGATGGGTGAAACCAGGGAAGGGGGAGGGATGAAGTAAAGAGTTGGGAAGTTGATTGGTGAAAGAGATAAAGGGCTGGAGGAGGGGGAATCTGATATGACAGGATAGAAGACCATGGAAGAAAGGGAAGGGGGAGAGGCACTAGAGGGAGGTGATAGGTAGGTGAGGAGACATGGTGAGGGGGGGGAAATGGGAACGGAGGAATGGTGAAGGAGACCATTCCAAACTTTTTCCAAAGAATGATTTTGAGCAATCAGGCTTGGAGATGTCAGGAACAGCTGGGAGTGAAAATGAAACAATTTAACTACTTCAACAAGTTAGAAACAAAGAAGAATTTGAAGAATGCAATCGCCGACAGCATTGTATGAAGGCACTCCACTATGCCTGTGCTGATTTTGTTCACTGCGGATACTGGATGAATGCACTGGACCTGATGCGCCCCAATTAACTGGAATCCACTGTACTTTTAAAAGGTTTTCAGGTATAGCTATACATTACATACATCATAAATTCATATCTCTTTGAAATTGAGAGGTTGGTTACATACCACAGGAAGACTACACAATACAAGAAAGACTTAGAATGAATTTAGAAGTTTGCTTTTTAAGAAAATACTGAATGACAACAGACAGGAAGAACCAAATATCAAGTATGAAGTTAGCACCTTGCTTCAGTCTGAAAAGTGTGGTTTCAAATCTCACTCCGAAAAAATGCACACAGTGCCAATCTAACCAACGCAAAGGTAGTAGCAAGAGCACGCAACTTTATCAAGGGAGTATTCTGATTAAGACTTTAATACTATTGCACATCTTGTTTCTCATTTGCAACTAAACAATCCAATGGTCCCTTTCAAGAGGAAAACAAATGAGATTCTGTACATTATCACTCAGTGTCAAATTACATTGCCAGCAGTTGTATCCATTAACATGACTTTCTTGTGGGCAAATTAGCAGAAACATTTCACAACATTACAACAGTGACCTTGTTTCTCATGTATATAATTAGCTTTGAAGCATACGTTAGAGGAGAGAGAGAAACTGATTCTGTTGCTTAACTGAAATTACACTGTTGAATTTACCACAGAGAGAACTGGTTCTCTGGTAAATTCCACAGTGCAACTTCCATTCAAGTCACACAATCCAAAACTTGCATTGGAGGAACAACACCTTATATTCCGTCTGAGTAGCCTCCAACCTGATGGCATGAACACTGACTTCTCTAACTTCCACTAATGCCCCACCTCCCCCTCGTACGCTATCCGTTATTTATTTATATACACACATTCTTTCTCTCTCCCTCCCTTTTCTCCCTCTGTCCCTCTCACTATACCCCTTGCCCATCCTCTGGGTTTTCCCCCCTCTCCCCCCTTTCCCTCTCCCTGGACCTCCTGTCCCATGATCCTCTCATATCCCTTTTGCCTATCACCTGTCCAGCTCTTGGCTCCATCCCTCCCCCTCCTGTCTTCTCCTATCATTTTGGATCTCCCCCTCTCCCTCCCACTTTCAAATCTCTTACTAGGTCTTCCTTCAGTTAGTCCTGATGAAGGGTCTCGGCCTGAAACGTCGACTGTACCTCTTCCTAGAGATGCTGCCTGGCCTGCTGCGCTCACCAGCAACTTTGATGTGTGTTGCTTGATCTTCCAGCATCTGCAGAATTCCTCGTGTTTACATGATTCATCCCAATCACTTCGTAAGCACTCCCAGCTTGAGCATCTATTCAGCAAATGTTGTAAACATTTGTGCATCTAAAATATCATTAACTGTGCTCTGGGTCAACTTTGGCCATTTATTGCTCTCGTTCTCCAACTAATTCCTGGTCCAGAAACGGCGTCAATTTCAATCTCAACCATCTGAGTTCCCAAACCCCAACATGCCCTATGCCACTCCTCCGACTCCGACCTCTCATACGTTCCAATACTGGCTCCAATTCCTTCTGCTATCCAGGCTGCACCAACTTCCTTCACCCTCTTCATTCCTCACCCAACTTTCAGGAACAGCTTCTTCCACTCCACCATCAGATTTCTGAATGGTCCACAAACAAAACCTTAGAAAACAGATTCTAAAGCACAGTACAGACCCTTCAGCCCACAATGCCAACATTTAACCTACTCTGAGATCAATCAAACCCTTCCCTCCCACACAGCCCTCCATTTTTTCATCTATGTCTCTTAAATGTCCCTGATGTATCTGTCTCTAGCAACCACCTTCCACCCACCCCCACCTCCCCCACCCGACAGCACATTCAATGTACCCACCACTCTGTGTAAAAATAAACCTTACCTTGGACACCCCCGATACATTCTTCCAATCACTGAAAAATTATGCTCTCTCATATTAGCTATTTCTGCCTTAAGAAAAAGGCACTGGCTGTGAACTCTATTGTTGTATCTTATTATCATATTCACCTCTATCAAGTCTCCACCTCTCCACGTTTGTCAACATATACCAATAAGCACAAGATGGATACAATTACAAAGTTTAAAAGGTATGAATAGGAAAGGTTTGTAAGAATCCATAAGATGTAGAAGTAGAAATAGAAACAGGCAAATGGGACTAACTATCTTGGTTGTCACAGAGAAAGGGCCATTTTCTGTGCTCTTCAAGGTAGGCTTACACTGAAGTTTAAATCTTCTCCTTGACCCGAGTTCCTCTCTCAATGCTCCCCCCCCCCCACCCTCGTGGTCTCTGCTGCCTTCTGACTCTGGCTATGTGCTCTTCACATACCACCTTCAAGCTGGTACTCCATCCCCATCCCCACCCCCACCTTATTCTGGTTTCTTTGAACCTTGAACTTGAACCTTTCCAGTCTCGAGAAGCGTCTTGGCCCAAAACATCGAATGTTCATTCCTCTCCATAGATGCTACCCGACCTGCTGCATTTCGAGGGTGTTGTTCTGCATTTCCAGCATCTGCAGAAACTTTTGCAACTATGACACTATAATTGTGGCAACCACCCACATCCGCCAATTGCCACTAACCTATTTTCAGCACACTAAACCTTATGTCACCTGTACTCAATGGCATTCATCACTATTAGGATATATTGAATGCCAGGGACAAGGTAATGGAGCTGGGGGTAAAAGTATTGTTATGTCAATGATAACAAATTGCCATTAGTTATCAAAATGATCTTATGAACCTCCAGCACACTTCAGAAATAAGTGACCTGCACCAGAGTGCAATACATAAAATGAAAAGCACTAGTCCATTGTATAACTTGCTCTAAATGCAGCTAATTAGCTAACCAATACACATAGCAAACGGGCATTGCTATTACAATTCAACATCCATTTACACAAATTGTTTTAACCAGAGTCTACGCTTAATGACAGCAAGAATCGGAAGACATGCATACAAATTCATTGCAATCAGTCTATCACCACATATTAAAAAAACCTAGTCAATATTAGGTGCACAACCACGCATTGACACAATCTGTCAAGATAGTAAATTTCAAACTCTGGTTCTACAATTAATGTGTAGTTTGAGTACTAACACTTTTGCATCAAAAAAAAAGGTCGCTCTTGGGTTGGAGAAGCAACACTGCATAGTCCTGAAGAAAGTTTCGACCCAAAATGTCAACTGTTTACTCTTTTCCATAGATGCTGCCTGGCTTGCTAAGTTCCTCCAGCATCTTGAGTGTGTTACCTCGCATTCCGTCTGAGTAGCCTTCAACCCAACGGCCTGAACATAGATTTCTCTAACTCTGATTTCTGGTGACCCAGCTGCTGGCGTAGTGGCTTCAGTGCCGGACTTCGGGAGGAAAGGTCCCGAGTTCAAATTCAGCCGGTGAACCTGCACGGTTCAAATCCATCCGTGCTGGGTTACGAGCTGGTGATCTCTTTGGAAACTCACCCAGCAGAAGGCAATGGCAAACCACAGCTGTAACTTGCCTCGTATGCGGTTCCCCACTATGTCAGAGAGGCATGGAGGGAAATCGTCTGCTAACCAGAGAAACTCCGGATGCGACGTACCTTTCCTTTCCTAACTTCTGGTAATTTCTGCTCCTCATCCTTCTCTGCTTTTGTGAGCGTTGCATCATCTTTTGTTTTCTTCAGCCCATTTCAGGAGGAACAGTTTTGTATTATCCACCAAGATATTTTGATAAAATTCCTTTTGTAGTTTCCTTAGTGTCTACCAGATTTCTGCATGGTAAGCAAAGAGAACAGGAACCATCTGGCAGCCAACAGGCTTCCAGTGTCATCCAAGTGACTGTATTCCTCCCTTTTCCTACATGAGTGCACTACTTCACCCAAGGCAAAATTCTATTCCCACTGTTACCACAGCCTCCCATTACTTACAATGCCAATAAAAAGAATTTAACCCCTTGGAAGTGCTCAAGTTTTATTGTTTTACAACACTGAATCACAGTGGATTTAATTTGGCTTTTTCTTGATACTGATCAACAGAAAAGACTCTTTCATGTCAAAGTGAAAACAAATTTCTACAAATTAGTCTAAAATTATTACAATTATTAAACACAAAATAATTGTTGCATAATTACTCACCCCCTTCAAGTCAGTATTTACTAGATGCACCTTAGGCAGCAATTACAGCCTTGAATTTTGTGTGGATAGGCCTCCATCAGCTTTGCACATCTGGACACTGCAATTTTCCCTATTCTTCTTTACAAAACTGCTCAAGCTCTGTCAGATTGCAAGGGGATCATGAGTGAATAGCCCTTTTCAAGTCCAGCTACAAATTCTCAATTGGATTGAGGTCTGGACAATGTCCTTGGCTACACTAGGACATTAACTTTGTTGTTTTTAAGCCATTCCTGTATAGCTTTGGCTTTATGCTTGGGGTCATTGTCTTGCTAGAAACAAATCTTCTCCCAAGTTGCAGTACTCTTGCAGACTGCATCAGGTTTTCCTCCAGGATTTCCCTGTATTTTGCTGCACTCATTTTACCTTCTAGCTTCACAAGCCTTCCGGGGCCTGCTGTAGTGAAGTATCCCCACAGCATGATACTGCCACCACCATGCTTCACAGTAGAGATACAAAAAATGCTGGTGAATGCAGCAGGCCAGGAAGAGGTACAGTCGATGTTTCCGGATGGGACCCTTCGTCAGGACTAACTGAAAGAAGAGATAGTAAGAGATTTGAAAGTGAGAGGGGGAGGGGGAGATTCAAAATGATAGGAGAAGACAGGAGGGGAGGGGTGGATCTAAGAGCTGGAAAGTTGATTGGCAAAAGGGACACCAGACTGGGGAAGGGAAAGGATCATGGGACAGGAAGCCTATCCTTGTAAGCGGAACAAGTGTGACACATGCCCTTACACTTCCTCCCTCACTACCATTCAAGGCCCCAGACAGTCCTTCCAGGTGAGGCGACACTTCACCTGTGAATCGGCTGGGGTGATATACTGCGTCCGGTGCTCCCGGTGCGGCCTTCTATATAGTGGCGAGACCCGACGCAGACTGGGAGACCGTTTCGCTGAACACCTACGCTCTGTCCCCCAGAGAAAGCAGGATCTCCCAGTGGCCACACATTTTAACTCCACGTCCCATTCCTATTCTGATATGTTGATCCACAGCCTCCTCTACTGTCAAGATGAAACCACACTCAGGTTGGAGGAACAGCACCTTATATTTCATCTGGGTAGCTTCCAACCTGATGGCATAAATATTGACTTCTCTAACTTCCATTAATGCCCTTCCTCCCCTTCACACCCCATCCCTTGTTTGTTTGTTTATTTACTTAATAAATAAAAAAAATATATCCCCCCCCCACTCTCTCTCTCTTTTTTCTCCCTCTGTCCCTCTCACTATAACTCCTTGCCTGCTCTCCACCCTCCGGGCTCCCCTCCCCCCTTCTCTCTCTCCCCAGGCTTCCCATCCCATGATCCTCTCCCTTTTCCAGTCTGGTATCCCTTTTGCCAATCAACTTTCCAGCTCTTAGATCCAGCTCTTAGATCCATCCCTCCCCCTCCTGTCTTCTCCTATCATTTCAGATCTCCCCATCCCCCTCTCAAATCTCTTACTATCTCTTCTTTCAGTTCATCCTGACGAAGGGTCCCAGCCCGAAACGTCGACTGTACCTCTTCCTATAGATGCTGCCTGGCCTGCTGCATTCCATCAGCATTTTTTGTGTGTGTTGCTTGAAATTCCAGCATCTGCAGATTTCCTCGTGTTCACAGTAGAGGTGGTGTGTTTTTGATGATGTGCAATGTTTGGCTTACACTGAACATAGCATTTAATCTGATGGCCAAAAAGCTCAATGTTGTTTTCATCAGAACCTGCTTTTAGCTGGCTTCAGGGTCTCCCACCTGCCTTCTGAAAAACTCTAGCCAAGATTTCATGTGAGTTTTTTGTTCAACAGTGGTTTTCTCTTTGCCACTCTCCCGTGATGCTGTGACTGGTGAAGCACCCGGGCAACAGTTGTTGTATACACAGTCTCTCCCTTCTCAGCCACTGAAGCCTGTAACTCCTCCGGAGTTGTCATAGGTCTCTTGGCAGCCTCCCTCACTAGTCCCCTTCTTATATGGTCACTCAATTTTTGAGGATGGCCTGCTCTAGTCAGATTCATAGCTGTGCCATATTCTTTCTGATTTAACTGTACTCCAAAGGATATTCAGTGACTTGGAAATATTCTTGTATCCATCTCCTGACTTGTGCTTTTCAATAACCTTTCACGGAGTTGCTTGGCGTGTTCTTTTGTCTTCATGGTTTAGTTTGCCAGGATACTGACTCACCAGCAGTTGGACCTTCTTGATACCTGTGTATTTTTACTACAATCAATTGAAACACCTTGACTGCACATGGTGTTCTCCTTTTAACTAATTACGTGGCTTCTAAAACCAATTGGCTGCACCAGTGATGATTTGGTGTGTCATATTAAAGGGGGTGAATAGTTATGCAATTATTTTATGCTTTATATTTGTAATTAAACACTAACACAAAAGACTTTTTCTGTTGATCAGAGTCAAAAAAGCCAAATTAAATCCACTGTGATTCAATGTTGTGAAACAATAAAACATGAAAACTTCCAAGGGGGATGAATACTTTTTATAGGCACTGTAAATCTGCCCACAAGTTTGGGCTCCTTACAGCAGCAGCTGAACATTTCTGTGATCCCTTTGCAATTACTGGGTTTTCTGCATTCATCGCTCATAATCTACTGAAACTAATAACACACAAACAACTGTACTACTTCTTGTCAATACTGAGTACACCTTTTAAACAATCACTGTCTAGGTTCAAAAACACACATGAACCTCCGGGGTAATGCATTCCACAAAAGCTACTTGGAGTCAGGGGTTCCAATCAATGAGATGAAATTGGAGGTGTGGGTTGTAGAGGTGACCTACCCGATAAAAAAGAGACACAAAGTCAGGTTACTGACAGAGCCTATTCTTCTCAAGAAAGATTTGTTTATGAGGACTATGCCGCAACCAAAACAATTTTCTGAGGACCTTAGAAGAACTGTAGAGATGCACGAAGCTGGAAAAGGCTACAAAAGCATTTCTAAAGACCTGCGTGTTCATCAGTCCATAGTAAGAGAAATTGTCTACAAATAGACGACTACTACTACTACGTCGACTCAGGCCTAGGGGGCCGGCGTCAGGCACGATGACGGACTCTACACTTCTCCCTCTCCCTCAGTGTGTTCAGTTCATCTGCATTAGCAGAGGAAATTCAGTACTGTTGCTGCTCTCCCCAAGAGATCACACCAAGAGCACAAGGTGCAATACTGCAAGAGGTGAAAAAGAACCCAACAGTAACAGCAAAAGACCTGCAGAAAGTCTCTGTTCATGTGTCGACTATAAGAAAAACTGAGGGAGCTCGGGCTTTACTCTTTGAAGAGAAGGAGGATGAGAGGAGACATGATAGAGGTATACAAGATAATGAGGGGAATAGATAGGGTGGATAGCCAGCGCCCCTTCCCCAGGGCACCACTGCTCAATACAAGAGGACATGGCTTTAAGGTAAGGGGTGGGAAGTTCAAGGGGGATATTAGAGGAAGGTTTTTTACTCAGAGAGTGGTTGGTGCATGGAATGCACTGCCTGAGTCAGTGGTGGAGGCAGATACACTAGTGAAGTTTAAGAGACTACTGGACAGGTATATGGAGAAATTTAAGTTGGGGGTTTATATGGGAGGCAGGGTTTGAGGGTCGGCACAACATTGTGGGCCAAAGGGCCTGTACTGTGCTGTACTATTCTATGTTCTATGTTCTACTAGCATGTTCATGGAAGGACAGTGAAGGAAACCACTGCTCTCCAAAACAAAAACATTGCTGCACATCTCAAGTTTGCAAAAGACTATCTGGATGTTCCACAATGCTTCTCAGACAATTTTCTGTGGACAGATGAGACAAAAGTTGAACTTTTTGGCAGAAATGCATATTGCCATGTTTGGAGGAAAAAGGGCACTGCACACCAACACCAAAACCTCATCTTAGCAAGGTAAAAGAAACATCATGGTTTGGGGTTGCTTTGCTTGGACAGCTTGCAACTGTTGAGGGAACAATGAATTGAAAATTGCTTCAAAACATTTTACAGGTGAATGTCAGGATAGCAGTCCATCACCTGAAACTTAATAGAAGTAGGATGATGCACAAGACAATGATCTAAAAGACAAGAGTAAATTCACAACAGAATGGTTTAAACAGAAGAAAATCTGTGTTTTGGAATGGCCAAATCAAAGTCCTGACCTTAACCCAGAAGAAATGCTGTGGTATGATCTGAAGAGGGCTGTTTGTGCAAGGTATCTCAGAAATATTGATGAACTGAAAGTTTTATATGGAAAAATGGTCTAAAATTCCTCCTTGCTGCTGTGCAAGTCTAATCAGCAGTTACAGGAAATGTTTGGTGGAGGTTATTGCTGCTAAAGAAAGTTCTACCAGTTTTTAAATACAAGGCTCCACATACTTTTTCCAGCCTGGACTGTGAATGATTAAACAATGTGTTCAATAAAGACATGAAAAGTACAATTTTTTGTGTTATTATTTTAGGCAAATTTGTGTTTGTCTATTATTGTGACTTAGGTGAAGATCACACCACATTATGTGTAATTAATGCAGAAAGCCAGATAATTGCAAAGGATTCACAAACTTTTTCTTGCAACTGTTTATCACCATATATAGCCCTGAGATTCATTTTTGTTCGGGCATACGCAATAAATCTGTAATAGAATAATAACCATAACAGAACAATGAACGACCACCCCAACTTGGGCATTCAACCAATGCACAAAAGATAACAAACTGCAAACACAAAAAGAAGAAATAATAATGAACAAGTAACAAACATCAAAAGCATGAGATGATGAGTTACTGAAAGTGAGTCCACAGGTTGTGGGAACATTTCAATGATGAAGTGAAGTTGAGTGACGATTTCCCTTTTGGTTCAAGAGGCTGATGGTTACGGGGCAATAATTATTCCTGAACCTGGTGGTGTGAGCCCCCCTAGCTCCTGCACCCTCTTCCCGATGGCAGCAGCCACGCTCAAGGCACAGAGATAATCATTACCACACACAACTCCAAAAAAAGACACACTGGCAGCAGTACCATTAGGATACACATCTATCTTCTACTTGAGCAGAACCAATACCTTCAATCAGAACGGCCTGTCGAAAATTCTCCTCAAATTTGGCTGCCCAAGTTCATTTCCATCTGACTGTTAACTCCAGAACCAGCGACAGGTTCAATTCCCACCGCTGCTGTATGTTCTCCCATTGATCATGTGGGTTTTCTCCCACTGCCCAAAGACCTACCAACTAGTAGGTCGTTTGGTGTTGTAAATTGCCCCGTGATTAGGCTAGTGCTAAATTGGGGCTGCTGGGCGCGCTGGTTCCACACTGCATCTCAATAACACACACAACAGAGACTACTAGACAGGTATATGGAGGAATTTAAGGTGGGGGTTATATGGGAGGCAGGGTTTAAGGGTCGGCACAACATAGTGGGCTGAAGGGCCTGTACTGTGCTGTACTATTCTATGTTCCACATGGCCATACACGCCTACAGAACAGAGATGAGGAGGAATTTAGCCAGATAATGGTGAACCTGTGGAACTCATTGCTGATGGCTGTGGAGACCAAGTCACTGGGTATATTTAAAGCTGAGGTTGCTAAGTTCTTGATTGGTAAGGGCGTCAAAAGCTACAGGGAGAATGGGTTTGAGAAGGAAAATAAATCAGCCATGATCGCATGGTGAGCAGACTTGATGGGCTGAATGGTCTGTGTTCCTATGTCTTATGGTCTTAATGGGAAGCTAATCAACCTTGAGCAACTAAACAATGGTAAACCAATCTCATCGTAAAGATGCAATTTGCAGACAATACACACAAAACTGTGCATTGTACAAGATTTCAACAAGCTGTAGTTATCACTTCTAATAAAGCATTTGAGAAAATGGGCTTGACTTGTCAGGAAAATGGGCTTGACTTGTCAGGAAAAGGTCCTCTATCAATCTACCCCTACTACACCATGCAACCATCCAACAATATATGTTCACGTTAGGACTCTGGAAAACTTGCACCACTTCCCATAAGTTAGCGGCCACCTCTTGATAACAGTAGATACTGAAGATAAAATTTGCCACTGCCATGTGATGGGACAGCCTTTGATCAATAGTGAAAAAGCAAACTTGAAGGTTAAAATCTCAGACCTTGGCACAAAAAGAGATTAAAGATTATTACCTTTGTTTATCACATGTACACATACAGTGAAATGACCTGTTTTGCGTCAAAGGCCAACACAGTCCAAGGATGTGCTGGAGGAAGCTGACAAGTGTTGCTGCCTCTGCCACGAAAACATCATGCACACAACTTATCCGCATGTCTTTGGAATGTGGGAGGAAACTGGAGCACCCGGAGGAAGTCCACAGGGTTATGGGAAGAATGTACAAATTTCCTCACAGACAGCAGCAGGAACTGAACCCCGATATTCTGATCACCAGTGCTGTAAAGTGTTACGCTAACCGCTAGGCTACTGAGCTGCCCTCAGTACTGACTGACCAGTCACTAGTGATCCTGCCTTCTTACATGCCTGACACTTGGAAAATCGACAGCAGGCTTCATGGCATTAGGACAATACCACTGAAGTGCCTATGCAAAGTCCTTCCCATTCACTGAAGGGTCACTGAACCACAATGTATTCTCTTCCAGGAGAATATCCCCAACATTGAGGTCCTAGTTACAACTCAGTAGCCACACTTGGTAAATAATGCTGTTTGTTTGCCCAACATGAACCTTGAAAAAGACATTCAGATCTAAGCTCTGATTGCTGGACTTTTAACTGAAGCCGGGATGAGAGAGCATACAAGTCCCCTCCTAACTTTTCTGCATTGGCTTCCTGTATTTTTTGTTAAAAGAGTTGATTTTAAAGCTCTCTTACTTGTTTTTTGAAGTTCTTAATGGCCTGGAAGAGCATTTGATAGATCTGGGACTGTATTCATTAGAATTCAGAACAATGAGGGGAAACTTCATTGAAACCTATCAAATGGTGAAAAGCCTTGATAGAGTGGATGTGAAGAGGATGTTTCCTGTGGTGGGAGGGTCTAAGACCAAAGGGCACAGCCTAAGAGAGATGAGGAGTTTCTTTAGTCAGAGAACAGTGATGCTGTGGAATTTGTTGCCACAGGCCGCTGTGAAGGTCAAGTATATTTAAGGGTATATTTAAGGCAAAGCAGCAGACCACCTCTAAACTATCTGCACCTTTAAGGAAGGCTGGGAACTAAAGGCTCGTCACCCCAACGTCCAGTGGCAGGCAAGTTATTAAAGGAGATTCCAAGAGATAGGGTTCTATATACATTTAGAAAGGCAAAGACTGATTGGGGATAGTCAGCTTGTGGAAGGGAAATCATGGCTTACAAATTTGATGAAGTTTTTTTTTTACTTGGGGACCATAAAGAGAGAAGGTAGTGCAGTAGACATTGTCTATTTGGACTTTAGCAAGATACTGCAGGGTAGGTTGTGAGATCACATGGAATCAAGTGCAATCGAGCTAACCAAATACAACACTGGCCTGGTAACAGGAGACAGAGGATGATGCTTCTTCCCACAACTACAGTTCTGTGACCACTGAGGTCGTAATCTTAGATAACCTTCTTCACTATCCACTACACCATAAATTTTGGCGCCATCTTCAAACCTACTAACTGCATGAACATCATCATCCAAAGCATTCAGATTTTAATCAATCTGCAAGTTTCATAAGACACTACTGCGATCATTTCAAAAAACAACATAAAGCCTTATTTGGTGGTGCACTGGATGGGGAGCGAGGGCTAAGATAACTAGACAGAAGTACAGCATCGCTTGTTTTGTTATCCAATTTAGTTTTTTTTTGCATACCATACTTTAAATCTTAAGTAAACATTATTATCAAATTTGATATTTTCAGAAAAACCGATTCAAAGCTAGCACATGAAAAGATATAAAAGGGGAAATGAAGGCAATAGAAAGATTTCACTATGTGGGATCTTTTGAAACTGCCAGCTGAAACCCCAGTGGAACACTACTAATATTTACTTTGCAAACCACAGATAGCTGCTACTTCGACCACAATATGCAAATATTTTCCCCATCGCCTATTTCTCTTGTCTCAGCCTCGTAACTGAAGAAAGTCAGCTAACACATACAAAATGCTGGAGGAGTTCAGCAGGTCAGACAGCATCAATGAAAAAGAATAAATCGCTGATGATTTAGGCCGAGACCCTTCTTCAGGACCGTTCGTTAATTTCTACAGATGCTGCCTGACCTGCTGAGTTCCTCCAACATCTTGTATGTTTTACTCTGGACTTCTAGCATCTGCAGAATCTCCCATTTATGAAAGTCAGCTAAAGACACTCCCCCCCCCCCACCCCCACTTGGGTTTTGCACTTCAAATATCATCAATACAATCTAGAGAAGACAATCCAATTTGCTGGATTTAGGAAGTCACTGGCAGTAAACTGAGCTTCAAACATTTGTCAAAATGCAGTAACATGGCATCAGTTATTTTATGCATTCTGCTGCTTAATGGAGCATATCCAGCTCTAAAACTAATAAATTAAAATACTAACGGCTACAGGAAGCTAACCAAGCCCACCCCGTTGGCCTGACCTCTTCTAGGAGCTTATATAGAGTTGCAATGAACAAAGCCACAGCCCTTATGGCCTACATTTTGAACCAGAGATGAATAGTGTTTGCTCATTACACGTGTACCTGCCTGGAGATTTAATGAAGTCAGGAGTTGGCTATGGCACAGTTTCCTCCTCATGGAATTTGGGCTCTGTGTAAACTGTGTTTGTGAAGATGTTTCAAGCAGTGTCAAAGCAGGACATGCACTTTTCAAACACTTAAGAGCATAAGACATAGGAGCAGAATTAGGCCATTCAGACCATTGAGTTTGCAGGGAGACCACAATCAAAATTTACATGTTAAGACTTTCTGAGAAATGAATAAAAAAACTTAATTGAATTTCACTGAAGAATGACTTTTTAATGACCAAGACTGTTTGCAGTACTGTAATTAAAAGCATTCTGACTTGTTGCATCCTAGCCTGGTGTGGAGGGTCCAATGCACAGGGTTGCAAGTACCGTAGCTGCAGAAGGTTGCAGGACCCAGCCAGCTCCATCACAAGGATAACCCTCCCCACCAGAGGATATCCACAAGAAGGCAGCATCCATCAGTAAGGACCCTCACCTTACAGGATATGCCCTCTTTTCATTGCCACCATCGGGTAGGTAGAACAGAAGCCTTAAGACACACACTCAACAATTCAGCAACAGCTTCTTCCCATCCACCATCAGATGGTCCAAGAACACTATCTCATTATTCCTCTTTGTGAGAGCATTGCTTATTTTTGTTAGGTATGGCAATTTTACATCTTTGCACTGTACTGCTGCCGTAAAACAAGTCTCACATGACACAAAATGTTGGAGGAACTCAGCAACATCTAGGGAAAAGAGTACACTCGACATTTTAGCAAAACCCTTCAGCAGGCCGGGTGAAGGGTTTCAGCACAAAACCTCGACTGTACTCTTTTCCATAGATGCTGCCTGACTTGCCAAGTTCCTCCAGCATTTTGTGTGTATTGCTTGGATTGCAGATTTTTTCTTGTTTTGAGATCTCACGTGATCCAAGTCAGTGATAATAGTTCTGATTCTGGGACCAGCCTGAACTTCTTGGGCAAACAAAATCCAACCCTTTGAGTCATTTGATTATGTACTGGAAACAATACAGCCCACGGAAGAGCAGGGCAACTCAGACAGCAAATAGAGATGCTGCTGTCCGACTTATGGTCCTTCTAGTAGGACGGTGGCGTGCTCAATCACAGCAGCTTCTACGGGGTCATTCAAAGGTGTTAATGTATTTTGCAGACATTTATGGACTCAGGATTTGGACTTCTTTTGTCATGTGTGACTGTATTTTACTGATATCTTATATGTGCTTGTGCTATGAATGACTGTTAGTGGTGTTTTGCACCGTGACCTCGGAGTAATGCTGTTTCATTTGCCTGTATTCATGGGAATTTATTTATGGTTGAATGACAAACTTGAACTTGAACAGTTCACCCCTTACTGCTAATTCTATTTGTCTACATTTGGCCCATATACATCGACATATGGATCTAATGCGTCACGACAGTGTAGCAGTTAATGCAACGCTTTAAAGCGCACCAGCAATAAGATCAGGGTACGACTCCCGCCACTGTCTCTGAGGGGATTGTACATTCTCCCTGTGACCACATGGGTTTCCTCCGAGTGCTCCAGTTTCCTCCCACATTCCAAAGACGTACATGATAGGATTAACACGTTGTAGGTAAGCACCATTAGCACAGGAAGCTTGGAGACACCTGCGAGCTGTCCCCAGCACATCCTCGATACAAGCAATGCATTTCAATACGTTCTGGAATAGCACACACAAAATGCTAGGGGAACTCAGCAGGTCAGACAGCAACTATGGATAGGAATAGAGTCAACATTTCAGGCCAAGGCCCTTTAGACAGACCTAATGAAGATATCTCGGCCTGAAATGTTAACTCTTTATTCCTTTGTATTGATGCTGCCAGACCTTCTGAGTTCCTCTAGCATTTTGTGTGTGTTACTCTGTATCTCCAGCATCTGCAGAATCTCTTGTTTTTCACTGTATGTTTCGATGTTTTGTTGTACACTGTGACAAACAGAGCTAATCTTTAATCTACCTTCCTATACAAGCGCACATCCAAATGCCTCCACCACTTCCTCTGGCAGCTCATATCATAAACCCACTGTCCTCTTCTGTGGAAAAAGTTGCCCCTTTAAATTTCAACCCCCCCCAACTAAAGGAATAACCCCCAGTTATGCCTTTTAGGTTTTGGGACCAGCTGGTGAAGGAAGTCATTGAAATAAAACTACAGAAAAAGAATTTTAACAAAGACAAAGTCTCAATCTAAGTACCAACCGCAATTGGATTGTAAACAAGGTGGGACAGCTGAATCCTGATTGGATGAAGACTAACCAATCAGGAAGGACAGATGGGGGGGGTTATATATACCACCGGACTAGACATGCTGAGACATCATCTCTGATGAAGATAGCAGAGTTTGTCATTGAAACACCAGTTGAAGTCAATAACTGTACACGGCTAGAAGCCCCCAAAAGGAGCTTATTGATGGTAACCTCCAATTATAAACTCCCCTATGACCAGATAGGACCAAAAAGAGGAAAAGAGGGCAAATAAAAGGAGCAATCTGTGGCAATGGGTTCACACAACATTTTAATGCAATGGGCAGGCATAATGTCATCATTGTTTCTCAGCCACGGGTAAGGTAGAATGTCACCTACATTAAACACATATGCCAAAAGCAGGAAGGCAAGATTTTTAATCATTTGCAAACCCAATTTTAAAGATAATACAAGTACAATCTTCACTGATTTTTAAAACAGTGTGTAGGCACGGATATTACAGCAGGAAAGAGTTCGAGCGTGCTTAGCGTGGTTCAATTTTTATGAAACAGTTAAAGACGTCAGTAATAACACACACCCAATTATCATCATGTTTTTAAGATTTGCAAGATCCAACAAAAGCCAGTCAGTCTGCTAATATTGGTTTAAAATTTTAAGAAGCGTTAACTTACTGAAATCACAAGGCAGTTTTTGCAGGTGACAGAAAAGGCAGGTCCATGGAAAAGAGTATACAGTCGCTATTTTGGAACAGAACTCTTCATCCTGTCTCAGCACAAAATGCTGACTGCTCTTTTCCATAGATGCTGCTTGGCCTGCTGTGTTCCTCCAGCACTTTGTGTGTGTTGCTTTGAATTTCCAGCATTTGCTGATATTCTCGTGTTAGAGGGACCAGAACACTGACCACCTCCCCCATAGACCTGTTTCCTCCTCCTAGCCAGGTCCAAAGCCACCAATATCTCAACGTAAGAGGCCTCCTCACCTTCACAGAGTACAGACATTTATTACTTCAAGCTAGGCAACCAGGTAAAAAGTAGAACCTGTACAACTAACCCTCACCAATTGACTTCTAGCAGTGACTACAGTTCAACTGTCATTCAACCAGTCACATGAATTCAGCCAAACAAAATAGCGTTCCTCTGGAACCAAAGTGTGAAACTCAGTTCCAACAGTCACAGCCCATAGAGCAGAGAGACATATGGTCACAAACTAATAATACAGCCCAAGTCCCTGAGTGTCATGGCCTGCAGATTGATGGCCCATGGATGCTGTCATGGAGTTTCTGCAAGAACAAGTGTGCAGCACTGCTCTTCACAAGCTAGTGCAGCCAACTGCAATCCAGCCCATTTTCCATCGAGCGAGCACTGCAGGGGCCCGCTCCTACCCGGCACGGACCCCAGCTCTCTCCCACACTGCCTCTGGCCCCTCCTCCTCTGGGCAGCTGCAACAGGCAACCCCGCAGCATGAGGGCCTGGTCCGCACAACAACCGAGACAACTTAGCTCCCGCGCCAACAGTCTCGCCAATGAATAATGGTACCATTGATACCAACGCGAGGGTGGTGAAGCTGTAGACCTCATTGCCGGAGACAGATGTGGAGGCCAAATCATCTGGTATGTTTAAAAGAGGTTGACAGGTTCTTGATTAGTAAAGGTGCCAAAAGTTACAGGTAGAAAGCAGAAGAATGGGGTTGAACCGAATAATAAATCAGTCATGATAGAATGGCAAACTTGATGGGCGGAATGGCCTAAATCTGCTGCTTTATCTTACGGTCACATGGCGTAAACCATGAAAGAATCTGAAATTACACAGCACCTTTCATGACTTACAGTATGTCCCAAAGTACTTCAGAGGCGATCGCATTCTCTTAAGGTACATTTACCAGGTCATTTGTGCACATCAAGGGATCACAAACAGCAAAGCAGTAAAAAGCCAGATAATCTATTTTTGGAACAGGCAACGAGAGATAAATGTTATCCAATACAGAAGCAGCCAGACATTTTCCCCTTTGAACATGGCTACGGGATTTTCTGCATTCATGAATGACAATGACAAGAGTTCAGCAAAACATCTCAACCAAAAGAACAGTTTTGACTTGAACTTCTACTTCGGTGTTTCACGGAGGATGGATCTGGAACCTTGGTGAGTTTTCCACTCTTTCCCTGCCAAGACACCAACTATATCACTGTAAGTACTGCCCATTCTCAACAGGTTATTCGTCACAGGCCAGAAATCAAGCCTTCTGAACGTCTCTTTGAAATTTTTGCTCAAATAGGTGACAGATGTTTAAATACACAAGCCAATTTAAAGAACACTGTGCAGTTCAGGTTTGCCCTGCATACCATTCATGCAAATTAATTTATTACAACAGTACACAGAGGGAGTAAAAGGTAGAACAATAACAAAGTAGAATGTGCTACAGTTGCAGAGAAAATGCAATGCAAGTAGACAACAGACAATAGGTGCAGGAGTAGGCCATTCAGCCCTTTGAGCCAGCACCACCATTCACTGTGATCATGGCTGATCATCCACAATCAGTATCCTTTACCTGCCTGCTCCCCATATCCCTTCACTCCGCTATCTTTAAGAGCTCTACCTAACTCTTTCTTGAAAGAATCCAGAGAATTGGCCTCTACTGCCTTCTGAGGCAGAGCATTCCACAGATCCACAACCCTCTGTGTGAAAAAGTTTTTCCTTAACTCTGTTCTAAATTATCTACCCCTTATTCTTAAACTGTGGCCTCTGGTTCTGGACTCCCGCAACATCGGGAACGTGTTTCCTGCCCCTAGCTTGTCCAATCCCCTAATAATCTTATATGTTTCAATCAGATCCCCTCTCAGCTTTCTAAATTCCAGTGTATACAACCCGAGTTGCTCCAATCTTTCAACATATGACAGTCCCGCCATCCCGGGAATTAACCTTGTAAACCTACGCTGCACTCCCTCAATAGCTAGAATGTCCTTCCTTAAATTTGGCGACCAAAACTGCACACAATACTCCAGGTGTGGTCTCACCAGGGCCCTGTACAACTGCAGAAGGACCTCTTTGCTCCTATACTCAATTCCCCTTGTTATGAAGGCCAGCATGCCATTAGCTTTCTTCACTGCCTGCTGTACCTGCATGCTTACTTTCAGTGACTGATGAACAAGGACACCTAGATCTCGTTGTACTTCCCCTTTTCCTAACTTGACACCATTTAGATAGTAATCTGCCTTCCTGTTCTTGCCACCAAAGTGGATAACCTCACATTTATCCACATTAAACTGCATCTGCCCACTCACCCAACCTGTCCTAGTCACCCTGCATTCTCACATCATCCTCCTTATATTTCACACTGCCACCCAGCTTTGTGTCATCTGCAAATTTGCTAATGCTATTTTTAATCCCTTCATCTAAATCATTAATGTATATTGTAAATAGCTGCAGTCCCAGCACTGAGCCTTGTGGTACCCCACTAGTCACTGCCTGCCATTCAGGCAGACAAATAAAGTGCAAGGGCCATGGCCAGGTTGATTGTGAGATCTTTTTGTGCATCAGAAGTCTGTTTGAAACTGGAATTGAGTTTATTATTGTAACATTTACCAAGATAAAGAAAAAAGCTCATGCTGTTATACAGATCAAGTGGTTGCAACAGTACATTGAGTACAAGGTAAAACAATAACAGAGGACCGAATAAAGTGTCCCAGTGACAGAGAAAGTGCAGTGCAGGTAGTCAATAAGGTCAGCACGAGGCAGATTGTGAGGTCAAGAGTCTATTTTAGTATACTAGGAAACTGTTTAATAGTTGTATAACAGAGGGGTAGAGGCCGTCCTTGAGCTTGGTGATACATGCTTTCAGGCTCTTATCTTCTGCCCGATAGAAGGGTAGAGAAAAGAGAATGTCCACAGTGAGTGGAGACTTTGATTTTGCTTTACAGAGGCAGCGGGAAGTGTAGACAGAGTCCATAGGAAGAAGGCTGTTTTTTGTGAACTGACCTTGCCTCAAATTAGAATGGACACCCAGCTAACAAGCAAGATGCAACACAGAGCACAGCTCCTCAATCCACTGGGTAACTCTCACCCTTGCCGGTGCACCAAAAAAATACCAACTGCTGCTCAGGATCCTTCAGCCAACATTCCCTGCCTGTGGGTTCGGCAAGATCACAAGATTTACCTTGTAAATTCATGCTGGTACTTACGCACATTTTACTTCAATCCAATCTTTAACCTCCAACTTAAATTCTTGTATAAACACGAGAAAATCTGCAGATGCTAGAAATCTGAAGTAACACACACAAAGTGCTGGAGGAACTCAGCAAGCCGGGCAGCATCTATAGAAAAGAGTAAACAGTCGACATTCTGAGCTGAGACCCTTCTTCCGGACTGAGAAGGGAGATGCCAGATTAAAAAGGTGTTTGGGATGGGGGGGGGGGGTGGTGAGAAAAGAGGCTAGCTGGAAAGTGATGGGTGAAGCCAGGTGGGTGGGAAAGATCAAGGGCTGGAGAAGAAAGAATCTGATAGGAGACGAGACTGGACCATAGAAGAAAGGGGAGGAGGAGGGGATCCAGGGGAAAGTGACAGGAAGGTGAGAAAAAGTGAAAGGTCAGAGTGGGGAATAGAGGAAGGGGAGTGGGGGGAATTTTGTTCACTGGAAATCGATATTCATGCCATCAGATTGGAGGGCACCCAGATGGAATACACTGTTCATTTTTTACATAATTGTTTATTCTTTATAATTGTTAAATGTTGTTTTTTGTTGCAGGTTGCATCCTGACTAACACGCCACAGCAAATTTCTAATAATGTTAATCCTTGAGCAACAAAGGATGGCAGTGCCTCGCCACAACCCTTTACTAAATGGCATTCATTTGCTTTCTGAACAGGAGTAAAGACAGGAATGGAAAGATTCACAGTGGTGCAGCTGTGCATCAACGGTGGGTGACCTCAGCCTTCTACAAGGAGTTGGCACAATCTTCCTGCGACCACATCAGTTTCCTGCGGATGCTCCAGTAACAACCACATGCCAAAAAGATGAGAGCATTGGTAGGTTAACTGGCCTCTATATTTTGCCCCAAGTGCATAGACAAGTAGCAGAATCTGTGGGCGTCTGAGTTGGCGTGGACTTAGTGGAACAAAGGGACTGGTTCTGTGCTGTATGACATTCTATACTGACACAGAGGACGAAAATAGCAATAGCATGGATCAACAGCCATTTTATTGTGAAGTCAGAAATTAAATACAATCCTTCCGAAATCAAAATTAAAATTTATAACTAACATTTTTTTTTTAAATCTTGTGCTTTACCTTACCAAGAGCTTTTGATAAAATTAGTGCCAGCTTGGCAATTTAAATTCAAGCAAATATATAAACATGGAACTAAAATGAAAAAGTTAGTCTCAATAATGGTATCCATGAAACCACCAACCCATCATTAAATCTAAGCTGGCTCCTGTCAATTTTATCCAGCCAGGCTTGGGTGTAATTGCTGATTCTTAACTGCCCTCTTCAGATCTTGGGCAACTGTGGATGGAAATAAGGGCTAGGCATCCGTTCTGGTGAAAAAGAGGGAAGAAAAGGAACAAAAGAGGAAGAGAATAGAGAACAAGAGAGAAAAAGAAACATAAATCTAAAGATGGATAGGCAAGTAGGATCACAATACCACAACATGCTCAATTTGCAAGAATTAGGAGCTAAAATCCACAGTTAATAGATAAGCTTTATTAATCACATGCACATTGAAGCATACAGTGAAATGTGTCCTTTACATCAACGACCAAGGATATACAGGGGCAGCCCGCAAGTGTTGCCATGCTTCCGGCAACAACACAGCATACCAGCAAATTACTAACACTAACCCATACGTCTTTAGAATGTGGAAGGAAACTGGAGCACCCAGAGCAAACCCACGCAGTCACAGGGAGAATGTACAAACTCCTTACTGACAGCAGGGAGAATCAAATCCAAATTGCTAGCTCTGTAAAGCACTACGCTACCACCCCACCTCTAAAGATAATTATTGTAGTGCTCTGGTCTATAAACAGAAAATGATCCTTTGGTTTTCTACTTCAGCAAGAAAAGCTCAAACCCACAAGTAATGTCAGATTACGCCCAAAATGCTCAGCCTTTAAATTCCTTGGTGTTATTACTTCAGAGGACCAGTACTGGACCCAGCACACAATTGCAATTATGAAGAAAGCATGACAGTGCTTCGGAGTTTGTGGAGATTTGGGATGACACCTAATACTTATATAGAGATGTCCAGTAGAGAGTACACTGACTGACTACATCACAAGCTGGTATGGAGACACCAATGCCCTTGAATGGAAAATGCTACAAAAGGTAGATCTGGCCCAGTCCATCGCATCTACATGAAACACTGTTGCAGGAAAGTAGTATCCATCATCAGGGACCCCCACCACCCAGGACATGCTCTCTTCTCGCTCCAACCATCAGGAAGAAGGTACAGGAACCATAGGACTCATACCACCAGGTTCAGGAACAGTTGCTACCACTCAACCATTAGGCTCTTGAACCAGTGGGGATAACTTCACTCACCCCACCATTGAACTGTTCTCACAACCTATGGACTCACTTTCAAGGACCCTTCATCTAATTTTCTCAATGTTTATTGCTTATTTATCTATTTGTTTATTTCTTTTTGTACTTGCAGAGTTTGTTTTTTTTTGCACACTGGTTGAATGCCGAAGTTGGAGCGGTCTTTCTTTGATTCTGTTATGGTTATTATTCTATGTCTGCCTGTCTGCAAGAAAATGAATCTCAGGGTTATATATGTGACATATATGTACTTTGATGATGAATTTACTTTAAAAATTTGAATGTTTGATAACTGCAGTGCTGAGTGTTAAGTGGGTCAGGTTAATTTTTGCACTGGAAACAATGTTAAGAAATGTGCCCTTCCTTTCAAGCATCAACTGGCCACCTCTGGCAGAGTCAGCAAGTCCAAAGCAAGTTAGCAGATCCTTCAGGATCAAAGATGAGCAACAGCAGATTCAGTACCACCAGCAAGGACCCTGACCATCCAGACCATGCTCTCTTCTCTCTGCTGCCATTGAAGAGGTGTACAGGAGCCTAGGGCCCACACCACCAGGTTCAGGAACAGTTATTACTCTTCAACCATCAGGCTCCTGAACCAGCGTGGATAATTTTATTCATCTAACACTGACATGACTCCACAACCTACAAACTAATTTTCAAGGACTCGACAGCTCAGGTTCTTAGCATTATTTATTTACTTATTTATTATTATTTTTATTTGCAGTTTTTCTTCATCTGTACATAAGTTGTTTGTCAGTCTTTGATTGTAGTTTTTCACTGATTCTATTGTATTTCTTTATTCTATTGTGAATGCCTGCAAAAAATGAATCTTAAAGTAATATATAATGACATATATATACTTTAATAATATATTTACTTTGAACTTTGACATCCCACAAAGAGTTATAGTAATGACATTCTAACTACTGGCCTATTGGAATTAGGCAGATTAAATGGCTCAGCATGGACTAGATGGGCTGAAGGGCCTGTTCCTGCGCTGTACTTTTCTATGCCTCCATGACTCTATTCCCAGTTACTCAAAGACGCAATTTTATCTCTAACATCTTCCACTTCTCATCAGATCAATAATCCGGATGATTTTTTTTTTCTGGATGCTATCCTAGCCTGTGAAATATTTCTACAATATTCTCTATTTTTATTTCATTTTTTAAAAAATCATCTTTTGCCTTCTTTGTGTTTTGACAACATAGCTGGCTGGGCACTCTCCAGTATAATTGCTCTGGTCATTACCCAATATGCACCTGTCATTCTGTAGAGACATTCACTTAAGACGATCAAGTATGCTCCCTACTCCTGCGGTCTTTGCTGTAATTCAACACCGAGAACACTGGGAAGGTCACCAAAATCTCTGGAAAGGTATCGTTTTCTTCATTCACAGCATGTGGTTGCAGTAACATTTAATGCCTATTGATAACCTCCCTTGACATTTATAACTATTTCAGGGGACAGGTGAGAGTCAACCATGTGTAGGCTGGGTGTCAAATACAATCCAGATAAGGGCTATAAATTTAACCCCCCAAAAGACAGGAACTCAACAGATGATTGATTGGTAACAACTCAGTCTTCCTGCTATTGGAAAGGTTTAAGTACTCCAGGTTTATTTAATTCAATGACTACAAATTGCCCAGCTGCAACAAGGTAATTTCAAGTAAACTCCTTACAGACAGCGGTGGAATTAAACACCCCAAGAAATTAGGGTTTCTGTTCCTGGCTGAGTGCTCCATCTTCTCCAGTTAGATTGTAGAGGATAGAAAAACAGACAACAAACTTGCTGAGAGCTTCAAAAAAAAACAATTGCCTTGATCCCAGATAGTAAAATCCAGCTTTAAATTAATTGTTCTCAAGAGGAAAAAGTAAAATTTGACTTTTATTTCTGGCCAAGTTCAGTATTGGCACAGTTTGTAGAACACCGGTTAGCAAAAGGATGTGGGCTGCAGACAGTGAAGGAGTGAGGATTTAACAGGACTGGATCAATAATAGTTATGGGCAGAGTTTTGTGTGCGGCTCTTGATGCCCCATGAGAGGGAGAACGTGGATGCTTTGGAGAGGATTCAGAAGTCAAGTCAAATTTATTATCATTTAACTACATACATGTATATTACGTATGTAACCATATAACATATATAGAAACAAGACAACATTTCGACAAAAAGATTTACTAGGATGGACAAACTTGAGTTGCTTTACCCTAGAGCACTAGAGGCTAAGGGGAGACTGGACAGAAAGTTTATAAGAACTAGAGCAGAGAAAAATGAGGGAAATTTGATAAGAGGTATACAAAATTATAAGACATAGGTCATTTGGCTCATCACGTCTTCTCCCCCCATTTGATTATGGCTGATTGATTTCCGTCTGAAACCCATTTTCCTGCCTTCTCCCCATAACCTTCATACACTGACTTATCAACCTTAAACTTAAATTTACCCAATAACCTGGCCTCAACAGCTGTCTGTGGCAATGAATTCCACAGATTCACTACCATCTAGCTAAAAAAAAAAAAAACCCCTCATCTCCCTTCTAAACCCTCTATTCTGAGGTTGTGCCCTCTGGTCCTAGACTCCCCCACCAGTGGAAACGTCCTCTCCATATCCACCTGAGATAGCGCCAATTGCTACCGATAGGGCAAATGCAAGTAGGCTTTTCCATTGAGGTTGAGTGCAACTACAATCACAGGTCATGGTGAAGGGTGAAAGGACAAATGTTTACAGACAACATGAGAGGGTACTTCTTTACTGAGAGGGTGGTGAATGTGTTGGAACAAACTGCCAGCGGAAGTGGTGGACGTCAGCACGATCTGTACAGGTACAGTGGGTAGTGAGTCCATATGTCACTACTACAGGGCGTGACGACCCTGCCTTACACGAGTCCCGGGCTCAGCTGGCTCCATCTGACGGTACCCGGTATGGGCCCCTATCCAGGGTTACGGATCCCACTGCCTTGTCGGTATTTTCGGGAGAAGAGAAGGCCAAGGAGTAAACCCTACACAAATCAGGAGTGGAGCCCCTAAGGTGGTTAGGATGACGTATCACGTCACCTCCAGCAGCTCCTGCAGCCAAGCTGATGCCAAATGTACTGCTTCGGATTCCTTTGGACCACATCCGCGAGGCCGAGAGGGGGATCTTGAGGTCTGGGCAGCCCAGGATCTCCATATTCATCGCCCAGGTCTGCGCCCCGGGGCGCATCCATTGTCTACTTTGACAGAGCGAGAAGTATAGATACAGTGGCATGCAAAAGTTTGGGCACCCCTGGTCAAAATTTCTGTTACTGTGAATAGTTAAGTGAGTAGAAGATGAACTGACCTCCAAAAGTCATAAAGTTACAGATGAAACATTCTTTTCAACATTTTAAGCAAGATTAGTGTATTATTTTTGTTTTATACAATTTTAGAGTGATAAAAAAGGAAAGGGGCACCATGCAAAAGTTTGGGCACCCCAAGAGATTTGAGCTCTCAGATAACTTTAACAAGGTTTCAGACCTTAACTAGCTATTAGGACTATGGCTTGTTCACAGTCATCGTTAGGAAAGGCCAGGTGATGCAAATTTCAAAGCTTTATAAATATCCTGACTCCTCAAACCTTGTCCCAACAATCAGCAGCCATGGGATCCTCTAAACAGCTGCCTAGCACTCTGAAAATTAAAATAAATGATGCACACAAAGCAGGAGAAGGCTATAAGAAGATAGCAAAGCGTTTTCAGGTAGACGTTTCCTCAGTAGGTAATGTAATTAAGAAATGGCAGTTAACAGGAACGGTGGAGGTCAAGTTGAGGTCTGGAAGACCAAGAAAACTTTCCGAGAGAACAGCTTGTAGGATTGCTAGAAAGGCAAATCAAAGCCCCCGTTTGACTGCAAAAGACCTTCAGGACGATTTAGCAGACTCTGGAGTGGTGGTGCACTGTTCTACTGTGCAGCGACACCTGCACAAATATGACCTTCATGGAAGAGTCATCAGAAGAAAACCTTTCCTGCGTCCTCACCACAAAATTCAGCGTCAGAAGTTTGCATAGGAACATCTAAACAAGCCTGATGCATTTTGGAAACAAGTCCTGTGGACTGATGAAGTTAAAATAGAACTTTTTAGCCACAATCAGCAAAGGTATGTTTGGAGAAAAAAGGGTGCAGAATTTCATGAAAAGAACACCTCTCCAACTGTTAAGCACAGGGGTGGATCAATCGTGCTTTGGGCTTGTGTTGCAGCCAGTGGCACAGGGAACATTTCACTGGTAGAGGGAAGAATTAATTCAATTAAATATCAGCAAATTCTGGAAGCAAGCATCACACCGTCTGTAAAAAAAAAGCTGAAGATGAAAAGAGGATGGCTTCTACAACAGGATAATGATCCTATACACACCTCAAAATCCACAATGGACTACCTCAAGAGGCGCAAGCTGAAGGTTTTGCCATGGCCCTCACCGTCCCCTGACCTAAACATCATCGAAAATCTGTGGATAGACCTCAAAAGAGCAGTGCTTACAAGATGGCCCAAGAATCTCACAGAACTAGAAGCCTTTTGCAAGGAAGAATGGGCGAAAATCCCCCAAACAAGAATTGAAAGACTCTTAGCTGGCAACAGAAAGCGTTTACAAGCTGTGACACTTGCCAAACGGGGTGTTACTAAGTACTGACCATGCAGGGTGCCCAAACTTTTGCTTCCGGCCCTTTTCCTTTTTTGTTATTTTGAAACCGTAGAAGATGGAAATAAAAAAGTAATCTTGCTTAAAATATTAAAGAAATGTGTCATTTTTAACTTCATGCCTTTTGGAAATCAGGTCATCTTTTACTCGTTTAGCTATTCACAGTAACAGAAATTTTGACCAAAGGTGCCCAAACTTTTGCATGCCACTGTACATGTATGGTATGAGTATTGGTGGGGTGGGGTGGGGTGGGGTGGGGTGGGGTGGGGTGGGGTGGGGTGGGGTGTGTGGTGGGGTGGGGTGTGTGGTGGGGTGGTGCTATGGTCTGGGTGCCGGTCAATGGGTCTAAGCAGAATAACAGTTCAGCACAGACCATTGCGCTGTAATATTCTATGACTCTAAATAGACAGTCAGAATCTTCCCCCAGCCAACAGTAGAAATGTCAAGATATTACAATGCATAATTTAAAAGGAAAAAGGGGGAAGTTTAACGGAGATGTGCCAGCAAGCTTTTTTTTTAACTTTACAGAGTGGAATGGGTTGCCAAGGACAGTGGTGGAAGCTGATGCAACAGGGCACATGCTATGCAAGGAATATAGGGAGGGAGATGAAGTGCAAGTAGAAAGGATTAGCATCGTGCTTGGTTCAGACATTGGGCCAAAGGGACCGTAGCTATATTGCTCGACATTCTGAGTCACAGTCTAGAAACTTGGGAGACAAGTGATATGTGCTGTGCAGTGCAGTACTCAGGGAATGAATTTTGTCAGAAATGCCAATGACATATACATCGGTAGGAAAGAAAGCTATGAAGAGGACATTATGTACCTACAAACTGATAAAGGCTACAGATCAAGTGAATGGGAAAGGTTCTAACAAGTTCAGATTCAGGTTTATTTAAGATTCAAGGTTGTTGAATGTCAATTCCAGTACACAAGTGTAAAGCAGAATGAAATCATTGTTATTCCAGATCCGATGTAGCACAAAAAAAACCCCAATAAATATACTGCTTTAATATTTTTGTTCTGGCATCTTCCCCCTTCCTTCTCAGTCCTGAAGAAGGATCTCAGTCCAAAATGTTGACTGTTTATTCATTTCCATAGGTGCTGTCTGATCTGCTGAGTTCCTCCAGCATTTTGTGTGTTTTGTTATAAACAAATAGATTGATAATAAAGTGAAGCTAGGCACAGGAGTGTCTGTACACAAGGTGCCTGACAGGAAATGATAAAGTAGTGGTGGCTGGGGGTATGGAGTGGTGGGTTTGTGAGTGGAGGTGTTGATCAGCCTTACTGCTTGGAGAGCAACTGTTTTTGAGTCTGGTGGCCCTGGCGTGGATGCTATGCAGCCCCCTCCCTGATGGGAGTGGGAGGAACAGTCTATGTGCTGGGTGGGTGCGATCCTTCTCTGCACCTTTCTGCATGTACGTCCTTGATGGTGGGGAAGCTGGTGCAGGTGATGTGCTGGGCAGAGACACTGAGGCATGCTATCAAGATCTTGAAACAGAGGGGATGTGAAGAGGATGTTCTCTCTTGTGGGAGAATCTAAAATTAGACATTTCTGTTTAAAAATAAGTAGTCACCCACTGAAGACACCTCTCCAGGGTCATGAGACTTCAGAACTTTCAAGGAGATTGGAAGCAGGCTTGGAACATTTGTCAGGCAGAGGCAGATAGTTCTGTGATCCACACACACACACACGTGAAGGAAAAAAGGCAGCCAGGAATGCTAAGCTGGGCTTGCACTCAGAGCAGCCGTGACCTTGTCAGATGGCAGCATGCTGAGGGCTCTGCTTGCCTGCTCCTGCCTATAATTTGTATTTTTGCACAGGTGGGCGTAGGGCTGTGACAGAAATACCGAGCTCAAGCTTCATATCCTATCTAGGTGCATCTTTTAGATCATCCCCCACTAACATCTATGTCAAAGATAAACTTCTTAGTCATATTGTGGCTCTTGCACCTTACTGCCTACCTGCAAAGCATTTTCACTATAACTGTAGCACTATAAAGATTAGCTTTATTTGTCACATATATGTTGAAACATGCAGTGAAATACATTGTCTGCATCAACAACCAACACAGCCTGCAAGCGTTGCCATGCACCTGGCACAGACATAGCATGCCCACAACTTAGTAACCCTTAGTATGCACTGCCAGCAACAGCGGCAGTGGCAGAGACTATAGGGTCTCTCAGGTAGGTACATGGAGTTTAGAAAGATAGAGGGCTATGTGGCAGAGAAATTCCAGGCAGCTTCAAGAGTAGGTTACGTGGTCAACACAACATTGTGGGCTGAAGGGCCTGTCATGTGCTGTAGTTTTCTATGTTGTGTTCTATATACTAACCCGAGCGTCTTTGGAATGTGGGAGGAAAGTGGAGCTACCAGAGGAAAGCCACATGGTCACAGGGTGAACACACAAACTGTCAGGAATTGAATCCCGATTGAGATCGCTGTAAATCATTGTGCTAACTGAAACACTACCTTGCCTCCCCTGCACTATATTGTTACTGTTTTTCCCCTGTACTGCAGGGTACGCTTGCAAAACTAAGCTCTCTCATTGCATCTTGGTGCATGACAATTCCGGTGTCCATCACCTCAGAGATATTAATTGATCATCATCACACCATTGTACTGCCTTGTTGGCAACCATTTTCCCTGCTTCAGGCCACAATTCTCAAGCACTTCAATTGGTTACAAAGGTCGGAACTCCAAATGTTTCTGTTCCTCGATTCAAATTCAGCAAACCCGGTCAGGAATGCAACATGGATACTAGGTGAAAAGTTCAAACTTGGTTACAATAGTCTTCCTCAGTTGGAGAGCTCGCTGACACTTAGAAACAAGAACAATATTTATCAGGCCAGTGTTATGGAATGCTACTGTGTATTGTTGGTGTTTTTTTTGGGGGGGGGAGTTTGCTATAGAGAAATAAAACCAAGTCAAGATTTCAATTGCAACCTCACAGATTTTGTGCTTTTAAGGGCATTCTTCAAGGAAGCATTCAGCGAATGCTCTGAAATAATTACTTTAGGAAACTGCTGATTCTTCAGTGAATGTTCAGCGACACGTCATATACAGCATGACATACATTCCACACTTCCAAACCTCCTACGGCACATTATTCGCCGAGACTTTTTTTTAAAAAAACTTCGCAAGTGCAAACCAGGTGTGGATTCCAACGTAGCAAAAGCAATACAGAACAAAAAAATACTGAAACAGCCATAAAATACCCAAGTGAGCAAAGAAGTTAATCTAGCCATTAAATTACTTTCAGATGACAGCAAACCTGCCAACTAGAATGGGAAGGAAGTTTGGTCTCTTAACCCTATCAGTTATTATTTTTCTCCCAGAGGCAAATCATTCCTTTTAAAATTAAGCTAGCTATTAAACTAATTATATTTCTCAAAAAAAATTCAACCATTTTAAAGGCAGGCAATATTTTACACCTTTCAAAATTTGTATGAATGCCAAAGATGTTTTTATATTGTGCAGAGGAGATTTACAAGGATGTTGCCTGGATTGGGGAGCATGCCTCATGAGAATAGGTTGAGTGAACTTGGCCTTTTCTCCTTGGAGCAACGGAGGATGAGAGGTGACTTGATAGAGGTGTACAAGATAATGAGAGGCACTGAGCGTGTGGATAGTCAGAGGCTTTTCCCCAGGGCTGAAATGGCTAGCACCAGAGGGCATAGTTTTAAGGTGCTTAGAAGTAGGTACAGAGGAGATGTCAAGGGGCAAGTTTTTTTTAAACGCAGAGAGTGGTGAGTGCGTGGAATGGGCTGCTGGTGACGGTGGTGGAGGTGGAAACGATAGGGTCTTTTAAGAGACTCCTGGATGGCTACACGGAGCTTAGAAAAATAGAGGGCTATGCGTAAAGCCTAGGTAGTTCTAAGGTAGGGACATGTTCGGCACAGCTTTGTGGGCCGAAGGGCCTGTATTGTGTTGTATGTTTTCTATGTTTTATGTTTCTATATTCGCCATTAGAAACCTTAGTTTAAAAATCAATCTCAAAAATCTGCATTTTTTTTCCTATACTGCAGAAGTTTCCAACCTGGGCTTCACAGACCCCTTGCTTAATGGTATTGGTTCATGACGTAAAAAAGGTTGGGAACCCCTGCTAAGCTGTATCACGTTAGTTATGTCCAACTGTAAACACTGGTTCACTAGTTTGGATTCAAGCAACACAGGGCAAATGGACGAGAACCACAACCACACTGCCTAGGTCAGGCCACCCCTCTAAACTTAGTCGCCAGGAAAGAATAGCACTTGTAAGAGAGGCTACTGTGATGCCAACAGTCACTCTGAGCGAGTTGCAGAAATCAATGTCTGCAACTGGAGATGAAGTTCATGGCTCCACAATCTCTAAGGCCTTGCACAATAAGGATATTTATGGAAGAATGGCAAAGGAAGAAGCTCTGGTTTTAAAAAAAAGCACTTTTTTGCCCATTTTTGTTTTTCATGCTTTACAATCTTCCCTTTTTTTTAGGCTTTACTGTGAAAAAAGTGTGTGATTCACAAACAAAAATTCTCAGTTAAATTGATCAAAACCCCTGGTTGTAATATTCATTTATGTGTACAAAGAGTTGGGGGGCTGAATACTTTTACAAGACACTGCATGGAACCAACTGCCAGAGGAAGTGGTGAGGCAGACACATTAACGACACTTACACAGTATGAGGAGCGTATGGATGACAAGAGTTTGGAGTAGGGGTTCCCAACCTGGGGTCCACAGACCTGTCGATTAATGGTAGGGGTCCACGGTATAAAAAAGACTGGGAATCCCTGGTTAAGAAGGATATGGGCCAGGTGTTGGGAAATATTCTATTAAACTTGAATATGAATATATACATCTTGGTCAGCATGGACATCCTGACTGAAGGGCTTTTTCTGTCCTTTACAACACTGACTAAAATGATATGCTTTTAAATGAACAGGTTTTTCTAGTTTTCTAATAGCCTCAAAGCACCCTTTAACAGAACACCCTTCCAACATCCATGAAATTTCAGGCCAGAATTAGGTTAGGGCAAAGTGTTCAGGAGAAATGGAAAATAAAGATTTAAAATTTCAAGATTTGCGGGCTGGCTGGTGGCGCAACGACATTGGCGCTGGACCTGGGAGCGGAGGTTCCTGAGTTCGAAACTAGTCGGGTCAGCCCCCGAGTACGCTTTCCATCCGTGCCGAGTTGAGTGTCGAGATCGCAACTCGACCTTGCAAAATAAAGGGAGAAATACTGCGAAAATGTCCGAGAGGAGTGGCACGCCACAGTCTCTCTCTCGCTCCGCGCCTTGTATAAAAGCCATGAAAAAGACATCATCACGGACGCATGCATGCAGACTCACATGCACCGAGTAGTGCGCACGCAGGCACACGCCAAAAACAAAAAATTCAAGATTTGCTTTAGGGAGGGTGCAGAAGAAATTTACCAGGATGCTGCTTGGATTACAGTGCATGTCCTATGAGGATAGATTGAGCAGGCTGAAGCATTTCTCTTTGTAGCGAAGGAGGACGAGAGATGACATGATAGCGGTGTACAGAATGATGAGGCATAGATCAAATTAAAAGCCAGACACTCTCCCCCCAGGGCGGCAATGTCTAATACTAGGAAGCACAATTTTAAGATGATTAGAAGAAAATATGGGGGCGGGGGGGAATATTGTAAACAAGTTCTTTGCACAGAGTGGTGGGTGTGTGGAACGTCCTGCCAGGGCTGGTGGTGGAGGCGGAGACATTAGCAGTGTGTGAGAAGCTCTCGGGCAGGCACATGGGTGATGGAAAAATTCAAGAGCTATGTAGGAGGGAAGGGTTACACTGACCTTAGATTAGGTTAAAAGGTCAACAACATCGTGGGCTGAAAGTCCTATACTGTGCTGCAGTATTCAATGTTACGATCAAAATATCTTGTTTTGGAGTGTCTATGTAATCTGATTCTCTTTTGAGGCTCATTTAAATTTTCATGAGATACAGTTTTATTGGTATTAAAAAAAATACCCAGGTTAACTGGAGAAATAAAGTTTAAAGTGATCATCGGAAACAGAGAATACTTTAAAGGGTATTCTTTACAGTATTAAAATTAACAACCCTAGTCACAGTTTTTTTAATTAACACTAATCTTACATTCTCTGAGAGAGGCATGTTATACTTTATGCTGTACAGTGAAGACCACTTACTATCTGGCATCTTTTCAAACTGCATGATCAGCAAATTTATTGGATAACCTTGAATGCTCGCCTACATATTCTCCACTGCAGAGGGCTGCAGTGGTTTTCTGTTTGTTGTCAATAACTGGTGGCAAGGTTACCTTCCCTCAGTACAAACACAGATTGCTCTCACTTAAACATCCTGTTCTCTGGAAAAGTGTAGATGTCAATCTCTGGGAGAGAGCCTGAGGCAAAGCAAGAAGGGACATTTATTTAAAAAGGGACCAGGCCGGCATTTTTGGCTCCTTCTGTACATGGAGATTTGTTGGTAGGTCACAAAAGCTTTTTCAGAAATAAACCGAAATACTATGATCATGGGCACTAGCCTCCCGCGCATCGAAGACATCTTCAAAAGGAGACACCTCAAAAGGCGGGCATCCATCATTGAGGATCCCTATCACGCAGGACATGCTCCTTTACTATTACTGCCATCAGAGAGGAGGCACAGGACCCTGAACACACACACACACTCAATGTTTTAGGAACAGCTTCTTCCCTTCCACCGCTAGATTTCTGAATGGACAATGAGCAATAGCTTACTACTTTCTCTCTTTTTTGCAGTACAGACCGACCATCTTGAAACCGGCAATCAGTAATCCTGTCCCACCGTGATTCGGAAATAACTTTTGCCAGTCTTATTTCAAATTTCCCGAGTTGCCACACCAACCCGTCATCATCAGCATAATCACCTGCTGGCATGGTCTTTCAAACAGGCAAGTCGTTCCTCTGTGAAATACTGCATTTATTTTTATAATCTGTGCTTATCTAGCCCCAGTCATGTCTTCATGAAATAAAGGGAGTGCTTCTCGTGGTGTAAAGCAACAAACATCGTATGTTATCTATACAAGATAAGGTGGAAGTTCTGAAAAAACGTGACACTGGTGTGTCTATGAAAAGTATACGCAACTTGATTAACATTGGCTCTTCCAGAGTTAAGAAAGAAAAAGTTGCTCTAGTTCTTTGCCGACAGTGAATCAACAAAACAGGTGTGCATAAGGAAAACCATGAAAGGTGGACGATATTCACAACAAGATGAAGTTCTCAAAGTGGTTTACACTCCACCACAGTGAAGGTGTAGAACTGTCAGAAGAGACGGTGAAGGAACAAACAAAATTATTTCAAAAGATCGTGTCACTGTGTTCAGCTGCTTTAACCCTGGTGTAACTAACGTGTAAGTTGTTAGTCATCGGCAAAAGCTTACGCTCCAGAGCTTTCAAAGGTATAAAGCAGTTTCCAGTAATTTACCACGCCAACAAAAAAGAATGGATTACAACTGACATTACATTGGAATGGTTTGAATATTACTTTGCTCCAGAAGCGAGTGTTCACTGTGACTCTGTTGGTCTGGACAAATACTGTAAGATACTGCTGGACTTTAGATAACTGCTCTGCGCATCCAAAAGCAGAACTCTTGGTAAAGAGAAATGTTTACAGCGTCTACCTGCCACCTAATGAACATAAATTGAACTCCTGGACAATGGCATATAGTTCCATGAAGGCTACTTATCGCTCCCCATTTATTAAGTGGCTACTGAGTGCAGTTGACTCTTGTAGACCAGTACAAGAATTTGTGAAACAAATTGCTTTTCATTTGCCATTTCTATTTTATTATACAAGGGTGAAGTGATCATCAAGTGGGTTAAAAGTGTTTATTTGATCCTAACCCAACCACCAGTGATTTGGCAATATCACTAATCCGGCATTGCACAGGTCCCAATCTTTTGGACTTGTTGTGGTTAACCTGTATTTATTTATATTTCTTCTTACTGTATTTTATAGTATGTATGTATTGCACTGTACTGCTGCCACAAAACAAAAAATTCACAAAAATTCATCAGTGATTCTGGTTTCAAAGCACAAAAACATGAGGATGAAGTTAGGCTGACGAGTGGCAGCACAGTCACATAGTGGTTAGCATAATGCTATTAAAGCTCCAGCTGTAAGATTCGGCTTCAATTCCCGCTGCTGTCAGTAAGGAGTTTATACGCTCTCCCCGTGACCATGTGGGGTTCCTCTGAGTGCTCTAGTTTCCCCTCACGCTCTAAAGACGTACAGGTCAAACATAGGACATAGAAAACCTACAGCACAATACAGGCCCTTCGGTCCACAATGCTGTGCCGAACATTACTTTAGAAATTACTAGAGCTACCCATAGCTCTCTATTTTTCTAAGCTTCATGTGCCTATCCAGAGTCTCCACCACCACCATCACTGGCAGCCCATTCCATGTACTCATCACTCTCTGCCTAAAAAACATACCCCTGACTTCTCCTCTGTACCTACTTCCAAACACCTTAAAACTGTGCCCTCTCGTTTTAGGTTATGGTTAGTGAGTTGTGGGCATGCTATGTTGGAAGTTTGGCGTCACTTGCAAACTGCCCAACACAACCTTCTCATATTTGATTTGACGCAAACAGCACATTTCACTTTGTGCTTCGATGTACATGTGAGAAGTAAAGCTAATCTTTATCATTAAAGGGTAGGCATGTTTTATGGTCTTACCAAGAACATGTTAACTTGGCTGATGAGAGATACTGATACTGGTAAAGAAAAGGAAAGAAACCACAACACTTTCAGGCAGCCATGTACAGATTAATCTCCAGGCAAATACAAGTAGTTTAAGATGAGGCTTAAGAGGGAAATCAGGAGAGCAAAAAGAAGGAATTAGATGGATTTGACAAGCAGGGTTAAAGATATTTCCAAGAGATTCTTCAGTTATATTAACATTAAAGGGAGACAAATTTCTCTTACAGACCATCAGGGCTGCCTATGTATGGAGGCAAGGGAGATGGTTGAGATTTTTAATATCTGTTTCTCCTCTGTGTATACTAAGGAGGAAATCAAGGATGCCAAATTAATGAGGATAATAAGCAGAGGTCTGAGAACATTTGCACATTTCAGGGAAGGAAGCATTTGCACTCTTCAAGAGCATTAAGGTGGGAAAAGGAGCGGTGCTTCAGGAAAGCAGCATCCATCATTAAGGAGGTACAGAAGCCTGAAGGCACACACTTAGTGATTCGGGAACATCTTCTTCCCCTCTGCCGTCCGATTTCTGAATGGACATGGAACCCAGCAACACTGACTCACTACTTTTTAAAAAAATTTCTGTTTCTGCACTACTCAACTATTTAATACACACACACACACCCCACTGTGATTCAGTTTTTTCTTTATTATCATGTATTGCAATTATACTGCTGCTGCAAAGTTAACAAATCTCACGATATATGCCGGTGATATGATTCTGATTCTGAAGTGTAACTCTGGATCTCATGGGAGGTCAGTGAAGAGACCCTGGTTGCTTTATTGTTAGCCACTGGCGAAGTTCCCAAAGACTGGAAGGTGACTAATTTTGCAGCGAGGGCGTGCAAGGGAACTACAGCCCAGTGAACCCGACTTCAGTCAAAAGAAAATTACTGGAGGGAATTCAGAGGAACTTAGATAGTGAAAGCATGATCAGAAACAGTCACTTGGGTGGGGGGGGGGGGTCATGTCTTGCAAATCTTTTTGAGGATTTTGAAAAGGTAACTAAGGGGATAGATGAAGGTAGGGCAACGGATATTGCCTATATGGACTTTAAGGGCTTTTACAAAGTCCTGCATGGCAGGCTGCTCTGGATACACGGGATTCAGTGGAGCTAGCGGGGTGGATTCAGAATTGGCTCAATGATAGGAAGCAGAGGGTGATGGTTGAAAGTGGATTTTCCAACTTGAGGTCTGTGACAAATGGGATGCCCAGAGGTCAGAATTAGGACATTCGGCCTATCCAGTCTGCTCCACATTCGATCGTGGCTGATTCATTTTCCCTCTCAATTCTCATCCTCCTGCCTTCTTCTCGCAGATTTTGATACCCAGACTAATCAAGAACCTAGCAACCTCCATTTTAAATATACCCATGACTTGGCCTCCACAGCCATCTGTGGCAATGAATTCCACAGATTCACCACTCTCTGGCTAAAGAAATTCCTCCTCATCTCTGTTCTAAAGGGATGCCCTTCTATTCTGAGGTTGTTCCCTCTGGCACCAGTCTCTCCCACTTTTGAAAACATCCTCTCCCTGTCCACTATCTCTTCCAAATCCCAACAAATATCTGGGTAAATATCATACCCCACACCTTCCCACAGCACTTCCATGAATAAAATCAAAGGGCACAGAATGAAAGTGATTCTCAAAATTAATATTTTTCTTTTAAAAAAGTGATTAGGATCTGGAATACAGTACACTGCTCAGGGAACAGGGGGAAATTCTGGAAGGCGACTGAACATTAATCAGGTATTTGTGTGAAGGTGTCATCTCTACAACGATAACATGAATAATCCCCAATGGTAGTTGAGCTGAATCAGGCTAACAAGCCTGGTATTTTAAAGAATAAAAATGAGTCAGCAACTTTATCGCCAAAATCAAAAATCGTAAATATCAATGGTGCAGTTAATTTCTAAGCTCCCCAAACAAATAAACTAATGAAGACCAAAGTAGAGATGACACCCTTACATGAACACCTGTTTAGTGTTCAGCCTCCTTCCAGAATTTGAACATGTTGTCTAGATTTGAGGGTGGATTGTGTTTCCTTTCAGGCAGGAAACTGATCAAATCCTTTTCCAGGGGGCATGGATGATGGTACTTGAATTGGAGGTTCTGGCACAGGAAGAGATTTAGTCCCATTGTCTTCTCTGTACCACTGCAGTTTTAGTTTGCTTCAAATCTCATCAGCTGACAACACAACACGAGAAAGAAACTCTTCTCATGAAAGGATTACAGTGCAGGAACAGACCATTTGATGTGTACACTCCTCCTCTTAACCCTATCTAACCGAACAAGGCCCATCAACGATTAGGCTAGTCAAGGGTAAACTGAAAGGCATCTGATGCAAAATTATATCTAAGTTATTCTCATTAATTCAGCAAACTTTGATGCTTCACAAATTGGCAGTTGTGTTATCAACTGTTTAGAACAGAAAACCATAAGACACAGGAACAGAATTGGCCATTCTGCCCATAGATTCTGCTCCGCTGTTCCATCATGACTGATTTATTATCCCTCGCAAGCTTTCTCTTGCCTTCACCTTTGAGGCCTTAATTATCAAGAATACATGAACCTCCTCTTTACTTCTACCCAATGACTTGGCCTCCAGAAATTCCACAGAGTCACCACCCTCTGCCTAAAGAAATACCTTATAATTTCTGTTCTAAAGCGACATCCTTCTATTCTGAAGCTTTGCCCTCTGGTCCTAGACTCACCCGCTGCAGGAAACAACATCTCTACGTCCACTCTATCGAGCCCTTCAATAAAAAATGGGTTTCAATGAGACCCCCCCCCCCACATTTCTCTAAACTCCAGTGAGTACAGAACCAGGACAATCAAATGCTCCTCATACATTAACCCTTTCATTTGCAGGATCATTCTCATAAACCTCCTCTCAAATGCCAGCACATCCTTTCTTAGATAAGGAGCCCAAAAACTGCTCACAATGCTCCAAAAGTTTTCTGGCTAATGCAGAGCAGATTCCCTCCAGGTACATAAAAGGAAAATTTTTGATTTCACATCGCACATTATCTCATGACACAAAGCATATGAGAACTGATCACTTCTTTTCAACTTATGTTAGAGTCGTAGAGACCAGACGCAGGGCCTTCCACCCACATCAACCATCTATTTACACTGATCCTGTGTTACTTTGCCCACAATCCCAGCAATTCACCCAAGATTCTAACACTCAGCGACACGCTAGGGAGCAACTTACAGTGGCTAACACAGACATACACCTACCTTTTGGAGGAAAATGAAGCACCCAGAGGAAACCCCTTGTTCGCAGGGAAAAGTGTAAACTCCACACAGACAATACCCCAGGTCAGGATTGCTCTTCGGTTGCTGGAGCTGAAAGTCAGTGGCTCTAGAACACAAGAAGACAGCAGGAATAGGACAACACACACGAAGTGCTGGAGGAACTCAGCGGGTCAGGCAGCATCAATGTTGGGAAACTAACAGTCAACGTTTCAGGCCAAGACCCTTCATCAGGACTGGAAAGGAACGGGGCTAACGCCAGAATAAGATAGGCGGGAGGGGAAGGAGTACAACCTGGCAGGTGATAGGCGAGATGAGGTGAGAGGGAAGGGTCTCAGACTGACGCTTCATTATTTATTTCCCTCCAAAGATGCTGCTTGGCCTGCTAAGTTCCTCCAGCATTTTGTGTGTGTTGCTGAAGACTTCCAATGTCTGCAGAATCTCGTGTTTACAGGTAGGTAGTGGGCACCAGGCCCCACAAGCCTGCCTCACCATCTAGTCCGATAATGGGTGAATCTATGCTAGTCTCTATTCCTCTATGTCATCTCCCCATACCTCTACACGTGACACGGTTACAAGCATCAAATAAGGCAGTTAATTAAATAGAAATTTTTGAAAAAACTAGATACATGATGAGATGACTTTTCCCTGATGGTATTAGCTGAGGTAAGGATGTTGGTCAGAACTGATGAAAAATTTAAGTGTTTCATTACCAGTAGTGACCACAAGATACTTATTAATGGCTTGATTCAAGGCAACTTTATTCACCATATATTGTACACTTACACATATTAGGAATTGCTGGGTATGTTGGTCAGGGTGCAGCATGCAACAATAAACGACCTTAAACTATGAAGAACTGTATAAAAAAAGTTACTGGTTAAAGTACAGATATGGAATAAAATGTGCATAAATAGCAGCATGTATTTACAATGTAAACATTATATAAGTTATAATGTACTTACAGCGCAGTGACAGAGGTAGAAGATAGAGGGGGATGGGGTAGCTAACTGGAATGGTTGATCTGATTAAATGTCTGATGCCATGATGTTTTTGTTCAGTTTTTACAGTAAGACTGTCTGATGGAGGTTCCATCTACTTCTCAATCCAAAGATAGATGGTACTGCATCAACTATTGATGTTTGAGAAGTTGGGTCCTGTTGCTTTCCAATTGAGAACCATGAATTAAGGTCATGTGGCTCAGTGATCATGTCACAGGACCAGCAATCTCTTCAACTACTGATCTGAAGAGACACAGTCTAATCCTACCTAGCAGCTGGCGAATTTAAATTGTTTGTCCGCTCATTAGTTTGTTCATTCATTCATTAAAATTCAGTAGTTTGAAAAGGCTCTCAGCAACAGAAATACCAATTTCAAATTGTGTCCTTGACGGGGAAGGGAATCCAGCATCTTAGTTCACACAGTTATATGCAGATCCACACCCAAAGCAATGTGGTTGACTCTCAAGAAGCTTCCACACGTGGTTGGAGTAGACCACTGCCCTCAAGTCTACTCCATTATTCAAGACATGACTGATCTTCCATCTCAATACTTCAATACCATAACCCCAATCTTTACCAATACCCCTAAATGTCCGAACCAGTTCCCTTCTACCACCACTCTCCTCCGTCTAGCGGAATTAGTCCTTACTCTTAATAATTTCTCCTTTGGCTCCTCCCACTTCCTCCAAACTAAAGGTGTAGCCATGGGCATCCGTATGGGTCCCAGTTATGCCTGCCTTTTCGTTGGCTTTACGGAACAATCCATGTTCCAAGCCTATACTGGTATCTGTCCTCCACTTTTCCTTCACTACATCGACGACTGCATTGGTACTGCTTCCTGCACACACGCTGAACTCGTTGACTTCATTAACTTTGCCTCCAACTTTCACCCTGCCCTCAAATTTACCTGGTCCATTTCTGACACCTCCCTCCCCTTTTTTGATCTTTTTGTCTCTATCTCTGGAGACAGCTTATCTACTGATGTTTACTATAAGCCTACGGACTCTCACAGCTACCTGGACTATTCCTCTTCCCACCCTGTCTCTTGCAAAAATTCTATCCCCTTCTCACAATTCCTCCAATTCCGTCATTCCAGGACGAAGGAGATGTCCTCCTTTTTTAAAGAAAGGGGCTTCCCTTCCTCCATTATCAACTCTGCTCTCAAACGCATCTCTCCCATTCCACGCACATCTGCTCTCACCCCATCCTCCCGCCACTCCACTAGGAATAGCGTTCCCCTTGTCCTCACCTACCACACTACCAGCCTCCGGGTCCAACATATAATTCTCCATAACTTCCGCCACCTCCAATGGAATCCCACCACTAAGCACATCTTTCCCTCCCCCCACCCACTTTCCACAGGGATTGTTCCCTATGCGACTCCCTTGTCCATTCATCCCCCCAACCCTTCCCACCGATCTCCCTCCTGGCACTTATCCTTGTAAGCGGAACAAATGCTACATGTGCCCTTACATTTCCTCCCTCACCATCATTCATGGCCCCAGGTAGTCTTTCCAGGTGAGGCGACACTTCACCTGTGAGTCGACTGGGGGTGATATACTGCGTCTGGTGCTCCCGATGCGGCCTTCTACATATTGGCAGGACCCGACGCAGGCCGGGAGACCATTTCGCTGAACACCTACGCTCTGTCCGCCAGAGAAAGCAGGATCTCCCAGTGGCCACACATTTTAATTCCATGTTCCATTCTGATATGTCTATCCACGGCCTCCTCTACTGTAAAGATGAAGCCACACTCAGGTTGGAGGAACAACACCTTATATTCCGTCTGGGTAGCCTCCCACCTGATGGTATGAACATCGACTTGTCTAACTTCCGCTAATGCCCCACCTCCCCTTCGTGCCCCATCCGTAATTTATTTATTATTTTTTTCTTTTCCCTCCCTTTTTCTCTCTCTTTTTTCTCCCTCTGTCCCTCTCACAATAACTCCTTGCCCACCCTCTGGGTCCCCCCGCCTTTCTCCCTCGGCCTCCTGTCCCACGATCTCTCCCTTCTCCAGCCTCGTATCCCTTTTGCCAATCACCTGTCCAGCTCTTGGCTCCATCCCTCCCTCTCCTGTCTTCTATCATTTTGGATCTCCCCCTCCCCCTCCCACTTTCAACTCTCTTACAACCTCTTCTTTCAGTTAGTCCTGACGAAGGGTCTCAGCCCAAAACGTCGACTGTACCTCTTCCTATAGATGCTGCCTGGCCTGTTGCATCCACCAACATTTTTTGTGTGTGTTGCTTGAATTTCTAGCATCTGCGGATTTCCCCGTGTTTGCGCCTCTAAATGTCTTTTCCTCTTAAATGTATTTATCAACTTGGTCTCCATCTCCTTCTGTGGCACAGAATTTCCACAAGTCTACCACTAGAACATTTCCTAATTTCAGTCATAGGTGTTTTTACCTGTCACTGTAACCAACTATAGAACCCTCAGCCATGGCAAACACCTTCCCTGCACATAGCAGTTGTACTCTATCCCAGTTTTTTCCATCTCAATTAGATTTTCCCCTCATTCTTCTAAACTACAGACTAGTCTATTCTTTCTCTGCCTATGCAACAGTCCTTCCAACCCCTGAATCAGTCTAGCGAATTATCACTACAGTCCCTCAAATTCAAAGTGCACCTTAGGCAAGGAGATCAAAGCTACACATAATATTGCAATCTCACAAGGCCTTTTGTAAGAGTAAATGCCCAGCAAACACGCAGTTTAAACAGTCAGGATCAGGTACACTGTTCCCTCTCAGCTGTGCAGGTATGTGGCTGCACAGTAACTTGCTCCTGTGTACATAGCCTTTGCAGCCATGCAGCTGGAATAAAGACAGATGAGAAAAAGTTTAAGTTAAAGGTTTTCTTGGTTTACTGTATTTCACTATACCCTTCAATTGTTAAGTAAAATCAAAAGTATGTTTTTTTTCCAATTTCATTCTAAATATTCATAGTATGCACATTACACAGTTTTCAGGCCATGTAAAAATTTCCTGTTCAGAACAACGGCTGGTCCACGCAGCTGTAAAAAGAGGGAACATTTATGTTGTGGTAGCGAGTGACACCACATAATCTATTGAGTTCAGTGAAAAATAACCCAGACTTGCCGATATGTGCTTTTTTTTGTCTATTTGGAAAGATGTGATCAAAGATTCTGCCTTTTTCCCCCTTCTCTCCCAGTACTGATGGAAGAGTCTCAACCCAAAATTTATTCCTCTCTGTAGATGCTGCCTGACCTGCTGAGTTCCACTGACATTTTGTGTGTGTGTGTTGCTCTGGATTTCCAACATGTGCAGAATCTCTTAGTCACAGAACGCTACAGCACAAAAACAGACCCTTTGGCCCATCTAATCCCACTGATTTGCACCTGGACAATAGCGCCCCCCCCCCCATCCATGTACCTATCCAAATTTCTCTTAATGTTGAGATCGACCCCACATCCACCACTTGTGCTGGCAGCTCATTCCAGACTCTCACCAGCCTCTGAGTGAAGTTCTCCCACATGTTCCCCTTAACCCATGACCTTTTGTTATAGTCTCACCCAACCCCAGTAAAAAAGAAAATGCCTGCCTGCATTTACCCTATCAAAACACCTCATAATTTGGTATACCTCTGTCAAATGTCACCTCAATCTTCTACATCCAGGAAAACAAAGTCACAACCTATTCAACCTTTCCCTATAACTCAGGTCCTCAAGTCCTGGCAACATCCTTGTAAATTTTCTCTGCACTCTTTCAATCTTATTTATATCTTTCCTGTTGGTAGATAACCAAAACTGAACACAATTAGGTCTTATTAACATCTTAAACAATTTCAACATAACATCCCAACTCCTCTACTCAATACTTTGATTTGTGAAGGCCAAAGTGCCGACAGCTTTCTTTATGATCCATGTAAAGATCCAGTGACACCACTTTCAAGGAATTATGGTTCAATTTAATATTAGAGAATGCATACGGTATACCTCACTAATAGTCACAATGTAATAATTCCATGTACTGATCCATGCCCTCAGTTCAGCTGCCTTTCCTACAATACTCCTTGTATTAAAATCACCACCACTTAGAACACTAGTCCCCATGCTCAAACTTTTGATTCCTCACTTTCTATGTAGGCTTTACTTCCTTCACCACTCACTCCACTATCTGTTCTGGCACTCCGGTTCCCCCCCCACCCCCACCCGGCACGTGATTGTTAACTGTTTCCTCTTAGTTTTTTCCCTAATGTTCAAAACTTAGTGTAGGATTTAACAAAGTCTCTCTCTCTGTCTCTCACACAGAACAAAAATACCGAAACATTTGGATGGGCAAAACCTGCTGAGCTTGTCAGTGCTGTCCAGATACCACAAATGAATTAGAGCAATTAGACAAATAAAAACCATCCTTAAAGCAAAGTGTGTTCCACTGTAGAATGGTCCCGGCATATAAATGGCTAATTACTGTACAAAACGTAAAGATAGACCAGCATCTGTGACAGGTTCAAGGGGAACTGTCCAATTGATTAGAAACCCCAGACACGAAAAACAAATTTGACTGTGAGTTTAGCTTAATAGATTCCAAAAGTTAAAGCAATTTATTGTCAAGGTATGTCTATATCACCCTATGCAACCCTGAGATTCATTTTCTTGTGGGCATTTAGAGGAAAATAAAGAAAAATAACTTATGCAATATATAAAGACTGACAAGCAACCAATATGCAAAACACAAATCTTGTAAATAACTAAAACTAAATAAATAATACCAAGAACATTCAAGATTGTCATTTCCACTACACAAATGTAAAGCAGAACAAAATCGTTGTTACTCTGGAACCAATGCAATACAAAAAAAGCAAAATAAGATAAAGAACATGATAAAACAATAAATATAAATACGTAAGAAAACAGGCATATATAAATGTACACACATATGTGTAGATTGATTGTATGCCCATTAAGTGACGCTAGGCACAAGAGTGTCTGTACAGTCGTACAGAAGGCAACTCTGACAGGAGTTGCAAAGTATCTTTGAAAGCGAGTCTATAGGTTGTGGAGTCAGGTGAGCATTAAGGTGAGTGAAGCTATCCACGCTGGTTCCACAGCTTGATGAATGTAGGGTAATAACTGCTCTTGAACTTGGAGGTTAAATAAAGGTATTTTAGCTAGTTCCAGAAATAAAATGAAATACAAAAATTATGTTCTTTGATCTTGTCTGCAAATCTGTGGATGCTCATTAAACTACACGGATATGCAATCTCATCATGGCCTGGATAAGATGATTTAAAACTTATATAGCAAAATTCAAAATGTTTCCAATTCCATTCACCGGGTAACCCAAAAGAAAGCAGACATTATCAGGAATTACTCAAATGTGATCAAATGACTTAAATAACATGTTGGTACCAGAATACAAAGAGCACATGCAAATATTTGCCAATGCTCCTAATCAAATTAGAAGTTCTTACTATTCCTGACAGACCAGTGAAGACTGTTGCCTCAGTAATTACACATACAGCTCAAAATGTCCTCTGCAGACAGAACTCGAATCCAAGAGAATAAACAAGCTAATTAAGCACTGAGCATTTTTCCACAGGACTAAACATTCACCCACTTCACTACACCTGCAGTGTACTGGATGCAAACTTTAACACATCTCACACATTCCTTTATTTTTCCATAAGTACACACAAGAATATGAATCTCAAGATAACATATGGTAACATATGTATTTCAATAATAATCTTACCTTGACGACATCATATTACATGGGAGCAGAATGAGGCCATCCAGCCCATTGAACCTGCGTTACCATTCCATCATGGCTGATTTATTACCCTCCTCAACCCTCATTCTCCTGCCTTCTCCCCATAACCTTTTATATTCAATGACTCAGCCGCCACAACCATCTGTGACAATGATTTCCACAGAATCAGCACCCCTAGGCTAAGGAAATTCTTCCTCATCTCTGTTCCAGACGGAAGTCCTTCTATTCTGAGACTGTGCTCTCTGGTCGTAGACTCTCCCACTACAGGACAGTCTCCACGTCCACTCTCCAGGCCTTTCAATATTCGGTACGTTTCAATGAGATCCCCTGCTCATTCTTCTAAATTCCAGTGAGTACTGCCCAGAAGCAACAAAAGCTCCTTATGCATTAACCATTTCATTCCAGGGATTATTCTTGAGAACCTCCTCTGGACCCCCTCCAATCCCATCGTATCCTTACTTCGATAAGTGACCCAAAACTGAACACAATACTGCTCAGAACGTTACACAATGCATCAGATGCACAGACATACAAAACCACACCATGCTCAGCCTCCCACACACACTTGGAATTGCAATCTTCAACCGTAATCGGACTGGCAAAATTTTTCCAGTCAGAATCGGGTTTACTGTTACTGACATACAGTATGTCGTGAAGGCCCTTGTTTTGCGGCAGCAGTATAATACACAAAATACACTATAAATTACAATAAAAAATATGTATTTCATTGAATCAGATCATTTCCAAAAAAAACTTATGAAATCTAATGCAGATACTGGTTTTTAATAAGGCAGCAAAATGCTGTTCAAGGAATTTTGAAATAGAACTTGCAGGGATTAGTTTTAGAATGATCACGGGACTGAAAAAAATAAGAAAACACGGCATTAACCAGGTCACAATCAAGTGCTATCTTTCAAAATTATCTTTGAAGATTTGCATTCTCACATGGCTCTCGAAAGAAATCCACCCAGAATTGTTTGTCACAGAGGCGCATTTTTAAAAATTATTTTTATTTTTTTTAAAAAAGTACTGCCATCTCCAGAATTCTCTTGCAAGCAAGCAGCAAACCTGTTCTGGGTTAAAAAAGGTGTGTGGGTGGCTAGAGTAAACATTTAAGACACATTTTCTAGGTCAGTCTGCAAATGAAGACAAAAAAAACAGTAACTGATCTTTTTTTAAAAAAGAAATCTAAGGCGGCTGTTGTGGTTTGTAAAGTAAAGGTCATCTCCAACCACAGACTGCATTCTGCAAAACCAGTATTTTTCTCTCCAATCTACAGTAATGTATATTAACATGGGTGTGGATTCATCTGGGTTTAACCTTGATTTCAATGTTCAGCTCATGACATTTGTCTTAAAAATATTTTGCACAATTACAACCCAGTAATTCCACATAATACCAGTGAAACTGTCCAATTCCATTTACAATTTGAATTTCAGTATGCTCGATCTCTGCTAAAACATCTTTTTTTCATTCTGACTTCTCCCACCTGCCCCCCCACTTCAAAATTCAAAACAGAATTCAAAACTAATCACAGGAGATTCTGCAGATGCTGGAAATCCAGACCAACAAATACAAAATGCTGGAGGAAATCAGCAGGTCAGGCAGCATTTATGGAAATGGATAAATTGACGTTTTGGATAGGATTGGAAAGGAAGGGGGGAAGAAGCCAGATTTTAAAAACTTGTGGATTTTCTATTTTTGAGAATTTTTTAGAAACCCTCTCCATTGCCCCACCTCACATTAAAAAATCACACTATTTTCTTTCCAAAGTCAAATAAGGACACATATCACTATTACATTCAGTTCAGAGCAGTGAGCTACTTGAGAATTAATTTGAAACCCAACCACAATCAATCCAAAATAAAAACATACTGGAAATACTCAGCAGGTCAGGCCATGCCTTCAGAATTTTCTGTTTCTTTTAAATTTCCAGCATCTGCAGTTTTTTTTGATTTTCACAGTCAATCCAAATCTGACATGTCCAAGAATTGAGGATATTGTTTCCCCATAGCAGACCATCACTGCAAACATAATCCAACACATGCTGTTATTCAGAACTCTGTCCCTGGAACACAGCATGGGCCCATTTGACTCAGCACTGTGTGGCTCCTGTAAACATCCAAGCTTTAACATTTCTTCTGTCCAAGGATGATCCTCTCTTCAAAGTAAATTTCTTATCAACGTGTCATATAAGTCACCATAAACTACTGAGATCATTTCCTTCCAGGCATTCACAGTAGAACAAAGTAGTACCATAGAATCAATGAAAAGCTACACACAAAGAATGACAAACTGTGCAAATACAAAAAGAAACACACAATAATAATAAACAAACACTAGGAACATGAGTTGTAAAGTCCTTGAAAGCGAGTCCATGAGTTTGTGTTCAATGATCAGGTGAGTGAAGTTATCGACGCTGGTTCAGGAGCCTGATGGTTGAAGGGTAATAACTGATCCTGAACTTGGTGGTGTGGCATCTAGGGCTCTTGTACCATCTTTCTGCTGGTAGCAGCAAGGAGAGAGCGTGGCCTTCTTGGTGGGGGTCCTTGATGATGGATGCTGCTTTCTTGTGGCCACATTCTTTGTAGGTGTATGTGTCTCTTTTCCTTCTTCTTCCTCAGCTGAAGCCCGTGCCTCAGAATTAACAAGCCACACTTCTCAGATCCCAGCAGCATCTCTCCTGGCACCTGGCTGGAAAATAGCTGCGCCAGTTACCTATCACTTTGAGAGTGTCACTTCACCATGTCTGCTTGGTGGCCGGGTATGGTCCCAAAGTGAGCCTGCCCGCTTTAACCAGATCACTTATTCCCACAATTCCCCCTCCCCAACTCGAGCCCACACACCCAATCCAAACACAACTGGGCTACTGAAGATTTGAATCAAGCAGCAAGCTCTAGTTCAGAAAACTTAAAGAAGATAAACATACCAGAAGCCTATTATTTTACTGTGGTTGTTTGGTTGTTTATTGTGTTCTGCTGAACACTGTGGGCATGATACATTGGCACCAGAACATGTGATGACACTTATAGGTTGTCCCCAGCCTATCCCTAATTGTGCTGATTGTTGACGCAAATTCACAATTCATTCGACGTACATGTGATAAATAAATTATTCTCAATCTGAATAAATAGTTGATATCATGCTTTAAAGTGACTGAAATTCAGAGCTGATGTATGGACAAATGAGAACTTCTGCCCTTTACTATACTGGGAAACAACCAAGAACAAGATACCTCTACCAACTCAGCTTACACACCATTTCAGACAAGGTTTCAGTTTGAAGACAGCGCAATCTCACATTAGGAGGGATCAAAGAGGACACAAGAACAGACAATGATTACATATAACTCTAATTCATTGCTACTTTCGATTCTGAATTTGAACCAACTTGGCAAAAAGGTCCTTCATTGAGAATGTGCACTTATAAAACAAAATGCAGTGACATCTGTATCATATATTAACACAGCATGAGACATTGCAAAATCAATAAAATACTAATGAATAGAAAATTCCGCATGAGTACAACACTACATTTTAAACAACCCTGAATGGACAGTCACAACAGCCAGTAACACAAGCCAAGTCCTCCACACTAAATTTCACAGATCAAAATGCGTCACCTTGAAATCGGTTACCGTTAACCTGCAATTGAGTGCGCTTTCCAAATATCATTTTCATTTCAGTGCTTCCATGCTAAATTATGAGCAGACTGAAGTACGTAGCAACTAGAAATAATGGAAAGCTCCTTGAACTCAAACCATTATAACTGAGATCTTTCAATTCCTCTCCAATCGACTGCAGATTATTTGGCAATGAAATGGTGAGAATAGGGTTGCAGATCCTCCTCTGCCAGCTGCAATGCTAATTAACTATGTGACTCGAATGAAGAGGCACCATCCACAAATTAAAATTCTTTCAAACAATCTGATATTAAACTAAATTACACTGTACCACATGATTCAGCTAACTGCCTATTAATCAGGGGCAGATGTCCATTATTATAGAACCCGAAACCCTCAGCTTAGATTCACCTTCCAAGAAGCATGCAAAGGAATGAACGTTTTACTATACAATCACCCAGAAATAACGTGAACTGAATAAGCGTCAGAGTACTTCAGCACCCCACACCCCTACCAAGTCTCATTGCAGGAAATGGGACCTAGACCATTATTGTTCAGTTTTGGAGGTAAACAGCTTTGCGAGCAAAAATTCCATTATCTGATAAAGTAGCTTTAATTCCTAACTGGAACATGAGAGGTTCTGCAGATGTTGAAAACTCAGAGTAACACACACAAAGTGCAAGAGAAACACAGCAAGTCAGGCAGCATCTATGGAAAGGAATAAACAGTTGTTGTTTCAGATCTTGATGAAGGGTCTCGACTCATTATTCCTTTCCATAGGCTCTGCCTGACCTGCTGTGTTCCTCCATCATTTTGTATGTGAATTCCGAAATGGGAATATTTTTCAGTAATGTACACATTGAGCAGGAGCTACAGGAGCCTTAGGTCCCACACCACCAGGTTCAGGAACAATTATTACCCTTCAAGTATCAGGCTCACGAACCAGCGTGGATAACTTCACTCAACTTAACAATGGACAGATTCCACAACCTGTTGACTCATTTTCAAGGACTCTACAATTCATGTTCTCAGAAAAGAGTGAACAGTTTTCCATAGACGCTGCCTGGCCTACGGAGTTCCTCCAGCATTTTGTGTGTGTTACCTTGATTTCCAGCATCTACAGGATTTTCTCTTGTTCATGTTCTCAGTATTATGTATTTACCTTTTAATTAATTTGCAGCACTATCTTCTTTTGCACATTAGTTGTTTGCCAGTATCTAGTTTTTTATAAATTCTATTATATTTCTTTATTTTCCTGTAAATGCCTGCAGAAATGAACCCTCAAGGTAGTATATGATGACATATCAAGGTACGTAAAATAAATCTACTTCAACATAGCTTTATTATTGTGGTTAAAATAGATGGAAAGAGGCATTTATTCCTTTTTTAACCCCATCCACTTTGGCTTCCATATTCTTGAAAGCCCCAGATGCCTTAATGCAACAGACATTATTAATAAATTCAGGCTAACCAACTTAAGGGGAAAATAAAAATCGATTTATGTCTAACTCTGCTTGGTCAGATATGGGCTTCAGATAGTCACACAGAATCCTGCTGAGAGTGGACAGACCACACTCCTAGCCAGGTTACTGTGAATACACTAGAAAGGGGGCTCCAGCCTCTACGCCATGGACCAATACCATTAAGCAAGGGGTCTGTGGACCTCAGGTGGAGAACCCTTGTACTTGAAATACATTATCAAGTACAATATTTAATTAAACCCATTGATTACAAAACTTTATCGTTATAGAACATTACAGCACAGAACAAGCTTATCGGCCCGCAATGATGTGCTGATCCTTTAACCTACTCTAAGATCAATCTAACCTGTCCCTCGCACACAACCCTCAATTTTTTTTTCAATCCATGTGCCTATCTAAGAGCGTCTTAAATGTCTCCAGTACATCTGGCAGTATATCCATGCACCCACCAATCTGTGTGTAAGAAACACCTACCTATGTCATTCCCCCCTACCTTTCCTCCAGTCACCTTAAAATTATGCCCTCTCAGTTTAAGGTGATTGAAGGAAAGTTTAGGGGGATATCATCAGCTATATTTTTTGGGATTCAGCTAGTTTACATTGCTTAGGCTTCATTCTTGCATTGGTATAGTGGCTGTTATCAGATTAGCACCCAGAGTTCTAGACTACTGGCTTTGCAAACAAGATCAAATCCCACTATGGTAGCTGTGGGATTCAAATTTAAATCACTGCAATAAATTTGGATTTTTTTTTTTTTAAAAAGCTAGCGTATAGTCCCTTTGGCCCACCTAATCCATGCCAAACTATTATTCTGCCCAGTCCCATCAACCCACACCTGGACCATAGCCCTCATTAAAAGTAACCATGAAATTACTACAAAGGCACAGCAACCTGCCATATCCAAACTCTGGTCCAGATGCAACTGCAAACCCACCCACCAATCTGATCAATTCTCAAATGCCCTTTGAGTTCAGGGCAGTTTGAGGTACATAATAATTGTCCATCATATTCATACAATGTGAACAAATAAACAAAATCTTCTCATAATACCCACTGGAATTTAGAAGAATGTGGGCGTGGGGGGGGGGGGATCTCACTGAAATCTACTGAATGTTGAAAGGACTAGATAGGGTGGATGTGGAGAGGATGTTTCCTATGGTGGGGGTATCCAGAACTAGAGGGCACAGTCTCAAAATTGAGGGGCAACCTTTTAGAACAGAGGTAAGGAGGAATTTTTTTTAGCCAGAGCAGTGAATCTGTGGAATGCTCTGCCACAGACTGCGGTGGAGGCTAAGTCCGTGGGTATATTTAAGGTAGAAGCTGATCATTTCCTGATCAGTCAGGGCATCAAAGAATATGGCAAGAAGGCAGGTATATGGAGTTGAGTGGGATCCAGGATCAGCCATAATGGAATGGCAGAGCAGACTCGATGGGCTGAATAGTGTAATTCTGCTCCTATGTCTTGTGGACTATAAGACATAGGAGACCATGCTGACTTTGGCCTACTTTATCATGTGCCTCCAAGAACCCCAAAACCTCATCCTTAATAATGGACCCAACATCTTCCCAATCACTGAATCAGGCTAGTTGGCCTATAATTTCCTTTCTTTCGCCTCACTCCCTTCTTTAAGAGTGGAGTGACTTGCAGTTTTCAAGTCCTCCGGAATCATTCCAAAATCTATTGATTCTTGATAGATCATTACTGATGCTTCCACAATCACTTCAGCTACCTCTTCTACAACCCTAGGACAAAGTCCATCTGGTCCAGGTGACTTGTAGTGGTGCTAGAAAGTTTGTGAACCTTGCAGCATTTTCTCTATTTCGGCATAAATATGACCTAAAATGTGATCAGATTTTCACACAAATTATAAAACTAGATAAAGAGAACCAATTAAATAAATAACATAAAAAACATTATACTTGTTAATTTATTTATTGAGAAAAATGATCCAATATTACATGTACTGGTTGGAAAAAGTATGTGAATCTCTGGGGTAATGCCTTCTACAAAAGCTATTTGGAGTTGGGTAACACCAATCAATGAGATGAGATTGGACTTGTGGGTTGTAGAGGTGCCTTGCCCTATATTTAAAAAAAAGACACACAAAGTCAGGTTACTGACAGATTGTTCTTCTCTAGAGCACCATATATGTACCATGCCTCAACCATAACAACTTTCAGTCCATAGTAAGAGAAATTGTCTACAAATCGAGGGAACGGTACCATTGCTACTCTCCCTAGGAGCGGGCGTTCTGCAAAGATCACACCAAGAGTACAATGTGCAATGCTGAAGGGAGGTGAAAAAGAACCCAAGAATAACAGCAAACAACCCGCAGAAATCTCCAGCACTTACTAAAATCTTTGTTCATGTGCACACTGAAGAAGAATGGTGTTGGTGTTCATGGAAGGACACCATGGAATAAATCACTGCTCTCCAAAAAAACATTGCTGTACGTCTCAAGTTTGCAAAAGACCACCTAGATGTTCTACAATGCTTCTCGGTTGATGTTCTGTGGACAGGTGAGACTAAAGTTGAACTTCTTGGCAGAAATGTTTGGAGGAAAAAGCACGCACACCAATACAAAAGCCTCATCCCAACTGTGAAGCATGGTGGAAGGAGCATCATGGTTTGGCGCTGCTTTGCTGTCTCAGGACCTGGACAGCTTGCAATCGTTGAGGGAACAATGAATTCAAAATTGTATCGAGCCATTTTATAGGTAAATTTCAGGATAGCAGTCCGTCATCTGAAGCTTAATAGAAGTTGGATAATACAACAAGACAATGATTTGAAAGACAAAAGTAAATCAACAGAATGGTTTAAAAAGAAAAACATTCATGTTTTGGAATGGCCAAGTCAAAGTCCTGACCTTAATCTGATTGCAATATTGTGGAAGAACGTGAAGCAAACAGTTCATGCAAGGAAGCCCACCAACACCCCAGAGCTAAAGCAGTTTTGTAAGGAGGGATGGCCTAAAATTCCTCCAAAGCAATGTGCAGGACTGATCAATAGTTATTGGAAACATTTGGTTGAAGTTATTGCTGTATAAGGGGGTCACACCAGTTACTGAAAGCAAAGGTTCACAATTTTTCCAATAAACACATTGTAATATTGGATAATTTTTCTCAATAAATAAATGAAGTTATAATTTTTTTTGCATTATTTAATTGGTTTCTCTTTATTTAGTTTTAGGACGCATGAAAATTCTACAGGGTTAGAAACATAGAAAACCTACAGCACAATACAGGCCCTTTGGCCCACGACGCGGTGCTGAATACGTAATTACTTTAAAAATTACCCAATGTTACCCGTAGCCCTCTATTTTTCTAAGCTCCATGTACCTATCCAGGAGCCTCTTAAAAGACTCTATCGTATCTGCCTCCAGCCCATTCCACACACTCACCACCCTCTGCGTAAAATACTTGCCCCTGAACTCTCCTCTGTACCTACTTCCAAGGACCTTAAAACTGTGCCCCCTCCTGTTAGCCATTTCAGTCCTAGGAAAAAGCCTCTGACTATCCACACAATCAATGCTTCTCATCATCTTATACACCTCTACTAGGTCACCTCTCATCCTCTGTCACTCCAAGGAGAAAAGGCCGAGTTCACTCAAGCTATTCTCATAAGGCATGCTCCCCAATCCAGGCAACATCCTTGTAAATCTCCTCTGCACCCTTCCTATGGCTTCCACATCCTTCCTGTAGTGAGGCGACCAGAACTGAGCACAGTACTCCAAATGGGGTCTGACCAGGGTCCTATATAGCTGCAACATTACCTCTCAGTTCCTAAATTCAATTCCACGATTAATGAAGGCCAATACACTGTATGCCTTCTTAACCACAGAGTCAACCTGCGCAAGTGCTTTGAGCATCCTATGGACTCAGGACCCCAAGATCCCTCTGATCCTCCACACTGCCAAGAGTCTTACCATTCACACTACGTTCTGCCATCATAATTGACCAACCAAAATGAACCATCTCACACTTATCTGGGTTCAACTCCATCTGCCACTTCTCAGCCCAGTTTTACATCCTATCAATGTCCCGCTGTAACCTCTGACAGCCCTCCACACTATCCACAACACCCCCAACCTTTGTGTCATCAGCAAATTTACTAACCCATCCATCCACTTCCTCATCCAGGTCATTTATAAAAATCACAAAGAATAGGGGTCCCAGAACAGATCCCTGAGGCACACCACTGGTCACCAACCTCCATGTAGAATATGACCCGTCTACAACCACTCGTTGCCTTCTGTGTGCAAGCCAGTTCTGTATCCAAAAAGCAATGTCCCCTTGGATCCACTGCCTCCTTACTTTCTCAATAAGCCTTGCATGGGGTAATTCATCAAATGCCTTGCTGAAATCTATATACACTACAACTACATCTACTGCTCTACCTTCATCAATGTCTTTAGTCACATCCTCAAAAAATTGAATCAGGCTCGTAAGGCACAATCTGCCTTTGACAAAGCCATGCTGACTATTCCTAATCATATTATGCCTCTCCAAATGTTCATAAATCCTGCCTCTCAGGATCTTCTCCATCAACTTACCAACCACTGAAGTAAGACTCACTGGTCTATAATTTCCTGGGCTATCTCTACTCCCTTTCCTGAATAAAGGAACAACACCCGCAACCCTCCAATCCTCCAGAACCTCTCCCGTCCACATTAATAATGCAAAGATCATTGCCAGAGGATCAGCGATCACCTCCCTTGCCTCCCACAGTAGCCTGGGGTACATCTTGTCCGGTCCCAGTTCACAAACTTTCTAGCACCACTGTATCTACATTCAGATCTCTCAGCCTCCCAAGCACCTTCTCTTTAGTAATAGTAACAACACTCACTTCTGCCTGACACCCTTTAATTTCTGGCATTCTTCCAGCGTCTTCCAATGTGAAAACTGATGCAAAATACTTAAGTTCATCTACCATTTCTTCGTCCTCGAATACTCCCTCTCCAGCAGTCCGATCTCCATTCTCGCCTCTTTTACTCCTTATACATTTGAAAAAACCTTTGGTATCCTCTATTATTTACCTTCGTATTTTATCTCTTCTCTCCTTATGTTTTTTTTAGTTCCCTTTTGTTGGTTTTCAAAAGCTTCCCAATCCCCTAAATTCCCACCAATTTTTGCTATATTACACTCTTTTCCTTTCATGCTGGCTTTGGCTTCCATTGTCAGCCATGGTTGCCTCATTCTCCCTTTAGAATACTATTACTTTGGGATGTATCTGTTGCACCTTCCAAATTGCCTCCAGAAACTCCAGCCATTGTTGTTGTGCCATCATCCCTGCTTGTATCTCCTTCCAATCAACTCTAGCCAGCTCCTCTCTCATGCCTCTGTAATTCCCTTTACTGCACTGTACATCTGATACAACTGACTCTACCTTCTTCTCAAACTGGTGAGTGAATTCTGTGATATAATGATCACTGTCTCCCTAAGGGATCCTTTACCCTAAGCTCCCTAATCAAGTCTAGTTCATAACACAACACTCAGTCCAGAATTGTCTTTCCCCTAGTGGGCTCAGACACAAGCTGCTCTAAAAGGCTATCTCAGAATTCCTTCTCTTTGGATTCAGCACCAAATTGATTTTCCCAGTCTACCTTCACATTGAAATCTCCCATCACTATCGTAACATTGGCCTTTTTACATCTCTTTTCTGCTTCCTGTTATAATTTGCATCCCACATCCTAGCTACATATGGAGGCCTATATATAACTCCAATCAGGATCTTTTCATCTGAGCAGTTTCTTAATTCTACCCACAAGAACTCTGCATCTTCCAATTCTATGTGACCTCTTTTTAAGGATTTGATTCCATTTTTTTTTTAAAACCAACAGAGCCACCACATCACTCTGCCTACCTGCCTGTCCTTTCCATAGATGGTGCATCCTTGGATGTTAAGCTCCTAATTATGATCTTCTTTCAGTCTCAACTCAGTGATGCCCACAACATCATTCTTGCCCATCTCTAACTGTACTACAAGATCACCTTCCATACATTGTGCGCATTCAAGTGTAACACCTACAGCCATATATTCATCACCTGTTTTGATTTTGCCCCCAGGTTACACTTCAACTCATTCCAATCACTATAACTGTTCCCTATCATCTGCCTGTCCTTCCTTACAGTCTCACTACACACTGCATCTACTTCCCTACCAAATGCCCCATCATTTTGGTTCCCATCCCCATGCCAACTTAAATTTAAACGCTCACCAACACTCTGGCAAAACAGCCGAGGGTCCAGGTGGAATCCATCCTTTTTGTACAGGTCATACCTTCCCCAGAAGAGATCCCAATGACGCAGAAAAAAAAAACATTCACCTGCCCTTTTTGCCTCTGAAGAAACTTGCACATCTGTCCCTTTGAAATCCTATTTCTGCAGCTCTCTACTCTAAACCTCTTATTTAAATCCATCTCCTCACACTCTGGATTTGTAAACCACTGTAAACAAAGCATTTATATTTCCATTCAAGTCATAGAATCGGCATGAAAAAAGACCTGTCAGTCGACCATCAAGCATTCCTTTGAGGCCATTGCCATTTTGTTATCTCAGCACTCCAGTCAACTCTGTTCACTTGCCGACACGTTAGGGGAACTTCAGAATTAACCTGGGGTGGCATGGTCACATAGTGGTTAGTGGTATAGCGCCAGCGACCTGTGTTCAATTCTGCCACTGTGTGCAAGGGGTTTGTACATAGACGAGAAAATCTACAGATGCTGGAAATCCAAAGCAACACACACAAAATGCTGGAGGAACTCAGCAGGAACTATGGAAAAGAGAAAACAGTCGATGTTTCGGGCAGACACCCTTCATCAGGACTGGAGAAAAAAATAGATGAGGAGTCAGAGTAAGAAGGTGGGGGGAGTGGAGGAAGAAATACAAGGTGGTAGGTAATAGGTGAAACTGGGGGAGGGGGAGGGTGAAGTAAAGTGCTGGGAAGTTGATTGGTGAAAGACAGAAAGGGCTGGAGGAAGGGGAATCTGATAGGAGAGGGCAGAAGACCATGGAAGAAAGGGACAGAGGTGATGGTCAGGTAAGGAGATGAGGTGGTGGTGAGGGGGAATGGGAATGAGGAATGGTGAAGTGAGGTGGGGGAGGGGAGGCAATTATTGGATGTTCAAGAAATCTGGCAGAAGGTTACCTAGACAGAGTATAAGGTGTTGCTCCTCCAGCCTCAGTGTGGCCTCATCGCGGCAGTAGAGGAGGCCCGAGGCTGACATGTTGGAATGGGAATGAGAAGTAGAATGGATGTGGCTAGTCACCGGAAGATTCCGCTTTTTCTGGTGGACGGAGCGAAGGTGCTGAGCGAAGGTCTCCCAATCTACGTCAGGTCTCACCGATATAAAGGAGACCACATCGGGAGCAGTGGATACAGCAGATGGCCCCAAAAGACTCACAGGTGAAGTGTTGCCTCACCCAAAGGACTGTTATTGGGCCCTGAATGGTAGAATGGTAGTGAGGGAGGAAGTGTAGGGCATGTGTAACCCTTGTTCCACTTGCAAGGATAAGTGCCAGGAGGGAGATTGGGGAGGAGGGATGAGTGGACAAAGGAGAAGCATAGATCCCTGTGGAAACCAGAAAGTGAGAGGGTGGGGGAAGGAAAGATGTGCTTCATGGTGGGATACCATTGGAGGAGTTTGTAACTTCTTCCCGTGACCACTTGGGTTTCTTCCGTGTGCTCCAGTTTCCCCCCACATTCCAAAGGTGTATCGGTTAGTATGTTAATTGGACCAGAAGGGCCTGTTACCATTCTGTATCTCTAAATAAAGTTTTGGGGGAAAAACTATCAATCTGCACATTTCTAGATGTTAGTGGGGGGAGGAGGGTGGGATGGGTTTCCTGGAGCATCCAGATGAAAAGCCACACAGTCACAGGAAGGCCATGCAAATTCCATACACTTAGCATGGATTTCACAGAAACTAACAAATTTTACCTTTTTTTGAATGATGATTTCTTTGGGAAAAAGACTTTTTTCACCATGGATTTGAGAAGAAAAATCCATTGTTTGGATTCTCATAAATTTCAAACCCCAACAAGTTCTGATGAATATACCAAAGCTGGGGTTCAATTTGCAGCAATAGTCTCTTTTGACATGGTGACCACACCAGTCACAACAGAATCCAATAGCCATTTCACATTCCATGTTAAAGTGTTATTGTTATACTACCACATATATCAGAGCACGAGGTTTTGTTACTTCCATCGGCAAAATATACCCAGGTTTCCTGGGAACCCATCAGCACAAAACCATCAAAATGAATTTTTTTTAAAAAAAACTTGCAGACCTTATTAAAAATCTACTGACACAGAAAAGAAACGACTGAACTCACTAAATGGGACTTATTAAAACAAGGACAACGCAGCCATAGGGATCATTTAAAGCTTTCTAAGAGAAAGTTGTTTTAAGTTACACACATAAAATGCTGGGGGAACTCAGGTCAGGCAGTGTCTTTGGAAAGGAATTGAGTCAATTCTTCAGGCTGAGACCCTTCACCTCTTCCACCTGTCACCTCCCAAACTTCTTTCTTCATTCCTCCACCCCCCCTCCTCCGTCCCACACCCAGCCACCTTACCCCTCACATTTCACTAGCTTGTACTCCTCCCCCTGTTTTATTCAAGCGTCTTCCCCCCTCCTTTCCAGGCTTGATAAAAGGTCTTGACCCAAAATGTCAACTGTTCATTCATTTCCACAGATGCTATCTGACCTGCTGAGTTCCTCCAGCATTTTGTATATGTTAACACCTGCAGAATATTGTGTTGAGGAATTTGTTTAAGCTCATATTTCTGAAAAACTCATGATGTTTTTGCCGCTGCTTGTGCTTGGGAGGGGAGGGTGGGCTTTAGAGTTCTAACATTTCTGTCATTCATTCTTTGAGGTTTTTTCCTGTTTCATGGATGTCTGCAAAGAGTAAGAATTTCAGGTTGTATGCTGCACACATTCTCTGATATGAAACTGAATCATTTGAACACGCCCTAGATAAAGAGAAATGTTCTTAGCCATCTTTAAATTTTATTTTTTGGATGTGCTACTGGAGATCCATTATACTAGGAGGAAACTGGATGTTAACCAATAGCAGTGTGCAGCTTGTTCAGAGGTTGTACCGTTTAACTGGGGTCATCAATTAGTTCTTTGAAAGTGAAGGCAGAATTTCAACAGCGTTACTGCTGGCTAGCAGTCAATTGCCAGCACAGCAGAACCCATTCACAACAGAACTGAAGGAGGTCAGATCTCATTTTAAAACCACAAGCTTTTCCACTGGCTCCACAGCCACAATTTCTCCATGTGACAGATCCCCAGGTAGAGAACTTTAAAACATTCAAGAATCAATTTACAGGATTGCTCTACAATAGCTACTTAAATGGCCCCAATGCCGTTGGCGCAGCACAGTTGTGTAGCGGTTAGCACAATGCTTTGCAGCGCGAGCAATCACTGATGAGGGTTCAATTCCTGCCACCGTCTGGAAGTTTACATGTTCTCCCCAAGACCACGTGGGTTTCCTCCCACATTCCAAAGACCGTAAGAACACAAGACAAAGGAGCAGAAGTAGGCCATTCAGGCCATCAAGTCTGCTCCGCCATTTTATCATGAGCTGATCCATTCTCCCATTTAGTCCCATTCCCCCGCCTTCTCACCATAACCTTTGATGCCCTGGCTACTCAGATACCTATCAATCTCTGCCTTAAATACACCCAATGACTTGGCCTCCACTGCTGCCCGTGGCAACAAATTCCATAGATTCACCACCCTCTGACTAAAAAAATTTCTTCGCATTTCTGTTCTGAATGGGCGCCCTTCAATCCTTAAGTCATGCGCTCTTGTACTACGTACAGGTACAATTAGGGGTTAGCAAGTTCTGGGTATAGCTGGCCAGTGGTGTAGTGGCATCAGCACTGGACTTTGAGGCAGGTGGTCCCAGGTTCAAATCCGGCCATCTCTTTGCTTTCCATCTCAACCGGGTTGAGCATTGAGCTAGCAACTCGGCCTAGTACAAAAAGTCAAAAATGCTGAAGAAATGGTAAGGTTGCCCCCCCCCCCCACGATGCGCCACTAGGCATGGAGAGGAAGTAAAAAAAGTTGTGGGTGTGTTAGGTTGTTGCCATAAGCATAGTGACACTTGTGGGCTGTCCCAGCCCAATCTTCAGATTCTGTTTGTCACTGACACAAATGCTACATTTCACTGTATACTTCAATGTACATGTGACAAATAAAGCTAAGTTTTAAAACTTTCAATGTCGGTGGCCAGGCAATAGTTTATTTGGAGGGATTTCAGGAGGAGAAGGTCTGATGGATCAAACTGAGAGAGAAAGCAAGACCACAGAGTGAATTCAGTAAGAAATGACTGCTGTAAATTATAGTTGACCCATATCTTCGAGGCAAGATTAGCAGCACCACTGCACCTTGCTGATCTTTCTCACTACATACTCATATGGTAGCAAGGGACAAAGTGGAAAGAAAAAGGAAATTATAATTTGCTCTCCTACTCCACTCTCAATTTACCTAACACCAACCAGTGTTTGCATTTTCAAACTTTTGCCAAAACCACTGAACAAAACAGTGTTAAACATTTAACCAAAAGTCCATTTGTATGTCAGGTCCTTAAAGGTTACTTTCTACTTGAGATAAACATATATTTTTCAGCCATGAGTAAAGATCTTTTGAGAGGGACAGCATGAATGTTATACAGCACGATAAATTTATAAAGGACTGAACAAGCTGTTTCACAGCACAATTACTACCTACGAATCCACCCACTTATAATCGTCTATTATACTTTCTTATACCAAGGGTTACAACTGCTTGAGGGAAAAGTTCAGAGGAAGGAAAATAAAACAGTGAAATAGACTGCAGAAAGAAAGCAGTCTCAGCTGTAGCTCTGTCACAAAACTGTCACCTCTGAATCACAGGTTGTGGTTTCAAGCGCAACTAGAGAGATGTGAGAATATACACTCTATAAACACTGAAGTGCAAGAGCAGTAAATTCTGCCAGACAAGTACAAGGAAGAATGCAATAGAAGAACATATTGAAGATATGAAGTAGGGTGGCAGAGGTTCATGTGGAGAATAAGACTGATATTGGCTTATTGGGCCAAACTGAATTTACAGCAGAGAAACATTGAACAGTTCAGCAGACCATTTAGCCCACAATGGTGTGCCGACCTCTTAACTTTCTCTAAAATCAATCTAACCCTTCCCTGTCAAAGCCTTCCATTCTCCTTTCATCCATAGCATCTCTAAAATGTAAATGATTCATTTGCTTCTACCAGTACCTCTGGCAAGGCGTTCTATAGACCTACCACTCTGAGTAAAAGTTCTATCTCTGACATCCACACCCCTCTCCTTTCCTACAAACACCTTAAAGTTAAGACCCCTTGTATTAGCCATTTTCATGCTGGGGAAAAAAATCTTTAGCTGTCCACTATATCTATGTCCCATATCATCTTCTACAACATCAATGAAGATCTGTCCTGGCCTAATATATTGATGCAATTACAAAGAAGGCATGACAGCAGCTATATTTCATTAGGAATTTGAGATGACTTGGTATGTAAATAATGACACTCTCAAATTTCTACAGATGTACCACTGTCATTGGCCGAATCAAAGGTGGTGACAAATCAGCATACAGGAAGGTGACTGAAAATCTGACAGAGTGGTGCCTCAACAACCTTTCACCAAGACCAAGTAGCTGACTTCAGGGGGAGGAAACCAGAGTCCATGACCCGGTCTTCATTGGAGATTCAGAAGTGGAGAGGGTCAGCAACTTTAAACTCCATGATGAATGTTAAGCAAGGCAGCACCTTTACTTTCACAGAAGTTTACAAAGATTCGGCATGACATCTAAAACTTTGACAAACTTCTATGGATGTGTTGTGGATAGTATGTTGACAAGTTGCTTCATAGCTTGGTATAGAAATACCAATGCCTTAAATGGAAAAGTCTACAAAAAAAAAAATAGTAGATACAGTTAAGTCCATCACGGGTAAAGCACTCCCCCCAATGAGTACATCAACATGGAGCCCTGTTGTTTTCCTCTCTTTTTGGATGACTTAATTTTTTCTTGAGTAATTAATTTCTTATTGTAATTTATAGTCTGTATTGCGTATTGCCATGTACTGCTGCCACAAAACAAATTTCATGACATATGCCAGTGATATTAATACTGATTCTGATGCACTAATATCAAGTCACTTCTCCTCCGCCTCCTCTCCAAAGAGAAAAGCCCTTCACTCTACTTTTCCTCACAAGACATGCTCTCTGATCTAGGCAGTATCCTGGTAAACCTCCCCTGCACCCTCTCTAAAGCTTCCACATCCTTCCTGTGAAGAGGCAACCACAACTGAACAGGATATTCCTAGAGTAATCGTAGAGCTGCAACATTACCTTATGGCTCTTGAACTCAATTCCCCAACTAAGGAAGGCCAACATACCATATACCTTCTATCAATGTGCCGCTTTGAAGGATCCATACATGTGGACCCAAAAATATCTCTGTTCCTCCACACTGCTATGAATCCTGAGATTAACTATGTATTCTGCTTTCAAGTTCAACTTTCCAAATGGACAACCGCTTACTTGGAAAATCTGCCAACCAATTGCAGACTTCCAGTACCGATGGAAACATTCATTCCACTTTGACCCTATCAAGCTCTGTCAGAGCCTGTACCTATCAATAACACCACTTCTCCTCCTTCAGTTCCATCAGGTTAAACACTTCTTCACACAAGGAGGAAATTCTGTGAAGGCATAAGAGACTGCAGATGCTGGAATTTAGAGCAAGACACAAAAAGCTGGAGAAACTCAGCAGGTCAGGCAACATTTGTGGAAGGAAGCAGACCGTTGACATTACAGGTCAAGCCCCTTCACCTGGAGTGGACTTCATCAGCATCTCAACAAGTTCCACGCACGTCAGGATACAGAACTCTTCTCCCACTGCCTCCATGCCCATTCCTTTGGGAAGGAATCCCCACCGATAACTCCTTGTTCCACATCAAACCTTCCTCCTCTTGGACACCCCCTTCTGTCCTTTCACCTCTTCAGATGAAGGATCTTGACCTGAAATGCTGGATGTCTATTTCCCCCTAATGCTGCCTGACCCACTAAGTTCCTACACATAATCTACTGAACTTAAATATATGAGATACTGTAGATACTGGAAATCCAGAGCACCACACATAAGCTGCTGGAGGAACAAAAGATCGATGTTTCGGGCTGAGACCATTCATCAGGACTGGGGAAAAAAGGGGGGAAAAAGCCAGATTAAGAAAGTAGGAGGAAGGAAGGGAGGACAAGCTGTCAGGGAAAAGGTGAAACCAAGTGGGGGGGGGAGGGAGAGAGAAGAGAGGGGAAAAGTGAGAAGCTGAGAGGTGATAGGTGGACGAGGTAAAGGCCTGAAGAAGCAATCGGAAAGGAGAGGACAGTGAACCATAGGAGACTGGGAAGGAGAGGGGCACAGGAGGAAAATGATGGGCACATAAAGAGAAGGTATAAGAGGAAAGCCAGAATGGGGAATGGAAAAGAGATAAGGTAGGGGGGCAAGAAATTGATGTTTACGGCTTTAGTTTGGAGGCTACCCAGACAGAATATCAGGTGTTGCTCCTTCGACTTGAGAGTGGACTCACCATGACATTGCAGAAGGCCATGGACTGACATGTCAGAATAGGAATGAGAAGAAGAATTAAAGTGGGTGGCCACTGGGAAATCCCGCCCTTTGTGGTGGATGGAGCAAAGATGCTTAATGAAGCTATCCCCCAATCTATCTCCGGTTTCACTGATGTTGAGGAGGTTACACCAGCATCTAGTGAACTTGCTTTGAACTGTGAGTATATTTCCAATTTAAATAAGTAAAGAGACAAAAAACATACGCATTACTTCAGCTGTGGTCTCGACAATAATCTGTACAGCTGTAACATCACTTCCTTACTTGTGAACTCCATGCTGTTCGTATTAAAAACCAACACTCAATTTGACCAACTAATTGCCATACCCACACGTCAACTCCACTTCATTTATCAGGTCACCCAGATCCATCTGGACTGTGGTCTCTCTCTGGTTAAACATATTTGTTTTATTATTGCTCTCACTAAAGTGGATAAACCTGTATTTTCTCAATTTATCCAAATTGTCGCCTGCACAGATAACCCAGCTTATCCTCTTACAGTCATTCTGCATCTTCCTCACAACTTACTTCCCCATTTTTTCCTCTTCACCCAAATTTGTATAGATATATAGATCCCATCAGACATAAGACTAGAATTAAGCCATTCAGCCCACCGACTCTGCTCCACCATTCCATTATACGTGATTTATTATCCCCCTCAACTGCATTCTCCTGCCTTTTCCCTATAAGCTTTGCCTAATCAAGGACCAATCAACCTCTGCTTTAAATATACCCAATGACTTGGTCTCCACAGCTATCTGTGGCAATGAATTCCACACATTCACCACACTTTGGCTAAAGAAATTCCCCATCCATTCTAAATGGACATCCTTCTATTGTGAGACTGTGCCCTCTGGTCCCCCGCTATTGGAAATATCCTCTCCATGTCCACTATCTATTCCAAATTCCAACAAACTTTTGGAAAAATACTACACCGCCCCTTCCCCAATGCCCCAGGTCTCCAAGAATCAAAGGACAGAGAATGAAAGTGATTCTCAAAACTGATACCAGGATTTTTTCTTTAACAAGTGATTATTCTCCATAATCTCCTATTCCATGCCCCTGAAAAAGGATTTGATCAACAGCTTGTCTGAAAGGAAAGATGGTTCATACAATCCACCTCAAGCCTCCACAAGCCCCTAAGGTACACATCTGGGTGCAAGGAAATTGACTCTAACTTGCCTGGTGCAGCTCCAACAACTCTCAAGGAACTCAAGACATCCAAAACAAAGAAGCCTGCTTGAATGGTACCAGGAGGCGATGGGCAGGTGGGGAGAAGAGAAGGGATAAGATGGGAGCCAGAATCCACTACAAAGCAAAAAAAAAAATCAATTCCAATTGAGGCTAGAGACAGAATCAAATGCACATCAGCTCTGACAGGGTTTGCAGGCCATTGCTTCCTACAAAGCAAAACCTAACATCATGCATAGCAGTGATGCATCACTCCCAGATGAGCTCAATGCCCTTCATGCAAACTTTGGCAGGGAGAATAAAAGTACATCTGCACAAATCCCTGCAGCATCCAGTAACCCTGTGATCTGTCTCAAAGGTCGATGTTAGAACATCTTTCAAGAGGTGAATCTTCACAAGTTGTCAGACCCTGATGGTGTACCTGGTGGGGCTCTGAAAATCTGTGCCAATCAACTGGCGGTTGTGTTCAAGGACATCTTGAATCCCTCACTGCTGCGTTCGGAAGTTCCAACCTGCATCAAAAGGGCAACAATAATACCAGTGCCCAAGAAGAGCAGGGTGAGCTGCCTCAACAACTATCGCCCAGTGGCACTCACATCTACTGTGATGAAGTGCTTTGAGAGGTTGGTCATGGCTAGAATCAACTCCTGCCTAAGCAAGAACCTAAACCTGCTGCAATATGCCTACTGCCGCAATAGGTCTACAGCAGATGCAATCTCACTGGCTCTCCACTTGGCCTTGGATCACCTGGACAATAGAATACCTATGTCAAGCTGCTATTTATTGACTACAGCTCAGTGTTCAACACAATCATACTCTCAGTTCTAATCAAAAAGCTCCAAAACCTGGGCCTCTGTACCTCCCTCTGTACATAGCTGATATATACTCTGTACATAAACATTTTATGTATGTATGTATAGTTTTTGTTATGTATTGCAATATACTGCTGCCACAAAATAACAAATTTCATGACAAATGCTGGTAATATCAGAGTTGATACTGATACTGGCAACCCATCCAGCATTTGTTGCATTCATTCTCTACACCAATGGCTCACAGTAACTAGAGTGTGTACTGTCTACAGACTGCACTAATTACTTGCTAAAGGTACCCTGACAGCACCTCAAGTCTATATAACCTCTAACACCAAACACAGCATGTGCACAGAATCTTGGCGTTGGTTAATAGGTCAACATAACATCATGGGCCGAAGGGCCTGTATAGCATCATGCAACACTCAAAATGCTGCAGGAACTCAGCAGGCCAGGCAGCAACTATGGAAATGAATAAACTGACGTTTCGGGCTGAGACCCTTCTTTAGTCTTGGCCTGAAACATCAACTGTTTATTTCTTTCCATCATCTGCAGGCTCCATTCCAAGTCTTCATGCTGATTTGTAAATATAATCACCACTACATGGTGTAATATCATAGAACTAGCTTCCCGACGTTGTAGTGGGAGTACCTTCATCACATCTCTACAGAGGCTCCAGGCAGTAGCTCAACACCAATTTCAATGGCAATTAAGTAAAAGAATGCTGGCTTTGCCAGCAATATCCATAACATCCTCTCGTGCAGTTGATTCATCTTGCCCATCAAGGCTCAATTAAACCTTCTCTCAGAGCCAAAGAGTACCACCCCAATGTAGTCACCACCACTGCAATTCACCAGCCCTGGCAATTCTAGAATGCTATTAAGCCGTTTGTTTTAAGATGATGAGAACTGTGCACAGTACAGAGTATTGGCGAATCCTTGCTTCGCCACAGCTGGAAAGACGCAAGCATCTCACACACCATCTTAACCACCTTAGCTGCCTGTCCAGCCCCCTTCGTTGAACTTCGGACACACATTTGAAGATCCTCACGACAGAGGCACATGGGAGTGGAGGAACATGGCTCACATGCAGGCAGAAGGGATTAGTTTAATGGTACATCATGCATGATAGGCAGAAGGGCCTGCTCCTGTGCAGTAAATTCTACACATTCCATCACAGGGAGAAGGTACAAACTTCTTACAGTCAGCAGCAGATCTGAACTCGGGCCGCTGGTGCAGTAATAGTATTTAAAGCAAAGGTTGATAGATTCTTGATTAATTAGGGTGTCAGATGTTACAGGGAGGAGAACGGAGCTGAGAGGAAAAATTAATCAGCTATGATCAAATGGTGTTTCAGATTCAATGGGCCAATTCTGCTTCTGTGTTTTATGGTCCAATAGTGTTACACTGAATGCCACTATACCGTGACACCCTAATAATAGGCCCTATTTCCAAACTATTAGCATGTTCTTACAAAAAGCAACAGACATCGTAATAAGCTCCATCACACACAGTCCCCCGTGACAATGTTGATCTTTCTCACACATCATCCCTTACAAACTATAATGGTTATTGTAAATAATATGAATGCATCCTGTCCTCTGGTCTCAAAACCCTTTAAACTAAAATATCGACCCGATGGTCCATCTCATCTTTAAGCCACGTTTCAGCAATATGCAATGTATTGCGCACACGAACGCACACAGTAGTACACTGTCTCATAACTAACATCCAGCATTTTGTTAATAGCTTTGCAACTTCAGTTTATTCACTGACATTCAGAGCTCATCTCTCAACAACAGTTTACAAGCTTCTGTGGTGAACAGCATTCATCATTTGTCTCAGTACTGGGTTAATAAGCAATGATAATCTCGGGGAAAAAGTACTTATAAGAAAAAAAGCATTACCTTAACTACTCAATTACAGAACAGCAACAGCAGAAAAAAACAAACAGGATTGAGTCTCAAAGTAACTCAGCTGTTGAAAATCATTTCTCTCTCATGAGAGAGAGGGAGGGATAGTTGGAAACCTAAGCTATTTTTCCATTAATGGGGGCCTAAATTCCTAAAAATAAAAGTGTAACAGGCAAGCACTGTGCAAAAAAAAAACTGGAGCAGTGCCATAAGGAGTGGCCCGGGCTATTTGCAAATAATGAAAGCAATGGCGACAAGATGGGAATTTTTATCCAGCAATTTAATAGTAATAACCAAGACTGAACCAAAATAAGCCCCTAAGACATTGGAGCAGAATTAGGCAATTCGGCCCATCAAGTCTGATCCACCATTCTGTCACAGCTAATTCTAAAAGCAATTCTATAAAACACAATGTACAAGTAACTGTTTTGAATGTGGCCCGTATCTGAACACCAAGTTCCTCCTCAGATTCTCATTAAATATTTCACCTTTCATCCTTAACCAAAAGGCTCATCTTTAGCCACAGAGTGGTGAATCTGGAATTCTTTGCCACAGGCAGCTGTGGAGGCCAAGTCTTCATGTATATTTAAGGCAGAGATTGACAGATTCTTGATTGGTCAGGGTGTGAAGGGATACAGGGAGCAGGCAGGAGATTGGAGATGAGAGGAAAATTGGATCAACCATAATGAAATGGCGGAGCAAACTCGATGGGCCAAGTGGCCTAATTCTGCTCCTATGTTTTATGGTCTTAACCTGTGACCTCTAGTTCTAGTCTCACCCAACCTCAGTAAGAAAAAAAGACTGCCTGCATCCTTACTGGTCACAGAAATCACTGTAGTGTAGTGCTTAGTACAACGCTTCTCAGTACCAGCAAGTCGGGTTCAACTCCTGACGCTGTCTGTGTGGGTGCATGGGTTTCCCCATGCCTCTTCCCCTGACTGCCAGGGTTTCCTCCAGCTTCTTCTCCCAGTCCAAAGATGTACCGGTTGGTGGATTAATCTGGGACTGTAAACTATACTCAGATTAAATCGGGGGCAGCTCAGAGGGCCTATTCTGCGCTGAATCAGTAAGAGTGGTTTACTGATTCACCCACCAGGTTCCAAACAACAAACAATCAACTTGAGGGCATGCTGCACACATCTCCCTGCCCTTTAATGGCTGGATTATCCTCACATCTATGAATGGTGAAAGGATTAGAAAGGCTAAAAAGAAGCTAATTCCAACACCAGGGTAATGCAGTAAAGAGTATGATCTTAAATTTCAGGACAGGAGCAAAATCAAGAATCCACAAGAGGTAGCAGAAATCTTAAACTCTGCCCAAAAGGAAATGTGCATCAATTAAAACACCCAAGTCCAAGGTAATCAAAATGAACAAAATATATGCAAAGTGAGTAAAGCAAATGAAACCACACATCATTATGAGGCAAATGACTGGTGTTTAATAGATTTAGAGGGTGAGCAGCTTCAAGTTTCTGGGTATCAAATCACTGAAGATCTTTCCTGGCCCAATATATGAGGCAATTATAAAAAAGGCACAACAGAAGCTGTATTTCCATCAGGAGTTTGAGGAGATTTGGTACATCATCAAAGACACTCGCAAATTTCGACAGACATACTGTGGAGACCATTCTGACTGGCTGCATCACCGTCTGGTGTAGAGAGGCACTGCACAGGATCGAAAAAAGCTGGTGAGTACTGAACTGTGCTAGCTTCGTCATGGGTACGAGCCTCCCCAACATCCAGGACATCTTCAAGAGGTGATACCTCCAGAAGGTGACATCCATCATTTAAAACCTTCACCACCCAGGACATGCAGGCCTGATACACACTCGACATTTCAGAAACAGCTTCTTCCCTTTTACCATCGGATTTCTGAATGGTCCATGATCACTACCTCAGTGCTTTGCTCTCTTCTTACAATACGCCCTCTTCACATTACAGGATCCTGAAGACACACACTCAACAATTCCGCCTCCTCCTCAGCCATCCGATTTCTGAATGGACACTGAACCCATGAACACTATCTCAGTACTTCTTTTTGTAATACTTATTTAACTTTCCAAAATATACTTCGTACTGTAATTTACAGTTTTTATAATGTATTGCACTGTTCTGCTGCCGCATAACAAATTTCACAGCATATGCCAATGATATTAATCCTGATTCTGATTTTAATTCTTATTATTGTAATTTTTAAAAATTATATATTGCACTGCAATGTTGCCTCAAAACAACAAATTTCATGACCATATAAGAGGCAAAGATTGAGTTTACAGCCAGAGACTTTTTCCTCAGCCAGAAATGGCTAATAGGAGGAGACATAATTTTAAGGTGATTGGAAGAAAGTCGGAGGTTAAGTTTTTTTTAAAAAAAACAGAAAATGCGTCAGGGTGAAAATGGCGGTAGACACATTTAGGAGACTCAGACTGGCTGGATGTTGGTGTAATAGCGTCCACACCGGACTTTCAGGGAAATGGGCCCGGGTTTGAATCCAGCCGGCTCCCAGCAAGCTGGGATGAGCATCGAGCTGGCAACTCAGCCTCACAAAAACAGACAAAACGCTGAAGAAATGGCAAGGTTGTCACCCGATGTGCCACAAGGCAGCAGGAAAGAAAGAAACAACAAGAAACCCATATAGGCACATGGATGATAGAAATTGGTGGGTGGGGGGGCTATGTAGGAGGGAAGGGTTAGATTGATCTTAAAATAGGTTAAAAGGGCGGCACAGCATCTCTGCTGCAACTTTCGACATGCCAATGATAATAAACCTAATTCTGATTCAAAAGATCTCATTTGTCCATCTTCCCTGCACATCACCCTTCTTTATAGCCATAATTGTTAGGACAACTGGATGTCAGTTATGTCCTTCCAACAGCACAGCAACTAAGCCCACGTGGCCACACGCTGTCCCAGTGGATCAGTAAAGGATCATAAAATTAAATGGAGAGTGACAGGCAGAGGCTGCACTCCAGATTCAAGGAAATGAACAGACCAATATAAAAGCTCACCAGTGATACATCAACAGGCAATGCTTCAATCTGAGACAAACTGCTCTGCAGACCTCCTATTTTCAGAAAATGCTGCCAAGTTTTAGCATTGAACAATTAACTCTCACTTTCCAGAATGGTGACCACCAACTATCTGTAGGAACAATATTCAAAAAAACGGGGGGGCAAGACAGCGGGTGAGCTAGGAACCTTTCCCAAACTCAATGATTCTGAAACAGCTTCTTCCCCTCTGCCCTCAGATTTCTGAATGGTCCATGAACTCTTCCATTGTTGCTTTCTCTGGCACTATTGATTTAATTTGCAATGTATAGTACTTTTATGTCTTTGCACAGTACCACTGCTGATTACCAACAAATTTCTTCTCATTTTTGCTGGTGGGGGCGGGGATGGGGCCATTTCCTTGCTGCTGCTTGTGCGTGGGAGGGGGGAGCTGGGGAGCCCGCTTTGGGGTTCTAACATTTAACTGTCTTTCATTCTTTGGGGCACTCCTCTGTTTTTGTGGATGCTTGCAAAGAAAAAGAATTTCAGCAAGTATATTGTATACATTTCTGACACTAAATGTACCTATTGACGCTTTAAAAAAAACTGATTCTGATCAAACCTCAGTGACAGCACCGCTCCTACCCAAGGTATCCCTTAACCTGACATACTTTTTCCGCCATTTTAAAGTTTATGTTTTTAATATTGATACATTACTAATTCTAATACCAATTCCCACCAACATGTAATACTAACCCACTTTCCACATTAAAATTGCAAAACCCCAGATTCTGTGATATGTGCATATTTCCAGATACACAAATTCTGAAGTGCACAGAAAACAGCTGAACAATATACAAATTAACCAACCAATATGAGTGCAAAATTCTTTTGCAACCCTGAAGTTCGTATTGACAAATTTAATAAATTCATGCAAATTTTAAAATTAATGTTCACTGCAAGAATGACCTCTAAAACAAAATTTCAAGCAGTCTTGAGTTGGGATAAATATTAATAAGGTTCTACAGAGCAAACACTGTATAAAACTAACAAATTGGCAAAAACTTTATCCCCAAAAAAACTGCATCGTGATTTGCATCAGCAAAATAACCTCCATTGTGGAAAATACTAAAACTTCAGTCTTCAAAATAAGTGAAACAAATACTTCATTACGCAAAATTTAACCAATTTGCAAATCCCTTAAGCAATGTATTATATAAGAATACCAAGCCCCCACCCCCCAAGGAATAGATTACATAATAACAGCATATATTACATAACGATATCTCTGGATAATAGAAATAAGCAATTGTTCTTTTACTTCTGCAACAATATATTGATAGCGTATGTCTTGATAACATTTTGCATCGGAATACACGTGGAGATTGATTTTTTTTGCATATGAGAAATCTTGCTGGAATGGAAAGGATTTGTGGATAATGTACTTTATATGAAAGTGGAGAGGGAAAGGAAAGCTTTGCAACAAGTCTGCTCCCCAGCTGCAGAGAGCGGAGCTGAGGGGAGGAATCTCCCGACACACACCTTATTCCAGGGCTAGGCCCGGTCCGCCCCGGCCTCCCTTCCCGGGAGCAGCCTGGAGGCGGGCGGCACCAGTCGAGCCAGGAAGCTCGCGGCGGCCGCCACCGCCTTCGGACTCTCCGGGGGCCCCCCCAGACCTCCGCCAGCGGCCTAGCAGCTAGCTCGCCCGGTGGTGGTGGAGGGCGTCGGGCCCGGGAAAGGGTTAACTTAGCGCGCCCGCTGCCACACAGCCCTCTTTTCATTTCCCCCGCCGCCGCCGCCTTACCCACATCACTCGGCTCTGGCGAGCGGAGCGGCGCCTGGCCTCGGCCTCGGCTCGGCTCACCCAGCCCGCTCGGACCGGCTGAGCCCCGTTTAACCATTAGCGGTCCCCGGAGCTGTCAATCAGTGCCCGAGGGGGCGGGGCCACGCGGAGCCGACGGTGGGGGGGGGATTGTTGGTGGGGGAGAGTGTGAGAGGGAACGACACCCCACCCAATAACATCGGGGGGGGGGAATAGAATAACACCTCCCACCCCACCTAATCTCAACGGGGGTGGGGGAAGAGAATAACACCTTCACCCAAGCCATTCATAATGGGGGGGGGGAAGAGAACACCCCCCCCAACAACCCTACCCAATCACAATGGGAGGGGGTGGGAAAACAGCCCCACCCAGTCACAAACGTAGAAGGAACACCTGCACCCAATCACAATAGGAAAAGGGGGGAGGAGAGAGAATGACACCCCCACCCAATCACAACAGGAGGGGGACACTCCCACCCAATCACCACAGAATGGGGGACACCCCTACCCAATCACCACGGGGGGGGGAATACCTACACCCAATCACCACAGGACAGGGATAGCAAGAAGGAATACCTTGCATTGGACAGGTGGTCAGAATAAAAGGGACAATCCTCCTGCCAGCCAATCACAACAGGAGAAAAAACATCTCCCATCCAATCACAACAGGAGAGGTACGACACCCACTGCATCAAATCGGAGGGGTCAACAGGAGGGGTGCAGTGAGTGTGATAACCAACCATCCCATCACAGGGAAAGGGATGGGAGCAGAGGCAGTGGTCTCTGGTTTCCCCCACCCCCATCCCATAGTGGTGAATGGAGGATAGGCAAGAGTGTCACTACAACTCAATATCACTGAAAGATTAGCTGTATTTGTCACATGTGCATCAAAACATACAGTGAAACATGTTTGTGTTAACGACCAACACAGTCCAAAGATGTGCTGGGGGTAGCCACCAAGTATTGATGCACTTTTGGCACCCACAACATAGCAGGCCCACAGCTTGCTAACCCTAACCCGTACGTCTTTGGAATGTGAGAGGAAACCAGAGCACCTGTTGGAAATCCACTATAATAAAGTGTTTTGAGAGGTTGGGCATGAAACACATCAACTCCTGCCTGAGGAGTGATTTGGATGTGCTCCAATTTGCCTACCATGACAACAATTCCACAGCTGGTGCCTATTCACTCAACCCTGAAACATCTGGACAGCAAAAATGCATACATCAACACAGCTCGGTATTCAACACTATCATCCTCTGAAAACTAATCACTAAGCTCCAAGACCTAAGCCTCAATATCACCTTGTGCAAGTGCTCGATTTCTTCACTTGCGGACTCAAGTCAGATCGGATTGGCAATAACATCTCCATCCCACAGAAGCACCACAAGGTTATGTGCTTAGCCCCCTTCTCTACTCGCTTTATATCAGACTCTGTGGCCAAGTACAGCTCCAAAGCCATATTTGTTTGCTGTTGACACCACTGTCATTGGCCGAATCCAAGGTGGTGACGAGTGAGCATATAGGAGTTGGATTGAAAATCTGGTTGAATGGTGCCACCACAAAAACTTCTCACTGAACATCAGCAAAACCAGAGCTTATTGACTATAGGAGGAAGAAGCCACTGGTCTATACAACAGTCCTCATTAAGGGATCGGAGGTGGAGAGGGTCAGTAGCTTTAAATTCCTTGGTGTTATCATATCAGAGGACATGTCCTGGGTCTAGCACATAAATGCCATTATATAGAAGGCATGACAGTACTTATACTTTCTTAGAAGCTGATTCAGCATGACATCTGAAACGTTGACTAACTTCTACGGATGCACCCTGGAAAGAATCCCGACTGGTTCCATCACAGCCTGGTATGGAGACACCAATGTCCAAGGTCTACAGGAAGCACAGTCCATCACGGGCAAAGCCCTCCCCACCATTAAGCACGTCTACACGGAGTATTGTTGCAGGAAAGCAGTTTCCATCATCAAGGACTCCCACCACCCAGGATCACTACCATCCGGCCATGCACTCTTCTTGCTGCTCCCATCAGGGAGGAGGTACAGGTGCATAAAATTTCACAGCACCAGGTGAGGAACAGTTGTTACCCTTCAGCCATCAGCCTTCTGAACCAGTGTGGATAACTTCACTCACCCCAACAGCGTACTGTTCCCACAACTTATGGACTCACTTTCAAGGACTACAGCTCATGACTGATTTATTGATTGATTATTTATTTTGTTCTGTTTGCAGGGTTTGTTTTCTTTTGCACATTGGTTGCAGGTTTTCATTAATTCTATTGTATTTCTTTGTTCTACTGTGAATGTCCCTCGAGAAAATGATGTGCATGTACTTTGATAAGAAGTTTACTTTGCGCGGTCATGGGGAGAATGCACAAACTTGTTACAGAAGGTAGTGGTAATTGAACCCAGTTCAATTTATTGGTGCTGTAAAGGATAGACTAACTGTTATGCTACCGTGCTGCCCCTGCAAAGGGTGCAGTTAGCAACTGAGGCATCTCTTCTCCACTAAACTCAGAGGGAGGCTTCTACATTCCGACCCTGGTCATTACTCTAATTAACACAGTGAACATGCCTTTGTTAGCACTGAACAATCTCCCAGGATTGGATAGGGATGAGAGGTGGGAGGAAACCTGGGAAAAGAGTTGGGAGTCAGTGTGGGTGGGGGTATTCCTATGTTTAGACTCTACACTGTCTCCACAAGGGAGTCTAAGTTTCACAGGAGGAACTCAGCAAGTCAAGCAGCATCTATAGAGGGGAATAAAGAGTCAACATTTTGGTCCAAGACCCTTCATTAGGTCTGATCTTTTCTCCAAACGTTTATTGATTGATTGATTGACATACAGCACAGAACAGGTCCTTCCGGCACTTCGTGCTACACCGCCCAGCAATCTCCTGATTAAAGGACAATTCACAATGACCAATTAACCTACCAACCGGTACACCTTTGGACTGTGGGAGGAAACCAGAGCATTCGGAGGAAACCCACGTGGTCATGGGGAGAACGTATGAACTCCTTACAGGCAGTGGCAGGAATTGAACCCGGGTCGGCTGTACTGTAAAGCGTATGCTAACCACTATGCTACCGTGAAATCCTAAAGCAGAGATTTCATACAGTTAAAAATTGCTAAGACATGCTGTTGGTAAGACATTTTTGGTGAACTTGATGTGAACAGAACTTTTAAAGCACATTGAATACTGTATCCTTGTTGCACAGACCCAGTTGTTAGAACTTGCTGCTCGCCAATTTACATGTTTTCTCATGTAATATTTTCTGGGAATGCTGGCACTGGCCGGATGACTTTTGGAGTATTGTGAGCAGGCACTGGAGACAGTCCAGAGGAGGGTTACGAGAATGATCCTAGGAATGAAAGGGTTAACATGAGGAACATTTGATGGCTCTGGGCCTGTACCCACTGGAGTTTCGAAGAATGAGGTGGGGGGGGGGTAATCTCTTTGAAACCTATCAAATGTTGAAAGGCCCAGATAGAGTGGAGTGGAGAGGATTTTTTCTCCATGGGGGGGGGTCTAGGACCAGAGGGCACAGCCTCAGAATAGGGAAATGTCCATTTAGAACAGAGATGAGGAGGACTTTCTTCAGCCAGAGGATAGTGAATCTGTGGAATTCATTGCTACAGGCAGCTATGGAGGCTAGGTCATTGGGTTTTAAAGCAGAAAATACTAAATTCTGAATTAGTAAGAGTAACAAATGTTTAGGGAAGAAGGCAGGAGAGCAGGGTTGAGAAGGAAAATAAATCAGCCACGATTGAATGGCAGTGCAGACTTAAGGGACCAAATGACCTAATTCTGCTCGTAGACGTATCTGATGGACTGCATTGCCTGAGGTGGTAAAGTGATGCCCCTTAAATCTGAGAGGAGGGGATGAATCTGTAGAATGTGTTGCCAAAAGGACTGGGAAGACCAAGTCACTGGGTGTATTAGAAGGGAGACATTGACAAGATCTTGATTGGTAAGTGTGGTTTAAGGTTACGTGATTGAACAGAGGTGCAGACTCAATGGGCCAAATGGCCTACTACTGATCCTAAATCTAAACGCCCTGTCGTAAATATCCTCCATTTCAGCCAAATCCAACTGACTGCTGGCAGGGGCAGCTCAGCCTCCACCCAACTACCTGGCAACACGTAGGAGCCAATACCTCCTCCCCCATCTTCCAGATACTGGGATTAAGTGCTTAAACCAAAGGTAGTAGAGAGCACACCATTGAAATGTGTAAATGTCACACAGATCCACAGTATGGAAAGAAGACTGTCGACCCATAGCAGCTCTCAACCACCCCGCTACACTAATCACATTTAACTCCTTCACATTTCCACCACTTAGCTACACATTAGTGGCCAACTACCCGACCAACCCACGGGCTGTGGGAAGAAACAGGACTATCCCAAGGAAACCCGCAGGGTCATGGGGAGTATTAACCTCACACTGATAGCGCCCGAGTTCAGGTCACTGGAGCTACAAGGCTGTGTCACCCCAAAGTTCTCCTGGCAATTTACTTGCAAATTCTTCATCACTATGCAAGGAGACATCGTTAGTGCGCTCTTGGTTGTGCTGTGTCCTTTATGTATTTATCAATCAGCTGACTGGTCGCCATTTCGGAAACTCAATTGTGACGGGGGGGGTGGAATTTTGTCGCTCATTGGCTGTGCGGTGAACTTCGTGCGTTGTCGTCTGGAGGAATTTTGCCCACATTGTCTCATAAACAGGATCAATCTATTCATGATCTCGATCCTGTTTACCAGGCAATGCATGCAAAACTCCAGCCCACAACGCACAAAGTACACTACGCAACTAATTAGTGATGAAATTTCCTCTGCACGTCACAAACGAGTTTCTGTAGTGACTGACAAGTGTATATACACCAAGCTTTCGGAGGACATACCACAATCAACAGCGCACTGATGATGTCTCCTTGTACGGTGACGAAATGTTTACAAGTAAATTGCCAAGATCAGAGAACAACTCAACCCAACCAGAAATACAAGATTTAAAATATTGAGAGGGATCTGCGCCAAGTGCAGGCAGGCAAATGGGACTGGCACAGGAACGCACCTTGGTCAGCATGGGCAGCTCATGCCAAAAGGCTGAAAGCAGCATCCATCATCAGGGACCTCCACCACCCAGGACATGCTCTCTTCTTGCTGCTGCCATCAGGAAGGTGGTACAGGAATCTCACACCACCAGGCTCAGGAACAGTTACTACCCCTCAACCATCAGGCTCTTGAACCAGAGGGGATAACTTCACTCAACTTCATTTGCCCCGTCACTGAAATGTTCCTACAACCTGTGGACTCACTTTTAAGGACTCTTCATCTCATGTTCACAATATTTATTGCTTATTTATTTTTATTCTCTATTATTATATTTTCTGTTTTGTATTTGTACAATTTGTCATCTTTTGCACATTGGTTGTTTGCTCTGTTGGGTGTGTTCTTTCATTGATTCTATCTTGCATTTCCTGAGTATGCACACAAGAAAACAAATCTCAGGGTTGTTTTGTTGACAATTATGTACTTTGATAATAAATTTAATTTGAACAATTTTCAAAGTTGAAAGTAAACTTAATTATCAAAGTACCTCCTGTACCTAATAAAGTGGCCACTGAGTGTGTGCGCATGGTCTGCTGCTGCTATAACCTATCCACTTCAAAATTTGACATGTTGTGCATTCAGAGATGTTCTTCTGCACACCATGGTTGTAACACATGGTTATTAGAGTTACTGTCACCTTCCTGTCAGCTTGAACCAGTCTGGCGATTCTCCTCTGACCTCTCTCAGTAAAATGTTTTCACCCACTGAACTGCAGTGCACCAGATGTTTTTCTGGTTTATTCTTCCACACCATTCTCTAGAGCAGGGGTAGGCAACCTACGGCCTGCAAAAGTATTTTGACCAGCCCACGAGCAAATATTGAGATACTATGCTTATCCGGCCCGCGAGCAATTTTTCCTTATTCTGACTGTTTCACGCGACCACACTGATGGACATGCATGGTGTCTCATTACACTGGCCCCACATTCCGTTTTGTTCCAGACCAAACACTCATATATATGAATGACGAGAAGGCCGACTACCTTATCAATATGTATTAGAAACTCTCAGTGCATGCACAGGTTTTCAGATAGGATCATTCAAATTTGTAAACAGAAACAGCGTCACTGTGTTTTAACAAGAAATCCACACTAAATATCCAGATATTTACATGTGCTACGATACTTGTTGAATAACTCGCGTTTCGAAATAAAATTAAAGAAAAAAATTCCAATGGCAATGAATGCAAAAGGCAGGAAGGTAGACACTGAGAGCCGAAATTCCCAAGACACTTGGACACTAGATTACTTCTTCATTGAGCAAGCTGGGAAACCAGTTTGTCTCATTTGCCTAGAAAATGTTGCTGTGAAGAAGGTAGCAAATATCAGGTGACATTACAAGACCCGCCATAGTGGAAAGTACCAGCTTCAAAAAGGAAATTTTGCTCATCTTTCCACTTTTCAAGAAAGTAAATCACAAGATCCAGGCATTTTTGTGAATATGGTCCAAGAATTGAGAAAAGAGTTTTCATCTCATTTTGCTGATTTTCGCTTGCATGCAAATTTGTTCAAGCTGTTTGCTACTCCATTTGATGTGGAAGTGGGCACTGCACCAGAAATTCTTCAAATGGAATTGATTGAGATGCATTGTGACGACATATTGATATTGAAATTTCATTCTGAAGTGTCAGTGCTCGACTTCTATGGAAAATATATTCATCCAAGAGGGAAATATCCTAACTTAGTGGACCATGCAAAAAAGATGGCATCATTGTTTGGCAGCACTTATCTGTGAGAACAATTATTTTCAAAAATGAAGCACACCAAGAACCATTTGAGAGCAAGATAAACTGATGCCCATCTGCATAATGTCTTGCTCTTGGCATCAACAAGTCTGACACCCAATATTGAGAAGCTTTCAAGCAACAAATAGCATCAAGTTTCACACTGAGGGCCGGCTGGTGGTGCAACGACATCGGCGCCGGACCCAGGAGCGGAGGTTCCCGGGTTCGAAACCATTCAGGTCTGCTCCCCAGTACGCTTTCCACCCGTGCCGGGTTGAGTGTCAAGATTGCAACTCGACCTCGTAAAATAAAGGGAAAATACTGCGAAAATGTCTGTGTGAGAAGTGGCCACACAGTCTCTCTCTCTCTCGCCATGAAAAAGACATCATCACGGACGCACGCACGGACATGCAGACGTGCACGCACAGACTTGCACGCACGCAGGCACCAAAAAAAACAAGTTTCACATTGATTTATCGACTGTTTGCATTACAGTTTTTTTTATTACATTTAATTTACCACCATTCAATACATCATGTTCATACGTTTTATGTTTAAAGATTCTTTGTATCCTTTTAATAGATTCAAAAGATGCCTTGACTGAAATAAATTGCAACCAAACTTTGATTACTAATTGGCATCCTTGGTTAAGCACAAATGATTTTCCAGCATGCGTTATTCATTAATTTGAGGCAAAACATAACTAGATGTATTTAAATGGATAATTCCCATATTTCAATTTTTTTAATATGGTATTTATCTGGCCCACCATCCGCTCATTAATAGGCAATCCAGCCCACAGAGGCAAAAAGGTTGCCGACCCCTGCTCTAGAGCCTGTTGTGCAAGACAATCCCAAGAGATCAGCAGCTTCTGTGATAAACCACCCTGTCTGGCACCAATAACCATTTTACGGTCAAAGTCACTTAGATCACATTTCTTCCCCATTCTGATGTTTGGTCTGAACAACTGATACTCTTGACCATGTCTGCATGCTCTTATGCATTCTGCTGCCACGTGATTGGCTAATGAGATACCTGCATTAACAATCAGGTGTATCTAATAAAATGGCCACCGAGGTTAGTCACCATATAGACCTTGAGAGTCATTTTCTTGCAGGTATTCACAGTAGAACAAAGAAATACAGTCAGATCAATTCAAAATTACTCACAAAGACTGACAAACAACCGATGTGCAAAAGAAGACAAACTGAGCAAATAAAAGAGTTGTATAATGTGTTCACGTTGTATGATACTATGACTATGCCTCTAAGAGATTATTAAGCAACGTAGTGGTCAGCACAATGCTTTACAGTACTGGCGACCAGGGTTCATTTCTCACCAATGTCTGTAAGGAGCTTCTCCCCGTGCTCTGGTTTCCTCCCACAGTCCAAAGGCGTACTGGTTGGTAGGTTAATTGGTCATTGTAAATTGTCCTGTGATTAGGCTAGGCTTAAATCGGAGGGAGTGCTGGGCAGTGCAGCTCGAATGGCCGGAAGGGCCTATTCCGCATTGTATCTCAATAGATAAAAATAAGTAAGTTTTAAAGGGATTTCCCATCTTCCACCAAGACCCAAGACATGCACTGATTTTAAATTAGCTCATACCTCCATTTAAAAATTCTCCCCTTGGTTTCTATGGTGCCCTCTACCTAACACCCCCCCCACCACCACCACCTGCCCTTCCCCTTAACTTAGCCACCTCTTTCAGCCTAACACCTCTCTGGAATCTCCTGTTCCCCACTTCTGCATCTCCTCCCCATTCCCCAATTTAATCACTCAATCTCCGCACTCGTTTCCCCTCCAAATGCTGGCAAGTGTGCCTTTCGGCCTTCAATTGCCAAGCCCCACACTCTTGAATCCCCTTCACACACCTTTCCTCTTTCAGCATCTTAACAAGCACTATTTTAAAGTCATGTCTCTGTTTCTGCCCGGTGGGTTAAGATGTCCCAAATTGTGGTGGGCACCATGCTCAGCAGAGACAGGTTGGGCCAAAGGACTTGTTTCCATATTGTATTACTGGACCGTAAGAGGAGCGGAATTAAGCCACTTAACCCATCAAGTCTGCTCCACAACTCCACCATAGTTGGCATACATCTCCACCAAACCCCGCTGTGTCTTGTTCATTCTCTCATTTTCTCTCCTCCCACACCACAGATATACAAACAGCAAGGGTCTCGGCCCAAAACGTCGACTGTTTATTTATTGCCATAGATGCTACCTGACCTGCTGTGTTCCTCCAGCGTTTCATGTGTGCTGATTTCAGAAAGTTACTTATTCAGCCATTATCATGTTTCTGTTTGTGAAATCACTGGAAGAATTCCACTAGAGACTTAAGCAGAAAGAAAATGTTGCCTATTAAGGGAACACACCAAGTCACTAACATGGGCACTGTAGAATAGTTGCATTCCAGAAGGAATGAAGCACCAGAATTTGATTTGCCCGGAAGGTTAGTGAGTTGCTAGAGAGCACATTCAGCTCAGAAATCAATGCAGAACTGCCAAAGAATCAGCAAGCTTCAAAACCTGGACCTCTGTACCTCCCTCTGCAACTGGATCCTCGACTTCCTTATTGGGAATCCTTAGTTAGTGTGGGTTGGTTATAACATTTCCCTCTCACTGACAATCAGCACCAGCGCAGCTCAAGAATGTGTGCTTACTCTTCTGCCCTCTCTACACCCACAACTCTGTGGCTAGGCACAGCTCAAACACCCTCTATAAATTTGCAGATTATATAGTATTTTGTTGGCAGAATTTAGATGGCGATGATGAGGGACACAGGAGTGAGGTAGAGGAGTGGTGTCGCAACAACAATCTTGCACTCGATGTCAGTAAGACCACAGAATTGATTCTGGACATCAGGAAAGGGAAGCCGAGGGAATACACACCAGTCTTAATCAAGGGATCAGTAGTAGAAAGGGTGAGCAATTTCAAGTTCCTAGGTGTCAACATCTCTGAAGATCGATCCTGGGCCCAACATATTGATACAATTGTAAAGGCGGCGTGACAGCGGCTATATTTTAGGAATTTCCAGAGAGTTGGTATGCTACCGGAAACTCTACATGGACAGCATTCTAACTGGTTGCATCATCGTCTGATACGGATGCACCCGTGCACAGGATCGGTAAAAGCTGTAGAGGGTTGTAGACTCAACCAGCTCCATCATGCGCAATAGCCTCTCCCCACCATCACGAACATCTGGCCTGCTGAGTTCCTCCAGCATCTTGTGTCCGTTGCTTGTATTTCCAGCATCTGCATAAATTCTTGTATGTTAACCCTTTCATTCCCAGGAAGATTCTTGCCCAGAACCTGTCCAATGCCAGCACATCATCCCTTAGATAAGGGGCCCAAAACTGCTCACAATACTCCAAATGCAGTCAAACCAATGCTTTATAAAGCCTCAGCTTGACATGTTTGCTTTTATATTCTAGTCCTTGCAAAAAGAATGCTAACATTGCATTTACCTTCCTTCCCATCAATTCAACCTGTAACTTAATCTATAGGGAATCCTGCACTAGTCCCTTTAACCTCTGATTTCTGAATCTGCTCCCCATATAGAAAATAGTCCATGCTGACCATACAATCCTTATGCTGTATTCTATCTATTTAAATTCTCTCCCCCTCAGCTTAAATGCGTGTCTAATATTTTACATTTGTTTCCTGGAGGGAAAACTCTGCTGGCCTACACTACTTAAGCTTCTTGAATTATTCTCATATACAAGTGTGTCTCAGGTCCTCCTTCAACCTGCAATGCTCCAAACAGTGTTTGACCTAACTTCTCTGAGATATAGTCTGCACCCTCTAACGCAGGCAACATCCTGTAAACCCCTTTTGCATCCTTTCCCATGCTAAACCCATTCCGTCCTGTAGAGGAGCAACCAGACCTGCACACAGTGCAGCCTAGCCAAAGTTTAATACCGCTGCAACACGACTTCCTGACTCTGGCCTTCTTTACTACCCTATCTACTCATGCGGCCAATTGCAGTCACAAGAATTTCCTTGGTTAATTCGCCAGACAATTATAGATTAAAGATTAGCTTTACTTGCCACACATTCGTCGAAACATACAATGAAATGCGTTATTCATATCAACGTCCAGCACAGCCAGATGTGCTGGAGACAGCCTGCAAGTATTGGCACATTTCCGGCGCTAACATAGCATGCCCACAGCTTACAAACCTTTCTGTATGAAGGAAACCGGAGCAGCTGAAGGAAGCCCACGCAGCTATGGGGAAAACGTACAAAACTCCTTACAGACAGTGCGGGGATTGAACCCCGATCTTCCCATCGGTGGGGCCGTAAAGCGTTACACTACCATACTGCCCCAGGTAGAAATGGCTGTAAAGAGCTTCCAAACAAACACACAAATATATCCACCACTATACCGTCCAGAGTCAAAAACCACAAGCGGACATCTCCAACAGGGAGCAGTCCCAAAGCTCATGCAGAAGTCTCAGTAAACTTTGACCATGTAAGGGGAATTCTGAGTGAGGCATGAAACCAAATTCCATACTGCAATAATCTCTCTTGGGCCAAGCACGTACGATAAACCCCTACTCAATATGGAAGAAAGTCTATGAGCAAAAAGGCTGCACTTGCAAAGGACTGCAGATGAAACATGCTGCAAAAAAAAAAAGGCAGGACTGTCACAAACATTCTTTCACAGAGTCTGGACACACAGGCTAGGCCTCTACCCTGCTGTTAGAAGACTATTGAACTTTACACAGTTCAGAGTCCCATCATCAGCAAGTCAGGAGGTCGATACTGAAGATCGACCGGAAGTGCAGAAGGTGAGGCCCAATGGCCGAAGCCTGAAGACTGGAAACCTATCCATGTTTATGGGCAGGGAGAAGGGAGAAGGGAGGAGAGGGGCTTGTTGCGTTCTGTGTTTGCTCTGCCAAGCACTGGCAGCATGCTATGTTGGCGTTGGACTGTGTGGCGACACTTGCAGGCTGCCCCAACACGTACTCAAGTGCGCCGATTGTTAACGCAGACGACGCATTTCACTGTACATTACCACATATATGTGTAATAAGTCTGAATCTGATTTGGATATTTCCCTAGTACAGTAAGATGAATTCTCGACCTCACAATCTACCTTGTTGTGACCTTGCATTTTACTTATCTGCCTGGCCTGCACTCCAACACTTTATTCTGCACACTTTCACAGCTTTACCTTGTACTACCTCAATGCACCACTGCAACGAACTGATATGTATAGATCACAAACAAGGGAAAATCCGCAGATGCTGGAAATCAAAGTAATATACAGTCGGCCCTCCTTATCCACGGGTTCCACACGCGTGGATTCAACCAACCGCAGATCGGGAAAACCCGGAAGTTCTCTCTCCAGCACTTGTTGTTCGAGCAAGTACAGACTTTTTTTCTTGTCATTATTCCCTAAACAATGCAGTATAACAACTATTTTACATAGCATTTACGTTGTATTAGGTATTATAAGTAATCTAGAGATGATTTAAAATATACAGGAGGATGTGCGTAGGTTACCGTGGATCGGGATCGAAAAAAAAAACGGAAGTTCTCTTACTAAGTAAATCGGAACAGGTACATCCGATATTATTTAGCGTCAGTGAGTCAAACGTTTGTCTTAGTATATAGTATATACTTTACCTTTCTATGCATATAAAACACTTAAGAAACTTATGTATTCCAATAATTAAACCACTGTGTCGCTTAGTAATAATTGTGTAGCTTTCATCGAGGCAGGGCCTTTCTCACTTTATCCTTTAAAATTGTTCTGATCGTTGACCGACTGTAGCCTAACGCTTTTCCAATGACCGATGGAGTTTCACCTCTTTCCAATCGCTTTACTATTTCCACTTTATTTTCAATTGTGATCGTGGTTGTGATTATTTTCATGAACAGAAACACTGTGGATTCAGAGCTCCGCCAGGTCCTAAAGTTCACCGTAATGAGACAGGTTAAATAAGGTCCAGGGCTCCGCTGGGTCCTAAAGTCCACCACACTAAGACAGGTTAAATAAGGGACTTGAGCATCTGTGTTTTTTGGTATCCGCGGGGGGGTCCCGGAACCAATTCCCCACGGATAAGGAGGGTTGACTATACACAAAATGCTGGAGGAACTCAGCAGGTCAGGCAGTATCTATAGAAAAGAGTACAGTTTATATTTCGGGCCAAGACCCTTCATCAGGACCAGGAAATAAAAAGGAGATTGCTTCGCCAAGTACCTACACTCTGCCAGAAAAATCAGGATCTCCCTAGAGCCACTTATTTTAATTCAACTTTCCATTCCAACATGTCAGTGCATGGCCTCTTCTGCTGCTGCGATGAAGCCACAACTCAGATTGGAGGAGCAAAACATTATATTCCACCTGGGAAGCCTCCAACCTGATGGCATGCACATCGATTTCTCAAACTTGTGGTTACTAACCCCCCCCCCACTTCTCCTTCACCATTCCCCATTCCCCTCTTACCCACCCATCACTTTTCTCTGCTGCTGCTCGCTCTTCCCTTTCTTCCGTAGTCTTCTGTCCTCTCCTTTCAGACTCCCCCTTCTGCAGCCCTCTATCTCTTTCCCAGCTCTCTACTTCACCCCTCCTGGTTTCACCAATCACCTACTGCCTTGTACTTCTTCCCCTCCCCCCACCTTCTTGCTCTAACCTCTCATCTTCTTTTCCCCAATCCTGATGAAGGGTTGCCTCTTTCCTGTAGATGCTGCCTGTCCTGCTGAGTTCCTCCAGCATTTTATGTGAATGACATGTATAGACAAGACAAGGTTTTCCCTGCTCTTTGATATATGCGGCAACAATAAACCCATTAATTTTTTTAAGTGAATTTGAAAACTGCAGAAACCAATATTTACACTACCCAGAATTTTATCAAAGATTGACAGAGAGAGTGGATTACCCATTTCTGTGAGAAAGAAAAATAAATAAATCATGATTTGGTTTAGATCTGGCTGTCGAAGTAGAGTTAAAATATAATAAGCATTGGATATCTCACTCACTAGAGCTCAGAAGAACGGGGTGGGGGGGGTGGGGAGAGAATCCAAACCTACTGAATATTGAAAGACCTAGATAGAGTGGATGTGGAGAGGATGCTTCCTAGAATGGGAAAGTCTAGACCCAAAGATTCAAAAGTACATTTTTTTTAAATCAAAGTATACAATCCTGATTCGTCTGCTGGCAGGCAGCCACAAAGAAACACCATGGAACCCGTTCAAAGAAAATATCCAACAAACAAAACAAAGAACAAATATCGCAAATGGCAAAAAAATGAACAAATAGCACACATCAAACCACAGAGCCCTTGAAACAGCCTAGGAGCACTCGATTCAATTTAGCGCTGCATCGCCCATAACCACACACTGCAGAGCCAGTCCAGAGGTAGTTTCGTGACCAGAGGGTACAGTCTCGGAAAATAAAAATGCCCCTTTAGAACAGAGATAAGGAGGAACTCATTCAGTCAGAGGGTGGTGAATCTGTGGAATTCATTGCCACAGACAGCTGCCAAGTCATTGGGTATATTTAAAGCAGAGGTTGATAGGTTCTTAATTAGTTAGAGTGTCAAAGACTACATGGAGAAGGCAGGACTATGAGGTAGAGGGGGATAATAAATCAGCCATGATTGAATAGTGGGGCAGTCTCAATGGACCGAATGGCCTAATTTGCTCTTATGTCTAATGGTCGTTGGCAATGCCTGCATTTAATACCCATCCCTAATTGCCTCAGAGTAAAGAAGGTAACTTAGAGTTAACCATGTTAAATGGTTTGGAGTCACATACAGGCCCGTTACCCCTTCTGACAGGCATTAGTAAAGCCACAGTATTTTTAATCACAATTCAGTAATTTCATTGATGCTGTTATGGAAGACAGTATTCAAAGAATTCCAAGGTTTATTTATTTGATGAGCAAAATGTAAATTCTCCAGAGAGCATGGTGGGATTTGAACTTGTGTGTTAGCATCAAATGGCTGCTGGTCCAATAACCTGTCCGCTATGCTACCACATTAGCAGAGGGGTTCGCGCAGCACTATTACAGCCTGGGGCGTTCCAGGGTTCAGAGTTCAATCCCAACATCATCTAGAAATGTTGTACATTCTCCCCGCGACCATGTGGTTTCCTCCCACAGTGCAAAGAACTATAGGTGAGTAGGTTATTTGCTCATTGTAAATTGTCCTGTGATTAGGCTAGGGTTAAATAGGTGGGTTGCTGATCAGTGCGGCCTGTTGGGCCTGGTCCACACCGTGTCTCTAAATAAATAAATAACTTTAAAATAAGATGACGCTAGCAACCTATACTGACAGTTCACTACTTTTTACTACTTCTTTTCCTCCTCCTTTTAAATATACTTCTCCTACAGATCTGTGTGTGATTGGAGGCTGTCATTTACATTTTGGCAATGTGTTTTTGGGCCAATTGAGCTTTTGCTGTCTCCAAGGAAATTCAGTGTGGTTGAGAACAGAGTACTTGGCCTAATGGTGGAGCCCAAACCCCTGCCTGGCTTCATTAATCACTGATCTCACCGGTTAAAGTGTCGAGCAAGACTGAAATCAATGAGGACGAGAATGGCAGGTGAGCGGGCGTTCAGCGCCATCTGCCACCGTTTGACCAGTCTGCCTCTCCCTCTCGCTCGCTGCCACCGGAGGAAAGTGCAGGAGTCTCGGGTCTTGGGCAAGGTTTATCAGTGCAGTTTGAAGATTGAACTTATTTTTAGAGGACTCTGTCATTCATGTTGTGTGTTTCTGGTTACAAACTTTTTTGTGATTTTGATCAGGGCACTGTGACATGGACTGGCTTTGTGACCTGCCGTCAATGAATGACACAACGCTAAGGAACTGAGATGAACTGCACTGAGTATCCTAGACTGCTTCAGGGACTCTGCGGTTTGATGTTTAATATTCTGCGTTATTCCTTTGTGTTTTGGAATTTTTTTGTCCATTGGGTGTTCGACATTTTCTTTGAACTTATTCCATGCTGTTTTGTGGCTGCCTGTGGGAAGACGAATACTGCATACATACTTCAAAACTTTGAAATAATAAATAACTGAAGCCAATTTTTGCCTAGTAATTACAGATACCCCAGCCCTGTATACAAGTCACTGGTTTAGGAATATGTTGTGAAATTTGTTGTTTTGTAGAAAAATAATTTAGTTACAATAAAAATAGAAAAAAGGTAAGTAGTGGAAAAAAAAGAGCATAATAGTGAGGTGGTATTCATGGACCATTCAGAAATATGATGGTGGAGAGCTCCAATACCGTTCACCTAAAGAATTGAATATGTGTCTTCAGATTCCTGTACCTCCTGTTGGATGGATGGTAGTAATGAGGAGAGGGCATGTCCTGGGTGGGTACATTTCAAAGCTGAAAGTAAGTTTATTAACAAAGTACGTCTCTATCACCACATACTATCCTGAAATTCATTTCCTTGCAGGCATTCACAGTAGATGCAAAGAAATACAATAGAATCAACAAAAAGCTACACACAAAGACAACCAACCAATGTGCACAAGACGACAATAATAATAATTAGTATCAAGGACATGATCTGTAAGTCCTTGAAAGCGAGTCCATAGGTTTTGGAATCTGCTCAGAGTTGAGGGCAGTGGAGTTATCCGCGCTGGTTCAGAAGCCTGATGGTCGAAGGGCAACAACTATTCCTGAACCTGGTGGTGTGGGAGCCAAGCTCCTGTACCTCCTTCCCGCTGGCAGCAGCAAGAGAGCGAGGTCTGGATGGTGGGCGTCCTTGATGATGGATAGACAGTTAGAGGAAGTCAAAAACTAACATGAGCAACAGGCCTCCCCGAATCGGGGACCAGGGCTATTTGTGGGTTAATGTGTGGTAGCAATCAGAAGGGGGGTTACTCTCACAATATTTAAGCAACATCTAGACAGGTACCAGAATTACCAAAGCACGAGCAATCTATACCTTACACACTGATAAAGACTCCCTACAATTCCCATCCATCACTCATCTACAATACTAGAGTCAATTGTTTGTTGTGTGGTCATCTCTCCCCCTCCACAACACACACACGGACCTCACGCAGTCTGTACATACCGGCTGTGTGGTGAAAAAGGCAGAACAGCGCCTCTTTCACCTCGGACGGTTGAAGAAGTTTGGTATGGGCCCCCAAATCCTAAGGATTTTCTACAGGGGCACAATTGAGAACATCCTGACTGGCTGCATCACTGCCTGGTATGGGAACTGTACTTCTCCCAATCGCAGGACTCTGCAGAGAGTGGTGCGGACAGCCCAGCGCATCTGTGGATGTGAACTTCCCACTATTCAGGACATTTATAGGACAGGTGTGTAAAAAGGACCCGTAGGATCATTGGGAGCCTGAGTTACCCCAACCACAAACTGTTCCAGCTGCTACCATTCGGGAAACGGTACAGCAGCATTAAAGCCAGGACCAACAGGCTCCGGGACAGCTTCTTCCACCAGACCTTCAGTCTGATTAATTCAAGCTGATACAATTGCATTTCTATGTTATACTAACTGTCCTGTAGGACATACTATTTATTATAAATTAATATAAACTGCACATTTAGACGAGACATAACGTAAAGACTTTTACTCATATATATGAAGGATGTAAGAAATTAAGTCAATTCAATTCTTTATTCTCCTCTCAGGGAATAAAACTATTTATTTTTATATTTCTTGTTCTAACTTGTGGTAATTTTTTACGTGCTGCGCTGTACTGCTGCCGCAAAGCAACAAGGTTCACAACATACGTCAGTGATAATAAACCTGATTCTGAGAGCCGGGGCTTGATCACCCAAGTCACAGGGAGAAGTTCAATGGGTTAGGATTTTATTCCCTGGAGTATAGGAGAATGAGGGGAGATGTGATGGAAGTAAATAAAATTATAAGGGGTATAGATAGGGTAAATGCAACCAGGCTTTTTCCACTAAAGTTGGGTGAGACTAAAACTAGAGGTCATGGGTTAAGAGCGAAAGCTGAAATGTTTAAAGGGAACATGAGGGGGAATTTCTTCAGCCAGAGGGTGGAGAGAATGTGATTCTGAGCTGCCAGTGGAAGAGGCGGATGCAGGTTCAATTTCAACATTTAAGAGAAGTTTGGATAAGTACGTGGGTGGGCGGGGCCTGGAGAGCTGGGTGTGGATCAATGAGACAAGGTAGCATATAGAGCAACACACACAAAATGCCAGGGGAAACTCAGCAGGTCAGGCAGCGTCAGGACCTGGCCTAAAACATCAACTGTTTATTCTTTTCCATAGATGCTGAGTTCCTCCAGCAGTTTATGTGTGTTGCTTTGCAATTTCAAGCCTGTTTCTGTGCTGCCATGTTCTATGGCTCTTTCTCTTCACTGTTCTGTGTAGATTATGTTCTGTGTGTTGTCTGTACCTATAAATTTATGACACTGCTCTTTTCATTATACAGGTAGCCCACCGTCCTTGTGCACGTGATGCGTGACATGTTGCAACAACACATCACAGCAAACTCCTAAATGTAAACGTGCAGTGTGTAGAAAAAGTATTCACCCTCCGGCTCCCGGAAGTTTTCATGTTTTATTGTTTTACAATAGTGAATCACAGTGGATTTAATTTGGCTTTTTTTGGGGGGCACTGATCAACAGAAAAAGACTTGTGTTAAAGTGAAAACAGATCTCTATAAAGCAATCTAAATCAATTACAAATATAAAAACACAAAATAATTGATTGCATAAGTATTCACCCCCTTCAAGTCAGTATTTAGTAGATGCACATTTGGCAACAATTACAGCCTTGAGTCTGTGTGGATAGGTCTCTATCAGCTTTGCACATCTGGACAGTGCAATTTTTCCCCAGTCTTCTTTACGAAACTGTTCAAGCTCTATCAGATTGCATGGGGATCGTGAGTGAATAGCCCTTTTTAAAGTCCAGCCACAAATTCTCAATTGGATTGAGGTCTGGACTCCGACTTGGTGACTCCAGGGCATTAACTTTGTTGTTTTTAAGCCATTCCTGTGTAGCTTTGGCTTTATGCTTGGGGTCTTTGTCTTGCTGGAAAACAAAACTTCTCCCAAGTCACAGTTCTCCTGCAGGCCGCAATGGCCAAAAAGCTCAATTTTGGTTTCATCAGACCATAGAATCTTCTTCCAGCTGACTTCAGAGTCTCTAACATGCCTTCTGGCAAACTCTAGCCAAGATTTCATGTCCGTTTTCTTTTCCCCAACAGTGGCTTTCTTTTTGCCACTCTCCCATAAAGTAGTGACTGGTGAAGCACCCGGGCAATAGTTGTTGTATGCACAGTCTCTCCCATCTCAGTGACTGAAGCTTGTAATTCCTCCAGATTTGTCACAAGTCTCTTGGTGGCCTCCCTCACTAGTCTCCTTCTTGCACAGTCACTCAGTTTTTGAGGACGACCTGCTCAAGGCAGATTTACAGCTGTGCCATATTCTTTCCATTTCTTGATGATTGACTTAACTGTACTCCAAAGGATATTCAGTGACTTGGAAATTTTCTTGTATCCATCACCTGATTCGTGCTTTTCAATAAATAACCTTTTCATGGAGTTGCTTGGAGTGTTCTTTTGTCTTCATGGTGTAGTTTTTGCCAGGATACTGACTCACCAGCAGTTGGACCTTCCAGATACAGGTGTATTGTTACGACAATCAATTGAAACACCTTGACTGCACACGGTGATCTCCATTTAACTAATTATGCCACTTCTAAAACCAATTAGCTGCACCAGTGATGATTTGGTGTGTCATATTAAAGGGAGTGAATACTTATGCAATCAATTATTTTGTGTTTTATATTTGTAATTAATTTAGTTCACGTTGTAGAGCTCTGTTTTCATTTTGACACAAACGAGTCTTTTTCTGTTGATCAGTGTTAAAAATGCCAAATTACATCCACTGTGGTTCGAAGTTGTAAAACAACATGAAAACTTCCAAGGGGTGATTACTTTAACTCAGTTTTTTCTATTATCATGTATTGCTTTGTACTGCTGCCGCAAAGTTAACAAATTTCACGACATATACCAGTGATATTAAACCTGACTGTGATCATTAACGACCACAAACACAACTTGACCTGAATCTGCAGTGGCAAATTAACTTTCCGATCCACCCGTTGTTGGAAGCTGAGAAGAAACTGGACACCTGCGTTATCACAGACAAAGGTGGCTCGGGGGGGGGGGGGGCAGGATTAATCCCGGGTTGCTAGAGCTCTATCAGCTGTGGCAAGGCCCCATTCCATGTAAAACCACCTAGTGAAACGCCCCCAGAGGGGAACGTCACTTGTACAGGAGATTGTAAGGGAATTGGGCTGGGAAATACATCTCACCCAGGCTTTAGGCTGCAACCCTCATAAGTGCCTGTCGCCCTGGCTCAGCAAGTCTGCAGCCACTTGTTTTTGTAGTTGCTAATTGCCTCCTAGTGCCCGCCTAACCCAACTCGACTTGAATCTGCAGTGGCAAAGGAAGGAAACAGAGCGGGTCGGAACCAGGACAACCGCGCCACATGGACTTTGATGCGTGGCCATCCGCAGCCCAGATACGCTCAGTATGGAAATACTCAGCAGATTACAAATATCCCACGTATGAAGCATCTTGTTTTAGACTTTCAGAACTGGAAGCTGGATCTTTGAATTTTGTTTTGTTAAATGGCAGAATAAGATAGATTCCTTACAGGCAAGATGCTGAAATGTTCCTGCGAATAACCAGGATAAGTGGAGTTGAGGCTATAGTCAAATCAATAACTGTCTGATCAAAAGATGAACCAGGTTTTAAAAAAAAGTACATGGATTTTTAAGTCCACTTTTTATCTACTATTATTATTAGCTTTCTTGTATTTGCACAGTTTGTCTGCTTTTGCACGTTGGTTGTTTGTCCACTTCGTGTTTTTCATTGATTGTTCTACTGTAAATGCCCGCAAGAAAATGACTCTCAGAGTAGTACATGATTACATATACATACTTCGATAATAAATTTATTTTGAACTTCCGTAGTTTTCTCAAAATTGCTGTGCAGGTTGATAGTGCCCGTGGTGAGTTGGCCTTCATTAATGGGGGGGAGATTGAGTTCCAGAGCAGTGAGGTAATGTTGTAGCTCTACAAAACTCTGGTTAAACCATACTTGGAGTATGGTGTTCATTTCTGGTCCCCTCATTACAAGGAGGTGGAAGATTTTGAAAAGGGTGCAGAGGAAACTTACCAGGATGCTGCCTAGATTGGAGAGCATTGAACAAGCTAGTGAAAAAGGGCAAGAGGTGACTTGATACAAGTGCACAAGACGATGAGACATAGAGTCAATAGCCAGCACTTTTCCCCAAGGCGGCAACGCAGACAGCACAATTTTAAGCTGATTGGAGGAAGTACAGTGGTGGTGCCAAGGGTGCCAGTAAAGGCAGATACATTAAGGACATTAGGTAGGCACACAGATGAAAGAAAAATGGAGGGTTATGTGGGAGGAAAGGGTTAGATCAGGGGTTCCTGCCATGGACCCCAACCATTCACTGTGGACCCCAGGTTGGGAATCCCTGGGTTACATTGATCTTGAGCTAGGGCTTTACTCTTTGGAGAGAAGGAGGATGAGAGGAGACATGATAGAGGTGTACAAGATAATAAGAGGAATAGATAGAGTGGATAGCCAGTGCCTCTTCCCCAGGGCACCACTGCTCAATACAAGAGGACATGGCTTTAAGGTAAGGGGTGGGAAGTTCAAGGGGGATATTAGAGGAAGGTTTTTTACTCAGAGAGTGGTTGGTGCGTGGAATGCACTGCCTGAGTCAGTGGTGGAGGCAGATACACTAGTGAAGTTTAAGAGACTACTAGACAGGTATATGGAGGAATCTAAGGTGGGGGCTTATATGGGAGGCAGGGTTTGAGGGTCGGCACAACATTGTGGGCTGAAGGGGCTGTACTGTGCTGTACTATTCTATGTTCTATGTTGAAGTAGGTGAAGATTTAGCTGCTTCAACATGCTGCAATTAAATTAAGCGGTTAGATCTCCAGAGCTACTTTGTGAGATAAGATTTCACATCAAGGCACTTATTGAAACTGATAACTGAGTAGTCCAGAGCTAGGTCAGAGGTAGGCTTCAAGGAAGTCAGCAATTAAGACAGAGAAGGTGAATATTTCCTGCCCCTGGCTGTAAAGCATCACAGGTTGTGAAAGGCTCAGTAGAAAAGCAAGCCAGAATCAGGATCAGCTTCACCCCCTTGAAAGATGTCCTGTCATCAGCCTCTGAGACAGATATCACAGGCTCCCCAGATAATACAGGAACTTGCACAGGCGTAGTTTGATTCTCCCTTTCAAGGTGTGCATACAAGGCGTTAAGCTCATCTGGGAGTGCGGCATCACGGCCATTCAGGATGTTAAGGAAGTAATGACCTGCAAGCTCTGCCAGAGCTGACGTGCATCCGATTCCACCTCTAACTTCAATCGGAATTGCTTTTTCGCTCTTAAGATGGCCTTCAATAGGTCACACCTGCATTCTGAATCACCACTCTCTTTTTTAAAAAAAAACACAAGCTTGGAAAGGTCTCTTCTATTTCAGTAAGCCCCAAGGGTGTTCTGCCTCACTGTGCTCACTGCCTCATTAGTAATACCTTTGTGCACTAATCCAAACCACACCCCAGAGCCATTGATTCATGCAAAAGGTCTACTGAGAGGACCACTTGAGCCCCACAATATCCATTCTTAAATCTGCTCAATTACTATCAGAGCAAAATCAAAAGTTTCTCTCTTCCTCCCGGAGAGAGCAGCTCCAATGTATTCTACGATACTTGTCCGAATGGAAGGCAGCGCCTGGAAGGGAAGAAGCCAGTGGAAGGGAGAAAACCGCACGACTTGTCTTCATATTGGACCGCAGGTAATCAAGGCTTCAAGAAACATGTAACCAGTGAATAAGAGAAGTACAGATGCCAAGAAACCAAACAGAAGATACACATAGAACAGCACAGGCCCTTCGGCCCATCATGCTGTGCCAACCTTTTAACCTATTCCAAGATCAATTCGATCACTCCATCCTACTAGCCCTCCATTTTTCTATCATCCATGTGCCTGTCTGAGTTTCTTATATGCCCCTAATGCATGTGCTTCTACCACCATCCACACACCCACTCTGTAAAAAAAACCTCTGAAACCCACCCTCCCCCCACCTACATTTTGAACCTTGAACGGATGCCCCCTCATATTAACCATTGGTGGCCTGAGGAAAGACACTCATCCTCTCAACCTACACCTTTTATCTTGGCTCTATTAAGCCACCTCTCATCACCCTTCACTCCAAAGAGAAAAGCCCTAGCTCTGTCAATCTATCCTCATAAAACGTGCTCTCTAATCCAGGCAGCATCCTTGTAAACCACCTCTGCACCCTCTCTAAAGCTTCCACATCCTTCCGACAAGGAGGTGACCAGAACTGAGCACAGTCGTCCAAGCGTGGTAAACTTCATGATCTGAAGATAGACAGAGAGAGAGAAAACTGCAGAAGGAAAAAAGGATTTAAGAGCACCGTCAATGTCACACTGGAAATGGAATCGGTTTATCATCACCACGTGTACTAAGATACAGCGAAAGAGCCTTGTTTTGCATTCCATCCATACAGATGAGGCAGCGAGGAGGTGGCGGCCGAACGAGTTGCAGAATTCCGGAATGTGTTCAGGTTCAGAGTTCAACTGTGGGACGGTTGGAATTGTTAAGTCTGGAGGGAACCAAGGTCACAAGCGAATGTTTCAGCCAAGACAGGAACAGCAGGTAGTGTCAAAGACGGTCTGCCACATTCAGCAAAAACATGGACGGGATGCAACTTGAGGAGAGAGTGAGGGGAAAACATTGTAGGAAGCTGGGCTGAAGATCATTGGAATAAACAGATGTGGGTAGAGGAAATGAATGACATGGAAGTGTACAAGCTCATGAGACTGGGAGAGGGGCAAGTCTAAAAGAAAGGAGAGGTATCTACTTGTAATGGAAAACAGTGGATAGAAATTGGGGTGGTCAAGGTAGTGAGAGTGGGTTTCAAGAAGATGATTGCTCATGTGGATGACTTTGGAGATGTGGGAGAGATTAATTAAACCACACTTCAAACGAAGAAAAAAAAATCAGTGGCCATAGAGCATGAAAGGATGTCCTGAGGTTGTGGAAGATTATGCAGGAAAGCAAGGCCCTCTGTTTTACAAGCTAGGAAAGGTTAATGTTTCTGTTCTATTTTAGTAAGCCCCAAGGGCATAACTTTTCACTACCTCATTAATAACACCTTTGTTGCACAAATGCAAAACCTGCAGAGCCGGTGCCTGCATTGTTGCCAGTTCAGCTGGAAACCAAAGGGAAGTCAAAGCATAGGTGGCTGACTAGAAACCACGAGATCCTCACACACGTGGAGCACACATCTTTATAGATGGGAAGGAGAACTGGAAAGTCTGCGGCTTCCAGCATGGTACTAAAATAAAGACAATAAGGTGGGGTGAAACTTGAGTAACACACAAAATGCTGGAGAAACCCAACAAGTCAGGCATCATCTATGGAGCGGAATGAACAGTCGATGTTTCAGTTGAAGATTCAAAGTACATTTATTATCAAAGTATGTATGCAGTGTACAACCCTGAGATTCATCTTCCCACAGGCAGCCACGAAAGAAAGAAACACTGTGGAACCAGTTCAAAGAAAACAAAGACCCAATGCACAAAAAAAAACAAACTGCGCATGCAGCAAAAAGCAAGCGAAAACAGAATATAAAACATCAACCACAGTCTAGGAATGTTCATCTTAGCTCACTTCAGTTCAATTTAGTGCTCTGTCATTCTTTTACTGCACACCACAGAGCCCCAATCAAAAGTTGCACGAAACAGCAATAAAACACTTGCAACCAGAAACAAACAACACAAACTGTGTCAATTAAACCTTGCCCAAGATCCAAGACTCTTCAGTCAGAGATCCTTCAACAAGACTGAAGGGAAGGGGGAAGGTGGTGGACACCTGATATGGAACCACCAGGTTGACCACTAAACCTACTATGCCAGGCTTGGTCACGTTCACTTCATTCACTGTTCCCAAAGCATAATAAAAAAATCATGATAAAATAGGAAGAAGACTGGGCAAAGTTGTGGCAGAAGGAATATGGTGTAGGAAAGTACATGGTCATAAAAGATCCAGCATGGTCATGCACTTTGGTAGAAGGAATAAGGGCGTAGATTATTTTTTAAGTGGGAAGAACGTACAGAAATCAGAGGCACAAAGGGACTTGGAAGTCCTTGTGCAGGGTTCCCTAAAGGTTAGCTTGCAGGTGGAGTCTGTGGTAAGGAAGTCAAATGCAAAGTTAGCATCCATTTCGATAGGAATAGCATTTGAAAGCAAAAATGTAATGCTGAGGCTGTACAAGGCATTGGTCAGACCACACTTGGGAGTGTTGAGAGCAGTTTTGGGCCCCTTATCTAAGAAGAGGTGTACTGGCATTGGAGAGTGTCCAGAGGAGATGCAAGAAAATAACCCCAGGAATGAAAGGGTTAACATATGAGGAGCATTTAATGGCTTTGGGCCTGTACTTGCTGGAGTTTAGAAGAACTGGTGTTGGGGGGAGGGGGGGAATCTCATTGAAACCTATCGAATATTGAAAGGCCTACATAGAGTGGATAAAAATGTTTCCTATAGTAAAGCCAGAGGGCACAGCCTCAGAATAGGGCACCCCTTTGGAACAGAGATTAAGGGGAACTACTTTAGCTAGAGGGAGATAAATCTGTGAAATTCACTGCCATAGGCAGCTGTGGAGGCCAGATCACTGGGTCTATTTAAAATGGAGGTTGATAAGTTCTTGATTAGTAAGGGCATTAAAGCTTACGGGGAGAAGGCAGGAGAATAAGGTTGATAGGGACAATAAATCAGCCATGATGGAATGGTGGAGCAGACGCAATGGGCCAAAAGGTCACATTCTGTTCCTACGTCTTAAAATCTAAATATCTAATTTTGCTTTTCAGATCTAGCTTCAACCAGCTTATAAAACAAAAATTCTCATCATTAGCATAATCATCTTTTAGAGTTACCCTGCTGGTTTGAACCTTCTGGTTCACCTTGATAAACAACAAAACAAATTCTTATTGTTACCTTCAACACCTCTCTGGATAATTTAACGCTCAGGTTCTCAAATGGGGGGGGGGTTCATATGACAAAATAGCTTCTGCGGGGAATATACAAGGGTCCTGAAAGAAATGTCCTCTCTCTGAAGTGGGGCTCAGGAAAAACCTCTGATCCAAATCAGGTCAACCCAACTACAGTGTTTCACTCTATCTCCATACATGCAACGATAATGAACTATTGTAGGAAGGTGCAGAAAAGGGCCGAAACATCATGAAGGATCCCACCCATCCTGCTCATGGACTGTCTGTCCCACTCCCGTCAGGGAGGAGGCTACATAGCATCCACACCAGGACCACCAGACTCAAAAACAGTTAAGGCCGATTTATACTTGTGCGTCAAATGGACGCCATAACCTACGCAAGTGGCCTACGTGTGTTGAGAGCATTTATACTTGTGCGTTGGTGTGTCTGCGTCGCCCTGCAATTCAGGCACATCGTGCATGCGCACACACCTGCCCGTGCAAGGCTTCATGGTCACGGTAGTCTTTCTCGGGGTAAACAAGTTTAAAGCAAGCGTCTTTTTTCGTAAAAGAGAAATCTGTCCTCCATAATTTCAGAGGTCTGTAAAGCTTTATGGAAAACATTGCAGCCAGAGTTCCTTCCCTGCCCTTCAGCCGCCCAGCGAAAGAGGAAATGCAATGCTACCAAGTGGACCAATCACAGTTGTTGCCGTTTGCGTTGCTGCAACGCGTAGTTTTTGGGAGAGGTGCGCGTCAGGCTACGGCGTAGGGATCCACGGTGACGCCATACCTACGGCATCCATTTGACGCAGAAGTATAAATCAGCCTTTACTTTCCCCAAACAGTAAGGCTGATCAACACCTCCACCCACTAACCCAACCACCACTACTTTATTATTTCCTGTCAGTCACTTTATGTATATGAACTACCTTATGTATTTATATTTTTAATTTAATTTTATTATTGTGTTCTTTAAATTTTGTGCACTTTCTTTGTGCTGTATCTGATGCGGAGTAACAATTATTTTGTTCTGCTTTACACTTGCGTACTGGAAATGACATTAAACAATCTTGAATCTATTACCAACTACTCAAATGCAAACACGGCCTGGCGTGCCCCACAAACACAGGAACAAGGTTGTTGTATCTATGTTGTTTGGTCCGTTCTGTTCTGTGTTGCTCTGCTGAGCGTTGTGGGTATAGTCTGTTGGCGACACTCGCAGGCCGCCCCAGCACATCCTTGAGTGTGTGGGGGCGTTAACACATATGACCCATTTCACTGTATGCTCAATGCACATGTGACAAATGCTGAAAACTGAATCCACATCAGGGTATATACAATTATGAGGGCACAAATAAACTAGACTGCTGGAAATGTTTGTCTGTGATAGAGAAAGCTAGAAGACAGAGATTCAGGGTAAAGGGCCAAGAGATTTAGAGTGGATTTCAGAGGGGACCATTTTCACCCAGAGAGCTGAGAGTATCTTGAACGCCCTGCTGGAAGAGAGCGGTGGAAGCAGAGTCACTGACAGCATTTCAAAGGCGCCTGGGTGAGCACTTGAATCACCCAGGCAGAGAAGGCTACAGAACAAATGCAGGAAGATGAGATTAATTCAGAGGGATGTCTACTAGTCAGCATGGAAGCCTCTTTCTCCCTCGTTAAGGAGAGAAAACCTGTGGGATGTTGAATTACCAGGTAAACGAGTAGTCCTTAGGGTACTGCACGTGTTTTTATTGATACTTTGCTGCACGCTTGATGGGGGGTGCCGATGATTTTTTGCTGGTGGGTGGGGGGGGGGAAGGTCGTTGCTTTGCTGCTCCTTGTGATTGGGCGGGGGGGAGTTGGGGGGGCTTTGGGGTTCTAACATTTAACTCATTTATTCTTTGGCGCACTCTGTTTGCATGGACATTTGTGAACAAAAAGAACTTCACGATGTATATTGTATACATTGCTCTGACATTAAATGTACCTATTGAAACCTACCTACTGAGTATCTGTTCAACTTAAACAAGAAGTCTAAACATTCCATGAACACCACCTCATTATTTTTGTTAAACTCCCTCAGGAGTTTGCAAAGATTCAGCATGACATCTAAAACTTTGACAAACTTCAATAGATGTGTGGTGAGGGGTATATTGACGGGCTGCATCACAGCCTGGTATGGAAACAGCAATGCCCTTGAAAGGAAAATCCTACAAAATGTCACAGATACAGGCCTATCCATCATGGGCAAAGCTCTCCCCACCACTGTACAGATGCAGGAAAGCAACATCAGGGACCCCCCCCCACCCCCACTATCTTACACTCTCTTCTCGCTGCTGCCATCGGGAAGGTGGTACAGGACCCTCAGGAGTCATACCACCAGATTCAGAAACAGTTAATACCCCTCAACCATCAGGCCCCCGATCCAGAGGGGATAAATTTCACTCAACTTAATTTGACTCAACACTGAGCTGTTCCCACAGCCTACAGACTCACTTTCAAGGACTTTTCACTTCATGTTCTCAATATTTATTGTTTATTTATTTATTATTACTATTTCTTTCTGTTTGTATTTGCACTGTTTTCTTTTTGCACTCTGGTTGAATGTCCTGTTGGTAAGGTCTTTCAATGATTTTATTATGGTTACTGGATTTATTGAGTATGCCCACAAGGAATGAATCTCAGGGTGATACATGTGACATATGTACTTCAGTAATAAACTGATTCAGTTTTATCTTCAGCCCAGCGATTCAGTCTCTTCCTGCCTGCATCCATGACACTTCACACACTCTGGATCTTTTCAATGATTTCAAGTTCCCTGGCCCCCATCATATTTTTACTATGGATGTCCAGTCCCTGTACACCTCCATCCCCCACCAGGAAGGCCTCAAAGCTCTCCGTTTCTTTCTAGACACCAGACCCAACCGGTTCCCCTCCACCACACTCTCCTCTAGTGGAACTTGTTCTCACTCTCAGTAATGTCTCCTTTGGCCCTCCCACTTCCTTCAAACAAAAGGTGTAACCATGGGCATTCACATGCCTGCCTTTTTGTTGGCTGTGTGGAGCAGTCTATGTTCCGAGCTGACACTGGTGTCACTCTCCCACTTTTCCTATACTACACTGACCACAGCACTGGCGCTGCTTCTTGCACCTGTGCCAAGCTCATCGACTTCATCAACTTTGCCTCCAACTTCCACCCTGCCCTCAAATTTACCTGGTCCATTTCCGACATCTCCCTCCCCTTTCTCGATCTCTCTGTTTCTATCTCTGGAGACAGCTTATTTACTGATGTCTATTATAAACCCACCGACTCTCACAGCTACCTGGACTATACCTCTTCCCACCCAGTTATTTATCAATTCCTCCGTCTCCACTGCATCTGCTCTCAGGATGAGGCTTTTCATTTCAGAATGAAGGAAATGTTCTCCTTCAAAGAAAGGGGCTTCCCCTCCTCCAACATCAACGCTGCCCTCAACAGCATCTCTTCCATTTCACACACATCAGCCCTCAACCCATCCCTCCTGCCATCCTACCAGCCTCCATGTTCAACACATAATTCTCCGTAATTTCTGCCATCTCCAATGGGATCACAGCACCAAACACACCTTCCCCCCCATCCCCACTCCCAGTTTCTGCTTTCCACAGGGATCACTCCCCACACAACTCCATTGTCCATTCGTCCCTCCCCACTGATCTCCCTCCTGGAACTTATCCTTGCAAGCAGGACAAATGCTACAGCTGCCCCTACACTTCCTCCCTCACGACCAATCAGGGCCCCAAACAGCCCTTCCAGGTGAGGCAACACTTCATTTGCAAGTCTGTTGGGGTCATCTACTGTATCGGGTGCACCTGGTGTGGTCTCCTGTATACTACAGAGACTCTACGTAGACTGGGAGACCGCTTTGCCAAGCACCTACACTATCCACCAGAAAAAAAATGGGACCTCCCAATGGCCATCCATTTTAATTCCGCTTCCCATTCTGACATGCGAGTCCATGGACTCCTCTACTGTCATGATGAGGCCACATTCAGTTTGGAGGAGCAATAACGTATATTCCATCTGGGTAGCTGCCAACCTGGTAGCATGAACATCAATTTCTCAAACTTCTGTTAATAGTGAGGGACGCCCTCACCATTCTCTTTTCGCTCTCTCACTTTACCTCCTTCCCTGCCCATCACCTCCCTCTGGTGCTCCTCCTCTTTTCTTTCTTCCATGGCCTTCTGTCCTCTATCAGACTCCCCCTTCTCCAGCCCTGTATCTTTCACCAATCAACTTCCCCTCCCCATCCCAGTTTCACTTATCACCTTGTGTTTCTTCCTCCCCTCCCCCCACCTCCTTACTCTGACTCATCCTTCTTTAGCCCCCTCCAGTCCTGAGTCTCTACCCAAAACTCTTTTCCATAGATACTACCTGACCCCTGCTGGGTTCCTCCGGCATTTTGTGTGTTTTGCTTAGATTTCCAGCATCTGTAAACTTTCTCTTGGTTGTTTTGTAATATACATTTACGTATATTAGGAATCTGCTGTGGTGTGTTGCCCCGACATGCAACATAAAAACAACATTCAACAATTATAAACATTCAACAGGTCAGGCAGCATCCGTGGAAAGGAACAAGGGGTCAATGATTCAGACAGAGACCCTTCATCAGGACTGGAAAGGAAGGGGGAAGAAGCCAGAATAAGGTGGGGGGAGGGGAAGGAGTACACGCTGGTAGGTGAGAGGTGAAGCCAGGTGAGGGAAGGAGTGGATGAAGTAAACATCTGGGAGGTGGTAGGTGGAAAAGGAAAAGGGCTGGAGAAGAAGGAGCCTGATAAGGAGAGGAGAGTGGACCATGGGAGAAAGGGGAGGAGGAGGAGGATAATTGAATAATTATAAGCAGTATTATAAATTTACTAGTAGGGTCAAATATGATGTTCTCTTAAGAGGTTGTGGATTCCCTTAAAGGAGAATGTCTGTGTGTGACTTTGTTTAACGTGGGGAGGCTGATGCTCGGGCAGCCACTGCTGTCATTAACAGATTGGGCGTCAGGGTCCAGTGACATGGAACGCAAGAAGAATGGATATGAATTAAGTGTGCGTAACGGCCAGCCTGTAAACAGCGTCATTAAAAGCAGTTTAAAATGCTGTAACTGAGGGCCCTGTACTGCTAAAACAACAAAATTTCACATCATACAGCGACAATAAACTCAACTGCAATGCAAAATCCTGCTCCACACTCTCCAGCGGTGTGAATGCAGTTGTACAAGCCTTTTCCAAAGCCCTCTTCAGAGCCACAGGACCTCCAGTGAGAAGGTGCAGTCAGAGTAACACAGAGAGGAAATGGCCCTTCCACACATCACACTCGTGACAGTCTTTTTGCTTGTCTATGCCAATACGTACTCCTGTTTGCCTGTATTAGGCCCGTATCTTTCTATACCTTGCCTGCAGTCTAAAAATCTTATAAATGTTATGGTTGTAACTAATTCTGCCATCTCCCCATAAACTACAGTCCTCCAGTCCAGGCAACACCCTGGTGAATCTCCTCTGCACCCTCTCCAACACCACCACAGAGCGGTGACCAGAAGGGCACCCGAGTGCGGTGCCATCTTCAAAAGGCAGCATTTTCACTAAGGCTCTTTTCACACTATAACCATCGGGAAGGTAGTTCGTCATTCGTCATGTGCCCTGTCATGACGTGAGCAGCCACGGTCTTTCCATGACCATGACTGTTCTTGGCAAATTTTCCTACAGAAGTGGTTTGCCATAGACTTCTTCTGGGCAGTGTCTTTACAAGACGGGGGAACCCCAGCCACTATCAACACTCTTCAGAGATTGTCTGCCTGGTGTCAGTGGTCGCATAACCAGGTCTTGTGATCTGCACCGGCTGCTCATACGACCACCCACCACCTGCTCCCATGGTTTATCATGACCCTGATCTGGGGGTGGGGAGAGGGAGGCAATTAGGTGCTACACCTTGCCCAAGGGTGACCTGCAGGCTAGTGGAGGAAGGAGCACCTTACACCTCCTTTGGGAGAGACGCATCTCCACCCCACCATCCAGCTGAGGTGTTACAGGAGCTTCAAGGCGCACAATGTTGTAGGAACAGTTCCTTCCTCTCCACCACGTGATTTCTGAACAATCTTCAGCCACACCTCTTTTGTGCCATACTTCTGTAACTGGTGCAATTTTCATGTCTTAGAACATAGAAAACCTACAGCACAATACAGGCCCTTCAGCCCACAAAGCCGTGCCGAACATGTCCCTACCTTAGAACTACCTAGGCTTTACCCATAGCCCTCTATTTTCCTAAGCTCCATGTAGACATCCAGGAGTCTCTTAAAAGACCCTATCACTTCTACCTCCTCCACCACTGCCGCCAGCAGCCCATTCCATGCACTCAAAAACTTACTCCTGACATCTCCTCTGTACCTGTTTTCAAGCACCTTAAAATTATGCCCTCTCACACTAGCCATTTCAGCCCTGGGGTAAAAGCCTCTGACTAGTCACATGATCAATGCCTCTCATCATCTTGTACACCTCTATCAAGTCACCTCTCATCCTCCGTCGCTCCAAGGAGAAAAGGCCGAGTTCACTCAACCTATTCTCATAAAGCATGCTCCCCAATCCAGGCAATATCCTTGTAAATCTCTTTTGCACCCTTTCGACAGTTTCCACGTCCTTCCTATAGTGAGGCAACCAGAATTGAGCACAGTACTCCAAGTGGGGTCTGACCAGGGTCCTATATAGCTGTAACATTACCTCTCGGCTCTTAAACTCAATCCCATGATTGATGAAGACCAACGCACCATATGCCTTCTTTACCAGAGTCAACCTGCATAGCAGCTGAGTGTCCTGTGGACTCAGACCCCAAGATCCCTCTGATCCTCCACACTGCCAAGGGTCTTACTAATAATACTATATTCTGTCATCATATTTGAACTATATGTCCTGCACTACACTGCTGCCCCAAAACAAGATTTCATGATGTACGTCAGTGACAAGAAATCAGATTCTGAGATCCAGTGTTTTGTAAAGTTGCAACATAACAACCCAACCTTTATATTCTACGCCCTAAGCACACTATATGCCTACCTCACCACGCTAACCACCATCACAGACCATGAGCTTGACCCCAAGGTCACTCTGATCAACATTCTTCAGCGCCTACCATTTACTGCACCCTCTACAGCTTCTTGAAATGCTGCACTGCACACCAACTCAAGATTCAGTAATGTCTGCTGACACTCCATCCACCCAGCCACAGTCTGCCAACCGCAGGGTTTATTCACGTTCTCTCCATGTCCTGCCAACTGATAACCAATTCTCAATCCACTGCAGGGCTCAACTTACCTTTCCCATTGCTGGGCTCCTTATTATGAGTCTGAGGTACAAACACAAGGAGGAATGGTTGGAGACTTATGAACAAGTCCCCACTGCAGCAGACAGGGGTCAGAGGAGATCCGGTGACGTCAATTACATTGAGGTCACTTTGACATAGGGACACAATGATGCCTCAGAACAGAATCTAATGCACACCACAAGCAAACTAGCAGACTTTTGGCAAGTTTCCTTTTTAAGTAAACATTAGGTTTTTTTTCTGATTAACAACTACATGGCAATAAAGAGCAACCCAAGTAACCAAAGAATCCCCATCTCAACATACCCATGGCCCCTGACCAGGGATGTACTATATCCGTCTTTCCCCCTGCCCGGGGGGGGGGGGGGAGAATCTAAACCCAGAGGGCTGAGAGGGAAGAATAATTGAAAGGGGATGTCAGTAGCAGAGGGTGGTGAGTTTATGGAACGAGCTACTAGATGAAGTGTTAGAGGCAGATAGAATAACAGCTTTTAAAAAGGCAATTGGACAGGTACATGAAAGCTTTAGAGGGAAACAGGCAAAATGGGATCAACTTCATCAGCATGGATGGGCTGGGCCAAAGGCCCTGTTTTACCCAATGTACCTGTAATCTGGGTCTCAAAGGGATGGGGTGGGTGGTGGGGGAGGAGGGTCTTTAAAAGACTCAAGTGAAGAGGACACATTACAAAAACTTAAACCTGGATGAGGGCTTGGGAAGAATAATTACCAGAGCAGAGGGAAAACAGAAACAAAACAGGAGCAGGGGCAGGCCATTCAGCCCCTCAAGCTTGCCTCACCCTTCAGTAAGATCATGGCTCAACTGCCCCTGGCCTCAACTCCCTAAAGTTCCACAAAAGAATGTATCCCCCTGCTCTTTGAATATTCCCAAGGATCCTCACCTTCCTGGGGAAGAGAGTTCCAGGGATTTGCCACCCCGAGGAGGAACTTGTAGGTCAAATATGAAGGCAGAATATAGTATTAATGGTTAGACTCTTGGTAGTGTGGAGGATCAGAGGGATCTTGGGGTCCGAGTCCATAGGACGCTCAAAGCGGCTGCACAGGTTGACTCTGTGGTTAAGAAGGCATACGATGCATTGTCCTTCACCAATCGTGGAATTGAACTTAGGAGCCGAGAGGTAATGTTGCAGCTATATAGGACCCTGGTCAAACCTCACTTGGAGTACTGTGCTCAGTTTTGGTTGCCTCACTGCTGGAAGGATGTGGAAACCATGGAAAGGGTGCAGAGGAGATCTACAAGGATGTTGCCTGGATTGGGAAGCATGCCTTATGAAAGACAGATTGAGTGAACTCGGCCTTTTCTTCTTGGAGCGACGGAGGACGAGAGGTGACCTGATAGAGGTATATAAGATGATGAGAGGCATTGATCATGTGGATAGTTAGAGGTTTTTTCCCAAGGCTGAAATGGCTGCCATGGCTGCCACAAGAGGGCACAGATTTAAGGTCCTCGGAAGTAGGTACAGAGGAGATGTCAGGGGTAAGTTGTTCTTTTTTAAAAATATATTTATTTATTTATTTAGTACGCAGAGAGTGGTGAGTGCGTGGAATGGGTGCCGGCAGCGGTGGTGGAGGTGGATACGAAAGGGTCTTTTAAGAGACTTTTGGATAGGTACATGGAGCTTAGAAAAATAGAGGGCTATGGGTAACCCTGTGCAATTTCTAAGGTAGGGACATGTTCAGCACAACTTTGTGGGCCGAAGGGCCTGTATTGTGCTGTAGGTTTTCTATGTTTCTAACTTCTACATGGCTCACAGCAGAATCCAGGGAGGCAGGAAAAAGACAAGGGGCTGAATGTTCTCCTACCTCACTACAGGATTTCATGAAGAAATGGTCACCACAACGATGAAGAAGAAACTATGAACAAACTTTAACCAAAAAGACCAAAACATTGCAGCAATCTCACAGGCAAATCTAACACTTGGAAATCAGGGTATCAAGAAAACCTCAGCGTAGTGGTTAACGCAAATTTTACAGCACTGGGGACTGGCTATAAGACGGGGGTTCGATTCCCGCCACTGTCTGTAAGGAGTTTGTACATTCTCCGAGTGACCGCGTGGGGTTCCTGCAGGTGCTCCAGTTACAAGTAACACACAGTCAGGGTCAGTGAGTTGTGGACATGCTATGTTGGCGCTGGAAACAAATGATGCACTTTCAATGTACACTTGACAAATAAAGCCAATCTCTCTATTTCAGAATCATAGAAAGATTGCTGTCCCTCTCTGTGTTTTGTGGGGCGTCGGGCACGAACTTTGCCATTTCTTTAGCATTTTTTTTAAATGAGGCCAAGTTCCTGGCCTCATCCCAGGAGGGATGGAAAGCATCCAAGGAGCCGGCCAGATTCGAACCAGAGACAACTTGCCTTGAAGTCCAGTGCGGATGCCACCAAACTACTAGCTGGCAACCGTAGAGAGATTCAGCCGAGAAACAAACTCTTCAGCCTACAGAGTGCTTGTCAACCAACCACTTCCAGTACTAGTTTATAGCAAAGGGGCAACACTGTACTGTGGCAATTAGCACAATGCTTTATAGTGCCACTTGTAAGATTAGGGTTGAGATCCCACTGCAGTCTGTGAGGGGTTTTACGTTCTCCCACAGATGGCATGGGTTTCCTCCAACATTCGTAAGACATACAAATTAGGGTTAGTAAGGTGTGGACATGCTATACTGCTGCCGGAAGTGTGGTGACATTTGCGGGCTCCGTCCAGCAATCCTCAAACTGTGTTGCTCGTTGACGCAAAACGACTGATTTCACCGTATCCTTCGAAACACAAATAAGTTAATCCCATTTGTTTTTTAAAAAATTTATTCTCCTCAGATTCCTATTAAATTCCATCGATTCCAACACTCACCTACAGACCGGGGGGGGGGGGGGGTGGAATTTACAGCAGGCAGATAACCCACCAACAAGGATGGCTCTGAGGTGCATTAACAAATGGAGCACCTGGGGGTGGGGGGTGGAACACACATGGTCACGGGAAGAACGTGTAAACTAGATGGAAGGCAAAGTCAGAGTTGAATCTGGGTCTCTGGTGCCTCAAGGCAGCATCTTCAGTAGCTGTGTCACAGGGGACAGGAGGACATTGAACAGATAGAAGCTCTTCAAACATTCCCTCCAGTCACACTCTCCCAGCTCGGGAACCACAGTCACCTGCCGCCAACTTGCTTTTGCTAGCAACCAGCCAGAAGTTATGGTTTGCGCGCAGTCAGTCATTGTATTTTTAAATTTTATTTCGAGATACAGCACATTAATGAATCCCCACCAATTACACTCATATGACCAATTTATTTTTAATTTTGACTGAGAGATAACAGGCCCTTCTGGCCCTTAGAGCCACACCGCCCAGCAACCCACCCACCCGAGCCTAATCACTGGACAGTTCACAATGACCAATTAACCTATTAACCACTACATCTTTGGACTGCGAGAGGAAACCAGAGCACCCAGAGGAAACCCGCATGGTCACAGGAAAAACATACAAACTCTTTACAGACAGCGGCAAGGCCCTGCTGTCGAACACAGGTACCCCTGCGCTCAGGTCAGCCAGTTTAAGGAAACGCCTGCGGTCTCCCATGACTTCAACGCTCCTGGGGACAGATCTTCTGCATAGACTCCCGAGGGTCAGGCCTCCCCGAAGGAGGCAAAGGGTACGGGGGATGGAGGTGGGGCAGGAAGATGAAGGAGGAACTCAAGGTGAATGAGAAGGCAAAATAATATCAAATGGAATTCGGAATCAGGTTTATTATCACTGATAGGTGTCATGAAGTTTGTTTTTCTATGGCAGAACAGTGCAATACATCAAAAAAATTACTACCAGTTACAATAAGAAATATAGCCAAGTGGTGCGTAAAGGGAGGTCGTGTTCATGGGCTGAGCAGAAATCTGATGGCAGAGGGGAAGAAGCCATTCCTAAAATGTTGAGTGTGTGTCTCCAGGCTCCTGTACCTCCTCCTTGATGTTTCTCCTCCTCAGATCTGCCAGGGTTTTCGTCTCTGCTTCCAGGAGATGGGAACAGATTCTGAAAAACCTGTTATTATTACACTGTAAATAATCCTGAACAATGCGCTGGGCCGGTGCCAGAGATGAGAAACCTGCAGCTTTTTGGAGAGAGGCCGAGGGGCGGACACAGGCTCCTCCGAGGTTTTGACACCCTGCATCCATGTTACTTAAGGGCAGAGGCACGGAGGGAGAACTAGAGGTACAGTCTAGACCGGATCTCTCCAGGCTTCAGGAGGCTGTCTGAACTGGCCCGCCCCCCCCCCCCACCCCAGTTGGAATTATTCCATTCTGGGAGTTTAAAAGTCCCTCTTTTTGGTTTCAATGCTGTTGAGCTGAGCCAACTGAATCCCAGAGCCCGATACCAGCAGTCATAGCAGTCCGGCCCCGTACATCTGATCCACGATTGTAAACACAGCGCAGAGATTCCACAGGAAATGCCAACTGCACCTGGTGTCAATACAGCAGCAAACTGAGCCTGTGGCTGCAGCTCAGTGCAATCTGTGCCTCGGCCTTCAGTGCCACTGGCAAACACCTCAAAGCCTCAGAGAACCAGGTCAAAGTACTGCGGGGGGGGGGAGAGGGAGTGGCAGACAACAGAAAAAGACAAGAAGAGATTTATGAAGACAATTTGGGCTGATTGGTGAAAGGGAGATAGCCAAGGGGTGGGGGGGGGGTGCAGACAGTAGCGTCGTGGTTAGCACAATGCTCAACAGTACCAGCGACCCGGGTTCAATTCCCGCCGCTGCCTATAAGAAGCTTACACCTTCTCCCCGTGGGTTTCCTCTGGGTTCTCTGATTTCCTCCCACAGTCCAAAGATGTACGGGTTAATAGGTTAACTGGTCACATGGTTCTAATTGGGCAGAGTGGGCTCATGTTAATATGCTGAATCTCTAAATAAAATCAAGTATAAAGAGTTGGGAGGGGGGAATGTTGAGCAAGGTGGAAGTGACGAAGAGCCAAAGAGTGTCGCCCCGAAGTGTAAACTGTCCATTTCCTGCACAGGTGCTGCCTGGCCAGAGGAGTTTCTCCAGCATTACGTCTGTGTTGCTCCTGCGGCTGCAGTCTCTGCTGTCAACAGGAAATGGACACACATTTTCCAAGGTATTTGACGGCAAGTCACAGGCATCTGCAATTGGAACAGAGGCCTCTCCCATGTCAACAGTGTGCCCTGGTCACTATGTTATAGGAAGGAGTGGTCAACCCAATTCCCCCAGCCCCAATCAGACCACCACCCCCACTCATCAACTGCAGCCTATAGACTGAATCAGGAATCTTACTGAAGGACTCTCCACTCTCACTAGGGTCCCACTAGACTACAAGACATAGCAGGAGAATCAGGCCATTCGGCCCATCAAGTCTGCTCCACCATTCAATCATGGCTGATTTATTTTCCCTCTCAACCCCATTCTCCTGCCTACTCATGCAACCTTTGACGCCGACTAATCAAGTACCCATCAGACTAAGGTGGATATCTAGAACGAACTGCCAAGGAAGGAAGTGGGAGGCAGATAGAATGACAACATTTCAAAAGCATTTGGACAGGTACTTGTATAAGAAACAGTAGTTTCAGATTTTCAGATTCCGATTTATCACGTGCTCATTAAAACATGCAGTGAAGTGGGTCATTTGCGTTAACAACCATCACACCCAAAGATGTGCTGGGGGCGGCCCGCAAGTGTCACCACACATTTCAGTGCTAATATAACACGCCCACAATGACCGGCAGAACAACACAGAACCCAACAACTACAAAACAAGCCCCCTTTCTCCCTCCCACACACACATCCAATCAGGCCTCCAGACCCCAAGACCAGCCTCCAGACTCCGACCTACAGTCAGTGGGCTTCACCTTCCAGTGGGCCTTTGGGTTTCAATCGGTACTGACCCTCTGACTAGATGACGACAGGAACTTCAGGCTTGACCTCCGGGCACATCGAATGACTGGCCCTTGCGCCTCCTGCTTGTATGGACATCTGATCCCAGGACCCATTGACCTGGGACAACCGGCATCCATGTACATCCTTCATCAGCTGTCAACCTGCTACCAGGAGAGGTAGAGCTTCCAGTTACCCTGGAGGCATCTTCTCTGCCGGGAGATGGCGCACGCACAAGAGGGGGTAACTTCAGCACTGACAATCCACAACAATTTTTTTTTAAAAACTTTATTTTATTTAAAGATGCAGCATGGAACAGGCGATTCTGGCCCGGTGAGTCACACTGTCTGACCTACTGACTGTAAAACTAGCCCGATGCTGATGTGCTAACACTGGAGAGGGTTCAAAGGAGGTTCACAAAAATGATCCCATTTGAAGAGCGTTTGATGGCTCTGGGCCCGTATTCACTAGAATTCAGAAGAATGCAGAGTGACCTAATTGAAAGTGGGTGTGGAGAGGATGCTTCCTATGATTGGAGTGTCTAAGACCTGAGGACAGAGCCTCGGAATTGAGGGGCGTCCTTTTAGAATGGAGATGAGGAATTTCTTTAGCTAGTGAGTGGTGAACCTGTGGAATTTGTTGTCACAGGTGGCTGTGGAGGCCAAGTCATTAGGTATATTTAAGGCATAAGTTGATAGATTCTTCATTCGTTAGGGTGTGAAGGCTTACAGGGAGAGGGCAGGAGACTGGGACTGAGGGAAAATGGATCACCATGATGGAATGGCACAGCAGACTCAATGGGCCAAATGGCCTAATTCTGCTCCTACATCTTATGGTCTAATCACAGGGCAATTTTATAATGACCAACTACCCTACTAACTGGTACCTCTTTGGATCGTGGGAAGAAACCCACACGGTCACGGGGAAAACATTCAGATGCCTTGCAAACACCACCAGAATTGAACTCTGAACACTTCAATCTTTAATGGCGCCGTGCTAGCTGCTGCGTTACCATGGTGACGGAGGATCATCCTGCAAGGCTTCAGTGCCCCCTCACGTCCCCGTGCATCCTCACCACATTATCAGAAAGTCATACTTGCAGCTCCATGATGGATGGGGGCAGGAGCCATCATCTTGGGGGGGGGGGGGACAAAAGGGTCCTTTTGAGAGCTCAAAGACATGTGCTAAATCCGATCAGATTCCACTGGGAGTCTGCATCACCTTCACACCTACTCTGGTGGCGAAAGCTGTGAAGCCAGCACCCAGTAAAGATAGGCGTACTTTTTTTTTTGCCAGAAACACACAATATACACAGGAGAAATTCAAATCTCTACAGGATTTAAACATAAATAACAGCATAAATAGCTCATTTCAAAGGCCTTTTTTCCCCCACTTCAGATTACCTACTTCCTAGTTACCTAGAAAACAACACAGTGGTCAAGCTGAGATAAAGTAACCAGCAAGCGGATAATTTTTTCCCTATGGTAATGGGAAATTGTGGCAAGGGTGCAGAAGAAGTTTACCAGGATGCTCCCTGGATTAGAAGCATGTAATATAACGAGAGGCTGGACAAACTTGGGTGGTTTTCTCTGGAATGAGAGGCTGGGGGGAGATCTGTTGCAGGTTTATAAGACTATTGGAGGCATAGGTAGAGTAGACAGGGAGTATTCTGTTTCCCCCAGGGTAGAAATGTCTAAAACCAGAGGGCATGCATTGAAGATGAGAGAGGGTAGGTTCAAGGGGGGATGTGAGGGGTAAGATTTTTTTTTTATTATACCCAGAGTGGTGGATGCCTAGAATGCGCTGCAAGGTATCGTGGTAGAGGAAAATACATTGGAGGCTTTTTAAAAAGACATTTGGATAGGGACATGGATGTAAGGAAGATGGAGGGATATGGAGATTATGTAGGTAGGAGGGCTGAGTGTTTGGGCATTTTTAAACTGGTTCTGCAGAACAATATGGACTGAATAGCCTATTCTGTGCTGTACTGTTCTACGTTTTATATAGAATATAAAATTAGAGGCTAAAATACAGATACGGAATAAAATGTGTATAAAGACCAGCTTGTACTTGCAATGTAAACAGCATTATAAAGAAATGGTCTAAAGCATTTACCACGTTTGATAATGCTGGTCCACACATGAAAAAGGAGAGGATGGAGAGATAGATACACATATGAAAAAGAGGAGAATGGAGGGAAATAGACCAAGTGCAGGCAAGGGGATTTGTTTAATTAGGCATTATTAGCATTATTACGTCAACATAATGTTGTGGTCAGAAGGTCCTATTCCTGGACTGTACTGTCCTATGTTCTAGTAAAGCAGAGGAACAGGACCTTCCTTCAGCCACTATGTCTGTGCTGCAAGTGATGCCAAAATAAACTAATTCTCTGCTGCCTGCACGTGATCCACATCCCTCCATTCCCTGTATATTCATGTGTCTGTCCAACAGCCCCTTAAACATCACCATCATATGTGCCTCTACCAAACCCGGCCATAAGACACATGAGCAAAATCAGACCATTCAGCCCATCAAGTCTCTCAACCCCATTCTCCTGTCTTCTCCCCGCAACCTTTGACGCCCTCACTAATCAAGATCCTTTCAACCTCCACTTTAAATATACACAAGATTCACCACCCTTTGGCTAAAAAAAATCCTCATCTGTTCTAAAGGGATGTCTTTTTATTCTGGTCCTAATCCCTCTCAGGATTCCCTCAAATATTTCACTTTTCACCCTTAACCCATGACCTCTCCAGTTCTAGTATCACCAAAACACAATGGAAAAGGCCTGCTTGCATTTAAACTACCTCTATACCCCCCATAATTTTGTATACAGTGGTGCTAGAAAGTACGTGAACCCTGTAGAATTTTTCTCCATTTCTGCATAAATACGACCTAAAATGTGATCAGATCTTCACGCAAGTCCTAAAACTACATAAAGAGAACCCAATTAAATAAATAGCACAAAAAGACATTATGACTGTTCTTTTTTTTGGTGTGCCATACTCTGCCAGAGCCTCGGCGACCACTTTTTCGAGTGGTTGTCTTGGAGGAAAGATTCTGTGAGTGGTCCCCACGTCTTTCTCACAGCGCAGTCTTTTTTTTAAAACGAGACTGAGTTGTGAGCTCGACACTCAACCCGGCACGGATGGAGAGCGTGCCCTGGAGCGGCCTGACTGGATTCGACCTCGGGAACCTTTGCTCCGGAGTCTGGCACTGATGTCACTGCGCCACCAGCCGGCCTGTTCATTTATTTATTAAGAAAAATTATTCAATATTACAATCTATTTGTTGGAAAAATGTGAACCTTTGCTTTCAGTAACTGGTGTGACGTCCGTGTAGAGCAATAACTTCAACCAAATAAATAAAGGCATCCGTTAGTCTTGCGAGACCATGGATCTGCGCCTGGAAAGTCTTCACTCTCCAGGGCGCAGGCCTGGGCAAGGTTGTATGGAAGACCAGCAGTTGCCCATGCTGCAAGTCTCCCCTCTCCACGACACCAATGTTGTCCAAGGGAAGGGCATTAGGACCCATACAGCTTGGCACCAGTGTCATCGCAGAGCAATGTGTGGTTAAGTGCCTTGCTCAAGGACAACACGTTCCCTTGGCTGGGGCTCGAACTCATGACCTTCAGGCAGGTCGCTAGTCCAATGCCTTAACCACTTGGCCACGTGCCCACACTTCAACCAAACAGTTCCGGGAGCTGTTGATTAGTCCTACACACCGGCTTGAAGGAATTTTAAGCCATTCCTCTTTACAAAACTGCTTCAACTCTGGGATGTTGGTGGACTTCCTTGCATGAACTGCTAGCTTCAAGTCCTTCTATAGGGCTCAGGTCAGGACTTTGACTTGGCCATATCAAACATAAATGTCCTTCTTTTTAAACCATTCTATTGTTGATTTGCTTATCATTCGGATCATTGTCTTGTTGCATTATCCAACTTCTATTAAGCTTCAGGTGATGGGCTGCTACCCTGACATTCTCCTGTAAAATGTTTTGATACAATTTTGAATTCATTTTTCCCTCAAAGATTGCAAGCTGTCCAGGCCCTGAGGCAGCAAAGCAGTCCCAAACCATGATGCTGCTTCCACTATGCTTCACAGCTGTGATGAGGTTCCTCCAAACATTTCTGCCAAAAGTTCAACTTTAGTCTTACCTGTCCACAGAACATTGTCCCAGAAGCATTGCAGAACATCCAGGTGGTCTTTTGTAAAATTGAGACGTGCAGCAATGTTTTTTTGGACAGCAGTGGTTTCCTCTGTGCCCTCCTTCCATGAACACCATTCTTGTTCGGTATTTTTCTTATAGTGGACACATGAGCAGACACTTCAGTAATTTCTAGAGATTTCTGCAGGTCTTTTGCTGTTACCCTTGAGTGCTTTTTCACCTCCTTCAGCATTATACATAGTGCTCTTGATGTGATCTTTGCAGGATGCCCACTCCTAGGGCGAGTAGCAGAACTGAGTTTCCTCCATTTGGAGACAATTTCTCTTACTGTGGACTGATGAATACTCAGGTCTTTAAAAAATGCTTTTTTTTGTCTTTTCCAACTTCATGCATCTATACAATTCTTCTTCTAAAGTCCTCTGAAAGTTGTTTTGATTGAGACATGGTGCATATAAACAGATCTTCCTTGAGAAGAGCAGGCTCTATCAGTAATCTGACTTTATGTGTCTTTTTTATAGGGCAGGGTACCTCCAATCTCATCTCATTGTTTGGAATACCTGACTCCATATAGCTTTTTGAGAAGGCATTGCCCCAGAGGTTCACATACTTTTTCCAACAAATACATGTAATATTGGACCATTTTTCTCAATAAATAAATGAACAATTATAATGTTTTTGTGTTATTTATTTAATTGGGTTCTCTATCTTGTTTTAGGAATTATGTGAAGATCTGATCACATTTTAGGTTATACTTATGCAGAAATAGAGAAAATTCTACAGGGTTCACAAACTTTCTAGCACCACTGTACCACTATGAAATCTACCCCGTCCCCGCCATTCTCCTACATTCCGGGTAACACAAACTGATCTGTATGAACAGTATGTAGGGCATAGTTTTCACTGTATTCCTGTACATGTGACAATAATCAATTTACCAATAGCAACAGTGAGAACATGCAAGTTCCACACAGGTAGCAACTAGGGACAGGACTGAACCCAGGGGACTGAGACTGTGAGTAAGAGGCAACCACTGTATCCCTCATGTCCCTGAAATACACTCAGAGGCCACTTTATTAGATGCATACCTGTACGCCTGCTCCTTAATCAGCCAGTCAATGTCATGCAGACATGCTCAAGACCAAACACCTGAGTGGGAAAGAAATGTGATCTAAGTAACTTTGACTGCGGGATGATTGTTGGTGCCAGACAGGGTGGTTTGAGTACCTCAGAAATTGCTGATCTCCTGGGATTTTCATGCACAACAGATCTCCAAGAGCTACAGAGAGTGTTGCGAAAAAACAAAAAACATCCAGTAAGCAGTAGTTCTGTGGGCAAAAATACCTTGTAATGAGAGAGGCCAGAGAATGGCCAGACTGGTTCAAGCTGACAGAGAGGCAACAGTAACTCAAATAACCATGTGTTACCACCTCCAAACACACCTCTGAACGCATGTGTCGAACCTTAGATGGGCTACAGCAGCAGAAGACCACAGACATACAGCTGCCCGTGGCAACGAGTTCCAGATTAACAACCCTCTGGCTAAAGAAATTCTTCCTCAACTCTGTTCTAAATGGACATCCCGTTATTTTGAGGCTGTGCCCTTTGGTCCTAGACTCCCCCGCCAAAGGAAACATTCTCTTCAAATCTACTCTATTTAAACCTTTCAACATTTGAAAGGTTTCAATGAGATCTCTCGTCATCCTTCTAAATTCCAGCGAGTACAGGCCCAGTGCCTTCAGACACTGCTCACAAGACAAGGCTTTCATTCCCAGAATCATTCTTGTGATCCTCCTCTGAACCCTTTATGTCAGCACAAAACTGCTCCCAATACTCTCAAGTGAGGCCTCACCAGTGCCTTCTACAGGCTCAGCATTACATCCTTGCTTTTATATTATACCCACCCAACCAACACACTTTTCATCCCTCCTCCCTCCGGGAGAAGGCTCAGGAGCTTGAAGACTCGTACAGCCAGATTTGGGAACAGCTTCTTTCCAATTGTGATAAGACTGCTGAACGGATCCTGACCCGGATCTGGGCCGTACCCTCCAAATATCCGACCTGCCTCTCAGTTTTTTTTGCACTACCTTACTTCCTATTTTTCTATTTTCTATTTATGATTTATAATTTAAATTTTTAATATTTACTAATTTTAAAACTATTTTTAGTATTTATTATTTGTAATCCAGGGAGCAGAAAGCACAGAATCAAATATCGCTGTGATGATTGTACGTTCTAGTATCCATTATTTGGCGACTATAAAGTATGTAAGTATTCTAGTCTTTTTGAAATGAATGCTAACATTGTATTCACCTTCCTCACCATTGATTCAACAGGTAAATTAACCTTTAGGAAATTCTACTCAAGGACTCCCTTTGCACCTCTGATTTTTTGAATTTTCTCCGCATTTAGAAAATAGTCTATTCTTTTATTCCTTCCACTCTACACTTCCCATCACTGTATTCCATCTACCAACTCTTTGCCCATTCTCCTAATCTGTCTAAGGTCTTCTGCAGCCTCTCTGCTTCCTCAACACATCTTCCTGTCGTCTGTAAACTTGGCCACAGAGCCATCAATTCCATCAACCCATGAACACCACCTACTTTTATTGCTTTTTGCACTACTTAATTTTAAAAAATATATATTTCTCACTGTAATTTATAGTTTTACTGCTCGTTCATTATGTGCCGTGCTGTATGACATGGGCAAACATGGTCTTTGCCAATCATTGTTCTTGCAGAATTTCTACGGCAGTGGTTTGCCATTGCCTTCTTCTGCACAGTGTCTTTACAAGACGGGGTGACCCCAGCCATTATCAATATTCTTCACAGACAATTCCCAGCAGCTAGAACAGCTCTACTCTTGGTCAAAGGTAAATAGTACTTCAGGGAGTGGGGAAGAGCTCTTATTGGACAGATAACGATGACCCGGTGGGTAGGCCCCTTGCCCAAGAATCAGAAGGCTGTGAGTTGACACCCCCACCAGGGGCAGAGGGCTTATTTCTATTTAATTTCGAGATACAGCATGAAACAGGCCCTTCTCGCCCACCGAGCCACACCGCCCAGCAACCCCCGATTTAACACTAGCCTAATCACAGGACAATTTACAACAACCAACCAACCTTCTAAATGAAAACCAGAGCACCCAGAAGAAATCTACGTATTCACGGGGAAGATGCACAAAACTCCTTTACAGAGTACGCCGGAATTGAACTCTGACCTATGACGTCCTGAGCTGCAAATAGCATTGCCCTAGCCTCTAGCCCTTACATGTTGATGCAGTACACAGAACAGGGAACTTCCTCCGGCCGTCCTGCCCAAATTGTCACCCCACAAACAATGCCACGTCTAGTCATCTTTACACTGCTGGCTGCAGGATCTACCTGTGCAAAAATCAACTGCCACACTTTAAAAATATTTGACTTTCTGGGGCATTCCAAGGCTAATGAAGGACAAAGTCTTTATCCCTGCATATACAACTTCAGGGATACATTAGATACCAGATACTGGTTTACAGCCCCACCACTGTACATCTCTTCTCAGTGTACTTTTCAGAACCTTCACGTACACCACAATGGACCACATCCCCTGTCACCAGAGGAGTCAAAGTCACCACAAACAACTGAGTTGCAAACTACAAACTGAAATGTTTAAGAATGAGAACTCTGGTGGTAATCCCCTCCACTGATCAACAATCCCCACTTTTGCAAAATAACATTTTCAGTTAAACAAGTAAAGGAATGAACACCACCTGATAAAAATCAAAGGGTGGGGGTGGGGAGGTGGAAATGGTTTGATGAGAAGCCAATGCAAAGTAAAGTCTTGCGTTCTTTGAAAACTTTCATGTTCAGTATGTGGGGGAATGATGTGCCAGAGATAGAGTGGTGGGGGGGGGAACAGTCACAGTGGGGCGGGCAGGCATGAGGGAGGATGGACACAGAGGGGTGGGGGGGATGGCCACAGATGATCAGGTAGGCGTGGGGGTGACGGCCATAGAGGGGCAAGCGGGCAGCCATTGGGGGGGAATGGCCACAGAGGGGTGAGGGCCACAGGGGGCAGTAATGGGGGGGGATGGCCACAGTTGATCAGGCAGGCGTGAGGGGCAACGGCCACAGAGGGCAGACGGGCAGGCATGGGGGGGGGTGGATGGCCACAGAGGGCAGGCGGGGCGTGGGGGGGATGGCCTCAGAGGGGCAGGTGAGCAGCCATGGGGGGGGACGGCAGCCGTGGGGCGGGGGGGACAGCCACAGAGCGGTGAGGGCCACAGGGGGTAGGTGGGCGTGGGGAGGATGGCCACAGAGGGCAGGCGGGCATGGGGGGCAATGGCCACAGAGGGGCAGGTGAGTGGCCATGAGGGGGGGCGGCCACGGGGGGGGGGCAGCCACAGAGGGGTGATGGCCACAGAGTGGCTTGCAGGCGTGGGGGGGGGAACAGCCACAGAGGGGAGGGGGACGGCCACAGACGGGCGGGCGGGGCGGAATGACAGATGGGCAGGCGAGGGGTAGGACAGAGGGGCAGGCGAAGAGAAAAGTAGGGAAGACTCTGAGACATGGAAAGAGCGAGGGAGAAAGAAAGCAAGATGGAGCAAGATCCCCACCGGGGCTGCTGGAGGAAAGGACGCGGCCCCGGGTCTGGGCGGGGGATGATTGCTCTTTGCTCCCGGTTCCCGAGGAGCCGGGCCGGGCCGGGTCGTGCGGAAACCTCGGGAAAGCGGTGCTGGTGCGCAGCCTCGATCCCCGCAGTAAACCGCCCCCCCCCTCCCCCGGCATTCCCATCCTGAGGAATTTAACTCTTTGTTACCAGCTGCCTCCCATTGTTTTCTGTATATGGGGAGGGGAGTGGGATTGGGCTTCACCTCCTCCCTTCTTGAGGGGCGAGGAGGGGGAGGGACGGAGGGAGGGAAGGGGAGGGGGTGCAACTCAATGACCAGCTGCCTCACTCGCCCCCCGCACCCACTCTGCAACCATCACCTTGCAGACCGCAGCTCAGAGTCCGCAGTGTTGCAGATTCCCTCCGCACCCAGCCCACATGCAAAGGCAGGTCCCCGAACCGGCCGCCGCCGCCGCTCCGGCCCAGGGAAGCCTCACGGACCGAGACACGTACCATCTTGAGGCCAGGCTCCTCCCGCGGCTGCAGCGCCCGGAGCTGTCCATGTGCCGGGGGCAGTCGGCAACCCCCAGTCCCCACTCCCCGGCCGGCGGCTCCGTCACCATGCGGGAGGGGTAGGGGGGAGGGGGAGCTGGGGAGGGAGGTGGGGGCCACACGGCGCTCCCTCCCACACACACATATACACACAGACACACAGGCGCACTGGCGGAGCCCCGCTATACTAAGTAGCTGATTGGACCTTCCCGATCAGATGAGGGGGGATGCCAGGATTTTCAATGCGGTCAGTTTCTTCGCTCCCCCCAAACTTAGGAAGTTTGGCTGGCGGTTGTGTTGTTCTACGCAGCGCGGGAGAAGGCAGGGTCACAGAGACAGACACACACAGGGAGGACACAGTCAGGAAAAGAGAGAGGCAGAGGCACGCGTATTCACCCATAGGGACAGATAGAGGGAGGGACACAGGCAAACAGTGACAGAGAGAGAGAGAGAGACACACACACACAGACTCCGAGTGGCACAAACACACAGGGACTCAGACAGAGAGAAGGAGTTGGACACAATCAGACAGAGTAGTCTACTAGGGTAGTCAGAAAGAGATGGACAGTCAGAGGCACACACACACAGAGACGATCAGACAGACAGAAACACAAGGGTAGAGAGAGAAAGAGATACAATGACACACAACACTGAAGGGGCGCACACACACATAGCGAGAGAAAGGGCTAAAGTCAGACACCCACACACGGACACTGAGTGACAGACAGGGACACAGAAAAACAGGCAAAGACAAAAAGGAACAAAAACAATGTTTCTTTTTTAAATAAAATAATGTTCAGGCTAGATATGCTAAATCAATTCATTATCTATTAGGGCCAATATTTGGTGTTGATATTTTGAAAAGCTGGTCTTGCCTACTGTTGTTCATACAGGTCTTACACAGTACATTGAGGTAGTGCAAGGTAAAACAATAGCAAAATGCAGAATGAAGTGCAACAGCCACAGAGACAGTGCAGTGCTGGTAAGATGCACAATCATAGTAAGGTAGGTTAGAAGGTTAACATTCCAACTGATTGTACTTGCGAAACTGAATGGGAAAAAAGTGGGGGGGGGTGGAAATAACCAGAAATTAGAAAAATGATGTTCATGCCTGTGTAGGTTTGAGGCTACCATGAGAATAGGAGGTGTTGCTCCTCCAACCTGAGTTTGACGTCATCATAGCAGTAGAAGCAGTCACGGACCTGCGTGGTTTCCTGACTACCCCATTACAGGAGGGATGCAGACACTGGAGAGGCTGCAAAAGAGGTTCACCAGGAGTCTGCCTGGATCAGAGGGCATAAGCTACAAGGAGAGGTGGGGCAAACCTGGGTTGTTTTTCCTTGGAGTTGCAGAGGCTGAGGGGAGACCTGATCAAAGTTTATAAAATTAGGAGAGGCATACAGAGACAGTCAGAATCATTTCCCCCAGGATAGGAGGACATGCATTTAGCACATACGATATAGGAGCAGAATTAGGCCATTTCGCCCAATTTCCCTCTCGGTCCCAGTCTCCTGCCTTAGAGTGAGAGGGGAAAGGACTTATGCAGAGGAGCCTTTTTTAAAAAAATATAGTGAATGATGGGTTTCTGGAATGGGCTGCCAGGGGAGTGATAGAAGTATTAAAGATAGTTGTACTTCAAAGTAATTCACACAAAATGCTGGAGGAGCTCCACCGGTCAGGCTGCTTCCAAGGAGAGGAATAAAGAGTTGATGTTTTGGACAGAGACACTTTAGACTGGAACTGGAAAGGAACGGGGCAGAAGCCAGAATAAGGGAAGAAAAGGGCGTATAAACTGGCAGGTGATAGATAGGTGAGGGGGAAGATGGGTGGGTAGTGCAAGAGGGACGAAGTAAGAAGCTGGGACATGATAGGTGGAAAAGTTAAAGGACTGAAGAAGAGGAGAGTGGACCATGGGAGAAAGGGGAGGAGGACAGAGCAGAGTGGAGGGGATAGGCAGGTGAGGAGAGGGGGTAAGAGGGGAGCCAGAATGGGGAATGCAAAGAGAAAGAAGGGGATAATTAGGTGGAGGTGGAGAATTAAGTGCTTTTTGACATGAATATGCAGGGAGTGGAGGGATTTGGGTCATGTGCGGATAGAATAGATTTGTTTCATTCAGCGTCATGTTCAGTGCAGACTGTTCCTATGCAGTAATGTTCTATGTTGACAACTGGTTCACATGAAGAACTGATCTTATATCACATTAAATTGATGGCTGCAACATCCTATAACCAGGCCCATTACGGTTAATGGCTAAAAAGAATGAAGAGAAGGGAATTTCCAGGGAGTTGTTTTTTTTTAAAAACAGGGACACAAGTTTAAAAATCATCTCAGAAATGACACATTGGTGCTCTTGTGGCAACAGTCCTCCAGGAGCTCAGTGCTCCCTCTGGAGTATTAAGTTTATTGCCGTTCAACCAAACACACATGTATACAGCCAAACTAGACATCATTCCTTTGGGGCCAAGGTGCAAAACACAGGGCAGTGTCACACACAGCACATAGTTACTACTGAGCACATAGAATCACAAAATAATATTAGCACAAGTCCCAAGTGGAATAGCCTGAAGATTGACAGGTTGAAGTAAAGTGTCTTATACATGTAAGACAGTATAATGTTACTGGCACTATTATAGTAAAACAAATAGGTGAAACAGCAACAATTAAGAAAAGCACCCCCCTCCCGTTCCCAAGGGGGTGTCTGAGCCTTTCATGAGGGGGCAGCAAGAGTTCTAACAAGATATAGGACACACTGATAGAGCTGCTGAAGAGTTCATGGAAGTAAAACTTTAATAAATATACACATGGGTCAATGATCTTTGCTCAAGACCTGGCAAATCTGTGCATCGCGACGGTCTGGTTTGCAGTTAAATCTGTGGTTAACATTTAAAGGAGCCTGAAACTTGTGTGGGCGTATCTGACACGTACAGAGACACATTCAGACACAACTTTTACTGAACAAGTTGAATGCTTTTAGGAAACTCTTGTTTTGTAAAAGTGTGTACATACTAAAATGCAAACACACAAAAACCTGTGCATACAAATACGCACACACAAACACAAAAGCGCATACTCTTAGGTGTACAGAATGCCAGGCTTCCCCTCACCCCATTAATCTGCAAGTTTATAAACAGTCTCAACACTTCAAATTGATATCAGCATTTGGAGCTTCACTGCTTCATCTTCAGAAAGGTTTTTTTTTGTTTCAGGGATGAAGCTCAGTGAATCATTTACTGTCAGTGGGAACCAGAGCAGTCCACCATCTCCTCCATTTGTCCAGAGTAGTGGCTAACCAGGCTTCTGACCCTTGCTGGGTCCTACCATTATGGAATTCAAATACACGATCAAGTATAGCAAGAACAGTTGGTGCAAACACAACATCCCAGAAATGAAAACAGGCAGAAGGCAAGGAAATAGACAGAGTCCAGAAAATGTGTTTTTATTTATCAGTACATAGACGTCCCAGCAAGAGAGAGTGCAATACTTGATCTGCTATTAGGGAATGAGACAGGACAGGTGACAGAAGTTTATGTTGGGGAATACTTCACACCTAGTGATCACAATGCCATTAGTTTCAAAGTAAATATGCAAAAAGATCATTCTGGTCTGCAGGTTGGGATTCTAAATTGGAGCTAGGCCAATTTTGATGGAATCGGAAGGGATCTGGTAAGAGTAGATTGGGGCAGGATGTTTTCTGGCAAAAGCAAACTTGTTAAGAGGCTTTCAAAAGTGAAATTTTGCAAGCATAAAGCTTGTATGTGCCCGTCAGAATAAAAGGCAAAGATAACAGGTTTACAGAACCTTGGTTTTAAAGAGATGCTGAGGCCCTGATTAAGAAAAAATCAGATAGATACATAGCAGATATAGGCAAGTGGGAACAAATAGGGTGCTTATGGAGTACAAGATATGTAGAACACTTAAGAAAGATAACAGGAGGGCTAAGAGAAGTTGCCCTACAACAAGATCAAGGAGAATTCGAAGGGATTCTACAGATATGTTAAGAGCAAAAGGATTGTAAGGGACAAAATTGGTCCTCTGGGAAATCTGAATAGTAATCTATGCATGGAGCCAAAAGAGGTGGGGGGAGATCTCCAATGGACTCTTTGCATCTGTATTCACTCAGGAGACAGACATATAGTCTATAGAAGTGAGGCAAAGTAGCAGTAAGGTCATGGACCCTAAACAGATTACAGAGGAGGATGTGTTTGATACCCTGAAGCAAATAGGCTGGATAAATCCCCAGGGCTTGATATAGTGTTCCCTTGAACACTGTGGGAGGCAAGTACAGAAATTGCAGGGCCCCCAGCAGAGATATTTAAATCGTGCCTAGTGACAGGTGAGGTACTGGAGGATTGAAGGGATAGCTAAGGTGTACTGCTGTTTAAGAAAGGTGCTAGGAAATTATAGGCTGGTGAGTCTAACATCAGTAATAGGAAAGTTAGTGGAAGGTATTCAAAGGGCTCAATTATACAAGTATTTGGATAGACAAGGACTGACTAGGGATAGTCATCATGGCTTTGTGCATGGTAGATCATGTCTAACCAATCTTATAGAGATTTTTGAGGAAGTTACCAGGAAGGTTGATGAAGGCAGGGCAGTGGATGTTGTCTACATGGACTTTAGTAAGGCCTTTAACAAGGTCCCTCATGGGAGGTTGGTCAAGAAGGTTCAGTCACTTGACATTCAAGATGAGGTAGTGATTTGGATTAGACATTAACTTTGTGGGAGAAGCCTGAGAGCTGTAGTACAGGGTTGCCTCTCTGACTGGAGGCCTGTGACTAGTGGTGTGCCTCAGGGATCGGTGCTGGGCCCATTGTTGTTTGTCATCCAGATCATTGATATAGATGACAATGTGATTAACTGGATCAGCAAATTTGCCGATGACACTGAGATGGGGGGGTGTAGTGGACAGCGAGGAAGATTATCAGAGCTTGCAGTGGGATCTACATCAGCTGGAAAATCGCAGATGGAATTTAATACAACAAGTGCAAGGTGTTGTACTTCAGTAGGACTAACCAGGGTAGGTCTTACAAAGTGAACGCCAGCACTGAGGAGTGTGGTATAACAAAAGGATCTGGGAATACAGGTATGTAATTTGCTGAAAGTGGCATCACAGGTAGATATGGTTATAAAGTAAGCTTTTGGCACATTGGCCTTCATAAATCAATGTACTGAGTACAGGAAATGGGATGTTATGTTGAAGTTGTACAAGACATTGGTGAGGTCTAATTTGGAGTATTGTGTGCAGTTTTGGTCACCTACCTACAGGAAAGATACAAGGTTGAATGTATACAGAGAAAATTTACAAGGATGTTGCTAGATCTAGAGGACCTGAGTTATAAGGAAAATTGAATAGGTTATGACTTTATTCTTCAGAACAAAGAAGACAGAGGAGATTTGATAGAGGTATAAAAAATTATGATAGGGTAAATGTAAGCAAGCTTTTCCCAATGATGTTGGGTGGGACTACAAATAGAGGTCATGGGTAAAGGGTGAAAGGTGCAAGTTTAAGGGAAACACAAGGGAAAACTTCTTCACTCAGAGGGTCGTAAGAGTATGGAACAAGCTGCAGCACCAGTGGTGCGTGCGAGCTTGTTTTCAATGTTTAAGAGCAAATTGGATAGGAACATAGTTGGTAGGGGTATGGAAGGCTATGGTCCTGGTGCAGGTCGATGGGAGTAGATGGTTTAAATGGTTCGGCATGGAATAGATGGGCCAAAAGGCCTGTTTTGGTGCTGTACTTTTCTATGATTATGACTCTATTTACAATGCAGAGTGGTTCGGGACTGAATATACTGCCAAGGGTAATGGTGGATATATTCAGTTGTGGTATTAGATAGAGGGATGGATAATTATCCGGAAGAATTTTCAGAACTTCATGTGATCATAAAATATCAGAGAAGATTCAGGCTATTAGGTTCTTTGAGTCTCCTTCACCGTTCAATCATGGCTGAGTTTTTAAGTTTTCAGCCCTATTCTTGCACCTTCTTCCCCTAACCTTTAAACCACCCCATTTATACTGCCTCTTACCAGTCAGGATCCAATCAAACTCTGCCTTAAATATACCCAATGACTTGACCTCCAGAGTTATCATTAGCAATGAATTCCACAGATTCACCATCCTCTGGCTAAATAAATTCCTCCTCATCTGAGCTAAATGGATGTTCTTGTATTTTAAGGCTGTGCTTTCTGGTCCTAGGCAACATAGGAAACATCCTCTCCACATCCAGTCTATCTAGGGCATTCAATATTCGATGGGCTTCAACAAGATTTCCCCCCCCCCCCACTCCCCACCGTTTATTCCTCTAAACTCTAGTGAGTACAGGCCCAGAGTCAACAAATGTTAACCCTTTCATTTCCAGGATAATTCTTGTGAATGATCCTGGGAATGAAAGTCCCCTAAAAAAAAGTTATACTGTTGGGCGACATATAAATTAGGAGACTTGGGCAACTGGGAATCCAGAGTTACATGTGCCTTTAATCTGAGACTGTGACTGTGCCCTCCGATCCTAGACTCTCCCACTGATGGTAACACCACTGACGCCAGACAGACAATCCCTGAAGAGTATTGGTAATGACTGGGGTCACCCATCTCGTAAAAACACTGCCCAGAAGGCAATGGCAAACCACTTCTGTAGATGGCTGCCCAGTCATGCAACACAGCAATAATGATGATGCCATTCGACACAGTGCTTAATGATGATTTATTGTAACTTGTAATGTATTTAGGTCTCGCACTATATTGCTGCCATAAAACAAATCTCATGAGATACCTCAGTGATAATAAACCTGATTCTAACCCATTTATTCTTGGCTACCTGTACCATTCCAATCTTGTCTTCCATCTTAGTACGTTTCAGGATTCACCAAATTCAACAATTTCAGATAACAAGCCTTTTTAGCTTACGTCAGAAATTGAGTGCTCAGATTAAAGGACATTAACCTCTAGGTGGCAGTGTGGAGCTACTTCCCTACCAAAGGAGGTGTAAGGCACTGATTCCCTCCGTTAGCCTGCAGGTCACCTTTGGGCAAGGTGTAGCACTTGCTTAGCCCCCGATCAGGGTCATGTGAAGCCACGGGAGTAGGTGGTGGATGGTCGTATGAGCAGCCGGTGCAGATCACAAGTGCTGGTTATGTGACCACTGACATCAGGCAGACAATCTCTAAAGAGTATTGATAATGGCTGGGGTCACCCGTCTTGTAAAGACACTGCCCAAAAGGCAGCAATAACAAACCACTTCTGTAGAAAAATTTGCTAAGAACAATCATGTTCATGGAAAGACCATAATTACACACGTTATATGACACATAATGATGATGAACCTCTAACATTAAATCAATTTTAATCTCTCCATAGATAATTCATTTATTAACGTCACATGTGCTGAGATACAGCAAAAAGCTTTAGTCTGCAAACCATCCCACACAGATTATTCCAATCATGAGTACATTGAGGTCGCACAAAATGAAACACAATAAAAGAATGCAGAATACAATGTAATTAGAGAAAATGAAGTCCACTAGCTGTTTTTTTTAAAAAAAATTTATCTAGTACAGGTTTAAACTCTATTTTCCAGCACTCTTGGGACCTGGCCACAGAAAACCTACACTGAAATTACCCTTGACCATCTTCCCCAGAGTTGATCTGTTGATTATAAATAGAGACACTCCTGGGTCATGCAGGGTTTCTGAGAACTGCTCTTACACCCAAGTTTCTGTAAATAGGAAATGCTATCAGCCTAGACCACAAAAATTGCTCTGATATGTTAATCAGCTACAGATTAGGTCACATCTTAGTTAATTTTAAATCTTAGTATCAGACTAAATAGAGACTAGATTTATTTGTCACATGTACATCAGGATATACAGTGAAATGCGTAGTTTTGCATCAACAACCAATACAGTCCAAAGATGTGCTGGGGGCAGCCCACAAGTGTTGTCGTGCTTCTGGCACTAACATAGCATGCCCACAACTTACCAACGCTCAACTCTTTCGAGTGTGTGAGAGGAACCCATACAGTCACAGGGGAACGTTCAAACTCCTTACAGATAGTAGCAGAAATTAAACCCCAATCGGCTATCGCCAGCACTAAAAAGCATTGTGCAAACTGCTGCGGTACTGTTCTGCCTATTCTCCCATGTTCCACTCTCCTCTCCTGTTAGACTGCTTCTTCTTCAGCCCTTTACTCACTTCCCAGCTTCCTACTTCATTTTCCCTCCCCCACCCACTGATCCCCCCCCCTTCACCTACCAGCTCTGCTCTCCTGTAACTCTTCCCCCCCCCCCACCTTTTTATTCTGGCTTCTTTCCCCTTCCTTCCCAGTCCCATTGAAGGGTCTCAGCCCAAAATGTGGACTGTTTTCTTCCTCTCCATAGATGCTGCCTGACCTGCTGAGTTCCTCCAGCATTTTCTGCGTGTTTCTCTGGATTTCCAGCAACCGCAGAATCTTGTGTTTCAGATTTTTCTGGCATTAAAGTACTTCCACTATGTTAGTGATATTATTTTGATCAGCTGATTGTTCACAGCAAGCTCTCACAAAACCCCAATTCTGATGAGATAACCTATTTACCTGATACTGTTTGAGGATCAATAATGGCGGATGTGCCTGTTGTTCTTTATAAAAGGGCTATGGGAATCTTTTGGGAGAGAGCACGAGCAGCATGCCCATTGTGGGGCGAGGGGCCTGTTCCTGTGCTGTAGGTGATAGGTAAATCTGGAAAGCTGGAGGCAGATTCAATTGTAGGCTTAAAGGAAGGTTGGGGGGGGGGGAAGAAGAGGGAGGTTTAAAGGGGAATGAAAGCGTTAACACATGAGGAGCATTTGATGGCTCCAGGCCTGTACTCACTGCAGTTTAGATGAATGGATGAATTGGGGGGGGGGGGGGGAGAGAGTGGATCTCATTGAAACCTATCAGATATTGAAAGGCCTAGATGGTGTGGATGTGGAGAAGATGTTTCCTCTTGTAGGCAGGGGAGCCTAAGACCAGAAGGCACAGAATAAAGGGGATCCCTTTAGAACAGAGATGAGGAGGAATTCCTTTAGCCAGAGGGTGGTGAATCTGTGGAAATCATTACTCTGGAGGCCAAGCCATTGGGTGTATTTATAGCGGAGGTTGATAGGTTCTCGATTAGTCAAGGTGTCAAAAGTGGTGGGGAGAAGACAGGGAAAATAAATCAGCCATGATCAAAGGTGGAGCAGGTTCAACAGGCTGAAAGGCCCATTTATTCTGTCTTATGGTCCATAATCTTTCTAATTTTTTAAAATCCACATTCTATGACTCTTAAGAATTACTAATAATGTTCTTTTAAATCTAAGATAGACTCTTGACCTCACAATCTACCTTGTTATGGCTTTGAACTTTATTGCTTGCCTACATGTACCTTCTCTGTAACTGTATCGTTTTATTCTGCATTCTCTTACTGTTGTTCCATGTGCTACTTCAATGCACTGATGTGATGAAATGGTCTGTATGGATGGTGTGCAAAACAAAATCTTTTACTGTACATGTGGCAATAATAAATCAATTTAACTGTTAGGTTCTGCTCCAAAGTTAGGGAAAACTTAACTTGCTTCAAAAAATTGTTTCAAAGACTCTTGGGAAATTTTGGGAAGATTTATAAGTCAGGGCTTTTTTCTGCCCCCTTCCTTTCTGGTCCTGATGAAGGCCTAGACCAGAAAAACAGACTTTTTATTCCCCTCCACAGATGCTGCCTGATTTGACGAGTTCCTCCAACATTTTGTGTGTTGCTTAAGATTTCCAGCATCTGCAGAATCCCTTGTACTTCCTAACCCCGATACTGCTTGAAATTAAAACTGGAAAATTACAGATCTTTTCAAGATGAGAATTAACCCCTCACATTCATTCACTCCAACACTGGGAGAGAGGGCTGTCAGAACAATAACCCAATCACTAACCAGCAGCTTTGTGACCATTCTCTTCAGTCTGTGGAATCCATCGCCGCAGACGCCCGTGGAGACCGAATCATTGGGCATATTTAAAGTGAAGGCTGAGAAGCCCTTGATTATAGTAAGTGCGTCAAAGGGTACGGGAAGAAGGCAGGAGAATGGGATTGAGAGGGGTAATTAATCAACTCTGCCATGGACAGTTCCAAGCCTGGCTGTGAAAGGAGGAAGGTTAAACAAGGTGCTGGCAACCCCATCTCATAAAAACCCAGAGCTACAGAAACACCAACAGAAGCTTCAAAGCCCTCATCTCTGGGATTATATATCATCCATGATAGAATGGCAATGCAGGCTCAATGGGCCAAATGGCCTACTTCTGCTCCAATGTCTTACGGACATATGACCAACAGCACCACGACAGAGGAAGCTCAAACAGGTTAATCAGTCATTTACTTAACTGGCTGTTTGTGGGACTTAGAGAGAAATCCAAGCAGCCTGTCTCCAAGCAATCCACAGATGTGGAAAGGCACGGCACAAACCACAATCCTTTTATTTTCTCAAGCATGCCACTTAGAACTTTGCCTTTCAGCCCAGTAAGAGCTGGCAAGCTAGCGCTTGTCCAGAGGCAAGAGGGAAAAAATACTGTTCTGCACACTGTGAGAGTTTAAGCTCTGAGACGGCAAGCTGGGAGCAGATTCAATTGCAGGCTGAAAGTGAGAGGAGAAAAGATTTAAAGGGACCCGAGGAGCATTACCCCCCACCCCCAACGCAATGTGTATATGGAACAAGCTGCCAATTTCATCATTAAGTTCTCCCCATCATCCAGTTCATGTCCTTTTCTACAAACATATATACACATCCAGATGCTGCTTGGCCTGCTGCGTTCACCAGCAACTTTGATGTGTGTTGCCACACATCCTATTGTAACTTATATTTTTTGTATGTATCAAATGTACTGCTGCCCCAAAACAATAAATTTCACAACATTTACCAGTGGTATTAAACCAGATTCATTTAGACAGGTACATCGATGGAAAAGTTTTAGAGGGATACGAGTCAAATGCCGGTAAATGAGACTAGCTCGGGTCAGCATGGGTCCACTGGGCCAAAGGGCCTGTTCCTGTGCAATATTTGGAAAAAAAAATTCATGCAAGGTTATGGACAAATTAAATAATTTGGAAGCAGACTGGGGTGTTAGAGGCAGACACATTAGGGATATACCAAAACCTCTTAGACTGGAACATGGATTATAGGAAAATGGAGAGAAGGATTAGATTGATCTTGGAGTAGTGTAAAAGGTTGGCATAAAATTGTGGGCCGAAGGGCCTGTACTGTGCTTTAATGTCCTGTGTTCAGTCACACAGGACAGAAAATATCCTTTTATCCCACTGAGTCCATGCTAATCATAATATTAATCCCATCTTATTTTCCACATTTTCCATCAGCCACTCCCCCCCCCCCCACCTTGCAGATTCTACCACTCATCCACGCACCACGGGTGACATGCAGTGGCCAATTGGCCCGCTAACCCTCGTGTCTATTGAGTGTAAAGAGAGATCAAAGCACATGACATAGGCTAACACTGTTACAGAGAGAATGGGAAAACTACGCACAGACGGCAAACCGAGGTCAAGGTCAAACTTCACCTCTCTTGCTCTGAGCCACTTTAGACTCTACAGGCCAAATCAGCCTTCTCAATTTTGCTCTCAGTGGGATTTGTTAGTTAGCAAAAGAAAGAATAATATGGAGAGCTATGTGGAAAGGAAGGATTAGATTGAGTAGATTAAAGAGTCAGCACACCATTGTGGGCCAAAGGGTCTATACTATGCTGTCATGTTCTACGAGACTGCAAACCACTGTTCCTTCTAAGCTGCACGGGTGCACTGCCACACAGTAACTGAAATGCTCCCATGCACATAGCCTTTGTTGCCACAAAGCCAGAATTTTCTTTTATATAATGTTTTATTAAATTGCCACAGTTTTCAGGCAATATAAAAAAAATCCCTACTTAAAGCAGTGGTTGATCTGCACAGCTGTAAAAAAAAAATCCGAGGGAACTTTAGACTGTACTGCTCTATCTTCTATATTGCAAGACGATGGGATTGAGATGAACTTTTTCAGTTTTGCATCAACGCACAGTAGAGATAGAAAGATGCTCAACACACGCAAAATGCTAAAGGGATTCAACAGGTTAGATGGCATCTGTGGGGGGGGGGGAATAAACAGTCAATGGTTCAGGTCAAGGCCCTCATCGTCACTTATGAAGACCCTCCCTTTGTTTACATTGCCCCTGCAAAGAGCAGCAAGCGACTCCGACAGCACCATCACACGAAGGTCGTGCGCTGGGTTACATCTTCCGTTCAAGAGGAAACTGTTGAGGGGACCACAGAAAGAGATCAAGGCAGAGGTAATTCCAGAATCCTGGGTCCTTGGCAGCAGAAAACATAACTGCCAAAGACAGAGCAGCTAAATTCAGAGTAAACTCCAGAGGGTCTCTGATAAAACAGAGAACATTACAGTACAATACAGGTCCCTCGACCCATGATGTTGTGCCAATCTTTAAACCTACTCCAAGATCAATCTAACCCTTCCCTCCTACATGGCCCTCCATTTTTCCATCACCCATCTGCCCATCCAAGAGTCTCTTAAATGCCCCCAATATATCTTCCTGTGCCACTGCCCCGGTAGGCCATTCCATGCACCCACCATTGTGTGTTAAAAACGTACTCCTGACATCCCCCTCTATACTTTCCTCCAATCACCTTAAAATGATACCCCCTCATATTACCCTGGGGAAGAATCTCCAGCTGGGCACCCAATCAATGCCTCTTATCATCTTATACACCTCTATCAAGTCACCTCTCATTCTTCTTTGCTCCAAAGAGAAGTTCTAGCTCACTCAGAATGTGGGGGGGGGGGGAATTTGAAAATGGAGGCTTTGCTCTCCCCTGGAAGATCTGTCAGGGCAACCTTGGTCTTTCTTTGTTACAAACCTCTTCAGCTTCTTAGTGTTGGCTGATTTGCTATCAGCATGGGGGATTAGTGATTATTTGGCCGAGTGACTGATCTCACAGTAACCCAGAGGTTCAGGTTTGAGGGTGAGCAGGAGTAGAAGAGAGGAAGAACGTTTTTTACCGAGGGTGGTGGATTATGGAATGTACTGCCCAAGATGTGGAACACATCAAACTCGCTGTTACAAGTGGAAGTGAATTCATAGAATGTATGTGAGAAGTTTGTGTGGATTATTATATCACAGAAATTCCTTTTGTTCTACGTATCCCTCCCCCAGTCTCTCTCCTCATCCCAAAGCATCAAACATCTATTCGTCTCCATAGATGCTGCCTGACCTGCTGAATTCCTCCAGCATGTTAAACATAGAACATAGAATAGTACAGCACAGTACAGGCCCTTTGGCCCAATATGTTGTGCCGACCCTTAAACCCTGCCTCCCATATAACCCCCCCACCTTAAATTCCTCCATACACCTATGTAGTAGTCTCTGTTGTGTGTGTTATTGAGATGCAGTGTGGAACCAGCGTGCCCAGCAGCCCCAATTTAACCCTAGCCTAATCACGGGGCAATTTCCAGTCGGTAGGTCTTTGGGCCGTGGGAGAAAACCCACATGATCAATGGGAGAACATACAAATTCCTTATGGCAGCGGTGGGAATTGAACTTGTCACTGGTTCTGAAAAGCATTGTGCTAACCATTATGCTACCATGCTACTGTGCTGTTCTAAGTTTGCAACATCTACAGAATTTCTTGTGTTTATGATACCTCTCTATCCTTTTTCTGACAAAGGGTCTTAGACTCAACATAGTCTCCCTCCACAGATGCTGGCCAGGCTGGATATTTCCGATATTCTCTGCTTTAATCAAAGACCCCATCTACGTGAGACATTCTCTCTTCTCGCATCTCCCATTTGGGTAGAAGATAAAGACCGAAAGCACTTACCACCAGGCTCAAGAATCTTCTATCCTGGTGCTACATGACTGTGGTATCATGTCTCAGTACAATAAAATAGACTCAACCTCTTAGAAACACTGCAGGAGCTCAGCAGGTAAATGAAGGCCCTCGGCCTGAAACATTAATTCCCCTCCATAGATGCTGCCTGACATCCCAAGTTTGTGTGTGTGTGTGCGTGTCTCTCTCTCTGTGCATAACACTGGCGGTGAAATATATGGTGTTCTGGCGGCAGCTGTACATCGCAATGCGTAATAACTATAAATTACAGTAAAATATAAATTGAATTATATTAATGCAACAGAGTAAATAATGGGTATTGCACGTGGCATGAAACAGTTTTTCACTGTACATGCGACTTATAATAAACCAATCATTTTCTGTAGCTTCCCTTTACTTCCGCTAAAAACCTGAACGGCTAAGGAACTTCCAAGTGTTACTAATTAAAGCTAGGTTACAAACGCCGCCAATCAAACCGCTCGACTGGAAACCCAGGTCAGGGCGGCCTGTGCCATTCGCATCACTACGCACCACACTGTCAATTTATCAACAGGCTAATTAGGTTCAATTGCCCAAACTATCTCTCACGTCTGAGAGAGCGACGTGATGTGACACAGGGGCATTGAAACTAACGCGAGGGGTTTCAGAACCGATTTTACCGACATCCCTTTTCCCACCGAGACGTCGTTATTTTAGGGAGGACTTTGAATTCGAAAGTGGCGCACCTCATGTGTGTGTGTTAGGAGCAAGAGGTTTTTACCCGACTTTTAAACGCTTTAACCAACCTGACCTCTTGAGGGCCCGAGGGGAGAGTGCACCGATAAAGAGAAACCAAGTCATCTGCTGTGAAGTATGTCGCAATAACTCTATACTATATTAAGCTAAGAGGCGCTGGAGGGAGACATAACAGGCGCCGCTAACCTTCATAACTAAATGCCATATATATTTATAACATCTTTCTTTTAAACAAGCGAGTTCGTGAACTATTCCTCCGGGTATAACTGCAGTTATTTGACAGTAACTATCTTTTTTGCTTTGTTTTTGAAGTGTTAACCAATCGATCAACTTCAACTTTTGCGGAGAGAAAGAGGCTTGGGGAGGGACGCTTATTAAAACTTACCAAATATGGATATAGGTGTGGAGTTAAAGCGAGCTGTTCCGAACTGCTGGGCGCTTTCTACCCGTGACAAAGTCTCCAGTGATATCGTCGACTTGTGAAGTGAAAGTAACGTGAAAATATAAAAAAACAGTTTCGTTTAGGTTCTTTTCCCAAGTAGCAAAGCTTTTTACGTTTGGAACTTAAACCGTAGCACTTCCGCATTGCTAGTTGAAGAGTCCACGAGAGGCGGGACCTCACTCTTAAAGCGAGATGCCAATTCCTAAGTAGGCGGTGTTTTATGTTGTAATTGCTCTTTAGAGACAACGGGCCGCCAGCGTCCTATTCTGACGTGGATTTCACTAATATAAAAAAGACTAACGGCAATTAATAGTCACCTCGATTTATCAGTGTACACGTGAAAATGGTCAGCTGACCCCCTATCCTGGACAAGGGTAGTCCAATTTCCACGTCAGTCGGTTAGACCCTCACTTTTATAAAGAGTCGCGTTTTCTTTTGTCCAGATGAAGGGACCCGAAACGTTGACCGTCCACTTCCCTCCACAGACGCTGCTGAGTCCCTCCAGCAGCGGAGTGTGGTAGAACAGGGGCATCTGGGAAAACAGGTCCATAGTTCCTTAAAAGTGGCATCACACGCAGATAGGGTCAAAAAGAGAACTTTTGGAGCACCCAGCCTTCATAAATTAGGAAGTTGAATACAGGAGTTGGGATGTTATGCTGAAATTGTAGAGACAAGAGAGAATCTGCAGATGCTGGCAATCCAAGCGACGCGCACAAAATGCTGGAGGAACTTAGCAGACCAGGCATCATCTATGGGGAAAAAAAAAGTACAGTCGACGTTTCAGGCCAAAACCCTTCAGCAGTACTGGAGAAAAAAAAGATGAGTAGATTTAAAAGGTGGGGAACGGGGGTGAGAGAAACACAAGGTGCTAGGTGAAACTGGGAGGGGGAGGGATGAAGTAAATAGCTGGGAAGTAGAATGGTGAAAGAGATACAGGGCTGGAGAAGGGGGAGTCTGATAGGTGGGGATAGAAGGCCATGGAGGAAAGAAAAGGGGGGAGGAGAATCAGAGAGAGGTGATGGGCAGGCAAGGAGATAAGGTGAGCGAAGGAAAAAGGGGATGGGAACTGGCGAAGGAGAGGACTTTACCAGAAGTTCGAGAAATTGATGTTCATGCCATCAGGTTGGAGGCAACCCAGACGAAATATAAGGTGTTCTTCCTCCAACCTGAGTGTGGCCTCAACACGATAGCAGAGGAGGCCATGGATAGACATATCAGAATGGGAATGGGAAGTGGAATTAAAATGGGTGGCTACTGGGAGATCCTGCTTGTTCTGGCGGATGGAGCGTAGATAATCGGCGAAACGGTCTCCCAATCTACGTCAGGTCTCACTGATATACAGGAGGTCACATGGGGAGCACTGGGCACAGTATCAAAATTGTATAACATTTTGGTAAAGCTAAATTTGGAGTATTATGTACAGTTCTAGTCACTTATCTAAAGAAGATATTGATAAGATTGAAGAGTGAAGAGAAAAATTACGGGGATGTTAGCAGGACTTGAAGACCAGAGTTATCGGTTGAATAGAGATTAGGACTCCTGACCTCACACATCATGAAGACTCAAGAGGGGCTCACCTCTGACCCCTGGTCAGATCAGCCCTCAATCTCCTGCAGTTTGCCTACTTGCAGCACATTGGAGTCAACAATGTGGTCATCTACATGCTGCGCCTAATCCCAATTGGATAAGCAGGAGGCAGCACTGTGAGGATCATATTTTTTGATTTCTCGAGTGCCTTCAATACAACACCCATTGCCGGGGGAAAAGCTCCATTCAATGCAGGCTGGCACATCCATGGTATCCTGGCTAATGGACTATCTGTCTGGCAAATCACAGTTTGTGCAGCTTCAGAGCTGTGTGTCAGACATGGCTATAAGCAGCACTGGGGCCCCACAGGGTTGGCTCCCTTCCTGTCTACCCTGTATACCTCAGACTTTAGATACAACAATCTGCAGAAATTCTCTGATGACTCAGCAATTGTTGGGTGTATAAAGGGAGGACTGGAGGATGAATACAGGGCTCTGGTGTGGGACTTTGTCAAATGGTGCAAGCTGAATCATCTGCAGCCCCACATCAGTAAGACAAAGGAGATGGTGATGGACTTTAGGAAGACTAAGCCTGCACTGCTCCCTCTTACTATTGAAGGTGTGGACGTGGTGAGGACCTACAGTGGATACACCTGGAAGACAGACTTGAGTGGAGCACCAACACAGAGGCTGTGTACAAGATGGCCAGAGTCACTTCTACTTCCTGAGGAGACTGAGGTCCCTTGGAGTATGCAGCCTTTCCATCACATGCTCTACCACTCTGCTGTTGCCAATACAATATTTTATGTAGTGGTGTGCTGGGGCAGTGGCATCAACACGGGTGATGCCAACAGGCTCAATAAACTGATTAGAAAGTTTGGCTCTGTTATAGGAGTCAAACTGGATTCACTGGAGGCTGTGGTAGAACAAAAAACCCTACAGAAAATCCTGGCACATCTGGACAATGTTTCTCATCCTCTGCATGCCACCTTGGCTGAATAGAGGAGCACATTCAATAATAGACTAACACAACTGCAATGCTCGAAAGAGCACTATGTAAAGTCATTCCTATCCTCCACCATTGGGCTCTATAATGAGTCAACCTATAGCCGGGTCAGTGATGACACCCGCCTGTTAGACTGTTTGAGATCATTAAAGACAGCATGTTGGCATGAATCAAAGAATTGAGTACAGGAGATGGGATGTTATGTTGAATTTGTATAAGATGTTGGTGAGGCCTAATTTGGAGTATTGTGTGAATTTTGATCACCTACCCACAGGAAAGATGTGAATAAAGTACTACAGAGAAAATTTACAAGGATATTGCCATGACTGGAGGACCTGAGTTTTATGGAAAGACTGAATAGATTACGAGATTATTCCTTGGAACGTAGAAAATTGAGGAGAGAGTTATTCAAAATTGTGAGAGGTATAGCTAGGGTAAATGCAAGCAGGCTTATTCCACTGAGGTTGAGTGAGACTAGAACTATAGGTTAAGGGTGAAATGTGAACTATTTAAGGGGAGCATGAGGGGACCTTCTTCACTCAAAGGGTGGCGAGAGTGTGGAACGAGCTGCAGCGGAAGTGATGGATTTGGGTTCAACTGCTACATTGAAGAGAAGTTTGGATAAGGACATGGATGTGAGGGGTATGGAGGGTTAAGGTCCAGGTATATAGTCATAGTCATATTTTATTGATCCCGAGGGAAATTGGTTTCTGTTAGTTGCACCATAAATAATTAAATAGTAATAAAACCATAAATAATTAAATAGTAATATGTAAATTATGCCAGGAAATAAGTCCAGGACCAGCCTATTGGCTCAGGGTGTCATGTGCTAGGCAGATTAATAGTTCAGCACAGACTAGATGGCCTGTTTCTGCACTGTAGTACTCTTAAGACTCTAAAGGATTATCATCAAGTGGAGAAGTTAATGACATGGAATTTTGCCCAGAAACACTTCATAATGCTTATAACTAAAGAATTAGCAAAAAGCTACATCACAGAGGCCATTTGGCCCAACCTGCCAACCAACTCCACTCTATCCTCACCCCATAACCCTGGAAATCCTTTCCTGTTAAGAACCAACCAGCGGCAATTGAATCTGCCTCCACTACAAGTTCAAATTCAAGTTTATTGTCATGGGCACAGGGTATAAATGCCACGAGAAAGTTTTTTTTTGCTGCCACAGCACAGTACATTACAAAATGACAAATTATATCAATTGAAATTAATATAAATTATACACAAGTTACAGGATGAAACAAAAATAAGCATGAGGACCCTGAACAAATCTGCCTGTTCATGTCGACCCATTGTTTCAACTTGTTCCTGCCCCATTTAACTTGTATCTGCATACAACTCAGTTTTTCCCCCCAGTTCAGTCCCTTCCTACCTATATCCGTGACACTTCACACGCTCTTGATCTTTTCAATAATTTCAACTTCCCTGGCCCTGAGTATCTTATTTTCACCATGGCTGTCCAGTCCCTATACACCTCCATCTCTCAGTAGTAAGGTCTCAAAGCTCCCAGTTTCTTTCTGAACACCAGACCCTACAAATACCTTTCCACCACCACTGTCCTCCGTCTGACAGAACTTGTTCTCACTCTAAATAATTTCTCCTTTGGCTCCTCCCACTTCCTTCAAACAAAAGGTGTAGCCATGGACACTTGCATGGGTCCCAGCTATGCCTGCCTTTTTGCTGGCTACGTAGAACAGTCTATGTTCCAAGCCTACACTGGTATCACTCCCCAACTTTTCCTACACTACATTGGTGCTGCTTCCTGCACCCATGCGGAACTTGTAGACTTCATCAACGTTGCCTCCAATTTCCACCCTGCCCTCAAGTTTACCTGGTCCATTTCCAACACCTCCCTCCGCTTTCTCCATCTCTGGAGACAGCTCATCTACTGATGTCTATTATAAACCGACTGATTCTCACAGCTACCTGGACTATACCTTTTCCCACCCAGTTACTTGTAAAAATGCTACCCCCTTCTCTCAATTACTCTGTTTCCGCCACATCTGCTCTCAGGATGAGGCTTTTCATTCCAGAACGAAGGAGGTCCTTCTTCAATAAAAGGGGCTTCCCTTCCTCCACCATCAACGCTGCTCTCAACCCTATCTTTTCCATTTTGCACACATCTGCCCTCATCCCATCGTCCCGCCACCCCACCAGGGATAGGGTTCCACTTGTCCTCACCTACCACCCCACTAGCCTCCGCATCCAGCACATAATTCTCTATAACTTCTATCATCTCCAACTGGATCCTATCACCAAGCACATTTTTCCCTCCCCTGTCTTGTGCTTTCTTCAGGGATTGCTCCCTATGCAACTCCCCTGTCCATTCGTACCTCCCCCACTACCATTCAAGGCCCCAAAAAGTCCTTCCAGTCACTTCACCTGTGAACAACAGGAATTCTGCAGATGCTGGAAATTCAAGCAACACACATCAAAGTTGCTGGTGAACGCAGCAGGCCAGGCAGCATCTGTAGGAAGAGGTGCAGTCGACGTTTCAGGCCGAGACCCTTCGTCAGGACTAACTGAAGGAAGAGTGAGTAAGGGATTTGAAAGTTGGAGGGGGAGGGGGAGATCCAAAATGATAGGAGAAGACAGGAGGGGGATGGATAGAGCCAAGAGCTGGACAGGAGATAGGCAAAAGGGGATATGAGAGGATCAAGGGACAGGAGGTCCAGGAAGAAAGACAAGAGGGGGGGGACCCAGAGGATGGGCAAGAGGTATATTCAGAGGGACAGAGGGAGAAAAAGGAGAGTGAGAGAAAGAATGTGTGCATAAAAATAAGTAACAGATGGGGTACGAGGGGGAGGTGGGGTCTTAGCGGAAGTTAGAGGAGTCGATGTTCATGCCATCAGGTTGGAGGCTACCCAGGCGGAATATAAGGTGTTGTTCCTCCAACCTGAGTGTGGCTTCATCTTTACAGTAGAGGAGGCCGTGGATAGACATATCAGAATGGGAATGGGATGTGGAATTAAAATGTGTGGCCACTGGGAGATCCTGCTTTCTCTGGCGGACAGAGCGTAGATGTTCAGCAAAGCGGTCTCCCAGTCTGCGTCGGGTCTCGCCAATATATAAAAGGCCACATCAGGAGCACCGGACGCAGTATATCACCCCAGTTGACTCACAGGTGAAGTGATGCCTCACCTGGAAGGACTGTTTGGGGCCCTGAATGGTGGTAAGGGAGGAAGTGTAAGGGCATGTGTAGCACTTGTTCCGCTTACACGGATAAGTGCCAGGAGGGAGATCAGTGGGGAGGGATGGGGGGGACGAATGGACAAGGGAGTTGCGTAGGGAGCAATCCCTGCGGAATGCAGAGAGATGGGGGGAGGGAAAGATGTGCTTAGTGGTGGGATCCTGTTGGAGGTGGCGGAAGTTACAGAGAATAATATGTTGGACCCGGAGGCTGGTGGGGTGGTAGGTGAGGACCAGGGGAACCCTATTCCTAGTGGGGTGGCAGGAGGATGGAGTGACAGCAGATGTACGTGAAATGGGGGAGATGCGTTTAAGAGCAGAGTTGATAGTGGAGGAAGGGAAGCCCCTTTCTTTAAAAAAGGAAGACATCTCCCTCGTTCTAGAATGAAAAGCCTCATCCTGAGAGCAGATGCGGTGGAGACGGAGGAATTGCGAGAAGGGGATGGCGTTTTTGCAAGAGACAGGGTGAGAAGAGGAATAGTCCAGATAGCTGTGAGAGTCAGTAGGCTTATAGTAGACATCAGTGGATAAGCTGTCTCCAGAGACAGAGACAGGAAGATCTAGAAAGGGGAGGGAGGTGTCGGAAATGGACCAGGTAAACTTGAGGGCAGGGTGAAAGTTGGAGGCAAAGTTAATAAAGTCAATGAGTTCTGCATGCGTGCAGGAAGCAGCGCCAATGCAGTCGTCGATGTAGCGAAGGAAAAGTGGGGGACAGATACCAGAATAGGCACGAAACATAGATTGTTCCACAAACCCAACAAAAAGGCAGGCATAGCTGGGACCCATACGGGTGCCCATAGCTACACCTTTAGTTTGGAGGAAGTGGGAGGAGCCAAAGGAGAAATTATTAAGAGTAAGGACTAATTCCGCTAGACGGAGCAGAGTGGTGGTAGAGGGGAACTGATTAGGTCTGGAATCCAAAAAAACCTGTGAGTCTGCTTGGGGTCATATACTGTGTCCGGCGCTCCCAGTGTGCCCTCCTGTATACCGGTGAGACCTGACGTAAATTTGAGGACTGCTTCGCCGAGCACCCATACTCTGTGTCCACCAGAACAAGCGGGATCTCCCAGTAGCCACCCATTTGAATTCCACTTCCCATTCCCATATGTCAGTCCATGGCCTCCTCTACTGTCACATGAGGCAACACCTTATATTCCGTCTGGGTAGCCTCCAACTTGATGGCATGAACATAAATTTCTTGAACTTCTGTTAATGTGCCCCCTTTCCCTCTCTCACCTTATCTCCTTACCTGCTCATCACCTCTCTCTGGTGCTCCTCTCACTTTTCTTTCTTCCATGGCCTTCCATCCTCTCCTATCAGATTCCCCCTTCTCCAGCCCTGTATCTCTTTCACCAATCAACTTCCCAAATCTTTACTTCACCCCGTCTCGGTTTCACCTATCACCTCGTGCTTCTTCGTCCCTTCCCTCCACCTTCTAAATTCTGACTCGTCATCTTTTTTGTCTCCAGTCCTGATGAAGGGCCTTGGCCGAAACATCGCCTACATTCTTTTTCAGATGCTGCCTGGCCTGCTGAGATCCTCCAGCATTTTGTGAGTGTTGCCTTGATTCCCAGCATCTGCAGATTTTCTCTTGTTTGTGATAATCATATTAGTGCATGTTGAAGAAAATATAATCTGAGGTAGAATTAGGTTTTGACAGATCGATTCAAGAGGATAGGAAGGTGTTACTGGACCTTGAGCAGTTGGTCCAACGGTGTTATCGAGCAGAAGACTAGCCCCAGATGCTGTGGGGTCTTAATTAAGAATGAGGGCGGGGAGACCTTTTTGAAATGTAGCTTACAGTATATTGGACATAGAGAGGATAGAAACCTAGAAAATAGGTGCAGGAGTAGGCCATTCGGCCCTTCGAGCCTGCACCGCCATTCAGTATGATCATGGCTGATCATCCAACTCAGAACCCTGTACCAGCCTTCCCTCCATACCCCCTGATCCCTTTAGCCACAAGGGCCATATCTAACTCCCTCTTAAATATAGCCAATGAACTGGCCTCAACTGTTTCCTGTGGCAGAGAATTCCACAGATTCACCACTCTCTGTGTGAAGAAGTTTTTCCTAATCTCGGTCCTAAAAGGCTTCGCCTTTATCCTCAAACTGTGACCCCTCGTTCTGGACTTCCCCAACATCGGGAACAATCTTCCTGCAGGATGTTTCCGATTGTCTAGTACTACAGAATCGAGGGACATCTCTTTAGAACAGAAATGAGTACTTTCTTTAGCCAGAGGGTGGTGATTCTGTGGAATTCATTGCCACAATGAATGTATTTATAGCGGAGGTTGCTAGACTCTTGATTAGTAAGGGAGTCAAAGGTTATGGGGAGAATTGTGTTGAGAGGGAGAATGAAGCAGACTCGATGGGCAGAAGGGCCTAGTTCTGCTCTTACACTTAAGGTCTTGTTCGCCATCCTGAGTCACCGCTTCTTGTCGATGTCCTCGATAGTGGGGAACAATCCGTACCCACGATGAATTTGACGGAGTTCACCGCTCCGCGCAATCTCCCACAGATGCGCAGCGAAGCGATGGCGAGAATGTGGCAAGTGCGCATGCGGCCGATCGATGGCGAGAATGTGGCGAGTGCGCATGCGGCCGAGCGATGGTGCGGCGGATCGATTGGGCCCCCTGGGCGCGGACGAGCGCGTGCGCATGCTGTCGTTCGGGCGGGCTGGCTTCGTGTCTCCCGGTTGGCGTGTGTACCGTTAACTAACGTGGTCCAACCGTGCCTCTCCGCTGTTCTGGCTCTGCGAACAACCAACTCTTTCGACCCTGCGCAGTGGTGTCTCCATAGCGGCCGTTAATGCAGCCGGACCAAGTTCAGCGAGTTCCATTCCCTATCCACATCTCTTCAGTCTTCTCACTTCCGATTCTTTTCCCAGCGATCTTCATTCTCTGTACCTCGGAAGCCTTCTGCCAGCAGGCACAATTTCTCCGTTTCTTCTGCATATGCACCCATTGCAAATGAGCTGTGTGTAGTGGGTCATCTTGTTCTCAGAGGGACACTGATTGTGTTACCGAAGGCCTTACACACACGGGCACTCGCCCTCGCTCATGAAGGACACTTGGGAATATTTGGTACAAAACACCAAGGTTTGGTGGCCGGGTATGGATAAAGCAGCTGAGAAATACCGTCAAACGTCATGGAGGCCAAACTGTATCTAGACCCGACCCTCCAGAACTACCAAAACTGACACCATTACCAAATGGTCTTCAGCAGGAGGTAGCCGTTGACTTGCTTGGACCTTTAGTGTAGAGAATTGTTGAAGATTGCAGAGAGACATTGATAGGATGCAGAAGTGGGCTGAGAAGTGGCAGATGGAGTTCAACCCGGAAAAGTGTGAGGTGGTACACTTTGGAAGGACAAACTCCAAGGCAGAGTACAAAGTAAATGGTAGGATACTTGGTAGTGTGGAGGAGCAGAGGGATCTGGGGGTACATGTCCACAGATCCCTGAAAGTTGCCTCACAGGTGGATAGGGTAGTTAAGAAAGCTTATGGGGTGTTAGCTTTCATGAGTTGAGGGATAGAGTTTAAGAGTCACGATGTAATGATGCAGCTGTGTAAAACTGTGGTTAGGCTACGCTTGGAGTACTGTGTCCAGTTCTGGTCGCCTCACTATAGGAAGGATGTGGAAGCACTGGAAAGGGTACAGAGCAGATTTACCAGGATGCTGCCTGGTTTAGAGAGTATGGATTATGATCAGAGATTAAGGGAGCTAGGGCTTTACTCTTTGGAGAGAAGGAGGATGAGAGGAGACATGATAGAGGTGTACAAGATAATGAGAGGAATAGATAGAATGGATAGCCAGCGCCTCTTCCCCAGGGCACCACTGCTCAATACAAGAGGACATGGCTTTAAGGTAAGGGGTGGGAAGTTCAAGGGGGATATTAGAGGAAGGTTTTTTACTCAGAGAGTGGTTGGTGCGTGGAATGCACTGCCTGAGTCAGTGGTGGAGGCAGATACACTGGTGAGGTTTAGGAGACTACTGGACAGGTATATGGAGGAATTTAAGGTGGGGGCTTATATGGGAGGCAGGGTTTGAGGGTCGGCACAACAATGTGGGCCGAAGGGCCTGTACTGTGCTGTACTATTCTATGTTCTAGGTTCTTTGTACAAGTAGTTGATTACTACAGTAGGTTTTATGAATAGGACATTTTGACCTCTACAATTACAGTGTTATTGACAGTCTGGAGTACATTTTCAGTAGACATGAACTGCCTGTCTCGCAAATCAGATCATGGACCTCAATTAAGATCTGAACAGTTCAAGGAATATTGTGAGAGTAATATAGTCACGGAGAGGTGCATGAAGTTGGTAAGGATGTAGTGAACTGGGCTGATGTTCCCACCGGCTGCAGACGACCTAGTTTGGACATTTCATCCTTCAAAACTTGACTAACTTGGTCACTGGTGGTTTTCCACTTGCTGGTGGACATCGCTGGCCCACCAGGAGTACAGTTCATACCCATTTGGTACTCCTGTGTGGAGCACTCGGGCATTGAGTACAGGTGCTGGGACATCATGCTACAACTCTGGGTAGGCCACACTTAGAGCACTGCATGTCATTCTGGTCACCCGGCTGGAGGAAGGGTCTGCTCAGTAGCCTAGCAGTCAGCATAACATTTTACAATGCTTGCAACTGGGTTCAGTTCCCGCTGCTATTTTTAAGGAGTTTGGGCATCCTCCCGGTAACTGCATAGGTTCCATCCAGGTGCTCTGGTTTCCTCTGACATTCCAAAGGGTGAGTGCGTTGTGAGCATGCTGGAAGCATGGCAATATTTACCGGCTGATCCCAGCACTTCCTTGGACTGTGTTGGTCGTTGACACAAATGACGCATTTCAATTTTCAAAAATTCAAAGTGTAAAGTAAATTTATTATCAAAGTACATATATGTTACCATGTACAACCCTGAGATTTATTTACTAGTGGGCACTTACAGTAAATACAAGAAACACATTAGATTAGATTATGTAAACACATTAGATTATCAGTCCTCGTTTATTGTCATTTAGAAATGCATGCATTGAGAAATGATACAATGTTCCTCCAGTATGATATCACAGAAACACAAGACAAACCAAGACTAAAACTGACAAAACCACATAATTATAACATATAGTTACAACAGTGCAAAGCAATACCATAATTTGCTAAAGAGCAGACATGGACACGGTAAAAAAAAGTCTCAAAGTCCCGATAGCCCCATCATCTCACGCAGACGATAGAAGGGAGAAACTCTGCCTGCTATGAACCTCCAGCGCCACAAACTTGCCAATGCAGCACCCTGGAAGCTCCCGACCACATCCGACTCTGAGTCCATCTGAAAACTTCAAGCCTGCGACACTGAGCACCGAGCAGCAACTCTGCCGAGCGCTTTGACCCCACCCCAGCCTCCGAGCAACGAGCAAAGCCGAGGACTCGGGGCCTTCCCCTCCCGAGATTCAGGATCACACAGTAGCAGTGGCAATGAAACAGGCACTTCAGAAGTTTCACCAGATGTTCCTCCGCGCTCTCACGTCTGTCTCCATCAAATCAGGATTGTGCACGGCACCCTACTTGACAGATAACAGATAGTCATCACCGGAGTGGCTGCTGCGCGCTGTGTCGCGCCGCCATCTTCTCCTCCTCTTAGAACCAATAAAAAACCACACCCAACAAATGTGAACAAAAAAAGCCAAAAAAGAATGAATAATCTCTTTCACACACACATACACACTAGCAAACTTGAATATGGCTTTGGAGATGTGCTTAGCCTCACAATCATGTATAAAGAGAGTAGAGGAGGGGGCTAAGCATATAGCCTTGTGGTGCAACTGTGCTGAATAAGATTGTGGAGGAGATATTCTTGCCAATCTGAACTGACTGGGGTCTGCAAGTGAGGAAATTGAGAATCCAGTTTGCTCAAGGAGGTTTTGAAACCAAGGTCTTGAAGCTTATGGATTAGTTTTGAGGGGATGATAGTATTGAATGTCAAGCTTTAGTCAATAAAGAGCATCCTGATTTTAGCATCTTCATTGTCCAGATATTGCAGGACCGAGTGAAGAGCCAGTGAAATGGCATCTGCTGTTGACCTTTTCTGACAATAGATGAAATGGAGTGGATCCAAGTCACTTTTCAGACAGGAGTTGATATGTTTCATCACCAACCTCTCAAAGCACTTCATGGCAGTGGACATCTCAGACTGCTGAAGTGAGAGGTTAGAAATCGCTGAACACTCCAGCCAGTTGATCAGCACTGGTCTTTAATACTCAGTCAGGTAGTCTGGATGCTTTTTGTGAGTTCATCCTCCTGAGGGTTGCTCTTAGGGACTGGAATGAGAGGGTCATAGAGGGCTGTGGGAATTTGTGAAAAAAACATACATATTTTGACGGTCAAAGCAAGCATAAAAGACATTGAGCTCATCTGGGAGTGAGGCCTTGTTGTCACTTGATTTCACTTTGTAAGAGTTTATTGCATTCAATTGCTGCCACACCCGTCGAGTTTGGCCCAGAATTACCACTTCACACTTGAGGTGGCTTTCTGGAGATCATACCTAGACCTCTTGTATTTAACTTGGCTGCCAGACCTGAACACCACTGATCTGGCCCTCAGTAGATTCTGGATCTCATGGTTCATCCAGGATTTCTGGTTAGGGAAGACTGAATGATTTTGTGTCTATGACTATATTTATAGAGTGCATGACAACCATGGTGTATTTGATTAGATCCTCTGATGAGTCCTTGAACATGGCCCATTCCACTGACCTGAAGCAATCCTGCAGCCGCTGCTCCAACTCCCACAACCACCCTCCTTGTTATCCTTATCTCTGCAGTGAGGAGGACAGCCAAGTGATCAGATTTCCAAAAATGCAGTCTAGGCATGAAACAGTAGGCATTCCTAATCATAGTGCAACAGCCGTTGAGTGTGTTGGGACCCCTGGTGCTGCAGGTGATATGATGATGATTAATTGGGCAGAGATTTCATCAAACAAAGCCTGATTGAAGTCCCCAACAATGATTTAAATGGTGTTGGGGTAGACTGCTTCTTGTTTGCTGATCGCCGCACTCAACTGCCTGTCTGCTAAACAGCAGCCTTTGGCAGTATATAAACTGCAGTCAGGATCATGTAGGTGAACTCTCTCAGTAAGATGACCGATGGGCACTTCATCATTAGATATTCCAGGTCGGGAGAACAAGAGTGCGACAAGACCACTGCACCTGAGCACCAAAAGAGTTTATCATGAAACACAGACCCCCCCCAACCTTCTTTGAATCAGCAGTCTGGTCCATCCAGTGTGCCGAGAAGCCCCCAGATCTTAACCAACGTATCCACCATGTCTGGTGTCTGGAGAGAACTATGTCTCTGTGAAATAGAGAGCACAGCAATTCCTCATTTCCCTCCAATACACCAACCTTGCCCTTAGGTCATCAATCTTGTTTTCCAGTGACTGTACACTTGCTAACAAGATGCTGGTAGAGGAAGTTTCAGTCCCCGGTGTTTCAGTCTGACTTGGAGTCCTCCCTTCCTCCCTGTCTTTCAGCCATGGCGATGCCCATTCATCTGCTTAAAGGGGCCCAACTGAGTCCTTCAGAAGATCATAAAACTGCTAGTTCATTAAGACTGTTCAGAAGTACATTATTTAAAGGGAAATCACAGGCTGCAGATTCCAGTGGGGGTAGTTCAAAAGAAGTTCAAGTTTTGTAAAGTCCCTGCAACACGTCTCCGTGTTTCACCAGCACCGTCTTGCCATTTGATATCCATGTGACAAACAAAGCTAATCTTTAACTTTCATTAATCTGGAGAGAGGGCAGAAAAGATCCACAAGGATGTTGCCAGGACTGAGTTATAAGGAGAGAGTGGACTGGCTGGGACTGTTTTCCCTCGACTGTAGGAGGCTGAGGGGTGACCTTGTAAAAGTTATAAGTAGATTGTCAGTCATTTTCCCAGGGTAGAGGGTTCCAACACTACCCTGCCCCTTCTTTGAAACACAGATTCTCCCCCCGCACCTCCCGCCTCCGAATCAGCAGTCTGATCCATCTGGTGTACCAAAAGGCCCTCAGATCTTAACCAACGTATCCACCGTGTCTGGAGTAAGACATGTCTCTGTGAAATACAGAACACAGCAATTCCTCATTTCCCTCCAATACACCGATTTAGGGCGCAGATTTGGGGTGAGGGGGAAAGGTGTAAAGGGGATATAAGGGGCAAGTCATTCATTAGAGAGTAGTCAGTATTTGGTATGAGCTGCTGGGGAAGCTGTAGATGTGGATTCAATTAAGAAGTTTAAAAAACATTTGAACAGGGATGTGGGAAGGTTTCAAGGGATGTAGGCCAAAAGTAGGGAAATGTAGTGTAGATGAGCACATGGGACAGCATGAATAAGTTAGACTGAGTGGCCTGTGTGGACTGCTGGCAGGGTAAATCAAGGGAACACACACCAGTCCTCATTGAGGGATTGGCAGTGGAAAGGGTGAGCAGTTTCAAGTTCCTGACTGTCAACATCTCTAGATCTATCCCGGGCCCAACATATTGTTGCAATTATGAAGAAGGCTTGACACCAGCTATATTTCATTAGGAGCTTGAGGAGATTTGGTATGTCACCAAAGACTCTAGCAAATTTCTACAGATCTACAGTGGAGAGTTTTCTGACTGGTTGCAACACCATCTGGTTCAGAGGCTCAGAAAAAGCTCCAAAGGGTTCTGAACTTCACCAACTTCTTCATGGGCTCGAGCCTCCCCAGCATCAAAGACATCCTCAAAAGGAGATGCCTCAGGAAAGCGCCATCCATCATTCAGAGTGCTCTCCATCCAGGATCTGCTGTCTTCTCATGACGGCCATTAGTACAGGAGCCTGAAGACACACATTCATCATTTTAGGGACAGCTTCTTCCCCTCTGCCATCAGATATCTGAACAGTCCACGAACCAATGAATACTGCCTGACTGTTTTGCTCTTCTTTACCACTATTTATTTTTAATATTTTTTATTGTAACTTATAGCAATTATTATGTATTACATTGCACTGTACTGCTGCTTGAAAACAATAAATTTCATGACACAAGTCAGTGATAATAAACCCGATTCTGATTCTAAAGTGACCAGACATCAACCAGTTCTTTCCCAGCATGGACTCTGGCAGTGAGTTTGACCATGTCACAAGCACAACCAGTTCCACAAAGTCCCCACACTGACAACAGTCGGCACAGGGGTACATTGGGTAGAGCCACTATTAGGACATTGAGCAGAAGTACCAGGAAGTCCTGTTGTAGCTGTATAAAACTTTGGTTAGTTACACTTGGAGTATTGTGTTAATTCGGTTGGCCCCATTACAGAAAGTATATAAAGATTAGCTTAATTTGTCAAGTGTACTTTGAAACATACAGTGAAATGTCATCCATATCAATAATTAACACAGTCTTAGGATTGCTGGGGGAAGCCTGCAAGAGTTGCCATGCTTCTGGTGCCAACATAGCATGCACACAACTTCTTAACCTTGACTAACTTGTGTGCCTTTGGTATGTAGGAGGAAACCAGAGCACCTGGGAAAACCCAAGCAGTCACAGGAAAATGTACAAACTCCTTGTGGGCAGCAGCGGGAACTGAACCCCAGCTGGCGGTGCTGAAAACTGTGCCACTAATCACTATGCTGCTGTGGCGCCTATACATAGAGGCTTTGGAAGAGTGCCGAAGAGGTTCACCAAGATAACATGCACAAAATGCTGAAGGGATTTAGCAAGTCAAGCGGCATTCATGGAGGGGGAGAAGTCGACATTTCAGGTGAAGACCCTTCATCGGGACTTGCTGCCTGAGTTCCTCCAGCATTTTGTGTGTTGCTTGAGATTTCCAGCATCTGCAGGATCTGGTATCTACAGTAGGTTCGCCAGGATGCTGCCTTGATTGGACGGTATGAGCTATAAGGAGAGGTTGGACAAAGTTGGGATGATTTCTCTCTGTAGTGGCAGAGACTGAGAGGAAACGTGCGAGTCATAGAGTACACAGTCAGAGCATTTCTCACAGGGTAGAAACGTCAAATACTAGAGGTCATATGGTTAACATGAGAGGGGGGAAGTTTAAAGGAGATTTACAGGGCAATTACTCTTTTATTTACAGAGAGCAATGGGTGCCTGAAACGGACTGCTGGGGTTGGTGATGGAGTGGTATTTAAAAGACGTAGTTAGACACACGAATATGCAGGGAATGAAGGGAAAGGGACCATGTGCAGAAAGAAGGGTAATCTGGTATCATGTTCGGCAGAGAAATGGGGGACTGAAGGGCCTGTTCTATGTTCTGTGACTGGTGAGGCCTCACTTGGAGTATTACGAGCAGGTGTGAAGGGATCCTGGAGTGCCCCTATTAACTGTTTGAAGAGAGACAGAGAGAGAGAGTTATTTACCATCAAGATGTTGCTTTTGAAAAGAGAGAGAGAGAGACGAAGATTAACAGTTGTACCGTCACTTTAAGGCATTGGAAATAACTTTAGATTTTTACTGAGTTTGGAGTTGGAGACAGCACCGGGCAGCTCGTAAGTTGCTATGGTGACCGAAGGCGGTGTTATTTAATGGACACTCGATGTTGTGATTTTCAGCAGGTTGTTGATATTTCTTCAAGGACAGTTCGCCTGCTGTGCATTTCTTCACAGACAAAGGAAGGAGGGACTCTTTGAGTGACAGGTGATGCTCAGCCTGGTGAAATGAATAGAAGGTCAGATGATACAGACCTCAGACACATGATCTGGACACTGAATGAGCATTGTTGTGCCCGCAGAGAAAGTGGGTTTTGGAGAATCGATCAGGCGGATCGATCCAAAGTGCTATTCCAGCGATGAAGAAGGGGTTGACTGGTGGGGAGTTGTCTATGTGTCCACCCTCGCCGGGGTGATAGCTCCACCACAGGAAAACCAGTCCCCCTGGTTAAAGTCACAGTCGGTGACTTGTGAAGGATTTCGGAGGACGACGAGAAGATTGACGGCATCAGCTCACCTGAAGACTCAACTCACTCTCTCTCTGTCTCTCTCCATCACTATACAACTAAATACCACGAACTGAACTGAACTGAACTTTACTCAACATCGTAAGACTGTATCTTTTTACCCCTAGACTTAAAGAAGCTTGGTTTTCATACATATATATTCCACACTTACTTTTATATATAATTATTGCTAACCTGTGTGATTTATCTTCATTTATATTACTGTATTGCGTAGTTACTAATAGATATTATTAGTTGTTAGCAATATGAGACTCCAAAGTGTTTTCTATTTCTGCTGGTTTCTTTATCCCCGTCACGGGGTACGTGACACAGGTTTGGGCCCCTTTATCCTAGAAAGGATGTGCTGAAACTGGAGAGGGTTCAGGTTCAAAGATGGTTCACGAAAATGATTCCAGGATTGAATGGCTTGTCATATGAAGAGCGTCTGATCGCTCTGGGCCTGTATTCACTAGAAACCTATCGAATGGTGAAAGGCCTTGATAGAGTGGAAGTGGAGAGGATGTTTCCTATGTTCGGAGAGTCTAAGGCCAGAGGACACAGGCTCACAATAGAGTGGTGGCCTTTTAGAATGGAGATGAGGTGGAATTTCTTTAGCCAGAGAGTGGTGAAGCTGTGGAGGCCAAGTCTTTATGTATATTTGAGACAGAGGTTGATAGATTCTGGATTGGTCAGGACATGAAGGGACATGGGGAGAAGGCAGAAGGCAGGGGCTGAGAGGAAAATTGGATCAGCCTGATGAAATGGTGGAGTAGACAATGGGCCAAATGGCCTCCCATATTCTATGGTCTTATGGACTGAATGCTTTCCTGCTCTGTTGAGGAAGAGACTCGTGGCTCTGGGCTCACACTTAGACTGAGCTAAGGACGACGGATCTTCCTGCCCATGGGGCATCAGTGAAGGAGGTGTTGTTTGACAGCAAGCACTCTAGTTTCAGAAACAAGAACAGTATTTTACCTACAGATTATTTGGCAGAAGTAATCAACCGGGATTGTAGAATTAGATCCATTATCACTGACACATTGTGAAATTTGTTGTTTTGCAGTATCAGAACCATGCAATACATAAAATGTACAATAAATTAAAATGAGAATGTAAATTGTGAAAAAAGAGAGCAAACTAGTGAGGTAGTGTTTGTGGGTTCATGAACTCTTCAGGAATCTGATGGCTGAGGGGAGAAGCTGTTCCTAAAGTGTCGGGCATGTGACTTCAGGATCTTACAAGATGGTAGCAATGAGAACAGGGCATGTCCTGGGTGGTGAGAGCCCTTCATAATGGGTGCAGTCTTCTTAAAGCATTGTCTTTTGAAGATATCCTCAATGCTGGTTCCCACGATCGAGCTGGCTGAGTCTACAAACCTCTGCAGCTTTTTCTGATCCTGTGCATTGTGCCTTCATACCAGATGGTGATGGAACCAGTCAGAATGCTCTCCATATAGAAATTTACTAGCGTCTTTTTGGTGATATACTAAATCGCTTCATACTTTTAATGAAATGTAGCCACTGTTGTGCCTTCTTTGTAATTGTATCTACATATTGGCCCTGGGTAGATCCACTGAGACGTTGACACCTAGGAACTCGAAACTGGTCACTCTTTCCACTGCTGACCCCTCGATGAGGACTGGTGTGTGTTCCCACAATGCTCCCTTCCTGACGTCCACCATCAAGTCATTGGTCTTACTGATGCTGAGTGCAAAGTTCTTGTGACACCACTCAAGCAGTTGATCTATCTCACTCTACTGGCGCCTCATTGCCATCTGAAATTCTGCCATCAACATCAGTGAATTTATAAATAACATTCGAGCAGTGCCTAGCCACACAGTCATGGGTATAGAGAGGGTAGAGCAGCGGCCTTAGCCCACACCCATGAGGTGTGACTGAGCAAGTTTCCAATCTACTGGGACTTTTAAAATCTCTGAAGTTTTCGACAACTTCTGGGCTACTCCTCCAGTAACATCACTCCTGTTCTGAGAGGTTTGGAGAACTTCGGACGCAGCCACCAGCAGTGGAATGAAGGAATCTGAAACTGCATAAATTGGCAGATTAACTGGCTGCAGTGGTGGTACAACTTAGGAAGAACGGGTCACAAGGAAGATTAGCATTGAATCAAATTGTGCCGTGAGTCAGCACAGGCAATAAAGGTGGACAGCCTCTCTTGCATGCAACAGTGGAATGATTTAAGTGGAGGGTTTGGAGATGGATCCACGTGGCCCAGAAGATGTAATGCACAGAGAGGGAGAGCAGCAACACAGAGAAAATTCACATGGATGTTCCTGGGACTTGAGGACCTGAGTTATAGGGAAAAGTTGAATAGTTAGGACTTTATTCACTGAAGCGCAGGAGAATGAGGGGTGATTTGATAGAGGCATGCAGAATGATGAGGGGTATAGATAGGGCAAATGCAAGCAAGCTTTTCCCTCTGAGGTTGGGTGAGACTAGAACCAGAGGTCATGGGTTAAGGGTGAAAGGTGAACTGTTTAAGAGGAGCATGAAGGTGCACTTTTTCATTCAAAGGCCGGTGAGAGTGTGGAATGAGCTGCCAGTGGAAGTGGTGGTAGTAGGTTTGATTGCAACGGTTAAGGTAAGTACATGGACGGGAAAGATACAGAGGGCTATGGTCGAGGTGTGGGTTGATGGGAGTAGACAGAATAATAGTTCAGCATGGATTAGATGGGCCAAAGGGCCTGTTTTTGTGCTTAGTGTTCAGTGACTCTGTGACTCCATGACTCCAGCTGGCAAAGGCATTTGTAACTGGGGTGGGTCGGCAGTGGAGAAGTGACTCAAATCCTGGTCAGGAAATCCAACACAACAATCTGCTCATGAGCATCAATGTCAATGTTTCTCCCACTGAATTCAACAGATTTCTGTGAGGTTTTCCCTCATTCGCTGGAACCACAACTGTTTGGTTGCTGGATCTGTGTTCAAATTCAGCCCAGGAGTGCCCTCTGTTGGTCAATGCAGGAAAATGTTTGGGAATCGACCTTGAACTCTAACAGCCATAGTCGTACTTTATTGATCCCGAGGGAAATTTGGTTTTTGTGACAGTTGCAGCCATGAGGCTCTGCAGTGAGAAGGCCATCTTTCATAAACAATATATGTCTCAGGTCGTTATGATTTGGGGTTCAATCAAAGAGGAATGTTGTGATGTTCTGATTAAAGAAACCTCGATTTAAGTGAATACAGAGTTGGTGGTTGGCCAGAAATAACACATCGTACTCCACAAAAAAATTATAAAGTATATGTGCAATTTTCAGCTTTATCAAACAGTTAATAAGAAAAAGAAAAAGGGTCCATTACAGTTAAACCAGTCCAATGTGCACATAGTGTTGGAGTTCATTCTGGAGTTATCACCTACTCACGCGCTGGACCCACAGCCTGAGTGAAAGCACGCACCACATTCCGAACTTTCCTTGAAGTCCAACTCAAACAAACTGGCTCTCTCTCAGCAGTATTGGCCCTTCCACCTTGGAGCCATTCCTCTGCACAAAGCACTTTGTGCAACAGGGACTCTCCTTCCAACAGCATTCTGCGGCATCTTCCCTTCTGTCCCGCTCCTCAGCTCCCACCAAAAACCCCCCAGCCAGACCACTGTCCTTCAGAAATCCCTTCTCCACAATCCTGACTCTCATTCCTAAGTGGAGCAGTCGGGCTTCTTAGTTGAAACCAAAACATTCCACCAGCAGGACACACTGCTTTTGCAGACAACTGCTGAAGTGAAATACCTATGGCAAAGCAGTTGAAATTTTAACCAGGAAAATGCTTTGAGAGGCTGGTCAAGGACTACATTTGCAGCATTCAAACACCCACACTGTACTCCCTACAATTCGCCTACCGACACAACCGATCGATAGATGACACAATAGCCACAGTTCTACATAAGCATTCTCTCATAAGGATTCAACACCATAATTCCCTCCAGGCTCGACAAGAAGCTCAGAGATCTGGGCCTTCACCTTGCCTTGTGCAGTTGAATCCTAGACTTCCTGTCAGATTGCTGGCAGGTGGTGAGAGTGGGTTCCCTCACCTCCGCCCCTCAACACAACTACCCCTCAGGGCCCCCTCCTTTACTCTCTGTATACCCATGTCTATGTCGCCACCCACAGCTCCAATCTGCTAATTAAATTTATAGATGATACTACATTGATTGGCCTAATCTCAAATAATAATGAGGCAGCTTACAGAGAAGAAGTCATTGCCCTGACACAGTGTGTCAAGAAAACAACCTCTCCCTCAATGTCACAAAAACAAAGGAGCCGCTTGTGGACTACAGGAGGAATGGAAATAGGCTAGCCCCTACTGATATCAATGGATCTGGGGTTGAGAGGGTGAACAGCTTAAGTTCCTCAGCATCCACATCAACGAGGATCTCACATGGTCTGTAGACTCCGGCTGTGTGGTGAAGAAAGCACAACAGCGCCTCTTTCACCTCAGACCGTTGAAGAAGTTTGGTATGGGCCCCCAAATCCTATGAATTTTCTATAGGGGCATAATTGAGAGCATCCTGACTGGCTGCATCACTGCCTGGTATGGGAACTGTACTTCCCTCAATCGCAGGATTCTGCAGAGAGTGGTGCAGACAGCCCAGTGCATCTGTAGATGTGAACTTCCCACTACTCAGGACATTTACGGAGACAGGTGTGTAAAAAAGGCCCGAAGATCCAAGTCACCCCAGTCACAAACTGTTCCGGCTGCTACCATCTGGGAGACGGTACAGCAGCATTAAAATCAGGACCAACAGGCTCCAGAACAACTTCTTCCACCAGGCCATCAGACTGATTAATTCATGCTGACATAATTGTATTTCTAAGCCATATTGACTGTCCTGTTGTACATACTATTTATTACAAATTAGCACGGTTAGATGGAGATATAAAGATTTTTACTCATGTATATGAAGGATGTAAGTAATAAAGTCAATTCAATTCAATAGATATGGATTATGAATGGGTTCTGTTTTTAAATTTGGCCTCAGTATGTTGATTCTGTCCACAAGCTGTGAATATCACTGAATATGGTAACCATACCTCCACAGTGTTGTAGTGAATAGGATTAAAAGCACACAAGACTGATAAGAGAACAACTTAAAAGTGGAGAAGAGAGGAAACTAGGTCTGCTGTTTGTATAAGCGAACGCGGGTATGTATGTCAGACTTAAGAATTTAAAAATGTTATGGGAATTTATTTGTACGTAGTGGATTCATAATTCAGATGTTTGTAACCCCGGGCTGCCAACAGAGATCGTCTTGATCTAGTGCCACAATAGTGTAACAGCTAGTATGATGCTATTACAGCTCAGAGCGTTGGTGTTCGGTGTTCAATGTGCTGTCGGCACCAACGTAGCACGCCCACAACCTTACTAACCCTAACCTGTTCATCTTTGGAATGTGGGAGGAAACTGGAGCACCCAGTGGAAACCCACGTGGTCACAGGTACTATGTAAAAACTTCTTATGGACCGTGGCGGGAATTAAACCCTGATCTTCCGATTGCTTGCACTGTAAAGCGTAACACTAACTACACTGCTAATATTAAATAGGTGTTAATGAGATCCCACCACCCCCGCATCATTCTTCTAAACTCCAGTGAGTAAAGGCCCAGAGCCATTAAACACTCCTCTTTTGTTAACCTCTTTATGTGGATGATTTATCTCTTGCAGTTCCTGGGATTTCAAGTCCCATAAGACTATATCCAAACTTACTGATTAAAAAAAGAACTCTTAGGATGAAGTCTGGTAGGCGAAGTTGAAGGTTGAAGTCCAACGTACAGCAAGTCCTAAGGTAGAGGCCCAAAGGAGTCATGGGGGCTGGAGGACCTTGCAAGTCTGTAAGTCTAGGCCTGAAGGCCAAACCTGTGATTAGTGACTCCAGGGGCAAAGTCCGAAGATGGAGGCCAGAGCCTGTGAGTTTGAGAATCCGGAGACAAGGACTGGAGGCCCAAAGGCAGCCTGTCCTGGGGATGGGGGCCAGTTTATGTGTGAGAAGAGGAAAGGGGCTTGTTTTGCTGCTTGTGTTGTTTTGTGAGTGTGCTGTCCATACTGTGTTGGAACCAGAAGGAGTGAGGATACTTGCAGGCTGTCCAGAGCACATCCTTGGGTGTGAATCTGAACTTCCATTTCCCCAAATCATTTTTGTAAACCTGCACTGGACCCTCTCCAGTGCCAACCTCTAGCCCAGAGAGCACCATTGTTTGTGACTGGAAGTAGGCAGGAGGGAGCTTGAATTAGTGCCCAATGGCAGCTCTAAAAATCTTTTAATGCATGAAACATCTGTCAGAGCAACTTTTGTCTGCTAACTCCTAAAGCCCATACATTTGGAATCCTCTTGTAAAACAGACAGACGTTAATTACATAAATCAGCAAAGCTGGTATTGCAACCAACTGTCCCAGGGAACCCACTTGTCATTTGTAATGGGATTAAAGATGAGCTTTATTTGTCACTTGTATGTTGAAACATACAGTGAAATGTGCCATTTGTGTCATATCAGCTGGACTGCGCTGGCAGAATCACTTCTAAGTGTGCAGGATAGTGGAAATACAAGATATGTGATTTGAACCAGGGTAGACTCGAGTTTATTTTCCACAAAAGGAATAGCTGGGTCCTGGAATGAGCTGTCAGAGGTGGTGGTGGAAGCAGGAACAGTAACAACATTGAAACGGCAACTTGGCAGGTCCTCTAATGGGCAGAGGCACAGAGGGATATGGAAGACTGCTTCCATCAAGGTGTCATTGAGTCTGCTCTGCTATTCAATCATGGCTGATCCTTTTTTCCTCTCTCTCCAGTCCCACTCCCTGGCCTTTTCCTCATAACCTTTGATACTGTGTCCAATTAAGAACCTATCAATCTCTGCCTTAAATACACCTAACAACCTGGCCACCACAGCTGACTGTGGTAATAAGGTCCACAAATTCACCACCCTCTGGCTGAAGAAATTTCTCCACATCTCTGTTTTAAGTGGGCACTCTCTACCATGAGGCTGTGCCCTCTTGTCCTAGACTCCCCCACCATGAACATCCTTTCCACAACTACTCTGTCTAGGCCTTTCAATATTCGAAAGGTTTCAATGAGATCCCCCCTCATCCTTCTGAATTCCAGTGAGTACAGACCCAAAACAATCAAATGCTCCTTGTATGATAACCCTTTCATTCATGGAATCATCCTTGTGAACCTCCTCTGAACCCCCTGCAAAGCCAGTACATCTTTTCTAAGATAAGGAGACAGAACTATTCACAATACTCAAAGTGAGACCTCACCAGTGCCTTATAAAGCCTCAGCAGCATCACATCCCTGCTCTTGTATTCTAGACCTTCTGAAATGAATGCTAACATTGCATTTGCCTTCCTCACCACTGACTCTACCTGCAAGTTAACCTTTAGGGTGTTCTGCACAAGGACTCCCAAGTCCCTTTACATCTCAGATTTTTGGATTTCCTCCCCGTTTAGAAAATAGTCTGCACATTTATTTCTTCTCCCAAAGTGCATGACCATGCATTTTCCAACATTGTATTTCATTTGCCACTCTCTTGCCCGTTCTCCTAATCTTCACCCTGCCTTGTGCAGCTGGATCCTGGATTTCCTGTCAGATTGCTGGCAGGTGGTAAGAGTGGGCTCCCTCACCTCCACCCCTCTGACCCTTAACACGGGGGCCCCTCAGGGCTGTGTCCTAAGACCACTCTTTTACTCTCTGTTTACCCATGACTGTGTCGCCACTCACAGCTCCAATCTACTAATTAAATTTGCTGATGATACTACACTGATTGGCCTAATCTCAAATATAATGAGGTAGCCTACAGAGAAGAAGTCATCACCTTGACACAGTGGTGTCAAGAAAACAACCTCTCCCTCAAAGTCGCAAAAGCAAAGGAGCTGGTTGTGGACTACAGGAGGAATGGAAATAGGCTAGCCCCTATTGACATCAATGGATCTGAGGTTGAGAGGGTGAACAGCTCCTTGGCATAAACATCACTGAGGATCTCACGTGGTCTGTATTTACCAGCTGTGTGGTGAAAAAGGCACAACAGCACCTCTTTCACCTCAGATGGTTGAGGAAGTTTGGTATGGGCTCCCAAATCCTAAGAACTTTCTACAGGGGCACAATTGAGAGCATCCTGACTGGCTGCATCACTGCCTGGTATGGGAACTGTACCTCCCTTAATCGCAGGACTCTGCAGAGTGGTGCAGACAACCCAGCGCATCTGTCAATATAAACTTACCACTATTCAGGACATTTACAAAGACAGCTGTGTAAAAAGGGCCTGAAGGATCACTGGGGACCCGAATGACTCCAACCACAACCTGTTCCACATCCAGGAAACGGTACTGCAACATAAAAGCCAGGACCAACAGGCTCCAGGACAGCTTCTTCCACCAGGCCATCAGACTGATTAATTCACACATAAATTGCACATTGCACATTTAGATAGAGACATAATGTAAAGATTTTTACTCCTCATGTATACGAAGGATGCAAGTAATAAAGTCAATTCAATTCAATTTAATCTGTCCAAGTCGTTCTGAAGCTATCAATTCTATCATCTAAATTATTGATATACAGCATAAAAAGAAGTGGTCCCAACACCAACCCCTGTGGAACACCACTAGTCACTGGCAGTCAACCAGAAAAGGATCTTTTTATTCCTACTTGCTGCCTCCTACCAATCAGCCAATGCTCTAACCCTGACAGTAACTTTCCAGTAATACCATGGGCTTGGGAGGCAGCCTCATGTGTGGCACCTTGTCAAAGGCCTTCTGAAAGTCCAAATATACAACATCTACTGCACCCCCCAATCCATTTTATGTGTAATCTCCTCAAAGAATTCCGACAGGTTTGTCAGGCAAGAGTTTTCCTTAAGGAAACCATGTTGACTTTGTCCTATCTTGTCCTGTATCACCAAGTACTCCACAACCTCTTCCTTAATTGACTCCAACATTTTCCCAACCACTGAGATCAGGCTAACTGGTCTATAATATCTTTTCTGCTGCCTCCCTCCTTTCTTAAAGAGTGGAGTGACATTTGCAGTTTTCCAGTCCTCTGGCACTATACCAGAGTCCAATGATTTTTGAAAGATCATTACTAATGCCTCCACAATCTCTATCACTACCTCTTTCAGAACCCTAAGGTGCAGTTCATCTGGTCCGGGTGATTTATGTCCCCCTAGGTCTTTTAGCTTTTTGAGCACCTTCTCCCTTGTAATAGTAACTGCACTCACTTCTCTTCCCTCACACCCTTCAACATCTGGCACATTGCTAGTGTCTTACACAGTGAAGATTGATGCAAAATACTCATTTAGTCATCTGTCATCTCCTAGGTTTCTGTTATTATTTTTCTAGTCTCATTTTCCAGTGGTCCTATATCCACTCTCATCTCTTTATTTTACATATCTGTACTTGAAAAAGCTTTTATTATCCATGATATTGTTTGCTAGTTTGCTTTCATATTTCATCTTTTCCCTCCTAATGATTCTTTTAGTTGCTCTCTGTAGGGTTTTGAAAGCTTCCCAATCCTCCATCTTTCCACTAATTTTTGCTTTGTTGTATGCCCTCTCTTTTGCTTTTAGTTTTGACTTCCCTTGTCAGCTACAGTTGTACTATTTTGTCATTTGTGTATTTCTTTGTTTTTGGAATAATCTATTTTTCATTTTTGGAATACATGCACCTTCCTCATTTTCCCCAGAAACTCATGCCATTGCTGCTCTGCCCTGCCAGTAACTCTTTCCAATTTACTTCGACCAACTCCTCTCTCATACCACTGTAATTTCCTTTACTCCACTGAAACACTGCTGTCGGACTTGCTTTCTCCCTATCAAATTTCAATTCAATCATATTGTGATCACTGGCTCTTACAGGTTCCTTTACCTTAAGCTCCTTCATCACCTCTGGTTTGTAACATGACACCCAATCCAGCAAAGCTGATCTCCTAGTAGGCTCAACAACAAACTGCTCTGAAAAGCCATCTCATAGGCATTCAACAAACTCACTCTGGAGATCTATTTCCAACCTGATTTTCCCAATCAATCTGCATGTTGAAATCTCCCATGACTACCATAACATTGCCCTTTTGACACGCCTTTTCTATTTCCTGTTGTAATCTGTGGTCCGCATTCCAGCTACTGTTCAGAGGCCTGAATATAACTGCTATCAGGATCCTTTTACCCTTGCAGTTTCTTAACTCAACCCACAAGGATTCAATGTCATGTATTTCTACTGATTTGATGCCATTCTGTACCAGCAGAGCATGGCATCCTCTCTGCCTGTCTTCCTATCCCTCCAATACAATGTATAACCGCGGACATTTAGCTCCCCACAGCAACCATCTTTCAGCCACGATTCAGAGATACCACAACGTCATACCGGACAATCTGTAATGGAGCAACAAGATCGTCCACCTTATTTCTGATATCCCATGCACTGAGAGACAACACTTTGAATACTGTATTTGCTGCCCTTTTTGTATCTGCATCGCCACCCCCACTGCCCCGGCACTCCTCCTCTGCCACCTGTCCCACACCCCTCCCATGGCGATCCATTCTCACTATTCCCAACATCCTTTGTTCCTGTCAGATTTGCAAACTTGCTCTCCACTCCACATTGACAAAGGTACCTTGGCTTTATATATGTACCTAAGGCTTTTGCACAGTATTGAATAAGAAGGAATCTGATAGGAGAGGAGAGTGGATTATGGGAGAAAGGGATGGAGGGGGGACACCAGGGGAGATGATGGGCAGGTGAGAAAAGGGGAGTCAGAATAGGGAATTGAAAAGGAGAGAAGGGGGAGGGGGCAGAAATTACTGGATGTTAGAGAAATTGATAGTTATGTCATCAGATTGGAGGCTACCTAGATGGAATATGCGGTGTTGCTGCTCCAACCTGAGAGTGGCTTCATCGTGGCAGAAGGTCATGGACTGACATGTCAGAGTGGGAATGAAAAGTAGAATTGAGAGAGGAGTTATTGGGAAATCTCACCTGTTGTAGCGGATGGAGCAAAAATGCTCGACGAATTGATCCCCCAATCTACATCAGGTCTCACCAACGTAGAGGAAGCCGCACCAGGAGCACCGGATACAGTAGACGACATCAACACACTTGCAGGTGGAGTATTACCTCACCTGAAAGGACTGTTTTGGACCCTGAATGGAGGTGAATGGGCAGGTGCAGCATTTTATTTTTTGGAGATAGCAAGTCTTGGGTAGGAGTTTCTGTGACTGAGGAGAAGAGGAAGCGACTTTACAGATCTATATGGGGCCAATGTTGGTGATGGAGCCAGCACGTTGGGATGAAATTCGACACTAGGTTTGACTCAGACATGGACAGTGCCAGGGAGAAGATACAGCCAAGTTTGAAGATGGTGGCCACTAGAAAATACTTTGGTGACCCAGCTGCTGGATGAGCAGTATCGTGCATCAGTGATGTTGAGAAAGGGTGAACCTTTGAATGTAACATAGACAAGCAGCAAAATGGAGTGGGCTCAGGACTGTCTGTGGGGATGCCAGGTGTGATGGGGTGATGAGTGTAGTAAAAGCTGTCACTGGTTCCCTGGTTAAAAGAGCATGGATAATAGTGGAATATGCTGAGGACTGAGTCACAGAATTGAAGTCAAACAGCACAGAATTTCCTCAGATGTCCTCTAAGCCTCTGGTCAATTTCTTCCAGTCTTCTCCATCCACTGACCTCTCCAGATAACTGAAATATTCCTCCCCCACTGGCTCCTTCTGCCTTTTCTTTTTGTCTGCCTTCATCCCTCATCTACCTGCCTCTTTCTCCCAGCTTCACCCCCCCTCCTGTGTCTGGTTCCACCCACCCGTCATCCCACACCCTGCCTCACACCAATCACCTCAGGCCCTCATCTCACCTCTGTCCCTACATCCTGCCCACTCCATATTGTCCATCTCCCCCCTCCACCCAGTCTGATGCAGGGTTTTGATCCAAAATGTCGATAATTCCTTTCCTCTGACAGATGTTGCTTGACTTGCTGAGTTTCTCCAGCATGTTCTTTGTTGCTTGTTAGACATCATTCTGGAGTTATGACTTTATGGAATAATCAGTTTTCAGGAAATAAAACCTGCAACGGATACTTTGTGGTCATTGAGTGTGGACATTCTGATTCCATCCCATTGAAACGACATGGGGAAGACAATAGATAAACCTTCCTATTAGCACATTGCCAAAGCTGCATCTCTGTCACTTGGAAATCCATGTAGTCACAGGGAGAATGTACAAGCTCCTTTACTGACAGCAGCAGGAACTGAACCGGGGTTGCTGGTGTTGTAAAGCATTCTGCTTTACTCACAGGCATTTCAAACAGACATCAGTGTTGAATATTCAAAGGGGTTCTGCTAGTTGGGAAGTGCTACCATTGTAAATATGTAACTCTATAAATGTATCCAACTGTATTCAAAACTATAAAGTTTAGCAGGTGATTATAGTAATTGAAACTGTAATTAATTGTTTATTGTTATCTTTCTGTTCAAGTATAAAACATTGTGTCAGGAGAGGGAGATTCTCTTGGATTCTCCCGAACACACTCTTTCTCTCTGGAAGATTAGCTGTGTGAATAAAGACTTTAAATTTCCCACCTACAGTTTCTGTGTGGTTGTGTTTCAGTCTGTCACAACATTGCTGAACTTTCTAAATGACAATAAATGAGGACTGAATGTTCTCATAATCTAAAAAATCCCAGTTAACAGGGTTTTATGGAAGGCAAATCTTCGATAAATTTGCTTGAATTCACTGAAAAATGTAACGGGGAGAGTTGATAGAGGGGAACCTATAGATGTAGTGTATTTACATTTCAAAAATGCATTTGATAAAATAGTGCATAAGGTATTGGAGGAGAAACCAAGAGATTCTGCAGATACTGGAAATCCAGAGCATCACACATAAAATGCTGGAGGAACTCAACAGGTCAGGTAGCATCTATGGAGAGGAATAAACAGTCAACATCTTGGGCTGAGACCGTTCATCAGAACTGGGAAGGAAGGAGGTGGAAGCCAGTATAAGATGTTGGGGGGAAATGGAAGGAGTACAAGCTGGCAGATGACAGGTGAGAGTGGGTGAGGGGGAAAGGTAAGACAATGTGAATAACTGGAAGGTGAGGGGTGGAAGACGTAAAGAGCTGAATACGGAATCTGATGGGAGAGGAGAGTGGACCATCAGAGAAAGGGAAGAAGGGCCACTGGAGGGAGATGATGGGCAGGTGATGAGAAGGAGTGAGAATGGAACCAGAATGGGGAGTGGAAAAAGAAGGGGGAGCAGGGAAAAATGACTGGAGTTTGAGAGTTCGACGTCATGCTGTCAGGTTGGAGACTAAGCAGACAGAACATGCGGTGTTCCTCCTGCAACCTGAGCGTGGCCTCATCTTTGATCTTTACTTTGTTGTTCTTTCAAATATTTGTCTATCTTCACCTTCAATAACTCCAATGACCTGGCCTTCACCAGTTTCGGGACAGTGGATTTAGAGACTCACTCCCCCACTGGAAGAAGTTTCTACGCATTTCCGCAAAATCTCGTGTTTGCAAAGTAAAGGTTATGGGGAACTGGTGCAGCAGAGGAGGTGAAACCGGCACAGATCAGCCATAATCATACCTGATGTGAGGGCAGGCTTGGAGAGAGGCCCACTGTTGATTCTATTTTTTTGTGATTTCCCACTGTATGTTGTAAACAATTCTGTAATTCATCAGCCTACAATAATAATTCCATACAAATATGTTCAAACCATTTCAAAATATACCTTTTAATTTTTTTTTGGTAATCTACCTTTTTAAAAATGGATGGAGACCAGGTAGAATTATGAAAATTTACTATTTTTCCCTTTAAACTGTGACAGAATAATGCAGGTAAGTACAGTACATAAGTGTAAATACTATTGCTTACATACAAAACTGCAGGTACAAATTACAGTTCCTCTCAGCAAGAGCTGTAAAGAGTTTAATTCAATACAATTTGCAAAAAAAAAACAAAGATCAAAGAGCCTCCCCTCTTCCTCCCACCCGCTCACTGCAGCATTAACCATGAATTTCCAATTCACTGCAGTTTCTCCCGAAGTTTAAAGAAAAGGCTCGAATGAGTCGGTCGCCAATAAATAATTCCGGATCGGTGCAAGGAGAGGAGGAGGAGGGAAGTGTTCCACGAGGATGAGGGCTGGAGGTCTGTCCGTCAGCTGTACCTGCTGCTTTCGCTGTGGCTCCGGTGGTGGGAGTAACTCCGGTCGCTTCTGCTGTACGAGCGGTACGACCTGTAGCTTCTGTCCCGGCTTCTGCCCAAGAGAAGTGTTGCCGTTTGGGTGGGGGAAAAGAAAGGACATAATTAACCCTTGTCTTGTCCAACTTCTCAGTGTGACCGAGGAAGCAAGAATCTTTCACGTGATGAGTTACTGCCATACTAACGTTAGTCTTCATTTCGAGAGGACTAAAATATAAAAGCAAGGATGTAATGTTGAGGCTTACATCTTCTGGCAATAGAGTGATGTCCCTTTAGAACAGAGATGAAGAGGAATTTCTTTAGCCAGAGGATGTTGAAATCCTCTGGAAATCGTTGCCACTTATGGCTATGGAGGCCAGGTCATTGGATGTATGTAGTCAAGGTGTGAAAGGTTACTGGGAGAAGGTAGGAGATTGCGGTTGAGAGGGAAAATAGATCAGCCATGATGAAATGGCAGAGCAGACTGAATGGGCCAAATAGCCTCATTTTGCTCCCATATCTTTTGGCTTTATAAGGCATTGGTTAGATCATGCTTGGGAGTATTAAGCAGCTTTGGGCCCCTTTATTGAAGAAAGGATGTGCCAACTTTGGAGAAGGACGAATGGAGGTCCACAAGAATGATCCCGGGTTAAGGATTAACATATGAGAAGTGTTTGATGGCTCTGGGCCTGTACTCCTTGGAGTTTAGAAGAATAAAGGGATATCACATTTGAACCTATCAAATAATGGAAGGCCTAGATAGAGTGGATGTGGAGAGGATATTTCCTATAGCGGGGGAGTCTCAGACCAGAGAACACAGCCTCAGAACAGAAGGATGTCCCTTTGGAACAGAGATGAAGAGGAATGTCTTTAAACAGAGGGTGATGGATCTGCGGAATTTATTGTCACAGATGGCTGTGGAAGTCATTGGGTATATTTAAAATGAAGGTTGACAGGTTGTTGGTTAGTCAGGACATCAAAGAACTTGGGGACAAGGCAAGAAAATGAGGTTTAGGGGGATAATAAATCAGCTATGATGGAATGATGGATCAGACTCAATGCGCTGAATGGCCCAATTCTGCTCCTATGTCTTATGATATTGCATTATCTTAAGCTGATGACAGGCAAGGTTTAATGCCTGAACCAGGGAGGCTTGATGGTCTTATAAGACCTTTTCCAATGGGTACCAGTTAGCCATCTCACTCATAGTGCTCTAGTAAAAATGTACGAAAGGATGCCCAAGAAATTTTAGCTCAAGTGAAAGTCAAAGTCAAAGCAAATTTACTATCAAAGTACGTATATGTCACCATATACTTCCCTGAGATTTATTTTCATGCAGATATTCACAGGAAAATAAAGTACAATGGAATTTGTGAAAAACTATATATGAATAGAGTGACAAACAACCAATGTGCAAAAGACAAATAGTGCAATAGAAGTAAATAAGTAATACCGAGAACATGAGTTGTAGAGTCCTTGAAGCTAACTCCATAGGTGTGGAATTAATTGAGTGTTGAGGTGAGTGAAGTTATCCACACTGGTTCAGGAGCCTGATGGTTGAAGAATAATAACTGTTCCTGAACCTGGTGGTGTGGGACCTGAGCCTCAGACCTAATGAGCTGCAGTAGAGCTAAAAACATTACCACAAATCTGGGAGACGGACACTTATCTGGACTCAACATGGTACTTCAGAGGGCAGTCATGCATCTTACACTGACTGCCTTTAAACCAGTGAATGGTCAGGGACATTATGATGTGACTGCAGAAGAGGCAGGAAAGGGGCCCAAAGGAGCCCTTACCCTCATCTAACAGGTACAGGTTCTTGTTCCCTGTCTGGACGAGACTGGGGACTGCAGAGAGGATTTGCAAACTGCCGCAGCACAGGGAGACACTAAAGTCAAAGGAGAAAGAATGTAGTTATAGGAGATAGCATAGCAAGGGGAATAGACTGAAGCAAACAGAGTTCCTAACGACATGCCTGCTTGGTGCTTTAGTTAATTGGTTTATTGTCACATGTACTGAGGTACAGTGAAAATCTGTTTTGCATGCCATCCATACACGTCATTTCATCACATCAGTGCATCAGTGTAATACAAGGGAAAAACAATAACAATATAGTGTGATAGTTACAGAGAAAGTGCAGTGCTATCAGACAATAAGATGCAAGACAATGACAAAGTCATTATGAGGTCAAGAATTCATCTTATCCGTACAAGAGATCCATTCAATAGTCGGATACCAGTAGGATGGAAGTCGCGTCTGTGCCTGGTGGTACATGCTTACGTGCCAAGGACATTTCTTCTGGACTGGAGAGGAACTTGGAAAGGGAAGGTGATCATGGCACTAACAACATCGCTATGACAAGGAAGTTCTGCTGACGGATTGTGGGGAGCTCTGGCCAAGACTGATAAGTAGAATCACAAGGGTGATAATCTCCAGATTATTACTTGAGCCACATGCAAATTGTTAAAGGGTATATAGGATTAAAGAGGTAAATGCATGCCTCAAATCCTACTGAGGGCGAGAAATGCATTCTGTTTCACAGGACACTAGGACTGATATTAGGGAAGGAGAGAGCTGTTCGTTGGGACAGACTCCATTTGAATCGTGCTGGGACCAGCGTCGTAGTGAATCATTAACTAGCGTTGCAGAGGGTAACTTAAACTAACTGTGACGGCGGAGGGCTGCACAAACAGGAGGTTTTAATAAATCAGGAGCAGTGGCACGAAAGAGTGAGGAGAAGGCCGACAGTCACAGCGCAATAGGCCAAGGCAGAGGATGTAAATGATAATATGCAAAACAGAACAAATCCAGGGCTGCAAATTTTAAAAAAATCAAAGCTTAACATTCTTTATTTGTGTGCACACAGCATTTGCAACAAGACAGATGAATTGAAAGTAACATTTGAGTATGACTCAACAACTACTACAGAAATGTGGCTGCAAGACTGAGTTCTCAATATTTCACCTTTCCCAAACGGGCTGAGGGAAAAGGGAGTGGGTTGGTGGTGTTAATTATGCACTATACCACAGCAGGGCAGAGTTGGGATATGAAGGCAGTGGATAGTGAAGTGAGCAACACACACTATGTCTCTGCCCAAAACATCAATTGTACTCTTTTCCATAGATGCTGCTTGGCCTGCTGAGTTCCTCCAGCACTTTGTGCGTCTGGCTTGGATTTCCAGCATCTGCAGAATTTCTGTTTGTAATCAGATAGTGACGTGGAATTGGTTTGGGTTGAAATCACGAACAGCAGGGGAAGGAAGATGTGTGGAAGTAGACTGTAGACCACCAAAATGTGAACTCAGTAGGTCAGTCAGAGCATAAATGGGGATAAATGTGTAGCGGTTAGTGTAATTCTTTCCCACCACTGTCTGAAAGGAGCTTGTATGTTCTCTCCATGACTGTGTGGGTTTCCTCCATGTGCTTTGATTTCCTCCCACGTTCCAACGACATACAGGTTAGGGCTAGCAAGTTGTGGGCATTCTATGTTGGCACCAGAAGCATGGCAACACTTGGCGGGCTGCCCCCAGCACATCCACAGACTGTGTTGGCCGTTAATTCAAACAACACATTTCAATGTGCTTCCATGTACTGCGACAAATAAAGCTACTCCTTATCTTTATAACAAGAGCCTGTTTGAAGGGAACTGCAAGTATCATGGACAATTTTAATCTACATCTTGATTAGACCAGTAAGGGTATAGTAAAAGAATTCATGGAATGTGTTGTTTGCTTTTCACAGCAGTACATTGCAGAGGCTACTCCTATAGGGGTTATTTGAGATTTGTTTTTACGTAATGAGCAATGATTAATAAGAGATCTTGTGTTGAAAGAACTCCAAGGTGTAATTAAGCACAATTCCAAAAACAGCTTGAGGATGAACATTATAGGTCCACAACCAGTGTCTTCAAATTAAATATGGGCACTTATAGAAGTATGTGAGAGGAGTTATCCAACGTGGACTGGGCAAACACAGAGATAAGACATAAAGCAAAGAGGAAAGACATACCTCAAAGAGGAAAGAGGTAATCATTAAGAGAAGACTGAATGCAATTAAACTTAGTTTTTAAGTAAAGGTAAATCGTGACAAATTGGCACAAATTCTCTGAGGATGTAACAGGAGAGAGGATATCTGTAGATGCAGTATATTTAGATTCTGAAAAGGCATTTGACCAGCTGTCAAGCCTCATTCTATCCTGGTGGGATCAGTATCATGGTGCCTGGATTAGTCCAATGTGGAACTGCTGCGCCAGAGATGGCTGGTCCCTCTGCTCTCTCCAAAGCCCGACTCCTCTTCTTGTGCTTAATTATAAATTATCCACATCAGAAGATAGCTAGGTAAAGTCCCAGTCAATGTCATCGTACACAACTCCCTCTCTCTGCCTGACTGGAACCAGAGTGTTTGCAGCCTTGGCTGTCCAAGAAATCCTGAGACAAACTTTGGATAACAAATCCCTATCCTTACTGAAACCACCCACCTCCATCCAACTTGTTCCATGTTTCACCTATCTACTAAAATCCTCATTTGTGCCTTTGCTATTTTTAAAGCCAATCAGTGCACTTTGCTGATGATTCTGACTTCCCTCATTCTATCCACTGCAAGCTGTACTTATCCAAAACACTGCTGTCTGTGACTATTCATGCTCAGCTCCTTATCCCTCGTGTGCTGACTGACTTACCATGGACACCTGGTTAAAACTGTCAATGGCTGTGCTTTGAGCAGTCGGGATTCCTTCCACGTATCACTTTCCTGTGTGAAAACCTGCCCTGCAGCTTTATCAAACTGTGCTGTACTGTGTCTCTGTGGAGGGTCTATGGGCACATTATTATGTTAAAGACCGTCAAGAAAAGGAAGGTCTGCAATCACTGCATTCGGGAAACCGCAATTGTCCTTAGTGTCTCTTGGAGAGGTAGGTGGTCATGGGCAGAGGTGGAGGAATGTATGGGGGGATGTCAGAGGTAGGTTTTTGTTTTACACACATTCACACACACACACACACACACACACAGTAGTGTCAAGGATGGTGGTAGAGACAGATATTTTTGAGACATTAAGAGACTCTTAGAAAGGTATAGGAATGAAAGAAAAATGGGGAGTTATAAGGGAGGAGGGGCTGGCAGGGCGAAGACACATCTCTACCAAGGGAAATGTAAGGCACTCCTTCCCTCTACTAGCCTGTAGGTCACCCTTGGGCAAGGTGTAGCAACTGCTTAGCACCCGGTCAGGGTGGTAGACGGTTGTATGAGCAGGTGGTGCATATCACAAATCCTGGTTATGTGACCACTGACGCCAGGCAATCTCTGAGAAGTATTGATAATGGCGGGGGGGGGGGGGGGCGCTGGGGTCACCTGTCTTGTAAAGAGTAGAGACATCGCCCAGAAAGTGGCGATGACAAACTGCTTCTGCAGAAAAACTTGCCAAGAACAATCATAGTCAGAAAACCATGATCGCCTACGACTTACGACACAGCAGATAACATTGATGATGATGATGTCGTAAGGGTTAGGTTGATTTAGAACATAGAATAGTACTGCACAGTACAGGCCCTTCAGCCCACAATGTTGTGCCGACCCTTAAACCCTGCCACTCATATAACCCCCCCACCTTAAATTCCTCCATATACCTGTCTAGTAGTCTCTTAAACTTCACTAGTGTATCTGCCTCCTCCACTGACTCAGGCAGTGCGTTCCACACACCAATCACTCTCTGAGTAAAAAACCTTCCTCTAATATCCCCCTTGAACTTCCCACCCCTTACCTTAAAGCCATGTCCTCTTGTATTGAGCAGTGGTGCCCTGCGGAAGAGGCGCTGGCTATCCACTCTATCGATTCCTCTTACTATCTTGTACACCTCTATCATGTCTCCTTTCATCCTCCTTCTCTCCAAAGAGTAAAGCCCTAGCTCCCTTAATCTCTGATCATAATCCATACTCTCTAAACCAGGCAGCATCCTGGTAAATCTGCTCTGTACCCTTTCCAGTGCTTCCACATCCTTCCTATAGTGAGGCGACCAGAACTGGACACAGTACTCCAAGCGTAGCCTAACCACAGTTTTACACAGCTGCATCATTACCTCATGACTCTTAAACTCTATCCCTTAACTTATGAAGGTTAACACCCCATAAGCCTTCTTAACTACCCTATGTACCTGTGAGGCAACTTTCAGGGATCTGTGGACATGTACCCCCAGATCCCTCTGTTCCTCCACACTACCAAGTATCCTGCCATTTACTTTGTAGTTTGTCCTTCCAAAGTGTACCACCTCACACTTCTCTGGGTTGAACTCCATCTGCCACTTCTCAGCCCACTTCTGCATCCTATCAATGTCTCTCTGCAATCTTCGACAATCCTCTACATTATCCATAACACCACCAACCTTTGTGTTATCTGCAAACTTGCCAACCCACCCTTCTACCCCCACATCCAGGTCGTTAATAAAAATCACGAAAAGTAGAGGTCCCAGAACCGATCCTTGAGGGACACCACTAGTCACAACCTTCCAATCCGAATGTACTCCCTCCACCACAACCCTCTGCCTTCTGCAGGCGAGCCAATCCTGAATCCACCTGGCCAAACTTCCTTGGATCCCATGCCTTCTGACTTTCTGAATAAGCCTACTGTGTGGAACCTTGTCAAATGCCTTACTAAAATCCATGTAGATCACATCCACTGCGCTACCCTCATCAATATGCCTGGTCACCTCCTCAAATAACTCTATCAGGCTTGTTAGACACGATCTGCCCTTCACAAAGCCATGATGACTGTCCCTGATCAGACCATGGTTCTCTAAATGCCCATAGATCCTATCTCTAAGAATCTTTTCCAACAGCTTTCCCACTACAGACGTTAAGGCTCACTGGTCTATAATTACCCAGACTATCCCTACTACCTTTCTTGAACAAGCGGACAACATTCGCCTCCCTCCAATCCTCTGGTACCATTCCCGTGGACAACAAGGACATAAAGATCCTAGCCAGAGGCTCAGCAATCTCTTCCCTCACCTCATGGAGCAGCCTGGGGAATATTCCATCAGGTCCCGGGGACTTATCCGTCCTAATGTATTTTAACAACTCCAACACCTCCTCTCCCTTAATATCAACATGCTCCAGAACATCAATCTCACTCATATTGTCCTCACCGTCATCAAGTTCCCTCTCATTGGTGAATACTGAAGAGAAGTATTCATTGAGGACCTTGCTCACTTCCACAGCCTCCAGGCACATCTTCCCACCTTTATCTCTAATCGGTCCCACCGTTATTCCTGTCATCCTTTTGTTCTTCACATAATTGAAGAATGCCTTGGGGTTTTCCTTTACCCTAGTCGCCAAGGCCTTCTCATGCCCCCTTCTTGCTCTCCTCAGCCCCTTCTTAAGCTCCTTTCTTGCTTCCCTATATTCCTCAATAGACCCACCTGATCCTTGCTTCCTAAACCTCATGTTTGCTGCCTTCGTCCACCTGACTAGATTTTCCACCCCACTTGTCACCCATGGTTCCTTCACCCTACCAATTCTTTATCTTCCTTACCGGGACAAATTTATCTATAACATCCTGCAAGCGATCCCTAAACATTGACCACATGTCCATAGTACATTTCCCTGCAAAAACATCATCCCAATTCACACCCGCAAGTTCTAGCCTTATAGCCTCATAATTTGCCCTTCCCCAATTAAAAATTTTCCTGTCCTCTCTGATTCTATCCTTTTCCATGATAATGCTAAAGGCCAGGGAGTGGTGGTCACTGTTCCCCAGATGCTCACTCACTGAGAGATCTGTGACCAGACCTGGTTCGTTACCTAATACTAGATCTAGTATGGCATACCCCCTAGTCGGCCTGTCAACATACTGTGACAGGAATCCGTCCTGGACACACTTAACAAACTCTGCCGCATCTAAACCCTTAGAACTAATCAGGTGCCAATCAATATTAGGGAAATTAAAAGTCACCCATAATAACAACCCTATTATTTTTGCACCTTTCCAAAATCTGCCTCCCAGTCTGCTCCTCAGTATCTCTGTTGCTACCAGGGGGCCTACAGAATACCCCCAATAGAGTAACTGCTCCCTTCCTGTTCCTGACTCAGAAGAGGATCCTGCTACATTACCCACCCTTTCTGTAGCTGTAATAGTATCCCTGACCAGTAATACCACCCCTCCTCCTCTTTTCCCCCTCTCTAACCCTTTTAAAGCACTGAAATCCAGGAATATTGAGAATCCATTCCTGCCCTGATGTCAGCCAAGTCTCTGTAATGGCCACTACATCCTAATTCCATGTATGTATCGAAGCTCTCAGTTCATCGCCCTTGTTCCTGATGCTTCTTGCGTTGAAATACATGCACTTTAACCCTTCTTTAGCTTCTCTTTCCTCAAAGCCTCTCTATATGTTAGATCTGGCTTTACTCCATGCACTTCTTCCACTGCTCTATCGCTCCGAATCCCATCCCCCTTGCAAATTAGTTTAAACCCTCCCTCGGAGTAGATTAAAGGATCTGTATTGTGCTGTCGTGTTTAATGGTAATTGGTTTGTCACAAGCACAGTGAAAAGCTGCTTTACACACCATTCAGATCATTTCAAAACACAAGTGCTTCGAGGTAGTACAAGAGAAAAGCAGTAACAGAATGCAAATACAGTGTTATGGTTAAATAGCAGATTTAAAAGAACATTGTTAGTAATTCTTAAAAGTCTTAGAAATGAGATTGAAAGGAGCAGAATGATTGTAACAGATCTGCTTAGAGCCATTCCAACACGAAACGTAGCAGCTTGGGTCTCATCTCCTAATCCCCCTTCACTGATGTGTTGGTAGGAGAAATTTCAGGATATTAGGTGAGAAGGGGGACAGTCCCTGACCTTGCTGGGACTTGGTGTTTCACTACACCTGTACATAACGAGGTTGAAATAGAGAGAAGGGCAGAAAGTAGATATAACTTCGAAAGAAAAGGCTGTTGTTTTGGGAGAGGTGGCAGGTTAATGCAGACAGCGGGAATACTCTCTTACCTGGACCTTCGAGATTTGTGGTAACTGCGGCTTCGACTCCGACTCCTGCTCCTACTATCGTAACTATCATATGAATCTGACCTGGAAACAAGAGGGGAAAAATATCTCAGCAATTACCACAAAGCATCTCCTCTGTAAGTGTACTGTGACAGCACTTCATGGAAGAGAGTTTCGGAGGATACTATCAAGCACTTCAGTGGAGCTCGAGCATCCAGTTAATGCACTCTCACCATTAACTGCACTCCAGCACTTATCAAAGAAGCTAATGGAATAATTTCTACTGCACCAAGAGCCATGGTGAATCAAATTGCACAGTGTGAGCTGTGGTGAGTTTCGCTGCAGGGTACGCAGAGGCCGTTCACACCTACAAATGAAGCACTCAGTAGATCAGGCAAAGGGAAACAGAGAGATGACTGGGGGGTGGGGGGAGGTAGGTAAGCTGCCTTAGACATCCTTCCTTGGCATCATGGTCTGTAAGCAGAAGGTCCTGCTCCACATCCTCTGGCTGATGACCAAGAGATAACACCCCCGTTGTAAGAGCTCAGCAGGTCGTACAGCATCTATGGAAGAAATAAACAGCATCTTGGCCAAGACCTTTTCATCAAGACTCAATATCTGATGAGGGGTCTCGTACCAACTGTTTACTTCCCTTCATAGACACTCCCCGATCTGCTGAGTTCCTCCAGCACTGTGTGTGTTGCCTGGTCCATTACATTCCAAGGGCTTTCTCTGAGAACTGCCACTGACACTATACAAACCTTAACGAGAAAAAACTACTCAAGGTACTTGACACCATGAGGTAAATTTCTCCACTACTTCCTGGGAACCTATTGACTTGAAAAACAAAATTAATCACATCCATTGCATGGGAGGACACAGGAGCATGGACGACCATTACCCAGCTCGTAAATCAAAACATTTGGTACATGGAGCTTAGAAAAATAGAGGGCTATGCACTAGGGAAATTCTAGGCAGTTTCTAGAGTAGGTTACATGGTCAGCACAACATTATGGGCCGAAGGGCCTGTAATGTGCTGTTGATTTCTATGTTCTATTTATCCTGGAGGAAAGCCGAAGTCCACTTCCCTGCAAGTGGTCAAAGACATAGAATTTCAACCTCACAATTTATGAACTTGCAACTTTATTATCTACCTGCACCATTCTGCATTGTTATTGTTTTACCTTGTGCTATCTCAATGCACTCTGTAAAGATCTAAAGATCAGCTTTATTTGCCACATGTAGAGTACATTGAAAATATCTAAACATACTGTGTCGTTTGCATCAAATCAAATCAGTGGGGATCGTGCTGGGCAGCCCACAAGTGTCTCCATGCTTCCAGCATCATCATCATAATGGTGTGAGCTCTTCATCGCATCTTGGTACATGTGACAATAATAAACCAATTCCAATTCCTCTTTCACAAAGCTGCCCTAAAGTGATAGTAGTAACTGTGTGGGACCTGGGATGTTCTGGGACTGTAAGCCATCCCAAGGTGAGGAGAAGGTGCCAACATTCAGTACTTGAGTTTACAGCAGTAGCCTCCACTGGATACATACCGAGATCTCCGGTGACGGCTGGAAGAAAGGCTTCTGGAGCGGCTGTGACTGTATGTTCTACTGTTGGAGAAACAGAAACAAGTGTAAGTGAGCAGGTACGAAATACACAATCCCAAAAACTGCTTCCAGTCTGCACCATCTGTTACATACCTACATCCAGGTCAAGGCTATGTTTTGTATACCCTTCCCCTCCCTCTCTCCACTAGCCAGCTGGTAACCAGTCAAGAGTAGGGTTATAATCTGAGGCAACTTTCTGTCACAGTCCACCAGAAGCACAGCTGGGAGACGTGAAGGTGCTATTAACAGTAACTGATGTTGCTCTACGGAAACATATTTAGTGGGTAGGAAGGCAAGGAGAATAGCTCGAGGTAACTCCTTCCACCCACAGAGAACTGCTTGCATTCTCAATACCTGCCTGCGATGACTGTGCCAGCGGCTGCTGACAGTAGCCTACAGCTTCCAAAACATGGCATAGAACTCACGGCTGTCGTCACCTTGGTATTTAGGTGCAACTGTATGGGAAATCAGGTTCTAATCATTCACAGCATTTTTCTTGCAAGCTGAAATGAATGTTTCTGCTAAATAAATATATTTGCTTGCTTAGGTTATCTGCCGAAGACAAATGCTTGTGCTTTGTCTGCACCAGACTCTCTGTCAGAAGTATTAAATACCTCAGAGTTCCAACTTCATCCTGTTCAAGCTATGTTCAGACATGGAGACTACCAACAAGTATTAGAGCGCACAGTGCATCAGGGTTGCAACAGATTCTGCTCGCAAGATGCAGGGGTCATTCAATGGTTTTCCAGGGCAGAAATGTGAGGGGGCATAATTTTAAGGTGATTAGAGCAAAGTTTTGGGGGGGGGGGGGGAAATTACAGAGGTGTTTTTTTTAAGATACGGAGAGTAGTAACTACATGGAACACTCTGCCAGGAAGATACATTAGGGATATTTCAGAGACTTAGATCGGCACTCGGATGATTAAAAAAATGGAGGGCTTTAAGGGAGTGAAGGGTTAGACTGATCTTGAAGTAGGTTAGAAGGTCACTACAATACCATGGGCTAAAGAACTATGCCATACTGTTTATGTTCTATATCCCATGTTCTACGACAGCAACCCTGGCCTGAATAGAGTACATTGGAGCAAACCGATTCAACAGGATGATTCAAGAGTCGCTCGGCCTGAAATACTAACTGTACTCTTTTCCATAGATGCTGCCTGGCCTGCTGAGTTCTTCCAGCATTTTGTGCATGTTGCTTGGATTTCCAGCACCTGCAGGTTTTCTCTTGTTTATGATTCAAGGCTCATTCAATGACCTTTTTAGCCATCAAGGCTTGATTGACGATCTACATATCTCTATCAAATCATGGGAGTGGGGACTGAGATTCCCCGGGATTCTCAGGGATTGCAAATGGTGATGAAGATGTTAATGTTCTAAGGCCTAATGATTGAGGAGATAAAGAGTGACATAAAAAAGTGGAGGCAAAAAGGTTAAGTTGTGCTTTTCTGTAATGTAGACCAAAAAATACAATGTCAAAACATGATCTTCTATAATGCCATCAGCCTGAAGTGTTAAGTGCTTCCCTTTCCATGGATGCTGCTTGAATTGCTGAGTACTTACAACAGCGTCAGGTTTAATTTCTAAATATAATTTATAGTAATAATTTCTCATTATCTTGTACACCTCTATCAGGTCACCTCTCATCCTCTGTTGCTCCGAGCAGAAAAGGCCGAGTTCACTCAACCTATTCTCATAAGGCATGCTCCCCAATCAAGGCAATATCCTTGTAAATCTCCTTCCTCAGCTCTTAAACTCAATCCCACGGTTGATGAAGGCTGATGCACCGTATGCCTTCTTAACCACAGAGTCAACCTGCGCAGCAATCGAACCCTGTTCTTACGGTGACACATTATGCTGCACCCCCTCCCCCGTCTCCAATCTCACTAACAACTTTCTACAAATCTGGAAGATAAGCCGTATTGTTCTAATTAAACTGGGAGTGTTGACACTATTTTGTCATTTACTCCTCAGACTCAGAGTCTACACCTTTGGTGCACAAAGGAACATGATGTGGGCCAGACTGGGTCCCTCATAGGAGGCTCATTCGGTAGATTAAGATGCGTGGGATCAATAGTAATTCAGAACTGACTTGTCTATAGAGACCGAAGGTAGTGGTCAAAGGGACTTATTCTAGCTGGTGATTAGTGGTCCACAGGGATCTGTACTGGGATCTCTGCTGTATATAAATGACCCGGATGAAAATGTAGATGGGTGGGTCATTAAGTTTGTAGATGATACAAAGATTGGTGATGTTGTGGATAGAATAGATGACTGACAAAGAATACAATAGGATAGATAAGTTGAAGATATGACAGGAGAAATGGCAGATGGTGTTTAACCCTTTCTATGGTTTCTACATCCTTCCTGTAGTGAGGCGACCAGAACTAAGCACAGTACTCCAAGTGGGGTCTGACCAGGGTCCTATATAGTGCAACATTACCTCTTGGCTCTTAAACTCAATCCCACGATTGATGAAAGCCAATGCACCGTATGCTTTCATGACATGAAAACACCAGCACTGAGTTTGCTCTGCACAAAATCTACAATAGTGCTCCGTGAGTGCCAAAGTAATTGGTGGATATTGTCACCCTCTGAGTGAAGAAGTTTCCCTAAAATTGCTGTCAGCTCTTTTGGTGATTATTTGAAATTTATGCCCTCTCATTATCATACTCCCACCTAACTGAAACAACCTTTATTTTCCTTGACATAATCCTTCACAGCTCTGGACTCAATCAAGTTGTATCCTTAACATATTTTTTTGTGAAAGGAAGAAAACAGCCCTTGTATCTCAAACCTTCATTTGTATCTGCAGCCCCTCCAGTGTTATCACACAAAAGTAATCGCCTTGTTCACCAGTATTTAATTGCTTTCCTGTTTCGTGCTTCTCTAGACAACTAAGAACTCCATTTTCTCAGGCATTACATTAAGGCTGCAATGGCACTCTTATAGACTAACCTCTGGAAATGGGGATGGTCAATAAATTCTGACTACCCAAATAAATCCACATCCCACTCATAAATAGAAGTACACTGAAAGCAATTCATCTGTTTGAAGTCTTTATCTGTCCTCTGCACAACAAAGAAAAGCCTCTTCTCATTGGTGATGCCTTTAATCAGAAAAAGGACTCAGCATTCCAATTCCAGTCTGAGAAGTTTCATAAACTCAATGGCTACTTTACTAGATACACCTGCTTGTTAATGCAAATATTTAATCAGTAAATCATGTGGCAGCAACTCCATGCATTAAAGCATGCAGACATGGTAGAGGTTCAGTTATTGTTCAGACCAAACATCAGAATGGGGAAGAAATGTGATCTCAATGATTGTTGGTGCCAGACGGGTGGTTTGAGCATCTCAGAAACTGGGATCTTTGCGCACAACAGTCTCCAGAGTTTACAGAGAATGGTGCGAAAAACAAAAACAAACATCAGTGTGTGGTAGTTTTGTGGGTGAAAACGCCTTGTTAATAAGAGCAGTCAGAGTAGAATGACAGGAAGGCGACAGTAACTCAAATAACCACGCATTACAAACGCGGTGTACAGAAGACCACACTGGGTTTCACTTGGTGGCCACTTGATTAGGTACACTCCTGAAGGAACCACTAAGTGAGTGTACGTTGAAAATAAACATGTCCTAAAATACCTTATTTTCTCAAATCACCACTTATTTTCTTCACCTCTAACAACTCTTCAACAGAAAAGCATCTTTTTTGAACTGATTAGGAATGCTACTGTGGTACAGCTGTGAGCACGAAAGAATACTACCATTTATAAATGCCATTTGAAATTAGGTTACCTATGGCTTCTGTAGCTTCTGTAAGAACTGCTATGGCTCGAGTGATCTCTGCTGTGCCTTCGTCTGCTTCTACTCCTGCTATAACTTCGTGACCTAGAGTGAATTGCAAAACGTAGTGCAGATTTAAATGATCATGGATATCATTTTAGATATTTCAACACTCCAGCTATAAGTGTATGCGACAGCAAAATAGCTGCTTTGCGATGAGACAAAACTAAGGATACCTAGCAACCATTTCAGAAAATCATAAAGGACTCCCTTAATCCTAAAGCATATGAGTGAGTGTGAGAAGTACTAAAAAAGCGATGATGAGAAGTACTCAAGATTGTTTAATGTCATTTCCAGTACACAAGTGTAGAAGAGAATGAAATAATTGTTACTCCTGGATCTGATGCAGTATAAAAATAACACAGTAAGATAAAGAACACAATAATAAAACAACCCACAATAAATATAAATACATTTGATGGCTTACATACTTAAATAGAAAAAGTCATTTTTTTTTCTTAAACACTGCTCGGGGCGAAGGGTCTGCACTGAGCAGGGGCGTGACGTAGCGCGCCAAGGTTTAAAAAGAGAAAATTTCAACGGTTCTTGTTTCAGTCGAAGCAAGCAGCTGAAGAACAGTGGAAGAATTCGGGTAAAAAAAGTCGTTTTTTTTTTCTTAAACACTGCTCGGGGCGAAGGGTCTGCACTGCGCAGGCGCGTGACGTAGCGCGCCAAGGTTTAAAAAGCAGACCACCACATACAGCGGCCATCGTCGGAGTGGACTGAGTCAGAGTGGGACGGCTTTGGCTCAACAGGCTTCGGCAGAGGCCAGGGTAGGTTCTGGTAAGTTTTTTATTCAGATTGTCTAGCGTAGAGAGAATGCCAGGCAGGATGTTGGAATGCTCCTCTTGCAGGATGTGGGAAGTCAGGGAGCCCTCCAGTGTCCCTGACAACGACACCTGCAAGAAGTGCATCCAGCTGCAGCTCCTGACAAACCGCGTTAGGGAACTGGAGCAGGAGCTGGATGACCTGCGGATCATTCGGGAGAATGAGGAGATTATAGATAGTAGCTACAGGGAGGTAGTTACACCAAAGGAGCAGAGCACAGGAAATTGGGTCACTGTCAGGCGAGGGAAGAGGAAAGGGCAGGCAGAGCAGGGTTCCCCTGTGGCCATTCCCCTCAACAAGTATACCACATTGGATACTGTTGAGGGGGGGATGACTTACCTGGGACAAGCTGCAGTAGCCGGATCTCTGGCACTGAGTCTGGCTCTGCAGTGCAGAGGGAGGGGGGAAAAAGAGGACAGCGGTAGTGATAGGGGACTCGATAGTTAGAGGTGCAGATAGGAGGTTCTGTGGTCGTGACAGAGAATCCCGGATGGTTTGTTGCCTCCCGGGTGCCAGGGTCAAGGATGTCTCTGATCGATTGCATGACATTCTGAAGTGGAAGGGTGATCAGCCAGATGTCGTGGTGCACATCGGTACCAATGACATAGCAAGGAAGAGTGAGGAGGTCCTGGAGAGTGAGTATAGCGAGCTTGGTAGGAAGTTGAAAAGCAGGACCTCGAGGGTGGTAATCTCAGAATTGCTACCTGTGCTACATGCCAGTGAGGGTAGGAATAGGATGCTCTGGAGGAGGAACAAGTGGCTGAGGAACTGGTGTAGGGAGCAGGGTTTCAGATTTCAGGATAATTGGGACCTCTTCTGGGGCAGGTGGGACCTATACAAGAGAGACAGGTTACACTTGAACTACAGGGGAACCAATATCCTTTCAGGGAGGTTGGTTAGTGCTATTGGGGAGGCTTTAAATTAGATTTACAGGGGGATGGGGACCAGAGTGCCAGAGCTTTCAGAGTGGCTGGGGTGAAAATAAATGATGTTAAAAGTTCAAGCAAATCCGCTAATAGAAAGGTTGTGAATGGTGGTAAAAAATCTTCTGAGGTGTATATATTTCAATGCTAGGAGTATTGCGGGGAAGGCGGATGAGTTGAGGGCGTGGATTGACATGTGGAATTATGACGTTATAGCAATTAGTGAAACTTGGCTACAGGAGGGGCAGGACTGGCAGCTTAATATTCCAGGGTTCCGATGTTTCAGATGTGATCGAGGCAGAGGAATGAAAGGTGGGGGAGTAGCATTGCTTGTTAGGGAAAATATTACAGCAGTGCTCAGGCAGGACAGATTAGAGGGCTTGTGAGTCCTTATGGGTGGAGCTGAGAAACAGGAAAGGTATGGCCACATTAGTGGGATTGTATTACAGACCACCCAATAGTCAACGAGAATTGGAAGAGCAAATCTGCAGAGCGATAGCAGGCAACTGCAGGAAACATAAAGTTGCGGTGGTCGGGGATTTTAATTTTCCATATATTGATTGGGTCTCCCATACTGTTAGTGGTCTAGATGGTTTAGAGTTTGTAAAATGTGTTCAGGAAAGTTTTCTAAATCAATATATAGAGGGACCAACTAGAGGGGATGCAATATTGGATCTCCTGTTAGGAAACGAGTTAGGACAAGTGACACAAGTCTGTGTAGGGGAGCACTTTGGTTCCAGTGATCATAACACCATTAGTTTCAACTTGATCATGGACAAGGATAGATCTGGTCCTAGGGTTGAGGTTCTTAACTGGAAAAAGGCCAAATTTGAAGAAATGAGAAAGGATCTAAAAAGCGTGGATTTGGACAGGTTGTTCTCTGACAAGGATGTGATCGGTAGGTAGGAAGCCTTCAAAGGAGAAATTTTGAGAGTGCAGAATTTGTATGTTCCTGTCAGGATTAAAGGCAATGTGAATAGGAATAAGGAACCTTGGTTCTCAAGGGATATTGCAACTCTGATAAAGGAGGAGTCGTATGACATGTATAGGAAGTAGGGAGTAAATAAGGTGCTTGAGGAGTATAAGAAGTGCAAGAAAATACTTAAGAAAGAAATCAGGAGGGTTAAAAGAAGACATGAGGTTGCCTTGGCAGTCAAAGTGAAGGATAATCCAAAGAGCTTTTACAGGTATATTAAGAGCAAAAGGATTGTAAGGGATAAAATTGGTCCTCTTGAAGATCAGAGTGGTTGGCTATGTGCGGAACCAAAGGAAATGGGGGAGATCTTAAATAGGTTTTTTGCGTCTGTATTTACTAAGGAAACTGGCACGAAGTCTATGGAATTAAGGGAAACAAGTAGGGAGATCATGGAAACTGTACAGATCGAAAAGGAGGAGGTCCTTGCTGTCTTGAGGAAAATTAAAGTGGATAAATCCCCGCGATCTGACAGGGTGTTCCCTCGGACCTTGAAGGAGACTAGTGTTGAAATTGCAGGGGCCCTGGCAGAAATATTTAAAATGTCGCTGTCTACAGGTGAGGTGCCGGAGGATTGGAGAGTGGCTCATGTTGTTCCGTTGTTTAAAAAAGGATCGAAAAGTAATCCGGGAAATTATAGGCCAGTAAGTTTAACGTCGGTAATTGGTAAGTTATTGGAGGGAGTACTAAGAGACAGAATCTACAAGCATTTGGATAGACAGGGACTTATTAGGGAGAGTCAACATGGCTTTGTGCGTGGTAGGTCATGTTTGACCAATCTATTGGAGTTTTTCGAGGAGGTTACCAGGAAAGTGGATGAAGGGAAGGCAGTGGATATTGTCTACATGGACTTCAGTAAGGCCTTTGACAAGGTCCCGCATGGGAGGTTAGTTAGGAAAATTCAGTCGCTAGGTAGACATGGAGAGGTGGTAAATTGGATTAGACATTGGTTCAATGGAAGAAGCCAAAGGGTGGTAGTAGAGAATTGCTTCTCCAAGTGGAGGCCTGTGACTAGTGGTGTGCCACAGGGATCAGTGCTGGGTCCATTGTTATTTGTCATCTATATCAATGATCTGGATGATAATGTGGTAAATTGGATCAGCAAATTTGCTGTTGATACAAAGATTGGAGGTGTAGTAGACAGTGAGGAAGGTTTTCAGAGCCTGCAGAGGGACTTGGACCAGCTGGAAAAATGGGCTGAAAAATGGCAGATGGTGTTTAATACAGACAAGTGTGAGGTATTGCATGTTGGAAGGACAAACCAAGGTAGAACATACAGGGTTAATGGTAAGGCACTGAGGAGTGCAGTGGAACAGAGGGATCTGGGAATACAGATACAAAATTCCCTAAAAGTGGCGTTACAGGTAGATAGGGTCGTAAAGAGAGCTTTTGGTACATTGGCCTTTATTAATCAAAGTATTGAGTATAAGAGCTGGAATGTTATGATGAGGTTGATAAGGCATTGGTGAGGCCGAATCTGGAGTATTGTGTTCAGCTTTGGTCACCAAATTACAGGAAGGATATTAATAAGGTTGAAGGAGTGCAGAGAATGTTTACAAGGATGTTGCCGGGACTTGAGAAACTCAGTTACAGAGAAAGGTTGAATAGGTTAGGACTTTATTCCCTGGAGCGTAGCAGAATGAGGGGAGATTTGATAGAGGTATATAAAATTATGATGGGTATTGATAGAGTGAATGCAAGCAGACTTTTTCCACTGAGGCAAGGGGAGAAAAAAACCAGAGGACATGGGTTAAGGGTGAGGGGGGAAAAGTTTAAAGGGAACATTAGAGGGGGGCTTCTTCACACAGAGAGTGGTGGGAGTATGGAATGAACTGCCAGACGAGGTGGTAAATGTGGGCAACACACATCAAAGTTGCTGGTGAGAGCAGCAGGCCAGGCAGCATCTGTAGGAAGAGGTGCAGTCGACGTTTCAGGCCGAGACCCTTCGTCAGGACTAACTGAAGGAAGAGTGAGTAAGGGATATGAACTTTCAGCTGTCAGTCTCGGCCTGAAACGTCGACTGCACCTCTTCCTACGGATGCTGCCTGGCCTGCTGCATTCACCAGCAACTTTGATGTGTGTTGCTTAAATTTCCAGCATCTGCAGAATTCCTGTTGTCTGTGGTAAATGCAGGTTCTTTTTTAACATTTAAGAATAAATTGGACAGATACATGGATGGGAGGTGTATGGAGGGATATGGTCCGTGTGCAGGTCAGTGGGACTAGGCAGAAAATGGTTCGGCACAGCCAAGAAGGGCCAAAAGGCCTGTTTCTGTGCTGTAGTTTCTATGGTTCTATGGTTCTAAATTGAATGTATGTCCATAAATTAACACTAGGCACCGGGTCGTCTGTACATAAGGTTACTGATAGGAAATGATAAAGTAGTGGTGGTGGGGTGGATTACTTGGTGGAGGTGATGATCAGTCTGATGCCTTGGGGAAAGTAGCCAGTTTTGAGGGGTAAGAAAGCAAGGCAGAGAAAGTATAATTCACACAGCACATTTCACATTCAAAATCAGAATCAGGTTTAATAACAATGGCATATGCCATACAATTCGTTATGCAGCAGTACAGTGTAATACATAAGAACTGTAAATTACAGTAAATATATATTAAAAATGTTAAATTAAATACATAGTGCAAAAAGAGAAAAAATGTAGTGGGTAGTGTTCATGGGTTCAATATCCATTCAGAAATGTGATGGCAGTGGGGAAGAAACTATTTCTGAATCGTTGATGTGTCTCTTCAGGCTTTTCAGCATCTCCTCTCTGACAGTAACAATGAGAAGAGGGCATTTTCTGGTGAGAGGGGTCCTTAATGATGATGCACTAAGGATGGAGTAAGGTGCTTTCCAAGTAATTCCATAATTCCTTATGACATGGGAGATGGCTACTTGGCTAATCAAGTCAATGCTAGCTCACAGAGCAATTGTATTCCTCCTTTAATTCTTTCTTTAATCTATTTCCCCCACCAACCCTCCCCAAATTCTACCACTCCCCTACATGCTAGGTGCAATTTGCAAGGGCCACAAGTGACAAACTGGGCTGCACTGAAAGAAGGAACACAGAAAACGTTATCATCCCACAAGAGATTTAAAGATATTCAATCACAGAGTCATAGAGCACTACAGCACAGAAACAGGCTCTTCCACCCATCTAGTCTGTGCCGAACTATTTTTCTGTGTCTTAGAAATGCCGGTGACATTTTAACATTTTCTGTTCTTATATTAGAAATGTATGGAAAAGACAGAGGAAAAAAGTGAAAAAATTTCAGAACAATTCTCATTTCAGGTTGCACAAGAATAGCTCCCCCTCAGACAGTAAAGTCCAGTAGTCTAGGTCACCAAAAGTTGGAGTTACCATTAACAGTGAGATGCTTGTACCACCCAGCAATGAATGAAGAGACTTCTGAAATTATCTAATGAAACTTTCTCCCAAATTGTAAAGAAGATTGCTAGCACAAAGAGACTTCTTTGCAGACACAGGGGAATCAGCAGATGCTGGAAATCCAGAGGAACCCATATAAAATGTTGGGGGTACTCAGCAAGTCAGGCAGCATCTACGTAGGGGAATAAAGAGTCGATGTTTCAGGCAAAGACCCTTCACTGGGACTGGAAAGGAAGGGGACAGAAACCAGGATAAGGTAGGGGGAAGAGGATGGAACACATCACTTGCCAGTTTGTACTCCTTCTTCCCCACCATCATCTTATTCTGGTTTCTTCCGCCTTCATTGCCCATCTCTACGAAGAATCTCGGCGTAAAATGTCAACTGTTTATTCTCCTCCATGGACATATTTGTCAAGTGTTTCTAAAACATTCTACACATTTAATGAAACTTAATGATGACCAGAAGACACTATGATTGAACTGAATTTGTTTACAGTAGGTTAGAAACCATTAATCTGACATTAGAACATAATTCAAAGTCAATATGGAATACACCTACCTGTAAGAAGAACTGTAACTTCTTGAGCGACTCCTTGACCTACTGCTTGAGCGAGACCGTGTGCGGGAATGCGTCCTGTCCCTTGAGCTGGATCTGTAGTGACCACGTGAAGTACTTCGACTACGAGATCTGCTGTTGCTGTCCCTTGACAGCGAGTCCTCCTCACTTGAGCTTTCTTGATTTCTTTGCCTTTGGTTCAAGCGCGCTGTCCGCCGAACTTCATCAAAGAGGGAACCCGGTTTGACTTTATTTTTACTTTTGATTTCTATTTTCAGTCCTTGGGGTTTATTATCAGGTTCCGTAGTTTCTACTTTAACCTCTGTGTTAACTACGGAGCAGGCAGCTGGTACACTTGGTAATACTTTTAACGGTTTCCATTTATTACTATCAGTTAATTCACTCTCAGTCTTTGTGCTACTTTCTGTTGTATTCCCGTTGATGTCAGGTGGCTGGGCAGACTCAGCACCATTCTTTCCAGTCTTATTCGGCTCACCTTTCTCTACCAGCACACTGCTTTCTGGTTTGACTCCAGAGCCCTTTGCTCCTTTGCAATTACCAGCCCCAGAAAGCGATGCTTCCTCACTGCCTTTTGGCGCTAGGGAGATGGAAATGCACTTCTCTGGTGTGGAACCCTTGACACTCTGATGTGGGGCCTTGGCTTTTTCTGCTGCAGCTTCGGTCTTCAATAAATCACCCTTCTGCCTTGGCTGCGGTTCCACTTCTTTCTGGTGACTTGAGGTAACAGGGGAGGATTCATGGGGTTCCGCATTCTCTCTGACAGGGTGGATGACTTTCGCTGAGGCAGTGCAATTTATGACACTGGTTTCAGTGTCATGGCTTCCCACTTTGGGTGGTGTTTGGTGTTTGGGTGGGTTGACTTTAGGTTTTCCATCAAATGCGCCAGGCCCATCCATTTTTGCCTCCTCCTCTTCCTCTTCCCCGAACTCCAGAGGGGGCTGCCAGTGGAATTTTTCTTTTGCCTTCTGTACCTTTTTGATCTTCTTCTTCTCACTTTTCTTCTTGAACTTGGCGCTTTTGGACTTGGACCTTTTCTTACTTTTAAGTTTGTGTTTGACTTTCTTCTTCCGCCTCTTCTCGCTCTCGCTGGCCGATCCCGAAGAGCTGCTGGAGGCAGAGGCCTTTCTGCCCGCTGGCGGCTTGCCACCTACCTCGGAGCCTGACGATGCGGATGACTTGGCACTGCAAACCTTAGACCTCGAGTTCATTCCCCCTGTGGTCGTCTTCCCTTCTGTCTCCCCGACGTCAGATTTCTCAACCACCTCGCCCTCTTCCGAGGTCGACCGAGATTGCACTTTGCTCCCCCTACTCTGTTCGGTTTCTGACTCTGTTTCAGATTTCAATCTTGCTCTCTTGTGTACTTTCTTTGTACTTTTCTCACCTTTGCTGTGAGAGCCAGAGGCAGATTTCCTCTCTGAGGATTTGTTCCTCTCAGATTTCTTCCTTGGCTTCTGTACCTGATCATTTGCTGTGCTCGCCTTCATGTTTAAATGGTCCTTGGCAGAACCTTTGCTGGGATGCTCATCTTTTCCCTCTGATTTCTTGCTGCTTCGATTTTTTTTGGGAAATTCGGTCTTGGAGTTAGACGCAGCCAGTCTTTTAGATTCTGATTTTCCCTTTCCTCTCTCGTATTCATCTGAATCAATCTCACTGGAAGATTGTGAGGATGACACACTGCACTCAACACTTTCATAGTTCTTCCCAGTGCTGCGCTCTCTGCTTATGTGGCTGGTTGTAGAGCTTGCCTGCTGCTCTTTATCTTGCTTATTAGAAACCAAATTTTTCTTTTTATCTTTTCCATACTTCTCTTCACTGCTAGCCACACAACCTTCTTCAGACTCGTATGAACGACTAGATGATTTGGAATATGAGGATTCCCGGTACGGGGATTTGGTTACGGACCGTGACCTAGAACTGGACCGACTCCTTGACCCAGAGGAGGAACGGGTTCGTGATCTGGAGCTAAACCCTCTACTCCTCGAGCTCTTCTGATAGCCTGAAGTTGAACTTCGATCGCTCTCGTGGTCAGAGTTGTAATGCCTTCTAGTTTCTGAACGCCGATGCTGTTTCCGTAGAGATGGAGAGAGCTCATCTTCCCTGGAACACTTGGAATCTCTACTGCTCAATGTAGGTGTGGTTTCACTGAGTTTTGCCTGGGCTTCCTGGATCCGAACATAAGAAGGTTTCCAAGGCTTTTGCCCTGGTCGCCACCTTGAAGGTGGGGGACTCTCACTTAATGGAACAGCAGGAACAGCTTCAACAGTAGCAGCATGTGTTATAATTTTTTCATTTTCCTTTGAACCTACCCTTGGCGTATCAAGTTTCTTCTGGTTTAGGTTTTCAAAATGCTTTCTGGTACTCCTGTGTTTGTGCTTGGATTTGGAACTTGACTTGGATGTGGATCTACTTCTGGACGATGCAGAGCTTGAACTGGATCGGGTTCTCGACCGGGACCTGGACCTGGAACTGGTTCTAGACCTTGACCGCATTCTGGATCTCGATCTGGTTCTGGACCTAGTCCCAGTCCTAGAATTAGATCTTGATCTAGACCGGGACCTAGACCCTGATTTTGATCTAGAATAGGACCGAGATACTGTACTAGCTGAAGAAGATAGGTGACTAGAAGATCCAGACCATACTCTTTCTGAAGAGTGCCTTGATGAAGCTGTTAATGGAGATTTCTTTTCCTGCTCAAGTGAAGACTTCGTCTTGAAGCTTGATGAGCGAACAGATTCCGAAGGTACAGAGATCTCCTTTGTTTTATACTTGTGGCCTCTCTGCTTTCTGGAATGCTTTTGCTTCTTGGACTTCTTCTTAGCTTTGATTTTCCGCCGTTCCTTTTTAGGTCTCTTATAGCGGCTGGACTTTCTCCTCCTGCGGTCATCTGAATAATATCCATCATGTGACCATGACCGAGACCACGGGGAAGCAGATCTGTCACTCCACCGCCGTGATTCTGACTTCAATCTACAGATCAGAAGAGATAAAGCTCAACTTATGCTTGAAGAGGATGCATCAAGTTAAAGAAAGATGGTATTCCATCTCACTTTAGTACAGAATGTATTTACTTGGCAATAAATACTCAAAAGGAATTGAATGTTTCCAATATTGCTTCACTTCTGTCTTGCAATTGTAGCTGTCGTTATTTTTGTTTTAAGGGTATTTTATTTTGAAAGTGTAAATAAGATAAATTCAGTCAAATGGAAAAGTTATATAGTCACAGATTCAGAGGTCAACAGTGAGGAAGGTTTTCAAAGCTTGCAGAGGGATTTGGACCAGCTGGAAAAATGGCAGATGGAGTTTAATACAGACAAGTGTGAGGTATTGCACGTTGGAAGGACAAACCAAGGTAGAACATACAGGATTAATGGTAAGGCACTGAGGAGTGCAGTAGAACAGAGGGATCTGGGAATACAGATACAAAATTCCCTAAAAGTGGCGGCACAAGTAGATAGGGTCGTAAAGAGAGCTTTTGGTACATTGGCCTTATTAATCAAAGTATTGAGTATAAGAGCTGGAATGTTATTATGAGGTTGTATAAGGCATTGGTGAGGCTGAATCTGGAGTATTGTGTTCAGTTTTGGTCACCAAATTACAGGAAGGATATAAATAAGGTTGAAAGAGTGCAGAGAAGGTTTACAAGGATGTTGCCGGGACTTGAGAAACGCAGTTACAGAGAAAGTTGAATAGGTTAGGACTTTATTCCCTGGAGTGTAGAAGAATGAGGGGAGATTTGATAGAGGTATATAAAATTACGATGGGTATAGATAGAGTGAATGCAAGCTGGCTTTTTCCACTGAGGCAAGAGGAGAATAAAACCAGAGGACATGGGTTAAGGGTGAGGGGGGAAAGTCTAAAGGGAACATTGGGGGGGCTTCTTCACACAGAGAGTGGTGGGAGTGTGGAATGAGCTGCCAGACGAGGTGGTAAATGCGGGTTATTTTTTTAACATTTAAGAATAAATTGGACAGATACATGGATGGGAGGTGTATGGAGGGATATGGTCCGTGTGCAGGTCAGTGGGACTAGGCAGAAAATGGTTCGGCACAGCCAAGAGGCCCTTTCTAAGCTGTAGTTTTTCTATGGTTTTCTATGGTTTCTATAAAACCTGGTCCTTCGACCAAACATGTCTGTCTACACTAATCCCATTTGTAGTAGGTCTGTATCCTTCTATACATTGCCTATTTAAGGGCTTATCTAAATGCCTCTTAAGCATCCTGATTGTACCTGTTTGCACCATCTCCTTTGGTTTTTAATACCAGTCATGGGAAAAAAAGAAATTACCACTGATAATCTTTCCAACAGGTCACCCCTCAGCCCTCTTCATTCCAGAACAGGGGTTCCCAATCTTTTTTATGCCATGGCCCAATACTTTTAAGGGGTCTGCAGACCCCATGTTGAGAACCCCTGCTCTAGAGAAAACAATCCCAGCCTGTGCATTTCCTTCTCATAACTTAAAACTTATGTCCTACAACCTAGAAAACAGGCTGATGAATCTCCTCCACACCCTCTCCTGTGTAATCACATCCTTACTACAGTGTGGTGACCAGAATTGCAAATAATACTTCAAATACAGCCTAATCATTCCTTTATAATGTTGCAACATATGGATGTTATGTTATACACCATACATATGTTTTCTTCACCATCCTATCAACTTAAATTGTCAGGATTAGGTTCAATTTGCCAATTATAAGACCAACTTTCCAATGCCAGCGGGTGAAGGGAGATCTGATAGAGGTTAATAAGATCATGAGAGGCAGTGATAGTAGCCAGCCTGTACCTTTATTCCCCAGGTCAATATGTCTAATATGAGAGGGCACACATTTAAGGTGAGAGGGGATAAGTTAGGAGACGTGCGGAGCAAGTTTTTTTAACACACACTGAGTGGTGGGTGCTTGCAACGCGATGTCAGGGTGGTAATGGAGGCAAATACGACAGGCAATTAGGTTCTTAAGTAGGCATGTGAATATGCAGAGACAGAGGAATATGAATATTGTGTAGGCAAAAGGATTAGTTTGGGCATTTAATTACTAGATTAATTCATTCAGCACAACATCGTGGGCCGAAGACCCTAATCCTGAGCTATACGTTCTCTATGGTACATCTTGATGTGTCTTTAGATAACCCTTCTCACTATCCACACCACCAATTTTTTGTGACTTCTGCAAGTTAGTATAATCCTATTTTAGGAACACAATTAATAATTACAGGAAAATCATATGGTCTTGAGCCTGGTATGCCCGTCAATAAATTAACTCCACTTTCCCTTCCTATTCCAAATTACCTTACTCCCTTTCTATTTCCTGGTTTCTCTTCAGTTAATAGATATAATGAAGTTAAAGTATATGCACAAAATTTAACATATCCAAAACATGCAGCAAAACTGAAAATCAACAAAATATAAAATAGTCAGGTAATACATTCTCTAAAATACTGTCAAAACACTGCAGCACAGAAACATGTCCTTCAGCCCATCTAGTCAATGCTGAACCATTAATCTGCTTGGTCCTTTTAATCTGCAACTGGACCATACCAATCTATCCAAATCTCTCAAATATTGCAATCGAACCTGCATCCCCCACTTGCGCTGACATCTCGTTCCACACTCTCGCCACCCTCTCAGTGAAGTTCCCCCTCACATTCCCCCCAAACATTTCACCTTTCACCCGTAATCCATGGCCTCTAGTTGTAGTCTTACCCAACATCCAATGAAAAAGCCTGCTTGCATTTACCCTATCTATACCCCTCATAATTTTGAATACCTCTATCAAATCTCCCCTCATTCTCCTGCACTCCTGGGAATAAAGTCCGAACCTATTCACAAAATATGCAACAGTCAAGTGATAGATTGCCTGAAATATTAGTACTGTTTTGTTAATGTTACAAGTCTTTGCAAAATAAGTGCACTCAGCTTACAAAAACACAGATGTTATAAATCTGAATTAAAAATAGATAATGATAAAATACACTTCAGATCAATCAGCATCTGCAAAGGGAAAATGTCTAATATTTCTGTCACCACAGATGGTACCTGACCTGAGTATTTCCAACATAGCTGTTTCTGGTGTACTTGACATATTGGATTATGGTTAAAACAAAACACTTTTGCTTTATTTTATAGAGTTCATACTTGTCTCCTTTAGTCCACTTCTCTAAGCTGGTGGCTCTGTACGTTCTAACACGCTGCATTTCTTCCTTCCAGTGAGGTGGCGTTTCACTGGTTTCTTCATCCAGTTCAGATTCTGAATGCGATCTAGATTTTGAAGGAGTACGATAACGCTGACCCAGAAAAAGGACAAAAGGTACAAGAAAAATGTGAAATGCAATTTCTTAATCTTTTGTAGCCTGGAAGAACAATTCTACACATTACATTTTGAAGCTTTCTCCTTTTTGCATTATGCTTCCTACATCCCACAGCACAAACCGAGTCTGTGCTGTGGAAGAGCAGAAACCCTTGCTTCGAATATTCCCCAATCATTTTCTTTTCAAGTTTATTGTCAAAGGAAGACACACACAAGATCTAAGAGCCATGCACATTAAGTTTTTTTGCAGCGGCAACACTATTAATTAAGTTCATGTTAACTTATCTTTGCAAAGGAACTCAGCAGGCCAGGCAGCCACGATGGAAAAAAATAAGCAGTTGATATTTCAGGCCAAGACCCTGATGAAGAGTCTCGGCCCGAAAAGTCAACTGTTTACTCTTTTCCACAGATACTGCCTAGCCTGCTGAGTTCCTCCAGCATTTTGTGTGTGTTGCTTTGGATTTCCAGCATCTGCAGATTTTCTCGTTCTTTTACCATGAACTTAATCTAACATAAATTATATGTAACTAATAAACTGATTTCTATAGAGAACTCAAAATGTACCAAGACATACAAAAATAAATATAATTTATCTATGAGCACCCACCTAAGTGTTGGTAGGCTTTTACACAATTGCGGGAGAAATTGTGCTTTTACCTTTGTCTAATATACACAAAGAGCCCAATAATATAAATACTAATATACAATTAATGTTGGTGGACTGTAAAATCCTTGCTGTTAGACTCTGCATCTCGAGATCTCTTCACCAATAACATGCTGCCATCATAAATGTTGTATACTTGGATTTCCAGGAGGTGTTCGATAAGATGCCGCACAAAAGACTGATAAATAAGGTACAGACGCATGGAGTCGGCGGAAGTGTATTGGCATGGATAGTGGACTGGTTAACCAATAGAAGGCAGAGAGTTGGTAATAAATGGGTGTTTCTCCAGTTGGCAGTCTGTGGTGAGTGGGGTGCCGCAGGGGTTGGTGCTGGGCCCACAGCTGTTTACAATTTACATTGATGATTTGGAAGAGGGAACTGAATGTAGTATAGCAAAATTTGCTGATGACACTAAAACTGAGAGGGCCAAGGTCTGGCAGATGGAATACAATACTGGTAAATGTGAGATCATCCACTTTGGAAGGAATAATAGAAGACAAGATTATTACTTAAATGGTGAGATTGCAGCATGCTGTTGTGCAGAGGGACTTGGGAGCGCTTGTGCATGAATCGCAAAAAGTTGGCTTGCAGGTGCCACAGGTTATTAAGAAGGCAAATGGAAAGTTGGCCTTCATTGCTAGAGGGATTGAATTCAAGAGCAGGGAGGTCATGCTGCAACTATACAGGGTACTGGTGAGGCCGCACCTGGAGTACTGTGTGCAGTTCTGGTCTCCGTACTTGAGGAAGGACATACTGGCTTTGGAGGCAGTGCAGAGGAGGTTCATCAGGTTGATTCCAGGGATGAAGGGGTTACCCTCTGAGGAGAGATGGAGTTGCCTGGGACTATACTCTCTGGAGCTCAGAAGAATGAGAGGGGATCTCATAAAAACATACAAAATTTTGAAAGGGATAGATAAGATAGAAGTAGGAAAGTTGTTTCCATTGGTAGGTGAGACTAGAACTAGGAAACATTGCTTCAAGATTCAGGGGAGAAGATTTAGGATGGAGATGAGGAGAAACTGTTTTTCCCAGAG